>NC_044552.1:35753568-36421068 GCF_007565055.1 Rhinopithecus roxellana | reverse complement strand
GCTTCATGAACATTATCTCATTTAATTCCTCACAAAAATCCTATGCAGCAGGTACAATTATCTGTATTTTCAGATGAAAAACAAGGACAACAGCCAGGAGTGGTAGCTCATGACTGTAATTCCAGCACTTTGGGAAGCCAAGGTGAGAGGATTACTTGAGGCCAGGATGTCAAGACCAGCCTGGTCAACATAGAGAGACCCCCATCTCCACAAAAAATACAAAAATTTGGCTGGCATGGTTGTGCATGCCTGTAGTCCCAGCTACTCAGGAAGCTGAGGTAGGAGGATCACTTGAACCCAGGAGGTCAAGGCTGAAGTAAGCCATGATCGTGCCACTGTACTCCAGCCTTGATGATAGATGTCTCAAACAAAACAAAACAGCAACAACAACAACAACAACAACAAAAAACCAAACAAGGGCTGGAAGGATAAAAGAAGAGACTCATGGCTACAGAGCTGGAAAATAAAGCATTTGAGCCTAGGCAATCGGTCCCCTAAAAACTCACTCTTAACCTCTAAATAGACTTTGACCTAAGGCCTATAGTTCTTGGACTTTACTCAAGGAAATGATCAGACAACTGCATAATTCAGAACAAAACTGGACCTAGAAAAACCCTATTCTTGTAGGAGACTAGTCAAATAAATTATTATGCAGCCATAAAATGAATTAATATGCAACAGCTAAGAGTACTGATATAGAAGATTTTATTGAAATGGAAAAATCTTCATGAAGTATTAAGTTAGAAAAGCAAGATAGAAAACATATTCAGTATGATATCCAGAAAGCAAAAGTTGGCAGATACGTGCGTGTGGGAAGGAACACTAAAATATTAACAGTGGCTGTATTTAAGTGGAATCTCAGAAATTTTAACTTTCATCTTTACATTTGTCTTTATTTGCTAATTTTTCCATAAGGTATCTTTTGGGCAGAGTTTTTTAAAAGCAATGCAAACTAAGATATTTCAGGATATGAAAGAACAATGCCTGATTAAAGGAAGTGGAAGGAGTAAATGGGAACTAGTTCTTGAGATTGTCTTGGGCACTAAATTTAGCTCTAAAACTCTGGCAACCAGGGGAAAAAGATAAACATATTGGTTGCACAATTTTCACATAATTTTATTTAGTGTTTTAGGAGAGGGCCTCTTAGGTGGTTTTCCCTATTTTTAATTGTTCACTCTTGTGAATTTCAGAACGTGGGGCCCTAGACAGTTGTTCCACACATGTGCCAGTTCTGTGTTACCAAGTGCATTTCACTCGATTGAACCTATGTTCAACACTAGAGATAGTGCCACGTGGGGGGCTGAGTGCTAAACCATCTCTTCCTTGCAACAGCACTCTGATTCCTACCTTCTGCTCACCCTCCATCTTGAATTCCATCCCATACAAATCTTTCTGTTGCTTGAGTCCAGTTCAGGTACCTCCATTAGAGTCATCAGTTCAAACCAGCCTTCCCCTTTGGTGAGCCTATTGCAACAAGAGTCCTCATAGAACAATTCAGTGTGGATGCATTCCCTCATTTCATAAGCAATGTTTCTACTATTAGACTGGAAACACCTCATAAACACAAACCTGTTCTCTCCTATGTATAGAACCCTAGAATCAGCATTTTAGAGTTTCAAGGGGAGACCTGACAGCTGGGGTGATCAATGCATCCTGGTTTGCCCAGGACTTTCCCACTTTTAGTACTAAAGGTTCCACATCCAGAAAAGCCTCTGAGTCCTGGCAAGATGGCAGGACACTTTATGGGTACTCACTAGTTGTTTCCTGATGGGATTGTTTTATCTGGAAAAATCCCTACTGGGCACATTCCCATTTTTAGCTATGCGTTAACAAAGTAATAACCCTGTGCATTAACATGACTCTCTCCACTGCACTGGTTTTTTTTTTTTTTTTTTTTTTTTTTTTTTTTTTTTGAGAATGAGTTTCACTTTTGTTGCCCAGGCTGGAGTGCAATGGCGTGATCTCGGCTCACTGCAACCTCCGCCTCCCAAGTTCAAGTGATTCCCCTGCCTCAGCCTCTCCAGTAGTTGGAATTATAGGCACCTGCCACTACACCCAGCTAATTTTTGTATTTTTAGTGGAGACAGGGTGTCACCATGTTAGTCAGGCTGGTCACGAACTCCTGACCTCAGGTGATCCCCTGATCTTGGCGTCCCTAAGTGCTGGGATTCCAGGTGTGAGCCACCGTGCCCTGACTCACTGCAGTGGTTTTTGTGATCCTCAGGCAAACTCTGAAAGTAGAAAAAGACTGAGAGTATTAGTCTGGTTGAGAACCTAAATTCTGAGAAGATTTTTCTTGGGATACGACAAAATGATTCTAAAGTTTATCTGCTGGACCACCCACTCAAGAAAAGTGTAAGCAATTTTTGAAAAAGAACAATTATGAAGGAGGGAAACTCTGCTACCAGGGGTTAAAAGTTATTAAACCACAGTAATTAAGCAGTGAGATGTTGGCACAGAATGGATCAATCAATAGAACAAAATGAAAAATCCACAAAGGGAACACAAAGTATATAAGAAATTTGGTATAGTATGAATGTGGTTCAGGTCAATCAGGGAAATGTTTATTAAGTAAATGATATGGCTGAATTGGCTGATCATTAGAATGCACATAAAATTTCAAATGGCTTACAACTTTTGGTGTAAAACATGAAGCTACAAAAGAACAGGTACCAATGAATGTTTATGTGATCTTCTGGTGAAGAAAATGTTTCTAAATATAACACAAAAGGCAAACACCATAAGGAAAAAGATATTAAATTTGATTACATGAAAAATCCATTTGTAAAAAGTACAATAGATATGTCAGTGTGGGAAAGACCTTTGCTGAATATATGAAGACAATTTTAAAAACTTCTTATTGGCCAGCTGGGAGTGGTCGCTCACGCCTGTAATCCCAGCACTTCGGGAGGCCAAGGTGGGCAGATCACTTGAGGTCAGGAGTTCGAGATTAGCCTGGTCAACAGGGTGAAACCCTGTCTCTACTAAAAACACAAACATTAGCCAGGTGTGGTGGTAGGCGCCTCCAATCCCAGCTACTTGGGAGGCTGAGGCAGAGAATTGCTTGAACCCAAGGCAAAGTTTGCAGTGAGCAGAAATCACGCCACTGCACTCCAACCTGAGTGACAGAGCAAGACTCTATCTCAATAAATAAATACATATATACATACATACATAAATAATAAAAATAAATAAATGATAGTATGTTCATGTGCTGCATACCAACATTTGGGTCAATGACAGCCCACATATATAATAACACTGATCCCATAAGAGTAAAATACCACATTTTTACTGTACCTTTTCTATGTTTAGATGTTTTAGGTACACAAATAGCATTGTGTTACAATTGTCTGCGGTATTCAGTAGAGTTACATGCTGTACAGGTTTGTAGTCTGGGAGGAAGAGGCTATATGCCATATCATATAGCCTAGGTGTGTGGTAGGCTATGCTGTCTAAATTTGCAGAAGAACACTCTGTGATGTTCACACAATGACAAAATCTCCTAACGACACATTTCTCAGAATGTATCCACGTAGCTAAGTGACACATGACTGTATATTGTTTCCATAGAACAGGAGGCAATTATAGAATAATACTATGCAGTTGATGTTGTAGAAGAATATTTAATGACATGAAAAATATTCCTGACAATGTATATTGCTAAGTTGAAAAGCATATTACTAAGCAGTTTTCACAGTATGATTCTGTTTGTTTACATACACATACAGCATGAATTGTGCATTACAAATGATCTTTCTCTTTTTTATTTTTCTTATGCATTTCTACAGTACACATTTACTCATTTTTTAATGATAAAAATTAACAATTACTCCAGCCCGGGCAACGTGTCAAAACCCTGTCTCTACAACAAATACAAAGATTAGCAGGGCATGGTGGCGGGGGCCTGTGGTCTCAGCTACTCGGGAAGCTGAAGTGGGAGGATCACTTGAACCCAGAGGTAGAAGCTGCAGTGAGCTGCAATTGCACCACTGCACTCCAGCCTGGGTGACAGAGTGAGATCCTGTCTCAAAACGAACAAAAAGAAATAACAATTACTATTAATTGCTACTAAGGAGAACTTTCCAAATCTTGATCAATGGTTTTTTTGAGGCTATAGAATTACAGGGATGTTTGTGTCCTATGATATTTACTTCTGTAATGCTTGAATTTTTTAATTGTACCTGATCAATTTTATAGTCAAAAGGAAATATTTTTTAAAAGAAAGAAAAAGCGGGTTAGGGAACAAAGAAATTCATATTCTTTAATCCAACTATTTCATGTTTAGAAAATTTCCTAACCCTGAATATGAGCAAATATTTATACAGATATTTCTCATCACAGAAGAACTTTATAATAGAAAAACAAGCAAACAAAACAATGTTTGTGATAACAGGCTTATAAATACCACCTAAATGTCTAGCCGTAGGGAGCTGGAAAAGGGAACTATAACAGGACCATTAGATGGATCCACAGTGGCACAGTGAAGTGAGCATGATTCTAGCCTGCCTGGGTTCAAATCTCAGGTCTGCCACTTACTAGCTGTGTGACCTTGTACAAGTTATGTAACCTCTCTGATTTTCAATTTTCTTGTTGGTAAAATGGGATACTAGTACCTATATAATAAGATGATGAGGAGGATTTTTTTTTTTTTTTTTTTTTTTTTTTTTTGTCGTTCAGAGTTTAGGCAGGAAACAGAAGACACTCTCAAACTGGGTAATTCAAAGATAATCTAAAAAAGAGACTCTATTGAGGCAACAGCAGGGTGTGCTAGGGAGCAGTTGAGTAGTTATTGGAAACTTGAGAGAGAGAGGTGTGGAGAGACGTGGAGAGGAGAAGCTGTGGCTTTGAAGAAAGGACCCAGCAGCCCTGTGACCCTTTATATATACCTTGACCTTGCCGTCCAGTCTCCTGTCTCCTGAGATACCTGTAATTACAATCCCTGACTGCAATAATGGTGTATGCAAAGAACCCACAAACCTCAGTGGCTACAAATTACAAACATTTGTTATTCTTACTTCTGAGTTGACTGGGCCTGCTCTGCTTCAGGCTTTGGGTCAGATACAGGTCTGCTTCATGGGCCTGTCATTTTGGAGAGAGTGACTAAGAGGCCAACCCAAGGAAACTCCATTCCAGTCCTCTGCTCAGGGTGTCTACAAACATCCCATTGGCCAAAGTGTGTCATGTGACTGATCCTAAAATAAATGGAATAGATATTTGTATTCCATATACTTACATGGAAAATCCTAACACTGGGAGAAATTAGGTTTGGAATGATAATCCAACCTACCACAGCTCTCATTGGGCAAACCTGGGGAAGAGAGAGGTCACAGAGTCTGTTGATGCCATCTATTCAGATCAGCCTCCCAGGGCACAGAGCAGGGTGGGAGGGGATAGAGGCATCTGGAGGGGCAAACAAAGATATCTCTGCAGGATCACATGAGTTAATTATTATTATTATTTCAGAGATGAGGTCTCACTCTGTAGCCTAGGCTGGACTGCAGTGGCATGAGCATGGCTCACTGCAGCCTCAATTTCCTGGTCTCAAATGATCCTCCCACCTCAGCCTCTCAAGTAGCTGGACTACAGGCATATGCCACCATGCCTGGCCAATCTTGGATTTTTTTTGTAGAGATGGGGTTTCACCATGCTGCTCTGACTAGTCTTGAACTCCTGGGCTCAAGCAATCCATTCATCTCAGCCTCCCAAAGTGCTGGGATTATAGGGGTGAGCCACTGTGCCTTGCTGAGTTAATATTTTTAATGAGCTTAAAATATTGGCTCACATAAAAATATCATATAAGTGTTTGTTAGATGAAACAATAGGCCAGGCACAGTGGCTCATGCCTGTAATCTCAACACTTCAGGAGGCCAAGGTGTGTGGATCATTTGAGGCCAGGAATTTGAGACCAGCCTGGTCAACAGGGCGAAACCCCATCTCTACAAAAAAATACAAAAACAAGCCGGGCGTGGTGGCATGCACCTGTAGTCCCAGCTACTCAGGAGGCTGAGGCATGAGAATCGCTTGAACCGGGGAGGCAGAGGTTGCAGTGAGCGGAGATGGCACCACTGCACTGCAGCCTGGGTAACAGAGTGAGACTCTGTTCTCAAAAAACAAAACAAAACAATAAAACATGGTGCCATTCAGAATAATATTTTTAAAAATATTTAAGTATTTAAAATATTTATAATGAATTATAAGTGAAAGCGGTTATAAAGCAGGTATATATTATAACATCATTTAAACATACTATATACCTAGAAGAAGGACTGAATTTAGCAAAATGTTAATATTGTTGTTGGGAAGTAGAGTCATGGGGCATTTTTACTTCTGTGCTCTGTGTTCAGAATAAGGTTGACATATACAGCCTCATAAGTTGTGCACTGCACAACTTCAGGAGGCCCCCTTTGTCCTTCTTCGTACTTTCAACTTACATAACCTCCTTTATTGCCCACATCTTCTAGAACACACATGTATTACTCTTGTGTAATCAAACAGATAAATACAGTTTAAAAAATTGCAAACTCGCCTTTTCTTCCTAACATATTTCTTTTTTTTTTTTTTTTTTGAGATGGAGTCTGGCTCTGTTGCCCAGGCTGGAGTGCAGTGGCCAGATCTCTGCTCACTGCAAGCTCTGCCTCCCGGGTTCACACCATTCTCCTACCTCAGCCTCCCGAGTAGCTGGGACTACAGGCGCCCGCCACCTCGCCCAGCTAATTTTCTGTATTTTTTAGTAGAGACGGGGTTTCACCGGGTTAGCTAGGATGGTCTTGATCTCCTGACCTCGTGATCCGCCCGTCTCGGCCTCCCAAAGTGCTGGGATTATAGGCTTGAGCCACTGCGCCCGGCCCTTCCTAACATATTTCAAAGACAAATAAAGTTGACCTAGTTTGTCATTTTTATTAGAGCTGGAGAGAAATTACCTCTGGACTCTAAAATGATTGCTATAAAGGTAAACTCAGCAACTCTTGGGACAATCAAGGAATGTACAGTCTTGACTGCAGAACTGAAAGGTACTGCATCACGTGTGTAGGATAAGTAAACATATTTGGCCTGAGTAAGTTAATCACATTTTGTAAACCCTGAAATGTATTTTAGCTACTGAAAAAATTCAGAACTGATGAATCAGAAATGATGAATATAAGCATGAAATGCTCATATTAAATTCACAATGAAGAAGATTTAAAATAAAGTGATTTAAATAAAGAGATTTATAGTAAAATGATTCTCCCCTCATGCACAGGACTAAAGGAGCCTGGTTCTTAATGGCATTCTAGATTAACCCTGGACTTCTCAGCTCCCTACTTCTTATGTGTAAGATAGCAAATATCTTTACTGCTTAGGCCACTGTAATTGGGCACTCTGTTCTTTGCAGTCAAAGCATTATATATGAAGCTTTTAAGCCCTCCCTTCCCTAGATAGCGTCAAATGCTTCCTCTTCTATATGCTCACGACCCATTGCATTTCTATTCTGGAATTCAACATGTAGTGTGATATGGTTCGGCTCTGTGTCCCCCAACCAGATCACATCTCGAATTGTAATCCCCACGTGTTGAGGGAGGAAGGTGATTGGATCATGGGGGTGGTTTCCCCCATGATGTTCTTGTGATAGTGAGTGAGTTCTCATGAGATCTGATGGTATAATGAGGCAGTTTTTCCTGCTCTTGCTTGCTCTCTCTCCTGCCACCTTGTGAAGAAAGTGCTTTGCTTCCCTTTCCGCTGTGATTGTAGGTTTCCTGAGGCTTCCCCAGCCATGCAGAACTGTGAGTCAATTAAACCGCTTTCCTTTATAAGTTACCCAGTCTCGGACAGTATCTTTATAGCAGTGTGAGAATGGACTAATACATAGTGTAATAGTCATTTACATGACTTGTTTGTGAGATCATCCAAAAAATTCATGGATTGTCTTTATTTCTGTAACCTCAGTACCCTCCTTGGTATCTGACACAGAAACACCTGTTTAATTGGTGTCAATAATTTATATATTCACTGTTGTGGGAGATGTGGAGGGCGCTTTTTGAGACTGTAGAGGAGTGGGGGTGCAGCTCATATGCATGCACAGATGAACAGTTCCATAGCCTGGGCAAGGCTGTCGGTAAAGGCTGAGTCAGAAACACCCTAGGGAGCCTGGCGTGGTGGTGCGTACCTTTAGTCCCAGCTACTCAGCAGGCTGAGGTGGGACGATTCCTTGAGTCCGGGAGTTTAAGAACACTGGACAAGTGAGATCTAACTCTTTAAAAAATAAAAAGAAAAAGGAATAGCCTAAGGACCTCTCCCCACAAGCCCCAAGCCTCTGGCAGGCAACTCCAGAAAACTGGTAGATGGAACCGAAAGTGACTCTCGATGCAGGGGGAGGGGCAGTATAGAGGAGTATGTGTCCTTCCCCATTTGGATTCTTAGGATTCTTTTCAGAAATTATTTTCATTTTATGTTTTTACATTTTTGGAGTTTAAATGTTGGCTTCATTACAAAGCTAGATTGAAATTGGTGGTATGGTTGTCGGGTGGGTTTGCCATTACTCTTCTGTTTTTAACTTACCTTCCAAAATGCCATCTTCTACCCCTGCTGGGGGAGAGCCTATCCTCCTTGGCTTAACACATAGCTGGGGGTCAGACCAGGATGTGTCTGCACTCCACAGATCAGGCTGCTAATCGCAATGGCTGGCTGGAGTGAAAGTGAATTCAGAAAGCCAGGCTTGCCTGGGACACAGGAATTGGGGGATGGGAGGTGGAAAAAAAGGGGGAATGGAAACAGAGAGGTGGGCACATGTACAAAGAGATGAACTTACACCATATAATCTGCTTTTGTTTTTTTGGGGATGGGGTCTTACTCCACCACCCAGGCTGGAAAGCAGTGGCACAATCTTGACTCATTGCAACCTTTGCCTCCTGGGCTCAAGTGATCCTCTGATCTCAGCCTCCCGAGTAGCTGGAATTATAGGTGTGCACTACCATGCTCAGCTAATTTTTTTGTATTTTTGGTAGAGATGGGATTTCACCATGTTGTCTGGGCTGGTCTCAAGCTCCTAAGCTCAAGTAATCTGCCTGCCTTGGCCTCCCAAAGTGCTGGTATTACAGGTGTGAGTCACCGCACCTGGCCTACCCTGAAGTCTTTATGATCCTTCTCACTTTTCTCTCTTGGTTTAGCTCACTGAGAGGTCACAGTTTTTAAATATGCACCCTCCCCCACCCTTCCAATTTTGGTTTGGCTTTTGCTTTCTTACAGTAAAAATAATGCAGCTTCTGAACCAGCTGAGGAATGTGGGCTGTAAAGCATGGACTGTTTCATTTTGATATCATGATATTTTGATACTTTCTACACAAAGTTTCAGTACAACAGTTGAAATTATCATTGGCAGAAATATGCAGAATTCTCAAGGTTGAAATTTGGGGCCTCAGGTTGCAGTAAAAGTATACAGTCTAGAGTGCTTTTTCCAGAGTTCAGATGTTTCACCGGGCAAGTCTGATAAACTAAATTGATAAAGTGTTAATGTCAGAGAAGAGGTGTATATGTAAGATCACCCAAACCTTATTTGCTTTATTTATTTTTTTTCAGAGATGGGGTCTCACTATGTTGCCTAGGCTAGAGAGTAGTGGCTATTGACAGGTGCAATTATAGAGCACTACAACTTTGAACTCCTGGACTCAAGTGATCCTCCCACCTCAACCTCCTGAGTAGCTGGGACTACAGGCATGTGCTGTTGCACCCAGCTTCATTTGGTTTTAAGCAGCTGCTTTCAATGCCTTGCTTCAAAGGAGGTTGTCCTAGAGGTATCTTGAGCCATATGGCAGGTTTTTTCAGAGAGGGGGCTTTATTTAGCCCCCCTTAATCATGGCATAAAGGATGTTCCTATTTTATTTCCCCAACCCTCCCCACAAGGCTGGTGGTTGGAAAGAACATAGTGGAAAAGTAGGGGAACTTTCCAGATCTTATTAAGAAGAAATAAAACACAGATGGCCCCAGAGCAGGGACCCTTCCAGCCCCACCCCATCATGATGCATTTCACCAGCCCAGGCAGAATCAGGAAGTGAGTGAGTGAGAACACAGAGCTCCATCAATATCACCAGGGCACCACGTCTGGGTTCTGTAGAGTAAATTGACCTGATTGGGCTCCATTCAACCAGTCTGTGACTTCAGCCTCTTCCTTCAGCCTCCTCAGCCTAATACAGCCCAAAGAGCACATGGTCCACCTGCCCAAGGTCCCACTCTACAACCACCATCCCTACATTGCTAATCCTGCCCAGCCATCAAGCAAATGAATCTCCTGAGGGTTCTCAGGGGACTAAGTGAGAGTGTGGATGACTCAGTGTGACCCCTCCCCACTGTTAGAGAAACAGCTCAAAGCAAATAGTTTGTGATGGTGGGTTAGTAATGTCAGCCTCATTATGGAATATTTTGTGGCAAGTACAGCAGTGAGCAGTATTAGCAAACCTTTTTTTTTTTTTTTTTTTTTTGAGACGGAGTCTCGCTCTGTCTCCCGGGCTGAGTGCAGTGGCCGGATCTCAGCTCACTGCAAGCTCCGCCTCCCGGGTTTACGCCATTCTCCTGCCTCAGCCTCCCGAGTAGCTGGGACTACAGGCGCCCGCCACCTCGCCCGGCTAGTTTTTTGTATTTTTTAGTAGAGACGGGGTTTCACCGGGTTAGCCAGGATGGTCTTGATCTCCTGACCTCGTGATCCGCCCGTCTCGGCCTCCCAAAGTGCTGGGATTACAGGCTTGAGCCACCGCGCCCGGCCAGCAAACCTTTAAGACTAATTTTTGTGCCATAAAAGAAAGGAGAAGTTGGAGTCAATAGACTGAGCCTCTGATGATTTATATCTGAGTTTAGACTTGTGTATTTCATTCACTTCTGCAACATTTCTTCTAGTCTATCTGCCTTTGGGGATCTGGTTGAAAGAAGAGTGAGTCATTGTTTGGCCATATCTTCTTTTTAATGTGTTTAATCCCATAATGTAAAAGAGAATTAGGTAAGAGGTTTAAGAGATTAAACAAGATTCATCACTGAATTATTAAAAATTAAACTCTGGCTTAAAACAAGCTAAGAGGAGATGTGAACAACAGTCTTCAGCATTGCTAGGGACACAGAAACTCCTTATTCAGGCATAATAGATGCTATCTACTAGTTTCTTGGTAAAATCAATAACTAACAATAATAATGTGCTCAAAAGTTATCCTTAATGTTTTTCTGAGACAGTGTGTCGCTGTGACTTAGGCTGGAATGCAGTGGCATGATCATGGCTCACTGCAGCCTCAATCTTCCAGGCTTAAGAGATCCTCCCACCTCAGCCTCCTGCGTAGCTGGGACTACAGGCACGAGCCAAAGTGCCTGGCTATTTTTGCTTGTTTGTTTGTTTTCTTTTGTTGCTGTTGATATTGTTGTTTTTGGTATCTAGTATCCAAAGGTGGCCCTCAAGGATCCATGCCTCCTATGACTCCTGCCCTTCTGTAGTCCCCTCCCATGTGGAATCTAGACTGGCCCAGATTCGCTTTAACCAATAAAACATGGTAGAAGTGATGCTTAGACCAGTTCCAGGCCAAAGTCTTACAAAAGTCTCAAAGTCTCCCTTTTTGCACTTTTGGGAGCTCTGTGCTACCACATATGAAGTCCAACTACTCTGCTTGGGAGTTCATGTGGAAAACAGAGGCCTTGAGACTATGTAGAAATAGAAAAAATCCTAGCTGCTCAAGTACCCCATCTGAGTCCAGCCTTCCAGCCATCACTGCCAAGGTACCAGACATGTAAGTGAGATAGCTTGGATTTTCCTGTACGGTAGCACTCCCAGGTGACTGCAGCCCCAGCCAACATCACATGGAGTAGAATAACAATCCAGGAGAGCCCAGTCAACCTACAGAATAGCAAGAGAATAAAATGGTTCTTGTTTTAAACCCCTAAATTATGGGATGGTTTGTTATACAGTAATAGAAAACCAAACACTTTTTATATAACAAATCTGATTTTTTTTGAGTAAACAAAGTTAATAAAGTATAGATTATGTAAAGTAATTAAAAACATTCATTTATTTTGCAGAACACTCAATCAGAAAGAAGCCTCACTGGCTTGGCACAGTGTCTTATGCCTGTAATTCCAGCACTTTGGGAGGCTTGAGGCAGGAGGATTGCTTGAGTCTAGGAGTTCAAGACCCGTTTAGGCAATATAGCAAGACCCAGTCTCTACAAAAAATTTTAAAATTAGCCAGGAGGGCTGGGTGTGGTGGCTAACACCTGGGGGGCCAAGGTGGGTGGATCACGAGGTCAAGAGATCAAGACCATCCTGGCCAACACGGTGAAACACCGTCTCTACTAAAAACAAACAAACAAACAAACAAAACCAAAAAAATTAGCTGGGCGTGGTGGTGTGCACCTGTAGTCCCAGCTACTCAGGAGGCTGAGGCAGGAGAATCACTTGAACCTAGGAGGCGGAGGGAGGTGGAGGTTGCAGTGAGGCAAGATTGCACCACTGCACTTCAGCCTGATGACACAGTGAGATTCCTTCTCAAAAAAAAAAAAAAAAAAAAAAAAAAAAAAAAAATTAGCCAGGTGTGGTGGTGCATGCCTGCAGTCCCAGCTATTTGGGAGGCTGAGGTGGGAGGACCACTGAAGTCCTGCAGGTTGAGGCTGCAGTGAGCCATGATTACACCACCGCCTGGGTGACAGAACAAAACCCTGTCTCAAAAAAAAAAAAAAAAAAAAAAAAAAGAAAGAAAGAAAGATAGAAAGAAAGGAGCCCCATTAAAGCAATATTTAGACCACAATGAAATAGGATAGCTATAATTTAAAAAGACATAATAACAAACGTTGACAAGAATGTGGGGAAATTGGAACTCTGCACTGCTGATGAGAATGTCAAATGGTGCAGCTGCTTTGGAAAACAATCTGGCATTTCCTCAAAGTGTGAAACGTAGATTTATCATATGATCCAGCAATTTCACTACTAGCTATATAACCCAAAGAAATGAAAACCAATGTCTCCACAAGAGCTTACACAGGAATTCTTCATAGCAACACTATTCATAATAGCTGAAAAGTAGGAACAACTCAAATGTCTATCAATTGATGAATGGATAAATAACATGTGGTATTATCTATACAATGGGCTATTATTTGATAAAAAGGAATGAATTACTGATACCTGCTGCAACATGGATGAACCTTGAAATGTTCAGTGAAAGAAGCCAATCACAAAGACCACAGAGTGTATGATTCTATTTATATGAAATATGCACAACAGGCAAATCTGTAGAGACACAAAGTAGATTAGTGTTTGCCTAGGGTTGTGGGCAATGAAGAATGATCGCTAATGGGTCTAATGGGTACAAAATTTCTTTCAGGGGTAATGAAAATATTCTAAAATTGATTGTGTTGATGATTTAAAACTCTGTGAATATACTAAAATCATCATATTGTACATTTTAAATGGATAAGTTGTATGGTATATGAATTACATCTCAATAAAACTGTTATAAAAAAAGAAGAAATCTTCCATAAGACTGATGTCTATTTTGTTTCACCGCCTTGGGCATAAGAGTCCTGCCTATCATCAGATAGGGCTCAATTAACCTAGATATCTAACTATAACAGTATGTACTTGAATGCACTTTTTTCACAGGGGAGTTTATAGAAACAACATATGAGCTGAAAACTGAATGTCCGTTTATTATACAATTAATACCATATAATTTTACAGTTGATATCTCATTTTCTCAATAAGGTGATGATCAACACTGAGATTTGGGCTGAATTCTAATATTGTCTGATTGTAAGGTTTTGTTAAGTCACTTCTTGCACCTGCTGTGCTGAGTTCCACATCGCTTCTTGCTGTTTTGTCAGGTCCTTGTATCAAGACTTTTATTTTTATTGCCTGATTATGAAGTGATATTAGCTTGTCAGCATGAAGGATGGGAGGAGGGAAGTGTTGCCCCCTCCTCAACTTCCCAGAAAATAAAATAACTATACTTGCAAGAACCATTAAAAGTATCTGAATTCACTGCTTATATAGCAAGAAAACATCAGTTAGAGTTACAGTCGCCTGAAACTGCATGATAGCAAAAATTTCATTGTCTAATGGTTACTGTATGGTTGACTTTTATGGTTGTTCTCATGTTTTTGAAACAAATATGTATGCTCTATTTGCTATTGGATTCAGTTGTATACATCTCCATTAATTCAAACTGTTTAACTGCCCATTTAATTCTTCTATAGACTTACTAATGCTTTAGCTACTCACTTAGAATTCACTTATATTTATAATGTATAAGTATTTACTTATTGATAATCTAAAAAGTGTCAGGCCCCATGCTGGGCCCTGGAGATTCAATCCTAAACAGGACACATTTCCTGCCCTGAAGTAGCTCATGATAGATGACAAATGTCTCAGTACATGAGGTTACAGACCTTCAATGCCAATTTGTACTTACTTTGGATTTCTATTTAAAATGTTTAAAAGTATATATTTTATTTAAAAATCTCACTTTTTTGCTGTCAAGTATTGATAAAGCAGTATTTAAATCTTCCACTATGGTTGTGAAGTTATCAAATTCTCCTATGGATCTGTTAATTTCTGCTTAATATGCTTTGACTTTGAGGCTTTACTGTTAGGTACACAGTGGTTCTAATTCTTATACCTTCCTGATGAGTTCTATTAACTCCTGTAGTGTCTAATCTGCTGTTCAGGCCATACATTTTATCTCAGACATTATGGTTTTCATCTCTAGAGGTTCAATTTGGGCCTTTTTCATGTCTTCCATGTCTCTACTTAACATGCTCAATCTTTCCTCTAGCTTCTCAATCATGTGAAATATACTTACAATAGCTTTCAATGTTCTTATTTACTAATTCTGTCATCTATGCTGTTTTTCAATATGATTTTATTAATTTATTTTTCTCATCATTATGGATCATAATTTCCTACTTCTTTGCATACCCAGTAAGTTTTTATCGGATGTCAGACATTGTGTATTCTACCTTGTTAGATGCTGGATGTCTTCATGTTCTTATAAATGTCTCAAGCTTTGTTCTGGGACAGAGTTAAATTACTCAAAAACAGTTTGATCCTTTCAAGTCTTCTTTTTTTTTTTTTTAATTTCAATAGGTTTTTGGGGGAACCAGGGATGTTTGGTTACATAGATAAGCTCTTTAGTGGTGATTTCTGAGATTTTGGTGCATCCATCATCTTAGCAGTGTACACTGTACACAATGTGTAGTCTTTTATCCCTCACACCCTCCTTCCCTTCCCTCTCATCCCCAAAGTCCATTGTGTTGTTCTTATGCCTTTGCATCCTCACAGCTTAGCTCCCACTTGTGAATGAGAACACACGATTTCCATTCCTGAGTTGCTTCACTTAGATAATGGTCTGTAACTCCACCCAGGTTGCTGCAAATGCCATTATTTTGTTCCTTTTTATGGTTGAGTAGTATTCCATGGTGTGTGTGTGTGTGTGTGTGTGTGTGTGTGTGTGTGTGTATATATATATATATATATATATATATATATATATATACATATATCACATTTTCTTTATCTGCTCGTTGATAGGTGGGCATTTGGGCTGTTTCATGTTTTTGCAATTGCAAATTGTGCTGCTATAAACATGTGTGTGCAAGTGTCTTTCTCATATAATGATGTATTTTCCTCTGGGTGGATACCCAGTAGTGGGATTTCTGGATCAAAAGGTAGATCTACTTTTAGTACTTTAAGGAATATCTATACTGTTTTCCATATTGGTTGAACTAGTTTACTTTCCTGCCAGCAATGTGAAAGTGTTCCCTTTTCACCGCATCCATGCCAATATTTATTATTTTTTAATTTTTTAATTATAGCCATTCTTGTAGGAGTAAGGTGGTATCTCATTGTGGTTTTGATTTGCATTTCCCTGATCATTAGTGATGTTCAGTATTTTTTCATGTTTGTTGGCCATTTATACATCTTCTTTTGAGAACTATCAAAAGAAAGACCCATTATGGTAGATGCAATCCTGCACTACCCAAATCTCTCTTCCAGACTATGGACCTAATCCTCCAGATGCTGGATACTGGGAGCTGGGGCTGCTTCTAGGAGACAATGCTCAAATGTCAGAAATGTTAGTCCTCTCCAGGAATTGCCCTCAGCTGAATAGTGCTGCTTTACTCATAGGGTCACACTGCTTCCTGAGGACAGCCTGCATCCAGTGATTGGTCGATGCAGGATTACAAAGAACCGATCTTCTCATCCCTATGGTGGACAATTCTAAAGTTTCATCTTAGTCTCAGAGTTCCCTGTGGTAGGATGATCAACTCATTCTAGTTTGCCAGAGACTATCCTGGCTTTAGCACTGAAATTTCCACATCCTATGAAACTTCCAAGTCCTGGGCAAACCAGGTCATTCTTTTCATGAGGTGGCTGAAGTCTTAGTTGAGACTCCATCATAACTCACACTCTGCCTCTGCCCAGTTCTGCTTCCATCCCCTACACTGGTGCTGATCCCAAGAGCGCTCCCTGATAAGCCTCCTGCATGCTAATCTCTGTCCAAGTCTACTTCCCAGGGAAACCAACCCACCAACCTACAACACTCACGTCTTTTTAAATTTTATTATAGAAAATTCTCAGATGTTTTCCTCTTAAAGATTGCTTTTTTCATATTCTCTCTTCTTTTCTGCAGGGATGCTCACTAAATGCATGCTGAATCTCTTTTTCCTTCATTTCCCTTAATCACTCTTTTTAAAATTTCCATTGTTCTTCTAACTTTGAATTTACTAATTTTGTCTTCATCTGGGCCTAATTTTCTGTTTAACCCATCTATTGGCTTTTACACCTTAATAACTTCCTTCATCTGGCTTTGAATACACCATCGTCATCTGGTTTTCTTCCTATATGTCTGGTTGCTCTGTTTCAGTCTCATTAGCTGGTTCCTCTTCATCTTCCCTACTTCCCAATGATGAAGTCCCCAGGGATCAGTCCTTGGACCGCTTCTCTTTTTCGCAATCTCAACCGCTTTCCAGATGAAGTCATGAGTCTTGAGTCTTATGACTTCAAATCCCACAGATATGCTGATAATTTTCGAATTTATATCTTTAGTTCAGACCTCCCCCCTAAACTCCAGACCCCTATACCTAGCTGACTAGGAGATATCTCCACTTGGAAGTTTAAAAATGGAGCTCCTGATCTTCATTCCCAAACCCTGCCATTTTTCCTATCTCATTTAATGAGATTGAAGGTGGTATTCAGATATTACAGATGTTCAGTTTAAAAACCTTTAATTTCTCTTTGTCTCACACTGCAAATACTGCAAATCTTATGGGTTTTACCTAAAAACAGATCTGGTCCAAGTCACCATCATTTCTTGCCTGGATTATTGCAATAGTCTCCTAGCTGGTCTACCTACACTGTATTCTCAGTATGGCTGCCAGAGTGATGCTGTGAAAGTTACTCAGATCCTTATGTCCCTCTGCTCAGAACCCACCAGTGGCTCCCTTGTCATTGGAGTAAAACCAAAGTTTTCCTTGTGGCCTGCAAGCCCCTGCACGATTCAGCCCCCTGTTATGTCATGAACTCATCTCCCATTACTCTCTCTCTTCCCTTTCTCTCGTTCTTTCTCTCTCTCTCTCTCTCTCTCTCTCTCACACACACACACACACTCTCTCTCTCTCTCTCTCTCTTCTCTCTCTCTCTCTCTCTCTCTACTTCTATCCACACAGCAAGCAAGGCTCCTTGCTGTAACTTAAAAACACCAGGCATGGGCCGGGCGCGGTGGCTCAAGCCTGTAATCCCAGCACTTTGGGAGGCCAAGACGGGCGGATCACAAAGTTAGGAGATCGAGACCCTCCTGGCTAACCCGGTGAAACCCCATCTCTACTAAAAAATACAAAAAACTAGCCGGGCGAGGTGGCGGGCGCCTATAGTCCCAGCTACTCGGGAGGCTGAGACAGGAGAATGGCGTGAACCCTAAAAAGATGGAGCTTGCAGTGAGCTGAGATCCGGCCACTGCACTCCAGTTTGGGCGACAGAGCGAGACTCCGTCTCAAAAAAAAAAAAAAAAAAAAAACAAAACACCAGGCATGTTCCCCACTCAGGACCTTTGTTCTGGCTATTTCCTCTGCCTGAAAAGTTCTTCCCCATGCAGCAATTTGACTTGCTGTCTCACTTTTTCAGGAGAGGAATAAAAATCACTTTCTCAGTGAGGCTTTCTCAGACACCCTGTCTAAAATTTCAACCGCTCCCTCCCCTCTTTTTTCTTTTCTTTTTCAATTTCTTTTCTTTTTCTTTTCTTTTCTTTCTTTTCTTTTTTTTTGAGACTGGGTCTCACTCTGTCACCCGGGCTGGAGTGCAGGGGAACCTGCAGCCTCAACCTCTGAGGCTCAAGCGATCCTCCCACCTCAGCCTCCCCAGTAGCTGAGACTACAGGTGCACATCACCACACGTGGCCTTAACCCCCCTTTTTGATGTTTCACATCCCCCTTCCCTACTTTGTTTTTTCTGTGTAGCCCTTATCCCTACCTAACATGCTATGCATTATATTTATTATCTGTGTTCTTCATTAAAATGTAAACTCTGCCAGGCATAGTGGCTCATGCCTGTAATCCCAGCACTTTGGGAGGCCGAGGTGGGTGGATTACCTGAGGTCAGGAGTTCGAGGCCAGCCTGGCCAACATGGCGAAACCCCGTCTCTACTAAAAATACAAAAATTAGCCAGGTGTGGTGGCACATGTCTGTAATCCCAACTACTCGGCAAGCTGAGGCAGGAGAATCGCTTGAACCTGGGAGGCGAAGGTTGCAGTGAGCCGAGACCGCGCCATTGCACTCC
Organism: Rhinopithecus roxellana; assembly: GCF_007565055.1. Lineage (NCBI taxonomy): Eukaryota > Metazoa > Chordata > Mammalia > Primates > Cercopithecidae > Rhinopithecus > Rhinopithecus roxellana. The sequence goes on along the minus strand of NC_044552.1, from coordinate 36,402,293 downwards.
AGCCTGGGTGACAGAGGGAGACACCATCTCAAAAAGAAAAAAAAAAAAGAAAAAGTAAACTCTACTAGGACAAGGATTTTTGTCTGGTTTGTTCACTGCAATATCCTCAGAGTCTTTGTGTGTCTGGCACATTATATGAGCTTAATAAATATTTGATGAATGAATGAATGAATGAATGAATGATTGCCTCTATTTTTCATTTCTGGAAGTTTGATTTGGCTCTTTCTTCAAATTGCCCTACTCTTATTTAATAGTGTCCTGTTGCTTTTTAATTTATAGTGATTAATAGCATCTGCTCTGGAACTAAACTGTGTGGGTTCAAATCTCAGCTCTGCCACTCTAATAGCTTGTGGTAACCATGAGCAAATTTCCTAATATCTCATCTGTAAAAGAGAGAAAGCAATAGTACCTACCTACTTCACAAGGGCTTTGAGAAGACTGAATGAGTTAATATTTTGTGAAGCCCTTAGAACAGTTTCATATGTTTGCTATCATTATTATTATCAACATCATTTCTTTAATCATTTAAAATCAACTATTATTTATAGCATTCTCTAGATTCTCTATTATTTTGACTTTTGGTAAGTGCCAATTTTTCTGTTTCTTGCATATGCTAACTCTCTACTGATAAAATCTAATCACCATGGAGCATCAGGAGCCAGTCTGTAGTTTGACCAAATTCGTTATTAACTCAGTCCAGCAAGGGAGGCCACTCCAGGGGAACTGTGGAATGTCACTCCAAAGAGGGAAGACAGGAAGCTGCTGAAGGATTCTGAAGATTCCAAGGGAAGTAGGCATCAATTCTGGATTGGTTGCTCCTACTCTGGTTGGGGGCAGGGTCGATTAAGAGAAGTGATGATTAACTAGGTATTGGGTGCTCCCATGAGGCAACAGTAGCTCAGCAATTGGGTACCCAGCAATAGGTGGGTATGGCAAAGCTGTCTGGGAGTTTGGTAGGAAAGCAGTCATCACTCAAAGAGGGGGTTTTATGGCATTTTGCAGCTGCCGACTGACTTTGGGGGAAGCGATGTTCCTGTGAACTTTGCAGCTGGCTTTCTTTATGTCTGTCTTCTTTCTGGCCTGAATTGACGCAGTTGCTTTTTCTTTTTTTTCTTTTTCCAGTCCAACCTGATTTCCACTCTTTAAATCTTAGACAGGATTTGACTCTCACCAGCATAGCAGGGTATCTGTAATTTTTTATTGTGAACTTGTCTTCAACAGGTTGTTTCCCCCTATGGGAGTCCTTGAAACTCTTGAGTAGTAACGTTTTCTCCATGGAGGTGATTCACACATTTGCTTCTGCCAGAATGCTGAGTGTGTCAGTGGCCCTCACTCCTATGCATATGGCATAGACCCAGGGTTTAGATTTCTCCGGATGACATTTTCCCCCTCACGTTCAGGACCTTAAACAAATGGTGAGCTTCCTGGCTGATTCCCAGGGCCCGTGTTCAGTTTTTCTATCCCCATTTAAGGGGGAAGAGTGCTACAAGGCCTTATTTATTTATTTTAAGATAAGGCGTCTCACTATGTTGCCCAGACTGGCCTCAAACTCCTGGGCTCAAGCGGTCCTCCTGCTTCAGCCTTCCAAGTGGGACTACAGGCATGTACCACCACGCCAGCTCAAGGCCTTCAATTTTATGCAGGGCTCACTGCCTTCCTCCTGTCCTGTCATGGGTATTAGGCCCTGGCCCTAACTACAGATCCATATTCTTCTGGGCTACTATGAAATCAGCTCAGCTAGCTGCTCTGCCTTTGATGGCTTTCTTCATTCCTAGCACTTGGAGATTTGGATTATTTTTATTCCACATCTTCTCTGTATTTGTGCTAGAACTGGGCCTACTTCCACAGTAGTTTTGTTGACTCAGTCCTGATGCTAGGACCTCAATGGTGGTTAAAAGCTCAGACTTTGGAGACAGACATGGGTTTAAATCCTGGAGCTCATGGCTATTTTTTCTATGACTTTGGTAAACTCTTTTTTTTTTTTTTTTTTTTTTTTTTTTTTTTTTTTTTTTGAGACGGAGTCTCGCTCTGTGGCCCAGGCTGGGGTGCAGTGGCCGGATCTCAGCTCACTGCAAGCTCTGCCTCCCAGGTTTACGCCATTCTCCTGCCTCAGCCTCCCGAGTAGCTGGGACTACAGGCGCCCACCACCTCATCCAGCTAGTTTTTTGTATTTTTTAGTAGAGACGGGGTTTCGCCGTGTTAGCCAGGATGGTCTCGATCTCCTGACCTCATGATCCGCCTGTCTCAGCCTCCCAAAGTGCTGGGATTACAGGCTTGAGCCACCGCGCCCGACCGACTTTGGTAAACTCTTTAAGTGTCCTTCTCTTGTCTGGAAAATGAGAACAATGACATGCCTATTAAATGAGGTAGTAAATACCAAACACATACATAAGAACTCAGTAGCCAGGAGCGGTGGCTCACGCCTATAATCCCAGCACTTTGGGAAGCTGAGGCAGGTGGATCACTTGAGATCAGGAGTTTAAGACCAGCATGGCCAACATGGCAAAACCCTGTCTCTACTAAAAATACAAAAATTAGCCGGGTATGGTAGCATGTGCCTATAATCCCAGCTACTCAGGAGGCTGAGGCAGGAGAAGTGCCTAAATCCAGGAGGCAGAGGTTGCAGTGAGCTGAGATCGCGCCACTGCACTCCAGCCTGGGCAACAGAGCAAGACTCTGTCTCAAACAAAAACAAAACCAAAACTCAGTAGATACCATTGTTAGCATTACTATCAATATAGAAAATTAAAGAAATAAAAAAAGAACAAGAAAGAAAATAGTGTGTGTCACCTGGTGGCAAGACTTACCTCCCAAATCAGGAGGTCTTCCTCCATCCATCTTGGACACATTGTACCTGTAAATACAGAATCCTTACCCACTCAATTGCCCCCCAAAAGCCTTTGATTTCCTCAGGAGAGTTCTGAAAAATGTCTTCCTCTTGTTACTTTACCCAGAACATGGCTTAAGTCTTTGGCTGCTGGAGATGGAAGATCTGCCTTTGAATATGAGAGTTCTGACCAACTACTTCTGTGTTCCGTGTTTTGTGATGTGTTGTGTCAGTGGGTTAGTGTTTTTCTGCTTCCTCTTAAGTAGAATAACTTGAGAATAACTTTCTCTTTGGTAGACTTAAGAGAATAACTTAAGAGAACAATTTCCTCTAAAGTAGAATAACTTAAAAGAATAACTTCCTCTAAAGTAGAATAACTTAAGAGAATAACTTTCTCTTTGGTGACTTCTGAAACAGAACTTCCCCCTCCCCAACACACAGAAGTGTGCATACACAGGCACATAACAACCAGGCAGTACGCTGAGGTCATAACACCTCATTCATAACACCATTAAATTATAAGCTAACCATTAAATTATAGTTAAGATGATCATCAGCAGTGCAATGCCATGTGAGCTACACATATTTATTCCCCACGTGTCTGATTTTGGAAATCCGACATCTTCTCTAAATAAGTGCACCTTCCTCTCAACGCTCTTTCTCAATAAAGACAAATGTGTCATCTACACACATACTCAGTGTCTATCCCTAAATTTCCCTACCAGGGAAGTCTAATAACTTTTTTATATATCCAAGGATATCTATGTGTCTAGCTATCTCATGCTTCTGGAATTCTAAATTCACATATTATGGAGATTAAATGGAAAAGCATGCATGGATGTATCTAGCCCTCATCTGGTACTCAGTCAGCCCTCAATAAATGTTGGAATTGAACATGTCCCTAGCCTCTACATACTGATGCTATCTAAGGTAGATTTTTAAAATATGCAAATCATAAATTCTCTAGTACATTTGTTTTCAAAAGTTTTATATATGTGTGTGTGCACATATATATATTATATGCATGTGTAAGTATATGTTGGCCTCCCAGTCACTGTTTCTGTTTCTCAAATGAGTCAGCATAAGCTCTGGGAAGCCAAGAGTGATTTATATTCTATACTGTGAGTCCTCCCCCACCAGAAGGCCTTACACTTTGCATAGATTCTTCTTATACACATGATGGTGTTCAGGGCTGGCTTTGGTGTATCAGAGTGAACCTCAAGGGGCCTGGGGGGAGTTGTGTTGTTCCCACTCCATGTCAAATATTACAGATAGGCCCACTCAGCTCCATTCCCACTCCCAGAAAAACTTCGAAATGTGTTGTTCTGAGCTATAAGTGGTTGAGAGTACCCTACAATAGGTTATATGTTCCCAAGGTTGATAAACTTTTATAGGATTCCAAGACAGAAACAAGTGGGGGTAATTTTTCCAGCTAATATGCTTGCTAAATGCTTCAGATAAAAAGAGAAAGGCTATTAATTTCCTGGACTCCTTTAGAGCTGGAGTTCTGAGTCCATCAAGGAAACTCACTTGGGGGTTTGGAAGGCAGAAATAAGGTGGGGGCCACAGGTCTGCTATTCTCTGTCATTCTCCTGGCATGCACACATGTGGAGACAATGGAGTTCTGTGACAGAAGTGGGAAGAGTCCCACTGTCTGGTTCTTAGCTTTGTAGGTGTCAGGAACGATGTGATCCTAGTATTTCCTGATTCTCCAACTTACTGTAGTGACAGAAGCAGCAGCTCCCTCATGGGCCACTTCTGCCATCTTGTTCTGGGGAGTCATTATTGGAAGGTCACCCTAGGGCTCTTCCTACAGTACCTAAAACATTTTTTTAAGTACCTAATTCTCTTGTCAAGGGATCATTTGTTTAAATTAACCCTAGTGGTTTCTGCAACTGAACCCTGATGGATAGACCCTAGAAACACCCCTTCCTCTCACATCTCCATGCTATCTCAACCCAGGCTAGTGACTGTAACGCTAACTGGAAAATTCTGCCTTTGTATCCCGTAGAAGCTTATCAACATTGGGAACATATAACCCAGTGTAGGACATGCTCGACCACTTATAGATCTGAACAATACACTTAGAAGTTTTCTCCTGGTAAAAAGCTTTGACTGTGTGGAAAAAAATAAAGAAACAAAAAAGACTATGGGTGTAGTGGGCACCTTTTTAGAGGAGTTGCCACCATAGGAGAGAACCAGGTACTGAGCTGGAAGATAAATGTTACCACCTCTATGCTTTTACCCCACACCTTCCCCTGATGACGATGGCGTTTGGTTTTAGAGCAGAGTGGCACCATCAGGGAAACCAAGTAACCGGGAAAGTGGATGGAAAAGTCACCCATCCCAACCATCCTCCTTGCCTGAATCTGCAGCCATGATACAAATTTTCCAAAATGCTCTGTTTAGCAAGAGTTGGCTGGGAGTTCTAAAGAAAAAAAAAACCCTAATAGTATTTTTGTTCTCATCCTAAGTGTTCTTGCAGGGGAAGTATTTTTTTTTAAATTTAAAAATAAAATGTAGTTATTTTTATTTAAGACAATTCCCCATCTTGAACACATTTACATTTTTTTCTTCCCCCATTTACAGCCTATTTCCTCAAAAATGTTGAGAAGATTTAAGTGTCTAATATTTTCCAAGGCCATCTCATGATTCATCAGTTTATTGTTTGTTAAGTATCAGACTCAAGAAACTGACTTAGATGGGAATGTTGATCTGGATTTTCTCCTCTGATTTACTTCACAGATGACGGGAGAATGAATTAAAAGATTAAAAAGTCAACATTTTGCTGAGTCCTTTGAATAACAAAGAGGTCCTGTAAGAACCAAATGAGGCTAAATAGGCAATCCTTGTCCTATGATACAGCATGAAATATTAATAGAATTTGTCACGAGAGGGAGGGGGTGGGCTCGATAGCTCATGGCTGTAATCCCAGAACTTTGGGAGGCCAAGGTGGACGGATCACCTGACGTTAGGAGTTCACGACCAGCCTGACCAACATGGAAAAACCCTGTCTCTACTAAAAATACAATATTGGCAGGGCGTGGTGGCGCATGCCTGTAATCGCAGCTACTCAGGAGGCCGAGGCAGGAGAATCGCTTGAACCTAGGAGGCAGAGGCTGCGGTGAACTGAGATCGCGCCATTGCACTCCAGCCTGGGCAATAAGAGTGAAACTCCATCGCAAAAAAAAAAGGATTTGTGATCAAAGGGGCCTTGGACCTGTCACCTAATTTCACAGAAGAAGAAACTGAGCCCTAAAGAAGGGAAATGACTAACTCAGGATCACCAGTGACCAGGGGCAGAGCTGGGAGTAGAATTCAGGTCTCCTGAGATTCACCCTCTGGTGCTTTCTCTCCTGTCTTGCTTATTTTCATGTGTACCCTTTTTTAAACACACTTCCCTTTCCTGCTTTCCAGACTTTTGATCACACTTCTACTTTCCTGCTTTTCAGCCTGAGCATGTCTACTTATGAGAAATACAGAGATCATTTAAGGAGCTGAGAATTTCCTTCTCACTTAGAGCTCCATCGAGGTCAGGACTCCTATTCACATGGGACAGATGAGAAAGAAAAATGTTCAGAGGGGAGTTTCACTTGCCAGAGTCCACACAGCTACAGTTAGACCTCAGACCTCCTGAACAACAAAGCCGACATCCGTCCCAACACATTAAAATAGGTGGGCTGGTACATTACATGAATGTACTGTTCTTTTGTTTAAAGAAGTGTATGGGAATCAGAATTTGGTCTAATTAAAGGCCATGGGGGTGGATTAATGAAGTACAAAAAGGGCCTCATTAAAATAAGCTGTCCTCTAAAAGGCAAGCCAATGGCAGTTACCTTTCCAAAGTGAACATTAGAAAGTGGTTCCTGTGTAAATTTCCAATCATTTAACTTAAAGATTCCTATCTATAGATATGAGGGTCTGCATGTACTTTTGTGATGGCCTGAACCAAGGCTGACTTGAGCAAAAAGCTGCTCAAGGCCAGTGATCATGGTTTAAATTATGAAAGTAATATAAGCACATTACAGATCTTTGGAAAGTTCAGGAAGGAAAAAAATGTACCCATGGTTCTACCATCCAGCATGGTATTGTTATTATTTTGTACATTCCCTTTCTGTCTTTTTACCAGAAATATCTTTACATAGTTTTAAATGGTCTTCCTCTAATTTTCATAGCATACTATGACCTCGTATTACACTTTCCCCTGTGACATTAGGTCATAAACATTTTTCTCATACATTTTGTCTTCATGAGCATCACATCTAATGGCTGCAAAAAGGTCCATTTCATGGGGGTCCCATAAGGTGCTCATGATTTTCTAGAAGATTCATGAACATCATTCCAGGGGGGTCATATTGTCAAAGACAGCAATGGCATTTGTTTTCATTTCAAAAAGTAAAAAGTAGCTCAGTTTTTTATTTAAAGCATTGCCCCTTTAAAGCTGAGCAGCCTGAGAGCCTCTGGGTGTGTGTCACATGGGTACACACAGGGTTAGTGGAGATAATAAGCCAGTTCCTCAGTCCATACGCCGCTCAGCACAACACACTGGGGACTAACACCTAAGAAGTCTATTGGACAGTTATAAATTCCACATGGATGCATGCTATAACATGGATGAACCTTAAAAACATTATGCTGGCCGGGCGCAGTGGCTCATGCCTGTAATCCCAGCACTTTGGGAGGCTGAGGCGGGCAGATCACCTGAGGTCAGGAGTTTGAGACCAGCTTGGCCAACATGGTGAAACCCCATCTCTACAAAAAATACAAAAATTGGCCAGGCATAGTGGCAGGTGCCTGTAATCCCAGCTACTCGGGAGGCTGACGCAGGAGAACTGCTTGAACTCGGGAGGTGGAGGTTGCAGTGAGCTGAGATTGCACCACTGCACTCCAGCCTGGATGACAGAGTGAGACTCTGTCTCAAAAAAGAAAAGAAAAGAAATTTAGGGGACACATTCAAACTATAGCAAGGAACAATTCGTTTACTGGGAATAATGATTATCCATACCCCAATTCCATTTCCAAATGTACTTGTAGAAAATTGTTTGCAAATGACAGCCTGAAATCTCTCTCATCTCTGTTTCGAAACAAAGTATAAAATGTCCAAAAATAAAACAGTTGAGATCCAAAGTTTGTGATTCATAAGGGCAATGATTGGGTTTTCATGCTAATATGTGAGATGTGACTCCTTCAAACTTCTTTGTTATGACATCAGCACATTACTCATCTGATGTGAAAAGAAATTTTTAATTAAAAAAGTTGATATTTTAAGCTAAAATGCAAAAATTCTAAACATTAGGCAATCACAATAGCTTTTGTCCATTTAACTGCCATAGCATGTAGTTACTTTTATTTTATTTTATTTTATTTTTTGAGACAGAGTCTTACTTTGTAGCCCAGGCTATAGTGCAGTGGTTTGATCTTGGCTCACTGCAACCTCTACCTCCTGAGTTCAAGTGATTCTTATGCCTCAGCCTCCCGAGAAGCTGGGGTTACAGGCGTGTGCCACCATGCCCAGCTAATTTTTGTATTTTTAGTAGAGACGAGATTTCACCATGTTAGCCAGGCTGGTCTGGAACTCCTGACCTCAGGTGATCCACCCACCTTAGCCTCCCAAAGTGTTGGGATTACAGGCATGAACCACCGGGCCCAGCTGCATGTAGTTACTTTTAATCTATACTGAATATAGGCTTGGTCCCTAAACTAACCACAATAAACAATTCCATTTCAAAATGTAAATCACAAACTATATTTTGTCTTACATTATTGATTTAAAGTATGTGTCACACGTTAAACAGAAAGTTGAATTTTGTCTTAATAACATGAATATTATTGAAGATTATATTAAGTTAATATTTTTTGTAGAATTGTAATACTTTTTTAAACATAAAAAATTTCACAAAAAATTGTAAAACATATATTAATGAGCTAATATTTATAATATTCTAAATATTTTTGAAGTGCCTATAACAATGCCTAGAACAGTGCTTGGTATGTAATAAGCATTACATGTGTCTGTTAAATAAAAAGAAAACAAAATTACAAAATATTTTAAAACACTCCAAGTTTTATAAGTATATTTATATACATGAATTGCTAAAGAACATTTGCATAGTAAAAAAATATACATTGGAAAATGCAGATTTATGTAATCATTCCCCCACTGTTGGCTATTCATGTTACTGCCAGTGTTTTTTAAAGGATTACTATGATGAACATTTTTCAAGCATAAAGAAGTTTCAGTAGTTTATGTTATTTTCTCAAGGTATCTTCACAGAATAGGGTAACCAGTGCAAAAGTTGTGATGACATGTATTACTTTCTATATGTGTCATAGTTGCTAATATTATCTTAGTGGCACTTAGCATAAGGAAAATATAGTGCTCCAACTCTGAGTCAGGCTCTGTTGCAAGAGGCTTTACCAAACTTATTGCTATGGTTGGAATATTTATTTCCTCCAAAACTTATGTTGGAATTTAATCCCCAACATGGTAATATTAAGGAGGGGGTCTTTAAGAGGTGACTGGGTTATGAGGTCTCTGCTCTCATGAAGGGATTAGTTGATCAGTGGGTTAATGGATTAGTGGGCTATCCTGGGAGTAGGACTGGTGGCTTTATTAGAAGAGGAAGAGAGACCTGAACTAGCATCCTCAGCCCCCTCACCATGTGATGCCCTGTGCCACCTTGGGACTCTGCAGAGTCCTCACCAGCAAGAAGGCCCTCACCAGATGTGGCCCCTTGACCTTGGACTTCTCAGCCTCCATGACTATAAGAAATAATTGTTTTTTTCTTTAAAATTACCCAGATTCAGGTATTCTGTTATAACCAACAGAAAACGGGCTGGACACAGTAGCTCATGCCTATAATTCCAGCCCTTTGGGAGGCCAAGGTGGGCAGATCACCTGTGGCCAGGAGTTTGAGACCAGCCTGGCAAAACAACCTCCTTATCAAAAATGCAAAAAGTAGCTGGGCATGGTGGCACATGCCTGTAATCCCAGATACTCAGCTGACTGAGCCACGAGAATTGCTTGAACTCAGAAGGGGGAAGTTGCAGTGAGCTGAGATGGCATTACTGCACTCTAGTCTGGCTGACAGAGCAAGACAAGAAAAAAAAAAAAAAGGCAGTAGAAAATGGACGAAGACACTTATCTTTATGGATCTTCACGATAGTTCTGTTGGGTAAGAGGTAGTATTATCACTCCTTTTTTTTTTTTTTTTTTTTTTTTTTTTTTTTTTTTTTTTGAGGCGGAGTCTTGCTCTGTCGCCCAGGCTGGAGTGCAGTGGCCGGATCTCAGCTCACTGCAAGCTCCGCCTCCCGGGTTCCCGCCATTCTCCTGCCTCAGCCTCCCAAGTAGCTGGGACTACAGGCGCCCACCACCTCGCCCGGCTAGTTTTTTGTATTTTTTTTTTTAGTAGAGACGGGGTTTCACTGTGTTCGCCAGGATGGTCTCGATCTCCTGACCTTGTGATCCGCCCGTCTCGGCCTCCCAAAGTGCTGGGATTACAGGCTTGAGCCACCGCGCCCGGCCCCTATTTTCTAGATGAATCAACTGAGACTCAAAGAGTTGAATCACAATGACCTGATATCTAGGAGGGAACACTGAGTTTCAACTGCAAGTGCACCAAGTAGGAAAGACCGTCTTGTGGTAAATTTCTTTCTCTTGGCTAAAAGCGGGGGGTGATATGGGGTCAATTTGTTATAGTCACCTATAAGAGAGATGGAAAAAGGCTTCTACATTATCATGAACTTGAGAATCTTACAGTTAAAAATTGGAAAGATGAAAAATGGGTGGAGAGTGGGACAGGAGTGATTGGTAGGGTTACTTGATGTATCAGTTCCCTAGGGCATCCATCACAAAGTGCCACAAACTGGGACGCTTAAACAATAGATATTCATTCTCTTATAGTTTTGAAGGCTAGAAGTCCAAAATCAAGGTGTCAGCAGACACCTCCTCTCTCCGAAGGCTCTAGTTTCAGGTGGTTACTGTCAGTCTCTGGCATGGCTTGGCTTGTGCACCCATCACTCTAATCTCTGTCTTCACATGGTCTTCTCCCCACTGGGAAGACAGAGGTAGTGATTTGGACACAGACACCAAGTCTCTGTGTAAAGACAATATTTCCAAATAAGACTCTGGGTGAACATGAATTGTGCGGGGTTACTATTTAACCCAGTACTGTACACTTGGGTAAGAGAAGCCTGATACTTCTGCCCCTTCCCACTTTCTACTTTGTGTATGCAGTGGTTAGCAGAGGTATCTCTGCTCTCAGAAGTGAAGGGAAATCCTTATGTCCCTAGGCAATGTCTTAGTAGGCTGCTGACACCCAGGAGAAACAGTCTCTTCAGACTCAGAAAGCTACATCTAGGCCCATCCCCATCATCTTCCTCCACAGTCGCTGGAAGAAGGTTGCAATAAATAGCTCCCATAGTTGGGGCAACAGAGAATCTCAGAGGAAAAGATGTGCACAGAGCCAAGAATTACTAACACATCATAAAAGAGAAGCACAAAATGAAACAAATAACTAGTATCTGAGAAACAGATAATAGAACTCGCAGAAGGTGATTTTAAGAGAAGTATAACGAACCTTTCATCACAGGGATAAAAGACAATTGAATCCATAAGACAAGAAGGAAATTACGAAAAAGAATCAAATAGGGATCTTGGAAGTGAAAAGTATTCAGAAGAGAGGGAAATGGTAGAATGAATACGGATGAAGAGCTGTTTATTGAGCTAGAAACAATAGCTGAGGGATTATCCCAAAATGTAGTATAAGAAGGCAGAGAAAAATTATGAAAGAAATGTTTAGAAACATGGAGGGTAGAACCAAGGTTCCCAAATCTATCAATTCACATTCCAGGAGAAAATAAAAAATTGAAAATATGAGAGAGAGAGGAAAAATTAAAAACACATTAAAAGAAAAATTTCCAGAGTTGAATAAAAGCACAAATCTTCCAGTTGAAAACTGAGTAGGATGAATAGAAATGACTACACTTAGATACAAATAGTGAAATTTTAGAACAAGTGTAAGGAGAAATTCTAAAAGCATCCAAAGATTTTTTAAAATTTTTCTGCAAAGACTAGTATCAGAATTCTCAGTAAAAATGCATTGCATACAAGAAAGCAATATAAATACATCTTCAACATTTTGAGAGAACATGGTTACAAACCTAGAATTCTATATCCAGCTAAACTATTAAGTGTAAATGCAAAAAAAAAAAAATTATAAATATTCAAGGATCTGGAAAATTTACCATCCACAATGAATTAAAAGAGAATGAACTTAACCAGAAAACAAAAACAGAACAAAAAAAAAAAAAAAAAAAAAAAGAAGAGAGAATACATGAAGCAGTATCTTACTGAAGAAATCAGTCAAATATATTGTAAAACTCATATAAGTTAGGATAACCACTAGAAGAAGTAACAGGTGCAAGTTTTAAATTTTGAGAAGGACAAAATAAGACAAAGAAAACTCACCAGTTTTGCAAAAGACAAAAGGAAATTTTAAAAATCCAGGAGAAGTAGAAAAGACAAATAAAATGAGAGGAATAGTTCAGATGTCTCAATACCACATTAAATATGATTGGGTTAAGCCCATGGATAAAAGGAGAATTTTAGACTGGATGTTTGAAAACCATTATAAGAGACACATCTAAAACAAAATCATCTGAGAAGTTTGAAAATAAAGTGATGGAAAAGGATATTCCAATGAAAAAATGTGTGATTATATTTAAATCAGATAAAATGGAATGCAAGGAAGGTTTAGAAAGTGGATCTACCCAGTAGTAGTCAGCACCCCTAGTAACTAGATAGTAGTTTCTCAACATCGTTTCACACATATACACGAAATCAATGTTCACTTGAAAAAAGGCTGCTTCCAGGTCTGGGACAAGAAATACACAAGATGAGCCTAGACCAACATGTCATATCTGAGGCAAGAAAGCTGAAGACTACAGAGAGAGTGTCAAAACTGCTTAGGAAACAACTTGAAGAGGCTCCTACTGGCTAAAGATGCAACAATCATGCATTAATAAAAATGATAATTGCAATGATTAAAACACTTCAAATATACTTAAGTTTATGAATATGGAAATGAAATAATTTTTTTAAAAAAACCCTTATTGGCCACTTTCTTTAAAAAAAAAAAAAAAAAAAACAAGGAACAGAGGAACATGTTAAACACTATCACAGAAAGATAATCAGCAAAATCCAAACCGTAGGAAATTCTACAGAACAAATGATCCAAAAAATATATTCCAAGCAAAAGAGAAAGTGTGTATTTGTGTGTGGTCAGGAGGGATTACAGATTAAGAGTTTCCTAAAAAACATCACTCGATTGCATGTAAGAATCTTAACTGAATCTTTTTTTTAACATAAACTCAAGATTTTATTGTCTTTATAATAAAACAAAAGATGACACTCAGAACTATATCACTTGACCCCCTTCTCTTCTTATCTCCTCCCAGTTGAAAATGCTTGCATCTCTTAATAGCCAGCATTCTCTTAGATCTGCAGTTGGGCTCAACGCACTCAAGCCTTAGCACAGTCTTCTTTGTAGTTTTCGCCTTTTTCTGGAAAATCCACTTAGTCTGTCCACCATAGCCACTATGCTTCCCATCAAGGCCATTTTCCCTGGGCATATAGCGAATCCTTGCCCTTCTCGTACTGTGTCACTTTGTGGGGTTGGTGCTTGCCATACTTTTTACAGAAAGTTTACTGAGTTTTAGGAACATTCATAATGTTTGCAGGAGCATTATTGGCATGGAAAACTGAATGTTGATAAAAACAAATACATTGGGCCCTCAAGGTGGCTCATGCCTGTAATCCCAACACTATGGGAGGCCGAGGATCACTTGAACCCAGGAGTTCAAGACTAGTCTGGGCAAAATAGTGAGACCCAGTCTCTAAGAAAATACATAATAATAATAATAAACAAAAATAAAGTTTATATAATTCACTACATGCACAAATTAAAGCATCTGATTATATCAATAAATGCTAAAAAAAATTGAAAAATTTAACACCTGTTAAGATTTTTAAGACTTGCAGTAGCTTGCTATAGAAGGGAAATTTCCTATCTTAGTTAAAGGGACTACCAAAAACCTATGACTATCACCATACTTTGTGGTGAATTTAGAGGTAATCCTATTACCTCAGGAATGGGACAAGGATGCTTGCTTTCATGCTGCTGTACAACACCACACTGGATGCTCTAGTCAATGCAATAAAACAAGAAAAATAAATAAGAAACCTATAAATGATATCTTCATCTACAAATAACAGAAAAAACAATTTGAAATAGTTTATACAATAAATACATTTTATTATCTCACATAATAAATTCTGGCTCTCTTCTTCCTTCTCTGGCCCTGTGAAGATGTGCCTTGCTTCCCTTTTACCTTTCACCATGATTTGACTTTGGTCTACCTGAACAGTAATGTGCACTTCCTGTAAGTGGTAGAGCCCACCTACATTAGGCTGATGATTTATTGTCGAAGTCAAAAAAACCAGTGAGGGAAGATGGCGGATAGAAGACAGGGCTGATGTGCAGCTCCCATTTGTATGGACAGAACAGTGTGTGGAGACTCATGTCATGGACTTTTGCTCCAGGAACCACCACAGGAGTGTACTAGGAAAACTGAAAGAAATCACAGATCCTTTGAAAGCAGTAGCGGGCTGCTGCAAATTCCATGAGACAGGCCAAAAGCCCTGGTGCTCTCTGGCTGGAGGTCAACCAGCTCAGGACCTTACAGCAATTCATGACAGAACAACCCTGCTGAAGTGGGGGACTTCAGTACTCCACTGACAGCAAAGACAGGTAATCAAGACAGGAAGTCAACAAAGGACCAATGGATTAAATTATACCTTAGAACAAGTGAGCTTAAGAGATATTTACAGAACATTCTACCCAACAACTGCAGAATATATGTTCTTTTCATCAGCACATGGAACATTCTCCATGGTAGACAATATGATAGGCCACAAAACAAGTCTCAATAAATTTAAGAAGATTTAAATTATATCAAGTACCCTCTCAGAACACAGTAGAATAAATTTAGAAATTAACTCCAAAAGGAACCCTCAAAACTATACAAATACACGGAAACTAAATAATCTGCTCCTGAATGATCTTTGGGTCAATAATGAAATCAAGATGGAAATTTAAAAATTCTTTGAACTGAAAGATAATAGCGACACAACTTTATCAAAACCTCTGGGACACAGCAAAAGTGGTGCTAAGAGGCAAGTTCATAGCACTAAATGCTTACATCAAAAAGTCTGAAAGAGCACAAATAGACAATCTAAGGTCAGACCTCAAGGAACTAGAGAAACAATAACAAACCAAACCCAAACTCAGCAGAATAATATAAACAACAAAGATCAGAGCAGAACTAAATGAAATTGAAACAAAAAAAATACAAAAGATAAACAAAAAGCTGGTTCTTTGAAAAGATCAAAAAATTGATAGGGCATTAGTGAGATTAACCAAGAAAAGGAGACAAGATCCAAATTAGCTCAGTTAGAAACAAAACAAGAGATATTACAACCAATACCACAGAAATAAAAAAGATCATTCAAGGCTGCTATGAACATCTTTATGCACACAAACTGGAAAATTTAGTGAAGATGGATAAATTTCTGTAAATATACGACCCTCCTGGATTAAATCAGGAAGAAATAGAAACAGAAATAGAACAGACCAATAACAAGTAGTGAAACTGAAACAGTAATTTAAAAATTTCCAGCAACAACAACAACAACAAAA
Organism: Rhinopithecus roxellana; assembly: GCF_007565055.1. Lineage (NCBI taxonomy): Eukaryota > Metazoa > Chordata > Mammalia > Primates > Cercopithecidae > Rhinopithecus > Rhinopithecus roxellana. Next base: position 36,386,708 of record NC_044552.1, on the reverse strand, counting down.
GGCCAGGTCCTGATGGAGTCACAGCTGAATTCTATCAGGCATTCAAGGAAGAATTGGTACCAATCTTACTGAAACTATTCCAAAAGACATAGAAACAGGGAATCCTCCCTAAATCATTCTATGAAACCAGTGTCACCTTAATACCAAAAGTGGGAAAGGACATAATAAAAGAAGAAAACCACAGACTAATATCCCTAATGAACATAGATGCAAACATCCTAAAAAAAATACTAGCTAACCAAATCCAACAGCATATCAAAAAGATAACACACCATGATCGAGTGGGTTTCATACTAGGGATGCAGGGATGATTTAACATATGCAAGTTAATAAATGTGGTGCATCACATAAACAGAATTAAAAGCAAAAGCCATATGATCATCTCAAGAGATGCAGAAAAGCATCTGACAAAATCCAGCATGCCTTTATCATTAAAACCCTCAGCAAATTTGGCATACAAGGAACATACCTCAAAGTAATAAAAGCTGTCTGTGACAAACCCACAGCCAATATTATACTGAATGGGGAAAAGTTGAAAGCATTCCCCCTGAGAATTGGAATGAGACAAGGATGCCCACTTTCACCACTTCTATTTAACAAAGTACTAGAAGTCCTAGCCAGAGCAATCAGACAAGAGAAAGAAATAAAGGGCATCCAAATCAGTAAAGGGGAAGTCAAATTATCACTGTTTGCTGATAATATGATTGTATACCTAGAAAACCCTAAAGATTCATCCAAATATATATATATATATATAAATATATATCTATTTCTGAGCCATAGAAAGGAATGAAATAATGGCATTCACAGCAACCTGTGTAGTTGGAGACCATCATTCTAAGTGAAGTAACTTGGGAATGAAAAACCAAACATCACATGTTCTCACTTATAAGTGGGGGCTAAGCTATGAGGAACACAAAGGCATGAGACTGATATAATAGACTTTGGGGATTCCGGGGGAAGGGTGGGAGGGGGATGAGGGGTAAAAAATTACATATGGGGTACAGTATACACTGCTCAGGTGATGGGTGCACCAAAATCTCAATAATTACTACTGCAGAACTTTTCCATGCAACCAAACACCACCTGTTCCCTCAAAACTACTGAAATAAAATAAAATAAAAACACAAAGAAATCCTTAGGTAGGAATTGCCCAGAGTTGGTTAATTCATAGGTTTACTGACATAATTAAAGACCCAAGGCTGGGCGCGGTGGCTCATGCCTGTAATCCGAGCGCTTTGAGAGGCCGAGGTGGGTGAATCACGAGGTCAGGAGTTTGAGACCAGCCTGGCCAACATGGTGAAACTCCATCTCTACTAAAAATACAAAAATAGGCTAGGTGTGGTGGCGCACTAGTCCCAGGGCTGAGGAGGCTGAGGCAGGAGAACCGCTTGAACCCAGGAGGTGGAGGTTGCAGTGAGCCGAGATCACTGTCGCCTGGGCGAAAGAGAGAGACACTTAGTCTCAAAAAAAAAAAAAAAAAAAAAAAAAAAGACCCAGGTCCTTTCTATTTTTACCTGTACTATTACAGGAATGTTAGGTTTGTGGCTCTCCAGCTTGCCCCTCCCAAGGAAACAAGATGGCTCCCAAAGTTCCAGACATCCTATATAAGCATGTCAAGCGGAAGTGATGTCAACTTCTGTTTGTCTCTTTTCAAGAGTGAGGAAATATTTCCCAGAAGTCCTTGGGATACTTTGTCACATCTCATTAGTCAGAACTAGGTCACACACGCATTCTAGAAGTACGGAATGGAGTTCCCAGTCCGCCCAGGATGGACATTTTGTGGAGGAAAGAAAAAAAATCTAGGCGGTTAGACCTCTGATCTTTTCGTGTGTTTGTTACTGCAACATAACCTAGCCTATCCTAATTTAACAAAACCTAAAGTAAGGCCATAGCCGGGTGTGGTGGCACACGACTGTAATTCCAGCTACTGGGGAGGCTGAGGGAGGAGAATCGCTTGAACCTGGGAGGTAGTAGAGGTTGCAGTGGGCCAAAATCACACCACTGCACTCCAGCCTGAGCAACAAGAGCAAAGCTCCATCTCAAAAATAAATAAAATAAATAAATAAATAAAATTAGGCCAGCTGCAGTGTGACTCACTCCTGTAATCCCAGCACATTGGGAGTCTGAGGCCTAAGGATCACTTGAGCCCAGGAGTTGGAGACCAGCCTGGGCAAAATAGCCAAGATCCTATCTCTTAACAAAATTTTTTTTTAATTAGCACATCTGTAGTCCCAGCTACTTGGGGGGCTGAGGTGGGAGGATCCATTGAGCCAGGGAGGGAGGTTGAGGCCGCGGTGAGCTATGGTCCTGCCATTGCACTCCAGTCTGGGTGACAGAGTGAGAGTCTGTCAGAAAAAAAAAAAAAGAAAGAAGAAGAAGAAAAGAATATATCTTATTTTACCCTCTTGCTTACATAAAAGGTAGAAGATTATGTTACTATTCTGTACCTTCCTTTTGTTTCTTAAAATAGATCCTTTAGCTCTTCATATCAGTACAAAAAGGCTTCCTAATTCTCTCTTTCTCTGTCTTCATCCCACTCAGTGGCTAAGGCGTCTTAATTTTTTTTGCTTTGTTTTACAGCTGTATTGTGTTCCATTATATGAATATAGCATAGTTTATTTAACCATTTCCTTATAGATGGTCACTTTGGTTGTTTCCAATCTTTTTCTATCAATGATGCAATGATGAATTACCCTGTGCATACATCATTTTGTCAGTGTGCAGGGGAATATATAAAATATCCAGAAGTGAATATGCCAGGTCAAAGGGTAAATTCATTGAAGATTACAGAAATATTAAATTGCCTTGTATTATGGTTATACCATCTTTCAGTCCCACTGGCAATGTATGAGATTACCTTATTCCCCATATATTATTCCCCATTATTATTCCCCGTATATTCTGTTAACTATTCTAAAGCTGTTCAACTTTTGGATTTTTTTCTGATCTAATCACTTTCCCAGTTTAGCTTTAATTTGCATTTTTTATTATGAGTGAAGTTCACTTTCTTTTTATATGCATACAAGCCATTTGTATATCTTTTTCTGTGAACTTTTTGTTCACATACTTTGCTCATTTTTCTTTAAAAATTTATGAATCTTAATTATTCTTTTCATATTGATTTACTGTAATTATATATTTAGGTAATTAGCCCTTTGTCTATGGTGTAAATTGCAAATATATTTGCCCATTTTGTCCTTGTCTTTCAGCATTGCTTATGGCATATCTTCCCATGCACTTATATGATTTTTGATTTAGAGATGGGGGTCTCACTTTTTCACCCAGGCTGGAGTGCATTGGTGCTACCATACCTGTGGTCTCCAACTCCTGGGCTCAAGGGATCCTTCCACCTCAGCCTGGGATGACAGGCGTGCACCACCCCTCCCAGCTAATTTTTTATTTTTTGTGGAGACAGAGTCTCTATAGGCTGGTCTTGAAGTCCTGGCCTCAAGCAACCCTCTCTCATCAGCCTCCCAAAGTGTTGGGATTATAGGTATCAGTTACCATACTGGCCAACATTTTTTTTTTTTTGTAGAAATTGTATATAGTAGAAATTACTTTTCTGCATGCATCTTTTGTATTTTGAATCACAGCTCATAAAGAAATTCATGTTTTCTTACAGCTTCATGGCTTTTTTAAAAAATTAAGATAAAAAAATTGATTTGCCTTTATTCTGATATATGATGAGAGGTGTAGATTCAATTTTATTTTTTACAGGTGGCTATCCAGTTGTCAGACGCCATTTATTTGAAACTCATTCTTGCCACTTTGTTTTGAGTTGCCTCCTTTTTGCACATCAAATTTCTGTAATGTATTTTTGGAGATGGAGTCTCACTCTGTCACCTAGGCTGGAGCGCAGTGGCATGAGCTTGGCTCACTGAAAACTCCGCCTCTCAGATTCAAGCAATTCTCCTGCCTCAGCCTCCCAAGTAGCTGGGACTACAGGTGCACGCCACCACACCTAGCTAATTTTTGTATTTTTAGCAGAGACGGGGTTTCGCCATGTTGACCAGGTTGGTCTTGAACTCCTGACCTTGTGATCCGCCCCCTCCTCGGCCTCCCAAAGTGCTGACATTACAGGGGTGAGCCACCGCACCTGGCCTCCTCTTTTAGCCCATCTAGTCATGCAGTGTTATCATATTAATACTTTTTAAATTGGTGGAAACTTATAGCATGTTTCAATATCTGATTGAGATAGTTCCACCACATTGTTCTTCATTTTCAGGGATTTTCTTCTTACTCTTGCTTTTTTTTGTTGTTGTTTTGCATGATTTTAGAAACAACTTATCTATTTCCAGGAAAAATAAAACCATTGGTAACTTTATTAAGATAAAGTTGGCCCCAATGAAGTGGTACATGCCTGTAATCCTAGCTCTTTGGGAGACTGAGACAGGAGGATCACTTAAGCCCAGGAGTTCAAAAGACCAACAACATGGTGAGACCCGTCTCAATAAAAAATACAAAAAATTAGCCAGGCATGGTGGCCCAAGCCTGTAGTCCCAGCTACTTGGGAGGCTGAGGTGGGAGGATCACCTAAACCTGGGGAGTTCAAGGCTGCAGTGAGCTGAGATTACCCCACTGCACTTCAGCCTGGGCAATAGAATGAGACCCTGTCTAAAGCGGGGGAAAAAAAGATGAAGTTAAATTTATAAACTGATTCAAAGAGAAGAGACTTTGTGATGTTGAATTTTTTTTATTAAAAAAAAAAAAAAAAGAAAGAAAGAGAGTTTCACCATGTTGGCCAGGCTGGTCTCAAACTTCTGACCTGCACGATCCACCTGCCTCAGCCTTTCAAAGTGCTGGGATTATAGGCGTGAGTCACTACACCCAGCCAAATGTTTTTTTAGCCAAAGAATAGGCCTATCTTTCCATTTCTTCAGTTCTACTTTTGTGTCCCATAGTAGTATTTTGGAATTTTCCTCATAAAGATGTTGTATATTTCTTGTTAAGCTTATTCTTAAATAGTTTACCTCTTTCTTCTCATTTTTGCTGTTGGAGACATAAGCTTCTTTTCCACTTGTTATTTATTTATTTTTTAAGAGAAGGGGGTTCTCACTATGTTACCTAGGCTGGTCTTGAACTCCTGGGCTCAAGTGATCTTCCCACCTCAGCCTTTTGAGTAGCTGGGATTACGGGCACATACCACTATGCTTAGACACTTTACTATTTAATTGGTGTTCATTTATGTAAGAGAGTTATTTGTTGCTATGTATTAATGTTATACCCTGTAATTTAATACAGGGGTCCAAACCCAGGGCCACTGACCTGTTAGGAACCAGGCTGGGTCTGTTAGGAACCAGGCTGCATAGCAGGAGGTGAACCGCCAGTGATTGAAGCTGAGCTCTGCTTCCTGTCAAATCAGTGGAGGCATTAAATTCTCAAAGGAGCGCAAGCCCTACTGTGAACTGCACAGGTGAGGGATCTAGGTTGCGTGCTCCTTATGAAAATCTAACACCTGATGATCTGTCACTGTCTCCCACCACCCCCAGATAGGACCGTCTAGTTGAAGGAAAACAAGCTCAGGGCTCCCACTGATTCTACATTATGGTGAATATGTAATAATAATAGAAACAAAGTGCCCAATAGATGTAATGTGCTTGGATCATCCTGAAACCATCTCCCTCAACCCCAGTCCATGGGAAAACTGTCTTCCATGAAACAAGTCCCTGTTGCCAAAAAGGCTGGGGATTGCTGATTTACTGAGTTCCCTTGTTACTTATAGTGTTTTTTCAGTTGGTTCTCTTAAATAGAAATCAGATCTTTTGAAATTAGTGACAGTTTTACCATCTTTTTTACAATTCTTATACTTTCTCTTGTATAGTTGCATCTGTTAATATCTTCAGAACAATATTAAATATTCATGTTGATAGTGGGCATCTTTGTCTTATTTCTCACTTTGCGTGAATGCTTCCAGTGTTGTCCATTAAGACTGGTTCTGATCTCTAGACTAATAAATAGGTGTTAGGGAAAGTATCATGTTTTTATTTTTCAGGGGTGTTTTTAAAATCAAGAAGGAGTGTTTACTTTTTCCCAAATTCATATTAGTATCCGTTGAGATCATATATATTTTTTCTCCTCAGATATATTAATATAGATAGACTCCTAATATTAAACCAACGTTTTATTCATGTAATAAATGACCCTTGGTTAGTATTTTAACTGTGCTACAGATTTTGCTTGTTACAACTTTATTTGGTGTTTTTGCATTGACATTTATAAGTGAGATTGGTCTGTAGTTTTCTTTCTTTGTAAAATCTTTGTCAGGTTTTGGAATCAATGTTATATTTACTCTAGAATAGTTTAAAAACGAAGTATCAAATCGAGGTTTTTCAGAAATCATGAGTTGGGTGAATTTAAGTCACAAACAATGTGAAGGGTGGCTTGCAGTTCTACATTCTTAGAGGATATTTTATTTCCCCTCCTACCCACCATGAAGGTTGAAGTGGCAAGTTTTCTTACGGTATGTTTCTGCAGGCTGGATTGTTCAAACTTGTTTCTTGGTATTTTAGCTTTGTTCATGGTTCTCCTACCCATCTCCCACATCTTGGATGGACTTCTGTGCTCTAGACTTCATGAGAGTGTAAAAATGGAAACTTATGATCATAAAATATGATTATAAAAGCACCTGCCATTCCAACTGGCTTTCTCCTTCCACTCACCTGATTTCCATAACTTTTTGGGACTTTCTTACCAACTTGCTTAAAAAAGATCATTTTAAAAATTGAAAACAAATCTATTTTGTCTAGTATTTTTACTTGTTTTGCATAAGAAGGCTGTACAGGGCAACTGGTCTACTACACTGCTAGGAACAAGTATCAGGACTTGTCATATCAAATATAAAAATATTTTATAATGCTAAAATGATTAGCATGGTTTTGGCATAGAGACAATTTAATGGGGTAAAATGGAGACTATAGAAATAGATCTGTCTATATATGAGAGCCAGTATAATATTAGCATACAATAATCTCAAATTCAATAGTATTGCAAGAATTACTATTTACTAATAAATATAGTTGGTATTAATTAATTAAATATTTAGTATTATACATTTATTAATAAACACTATACCATTAGGCAAAACAAAGCTACATCTGTGTCATATATCATCCTCAAAATTAAATTAAATTCCAGATGGATTAAAGGGATAAACTTAAAAAAAAACCCAGAACTACAAAATAATTCAATGAAAATACAGACAAAATATTTATAACCACTGAGAAGGACAGAGCCACTAAAGCAAGGACACACACGCACACACACGCACACACACGCACGCACACGCACACACACGCACACACACGCACACACACGCACGCACATAATCGTATAGGAAAATTTAAGCAAATATTTATAACCCTTGGGGTAGGAAAGATTCTCTAAAGACACACACCTCAACATACAAAAAGCTTTACAAGAAAGATACATTTGATGACTTAAAAGCCTTATTCTTGTAAAACACACCAAAACTAAAATGAAAGAAAAAGCACGAGGCTAGAAGAAAAGATTTACATCATATTTGTAGTAATGAAACATTAATTTCACAAATATGTAAGACAATCAATGAGAAAAAACTCCATATCAAAATTTTCAAAGGCTATAAAGAGGCAAAACAAAAAGCCAATAAAGATATTAAATGATACTCACCTTTTACAGTTAATCAGGGACATGCAAATCTTAACAATAATGATATACTATTTCTTAATTGTGATGTAGACAAGAATTTTACGTTGATTGTATCAAATGCAGGCAAACGTGTAGAAAGTTGATATCCCATGTTTAATTGTTGGAAATTTAAATTGATATAACCTTTTAAAAAGATAATTTAGTGATATCAAAAATTTTAAAAATGCATAGCTTTTATGTAAGATGCGACTTGCATAATATATATCAGAAGAATGTATATGCTCACATGATAGAGATCTGTAATAATAGTAAAAATTTAGGAAAAACTTCCCATCAATCGAGAAACAGCTAAATTATCCATGGGTTATACATGTACACAGAGACGTGTACAATACTGTTCATTGCATCACTGTTTGTAATGACACATAGTAAAAGGCAACCTAAATAACCATGATGGAGGAATGAATAGATAAAATACGATCTAGTCATTTGATTGATTACTACACAGAAATTAAAAGGAATAAACTAGATGTAATTATCAACATAGATGAATCTCAAACATAATTTGCATGAAGTTGTAGATACATATGGTATGACACCATTTTTGTAAAATTTTTAAGCTCACAAACTAATGCTGTATGTTATGTAAGAAAAATGTGGCATGTGGGTTGAAAAGATACAAATTAAACATATGGGAGGAGTGGGGGTAATGGAACAAAAACCCAAACTGGCTATAACTGAGGAGTATGAATAATTAAATCATATCAATCCATTCATATAACTGAGGTCTAACACAACTAGAAAAACAAAAACAAACAAATGGACAAAACTGTGATGTAACCATATCAAGTACTTAGGAAAGAGTTAAAAGATGTGGAAAGAACTCCAAGATATATTGTTAAGTGAAAAAGCAAGTCAAAGAACCATATGTACAACGTGTAACATTTATGTAAAACAAAACCACAAAATAAAACTATATATTTACACACACCATACAACTAAATGCATAGAAAAAGTGTTAGAAAAGATAATGACATAACGAATATAAATAGTGATATAGAAAATTTGAGTTTGCGTCCTTTGTAGGGACATGGATGGAGCTGGAAACCATCATTCTTAGCAAACTATCACAAGAACAGAAAACCAAACACCGCATGTTCTCACTCATAGGTGGGAACTGAACAATGAGATCACCTGGACTCGGGAAGGGGAACATCACACACTGGGGCCTATCAATGGGGAAGGGGGAGGGGGGAGGGATTGCATTGGAAGTTATACTTGATATAAATGATGAATTGATGGGTGCTGACGAGTTGATGGGTGCAGCACACCAACATGGCACAAGTATACATATGTAACAAACCTGCACGTTATGCACATGTACCCTAGAACTTAAAGTATAATAAAAAAAAAAAAAGAAATCAACAAATCAATACTGAAATATTGGAAGTGACCTGTCTATTCATAAGGAACTGGTTAAATAAATCGTGGTTGTTAAAGCAAAAAAAAAAAAAGAAAATTTTCTTACGTTGTTTATAAACATTTATAAATAGTGTGGAATAAAAATAAAGGCAGATAGAAATTCCAGGAAAGGCTGGTGTGGTGGCTCACGCCTGTAATCCCAGCACTTTGGAAGGCCTAGGAGGGCGGATCGTGAGGTCAGGAGTTCGAGACCAGCCTGACTAATATGATGAAACGCCTTCTCTACTAAAAATACAAAAATTAGCCGGTCGTGGTGGCGTGTGCCTGTAATCCCGGCTACTCAAGAGGCTGAGGCAGGAGAATCGCCTGGACCCGGGAGGTAGAGGTTGCAGTGAGCCGAGACCACGCTATTGCACTCCAGCCTGGGTGACAGAGACAGACACTCCATCTCAAAAACAAACAAACAAAAGGAAATCCCAGGAAAACAGAAAGAAGTAAGAAATGAAATGTAACCCTTATGATCATTGCTTCTGCAATAAGCAATATTTATATAGTGTTATGAACTGAATGTTTGTGTCTACCCCAACCCCTTGCCAAATTCACCTGTTGAGTCCTAACTCCCAATGTAATGGCCTTAGGAGGTGGAGTCTTTGGGAGGTAATTAGGTTTGGATGACGTCATGAGAGCGGAGCACCCATGATGGCTTATAAGAAGAGAAAGAGACACCAGAGATTTCTTTCTCTGCCATGTGAGGATACAGCAAGAAGACAGCCATCTGTAAGCCAGGAAGATGACTCTCAGTGAGAACCAAATCTGCTGGCACCTCAATCTTGGACTTCTCAAATTCCTGTTGTTTAAGTCACCTCATCTATAGTATTTTGTTATAGGAGCCTGAGGTGACCAAGACACATAGTCACAACAATATCTGTACATTATTTTTTAGTTGTTTATAACCAACCTATAGACAAAGCATAGAAAATGTAGTTAATAGACAAAGCTTAGAAAATGTAGTTATATTATAAAAATTATCAACCTTGATAATGTGAATGACAGAAGGTGCAAATGACAAAAGGTGTAGAATTGCTGAGTGGACTGGTTGGGGAGCTATTATCTTCATTTTATAAAAAGCATTAAAAGATAGTTGATGAAACAAAGAAATAAAGGTATTAGGATGTTATTTATAGTATAAAGGCAACCAACAGAGAAGCTAAAAGGGGCAGTACAGGAAGTATTGAAAAATGAGCTGAAAACATCTATTGTATGACAGATTAAATAGATAATGCCTAAAATTATAAGGAAATGTATTAGCTCTTATCACTAAATTTCCAGAGGTAGGGCAGGTTTAAGAGTGATCCAATCCAGTGTCTTTTTTTTTTTTTTGAGACAGAGTCTCACTCTGTCGCCCAGGCTGGAGTGCAGTGGTGCGATCTCGGCTCACTGCAAGCTCTGCCCTCCGGGTTCACGTCATTCTCCTGCCTCAGCCTCCCAAGTAGCTGGGACTACAGGTGCCCGCCACCACACCCGGCTAATTTTTTTGTATTTTTAGTAGAGATGGGGTTTCACCGTGTTAGCCAGGATGGTCTCGATCTCCTGACCTCGTGATCTGCCCGCCTCAGCCTCCCAAAGTGCTGGGATTACAGACGTGAGCCACTGCGTCCGGCCCCCAATCCAGTGTCTTGAGCTCTATTTCACTAAACTTCTCTTGGCCCTGGATTTATTTATGAGTTGGCTTCATTCTCAGGTTGACATCAAGATGGCTTAAATTCTAGGTTTTTCTGTATTTCCAAATCCTGGAAAAACTGATTTCCAGTCCAGAAGGAAAATAAAATTTCCTCTTTCCCTCTTCCACTTACGATCCTTCTTATACTTTTATATCCTGACTGAAAATTAACCTATTCCCAGGATCATTGCTGGTGGGAACATCTATTCTTCATAGGAAGGAAAAACCTGGACCACTTTTATGTAGGCAGGCCATCACAATGGGCTCAGGAAGTAGCTATAAGTTCCTCTGGGCGTGGTCCACCCTGCCTGTTGCTCCCAACCTCCAGTAAGTGTTATTGTTATTAAAGTTACACCTCAGTTTCAATGCTGCTGGGAGGAAACAGGAAAGAACTGGGGGCCTAGGCATGGGGCAAAGAGTTGGAAAAGTGTCTTAAACTTGAGCAGAGGTGGTTAGCAATAGCCGTCAGCAGAAGGGAGTTATGTCTAGGAGAATGGTGAGCAATGAGGAGTTTCTCAAACACTTTCCCTGAAGGTGAAGCAGAGCGTTATGCAGTCATTTACAGTAAGTAATGTGCTAGGGGCTTGAGCCATAATTATTTGGGTATAACTATTTGGGTATAAAAAGGAAGAATGACCTAATTTTACATATGGGTTTTACATAGATTGGATCTCAACCCAATAGCTCATCAATCTTTTGTTCCTTTTGGGAATATTTTCCTAGGAAATATGTTCCTTTATTATGTAAAAAAAAAAAAGTCACTTCCCTCTATATGTGAGTTTCCAGGAGAGAATCCATGACCTGATGAGTGGAGAGAAGGCATCCTATCTAAGACATACACACCTTCTTTCTCACTTACCATTGATCTGATATTTTAAAACTCTCTCATTTGTATGTCCTGTATGTAGGTGGGTCTATTTATGTTCAATAAAAAATTATAGCAAGTTAAGGCCGGGCACAGTGGCTTGAGCCCATAATCCTATCATTTTGGGAGGCCGAGGCCTGTGAATCCTTTGAGTCCAGAAGTTCAAGAACAGCCTGGACAAGATGGCAAGACCTTGCCTCTACATAAAATACAAAAACTAGTTGGGCATGGTGGCACATGTCTATAGTCTCAGCTACTGGGGCAGCTAAGGTGGGAGGATTAATTAAGGCAGTAAGATGGAGGCTACAGTGATCTATGGTTGTACCACTGCACTGTCCATAAAAGATGCCGTGTGTTGGTGATGCCCTTCTAGGGGAAACATCTCTTTTTTTTTGAGAAGGAGTCTTGCTCTTGTCGCCCAGACTGGAGTGCAATGGTGTGATCTTGGCTCACTGCAACCTCCGCCTCCCAGGTTTAAGAGATTCTCCTGCCCCAGCCTCCCGAATAGCTGGGATTACAGGCGCCCGCCACCATGCCGGGCTAATTTTTTTGTATTTTTAGTAGAGACGGGGTTTCACCATGTTGGTCAGGCTTGTCTCACACTCCTGACCTCAGGTGATCCACCCGCCTCAGCCTCCCAAAGTGCTGGGATTAAAGGCATGAGCCACCGCACCCAGCCAGAGAACTGTCTTAATAGGGTAGCTGTGGGGCTAAAGATGGAGATATTTTGACTAAATATGCAAGAGAACTTGAAAATGTTGGACAAGACTATCTGGGAAAGCAATAGATTTCCCAATTCCTAGACATCTTTATGAATGGAATGGACTGAAACTTGTCCTTAATAGGTTAGCTGTTCATCTATCTGAGAAAAAGAGCACACAATCACCTGTCCTTTCAAGGTCCTTTTCTAGTTCCGGGTTATTGCACTTTTATTTTTTTATTTTATTTATTTATTTTTTTGAGACGGAGTTTCGCTCTTGTCGCCCAGGCTAGAGTGCAGTGGTGCGATCTCGGCTCACTGCAACCTCTGCCTCCTGGGTTCAGGCGATTCTCCTGCCTCAGTCTCCTGAGTAGGTGGGAGTAGCGCCCACCACCACGCCTAGCTAATTTTTTGTATTTTTAGTAGAGATGGAGTTTTGTCACATTGGGCAGACTGATCTGGAACTCCTGGCCTCAGGTGATCTGCCCACCTGGGCCTCCCAAAATGCTGGGATTACAGGCATGAGCCACTGCACCTGGCCTGCACTTTTAAAATTTAAGAGCACGGGTACAGTTTAAGCTTCCCAGGGTAGCTTAGAATGGGCACATAAGTATGTAATATTGAGCATGGAGATAGTAAATGGAGAGAAAACATTAAATGTAAACTTGTTTTTCCTTAAGATGACAAAGTTTATGATTTGCTGCATATTCTACACAGCTTTGGAACAGAAGTGTTCTTCCATTTATTCTTACAGAATTGTCATATGCAGGAGAAAGGCAAAGGAAATAATATGCTTTTTAAAATAAGGTTTCATTCAAGGCTGGCAGCCATCAATGTTCTAGGAAATAATAATAGGGCAATAGTCGTTTCTTCTGTCTGTAAAATGCTTTTCCATGGGAGGAACTTGAAGAATATGTACCAATGATGATTTCATCAATCCCAGCCACATTTGTGTGGGAGAAACAGCACACATATATGACCATGTTACAGACAGTCAAAGGGCTGCTACACAAAGTTAGGTGATTTGCCAAAGGTCAATTTACAGATCCCTGGGAACAGTCTGAGGAATATTTTCCTTCTCAATATTCTTACATAATATGTTAATCACTGACAATGGTTTAATGAGTTTCTTTTTCAAGAGTATGAGAACAATCTTTTTCTCTGGAATAATCTTTTTCTTTAAAATATAATTTATTTTACTTTCTCAGATTATGAAAGTAGTACATGTTCATTGTGGAAAATTTGGAAATCATAACACAATAAGAAGGTGGGAAAAAGTCACTACAACTCCACACTCTCAAAAAACAGTATCAAGGTTGGGTGCAGTGGCTCACACCTATAATCTCAGCACTTTGGGAGGCAGGAGTTCGAGACCAGCCTGACCAACATGGTGAAACCCCGTCTCTACTAAAAATGCAAAAATTAGCTGGGCATGGTGGTGTGTGCCTGTAATCCCAGCTACTCAGGAGGCTGAGGCAGGAGAATCGCTTGAACCTGGGAGGCAGAGGTTGCAGTGAGCAGAGATTGCGCTACTGAACTCCAGCCTGGGTGACAGAGTGAGACTCTGTCTTAAAAAACAAACAAACCAACAACAACAACAACAAAAACCAGTATCAGTACACGGGTTCCTAATTTGGGGTCCATAGTCTCATGGTGGTCACGAGGTTCATGAAGCCCTGAATATTGGTACAAATCTGTGTAGATATGTGCATTTTTCTAAGGAAAGAATTTATAGCTGTACCAATTAAGGTTCTTGGTTATAAAACACAGAGACCAATGCTGGCTAACTTAGACAAAAAACGTCTTTTGAAAAGCCATCAGAAGTGGCAGAAAAGCTGGAAAACCAGGCTAGAAAAAGCAGCAGATGATTGGTGGACCGGCAGTCCTAGGGAGAGTCTGGTGAGGAGGACGCCCTTGCCGTCACAGGACACTTAGTGCTGCCATCACTGAACTCTCAACCCGACGCTGCCACCACGGACAATCTCTAATTGTCCTTTCCCAAAGATTCAGATCCCTGAGCAGTAGGGTCTGACTGGCAGGGCATTGGACTGGGACTGCTCCTAGCTCTCTGGAGTTGGAGAGGTAGACATAGGATTCCTCACCTCCTTAGGTCTAGAAGGCAGGATCCAGCCCCCAGCAAAATTCACCTAGTGAAGGATTCCCCTAAAATAGGAAGAGTGGTTGGATGCTAGACAACCAAAAGGAAACAAAAAGCAAAAGTCACCTTAAGTGTTCTCATTAGATTCTCAAAGGGACCTGTAGCCAGAGAGCTAAAGTTAAGAACTACTGATAAAATTGATGCTATATTTCATGGTAACTGTAGTTAATAATAATGGATGTATCCCTAAAAATTGCTAAGAGAGTAGTAGATTTTCTATGTTCTCACCACAAAACAAGTATATGAGGTGAGAGTTATGTTAATTAGCTGGATTTAATAATTTCAAAATGTACATATTTATCAAAATATCACAGTGCACACTGTAAATATATATGATTTTTATTTGTCAGTTATGCCTTAATAAAGCTGGGAGAAAAATTATGCTATATTTGCTTTTAGACTTTTAGTATACATTTTGATATACATAACATGCACATTAAAATAAATATACATATTTTAAAATCAAAATATTGTACTGAATAGAATATTTCATATTAAATAAATAATAAAATAAAAATATACAGCCAGGCACAGTGGCTCACGCCTGTAATCCCAGCACTTTGGGAGGCTGAGGCGGGCGGATCACAAGATCAAGAGGTCGAGACCATCCTGGCCAACATGGTGAAACCCCGTCTCTACTAAAAATGCAAAAAATTAGCCGGGCGTGGCAGCGAGCGCTTGTAGTCCCAGCTGCTTGGGAGGCTGAGGCAGGAGAATGGCGGGAACCCGGGAGGCGGAGCTTGCAGTGAGCCGGGATCGCACCACTGCACTCCAGCCTGGGCCACAGAGCGAGACTCCGTCTCAAAAAAAAAAAAAAATAAATAAATAAATAAATAAATAAATAAATAAATAAAAATATTACATAGGTTTATATCGTGGTTTTTTCCACATAATGTTACGACATAACTATTTTGCTATATTAGAACTCTTTCGCCCAGGCACGGTGGCTCAGTCCTGTAATCCCAGCACTTTAGAAGGCCCAGGTGGATGGATCATCTGAGGTCAGGAGTTCAAGACCAGCCTGGACAACGTGGAGAAACCCTGTCTCTACTAAAAATACAAAAAATTAGCTGGGTGTGGTGGCGGGCACCTGTAATCTCAGCTACTGGGGAGGCTGAGGCAGGAGAATCACTTGAACCCAGGAGGCAGAATCGTGTTGCTGCACTCCAACCTGGGGAACAAGAGCAAGACTCCGTCTCAAAAAAAAAAAAAAAAAAAAAAGAAAAAAAAAAAAGAAACTCTTCCATAAGTATAATTTAAAATAAATACATAAAGATTCAATTTTGTCAGTGTGCCATAGGGAACATAGGGAATGAATTGTTCTGAAAGTCTGCAATCCTTTATCTGAAACTTTTGGGAACCTGGTGTGTTTTGAAACTCAGAATTTTGGGGCCTTGAGCGGTGGCTCACACTTGTAATCCCAACACTTTGGGAGGCCTGGGTGGGAGAATTGGTTGAGCCTATGAATCAGAGACCAGTCCTGGCAACATAGCGAGACCCGCATCTCTAGAAAAAATCAAATGGTTAGCCTGGCGTGGTGGCACACACCTATAGTCCCAGCTACTCAAAAGGCTGAGGTGGGAGGATCACCTGAGCCTGGAAGGTTGGGGCTACAGTGAGCCATGATTGTGCCACTGCACTCCAGCCTTGGCAACAGAGTGAGATTCTGACACACACACGCATAAACACACACACTCCCCACACACAGAGAATGTTTGGATATTAGAGAAATAATATTGTAATCTTACCATATATTACTCAATGCCCTCTTTGAGGTGTGGAGCAATACATTGTAATCCAATGTGATTATTCTGTAAAGAAAACATGTAGATATTCATGGTAAATGGAATAAATACCTGAACTGAACTGAATAGTCATATATCAGGTCAGTTTGTGCTGCCAATTGTGTTTGTACCAAACTTAAGAAAAAAATCATTTGGTGTTCAGTGTTTTGGATTTCTGGACTTATGGATGAATGATTGTGGACATGTAATAGAATGTGATACTTGTTAAGGAAGAGTGGTAGAAACAGATGGGCTGGACTGTCTGTTAGCAACCATTCTAGGGACTGTACATCAGCTTTTCCAGGGGTTGGAAATGTGGGAAGACCTAGAATGCTAGCCATCCTAACACCAACCTGAGGATGAAGACAGTATGCAAATAAGTTCAGGCCAATTGAAGTACAGGGAAACAGAGTTAGAGGTACTGGATCAATCTTAAACTTGACTACCTCTGGAATTTTAGAGATGAGCGCCAATATATTTCCTTATAATTTAAATTAAATTGAGTTAGAGTCATTTTTATTGGGGAAAAAAGGCATCCTAACTGATAGGTTAGCTGGAAGCTTGGGAATGACATTTCTCCAAATTTCTTACCAGTAGATCCCAGGAAAGATTCTGCCAATGAGAAGCATTTATAGAAGATCTAAGGCAGAGGAGAGTCAGAAACCATTTTTCCTCCAGCGGTGAGGAGCAGATATGTGGCATTTGGCAGACAGGACGTTCAGCAGCAACCTCTGAGAATTACCCCTGCGGACACTGCAGGCATCAGTGGTGATTCCCTTCAGTTCCTCATCTAGACGACAGGTGAAAGTTTAAAATTCTTTGAAGTCAACCATGGCATGGTTATGAGAGCTCGTGGCACTTTTTCTAGACTTACAAAAGTTGAAAAATATGAACTTTTGAAATTGGAACATCAGATCAATGGACATAATTTTAAAGAGAGCAATTCTATTGTTGATCAGGATGAGAACTGTTTTAGGTCAGAAGGAAAATATTTTCAAGCTTTAACAAATAACTTTAGAATTTATCATGTACTATATCTGACACTGCTGGAGACACCATGATTTAACAAGCTGATCTGCCCTTAAGAAGATGGACCATAGAAGAAGTGGGTTTGACTACATGAAACAACAATGGCTTAAACATAAAAGGCTTACTCATTTACAGAAAAGAAGTCTAGAGGAGATAGTCCAGGAATGTAAGAGTGGCTCTACAAAGTCATTGGATACTGGGCTCCTTCCATCTTTCTCTTCCATTGTCCTTAGTCAGTGGCTTCCATCCTGAAGTTTACCTGACGGTCTAAGACAGCTTTCTTAGCTCTTTTCTTCATCCCTCTTCACTTCAGGCAGCAGGAGTGTGAAAGCAGGAGAGGACAAAAAGTCTGGCCTTCCTGAAGAATCTGCTCCCCTTAAGCAATCTTCCTGTAAGTTCTAATGTTTTTTGGAACTTATACCTTTTTTTTTTTTTTTTTTTTTTTTTTTTTTTTTTTTTTTTTTTTTGAGATGGAGTCTTGCTCTGCCGCCCAGGCTGGAATGCAGTGGCATGATCTTGGCTCACTGCATCCTCCGCCTCCCGGGTTCCAGCAATTTTTCTGCCTCAGCCTCCCAAGTAGCTGGGATTACAGGTGGGCACCACCACACCCGGCTAATTTTTGTATTTTTAGTAGAGATGAGGTTTCACCGTGTTGGACAGGCTGGTCTTGAGCTCCTGACCTCAAGTGATCCACCCACCTCAGCCTCCCAAAGTGCTGGAATTACAGGCATGAGCCACAGCCACTGTGCCCCACCAATAACTGACATCTTATTGATCAGAATTTAGTGACATTACTGTACTTGGCAAGGGAGGTTAGAAAATGCAATTTTTATATGGCTGTTTGCCACCCTGAATAATTGGGATTCTGTTACTAAAAAGCAGGGAAGAATGGATTTTTGGATGGTAACTTACAATTTCTGCCTAAAGAAGTTAGAATTTACCTGGAGAAATAAGAACCTGTAGGCTTGAAAAGACAATTAATAATATATTCAAAAGGGCCAGGCAGTGAGCGGCAAAGAAGTTTGGTAGAGGAAGAGAAGGTATCCAGGCCTCCCAAGAAAACTTCTTAGGAGAACCAGGATTTGATCTCCCTTTTGAGGATGTGTAGAATTCATAGCTACAAAAGACTAGGAGGCCATCTCAGCAGGAGGAGCTGACCTGAGCAGAAGCCCAGGGGCTGGGCACTGCAGATCTGCTCTAGGCAGGATCATCAGCGATCACTTGGACCAGACATTGGGCTGGGGCATAATAGAGTCTTAGGATAGATGGGAAAGAGTATTGACTGATTTTTAAAAATTACCCAAAGCAAAAGTTCCAAGACTTCTTTTCTAGGATAAAATGTGAGCACTGAATTTGTTTCCCTGTTCCTGGAATTGACACTCTTGTATTCTCTATACAACTCATACCAGCAGAAATGATCAAAATATTTACTCCAACGAATTCCCCTAATTTTGGATTGTCCAAAATAGTACAAAGAGTGTAACCAGTGAATACATGACAACAGTAATAAAAATAAATGCATGAGAAGCCCAAGACCACAGTCCAAGGCTATTATTCATTAAATGAGAGGAGAAAAAGTCTACAAATAAAGCGTTCTGGGTCCTTTTCCTAAATATTAATGGTTTATTTCACGATTCTTTTCCAATCTAAACAGACCTTAAGCTGCCCCTTCTTAATATGCTCCCATAAAGGACTATAAACCAGAGAGGAGCTTGGTTTAAACAAAGTAATCAGAAAGTAAGCAATCTTCTCTTTCTCTCTGGCTCGCAGCTTGTTTTGTCTGTTAGGAAACTTTTCTCTTTAGTGTGCAGATCTCAAGGTCAAACAGAGGTCACCCTTCTGCTTTTTGAAGTATGGGTGCTTTCACATTATTTGCTCATTTTTATTGCTGAGAATAACCATCCATTTGCCCAAATAACTGGGGCCTCCCCAACACAAAGACTTCAGGGTGGACACTGGCAGGGGGTTTAATCTCATTCAATACAAATCAAACAAGTTCAAATCTCATTAAATGGTGGACAAATGCAGCAAGAATACAAACATTTCCAATTTAGAAAAGGAAGATAGAAATATGACATCGAAGTATTCTAATCATTTAGTAGAATAAATCGTACCAACATGATACTAAAACTGTCAACTTGGTGGAAAAAAGGATAAAACTCCATTAATAATACAACAGCAATGCTTACTTTTTCACATGAGGAAAATTCCATTAAAACAAACAGCCTGGGGCTTTCAAATTGCTTTTGTTCAAGATCAGTGGAATATTGTTATAAAGACCATATTGCTAGCAATGACATTTTGGATCTGAAGATGAAATGTAGCTGATTTTTTAGGGTGAACCAGCAGAGATGGGGTAGTTGTACAAAGGACTATATGTGAATAACCTCCTTTATGCAAATTTTAAAAATGTAGACCCAGCAAGATTCTGTGACTCATGTCTGTAATCTTAGCATTTTGGGAGGCTGAGGTGGGAGGATCGCTTAAGCCCAGGAGGTCGAGGCTGCAGTGAGTTGTGATCGTGTCACTGTATTCCAGCCTGGGTGACACAGTGAGATCCCATCTTAAGAGAAAAAAAAAAAAAAGACGACGTAGATCCTTCACGTGGGTTCACAGCTTGGTTAGAATAGGGCAGGCTGGAATTCAATCCCACTTGTCCCTGTGGCCAGGAGATAAATTGTACAGCCTTTGCAGAGGCCTTGGTTGCACACGATTGTCCTTTTAAGGCCTGTTTATAAATTAGCTTCCCGGGCCAGGTGCAGTGGCTTACGCCTATAATCCCAGCACTTTGGGAGGCCAAGGCAGGCGGATCATGAGGTCAGGAGATTGAGACTAGTCTGGCCAACATCATGAAACCCCGTCTCTACTAAAAATAGAAAAAATTAGCTGGGCATGGTGGCTCATGCTTGTGATCCCAGCTACTTGGGAGGCTGAGACAGGAGAATCACTTGAACCTGGGAGGCGGAGGTTGCAATTGCCACTGCACTCCAGCCTGGGCGACAGAGAGAGACTCCGCCTCAGAAAAAACATAAAAAATAAAAATAAAATAAATTGGCTTTCTGGAATTTGTTTCTTGAGCCATTATGGTATAGGCCTCACTGTATGAAGCCTTTTAAATTGCACATAAAATTTCCCATTTCAGGATTTGGACTAATGCTTTCCCCCCTGGTTTTTGAAGTACTTCAGATTCATCCTACAAGGGTTTGAGCTCTCAACCCCTCCCCACCTACCCAGCTATTACATAATTATGGTGCATCTGGCAAGATACTGTACAAAGTCTGCCACAGGCCTTGTCTATATGCTCAGAATTCTCAACTGACATGTGCTCTCCAAAGGGGCTGTCTTAGCTTGGGTTCCCTTAAAAGCAGACCTAAAGAAAAGGGTTTGGATATAAGTAGTTTATTTCAGAGGTGGTCCCAGGAAGCACAGTGAGAAGTTGGGGAATTGCTGCAAAAAAACAGGAAATGTCGATAAAGGATGCATCAATGAGCAGGCTACTGCTGCAGACAACTGAGGCCCGATCCCACTGGGGACTCTCTGAAAGACAGTGCAAAACACAGCTCAGAATTTTACAGCCAGGGTTGTGCGTGGTGGCTCACGCCTGTAATCCCAGCACTTCGGGAGGCTGGGGCGGGCAGATCACTTGAGGTCAGGACTTCAAGACCAACATGGCCAACATGGTGAAATCTCATTTCTGCCAAAAAATACAAAAATTAGCTGGGCATGGTGGCATGTGTAGTCCCAACTACTTGGGAGGCTGAGGCAGGAGAATTGCTTGAATCCAGGAGGCAGAGGTTGCAGTGAGCTGAGATTGTACCACTGTACTCCAGCCTGGGCTACAGGGTGAGACCTTGTCTCTAAAAAGAATTGTCCAGCCAGGACAAGGAAGCTGAGATATTTATTCCCCAACTCCCACCCTTGTTGATTGATTATTGCTCCTGGGAGTAAGGATTGGCATAGTATTGAGCCAGAGAGGCTCAGAGGTGGAAGAAGCAGGTACTTAGGATATGAAACCATTGGTGTGCACAAGAACTTCCACCAAAGCTGGTTGTTTCCCAGGTGAGCTGAGGGGCTATGGATGGCACACTGACAACAGCTCCCTCCCAAGTCGCCCCTTGCATATCAGATCCTAATGTGGCTCCTGGTGGTCTCTGCCCTCTTTACCTCCCTAGATGTGTTGGGGCAGAAAAAGCTTGAGAGCCATTTGTGTACTGAGTGGCTCTTCAGACCTCACTCATGCTCTTAGGATATGTTCTTTCTCCCCACTTTCTTCCTACATCAGTGCCTTCTACTCTTTCACATATCATTGAATACACAGAAAAGGATCCTATTTGCACAGTATATCAATTTTCTCAGGGTTTGCTTTTGAGCAAACCAAAATGAAGAGGCTGCTCCTAGATGGAGACGCCAATAAGAATAAAGAGGCCCCAGCAGCCTTGAGAACAAAGGGAATTTCTATCCTAGCACTCAACCAGTTCCCATACTCCTGTGTTGAATTGGGAAGTTCTGGGCTTAGATCTTCTTGGTCACCAAGTCCTGCTGATATGCCTTTTTACCAGTGGTTCTAACTTTTCTGTATTGGGAACCCCTTTGAGAATCCAATGAGAACCATGGATTTGCTCCCTAGAATCATGTGCAAATACACACACACATAGATACATGATTTTCCTACAGTTTCAGGGGATCCATATAACCCCAGAAGCTCCTCTGGGATGTTCTGACACTCAAGCAATGGTTTGGTGTGTCCATTTCTCTTCATTTCTGCAGCCCAAATGCCTCACTTGGGTTTGCCTGGTGTCCTGAATCTGTCTTTGACATGACACAATGAACTGATGAAGAGCCAGACAGTTAGGGATCAGTCATCCCAACTGTGCTACACATTAGCTGCTTGCCTTCGGGCAAGTCTCTCAGCTCCTTGGTTTGTTGGTTTCCTCATCTGTACAATGAAGAGAGCAACAGTACTCACCATGTTATGAGGGTCAAAGTGTTAGTAAATGTAAAACTCATGACTGTATTAGTCTATTTTGTGCTGCTATAGCAAAATATCTGAGACTGGGTAATTTATGAACGCTCAGAAATTATTTTCTGACAATTCTGGAAGCTGAGAAGTCAAAGATTAAGGCACTTGCAGATTCATGGTCTGGTGAGACTCTAGTCTCTGCTTCTAAAATGTTGCCTTGAATGCTGTGGCCTCTGGAGGGGAGGAATGCTCTGTTTTCACATGGACAAAGGCAGAAGGCAAGAGAGCTGAACATAGGCGAAGCCTCTCCTTACTCAATCTCATTCACAAGGAGCCCTCATGGCCTAATTACCTCTTAAATGCCTCACCTCGCAGTACTATTACATTGGCAACCTCTACACTTTGGAGGGGACACATTCAAACCATAGCAAACAGTGCCTGACACATATCAAGTGTCATGTACATGTGAGCTATTGTTGTTGTTATTTAGTTGGAGGCCATTGCTTTGGAAAGTAGGGTGACATAATGGAAAGAGTCTAGATTTAATGTCAATCAACAATGGGTACAAATCTTTCCTCTCTCAATTACCAATTGCGTGATTTTGAGAAAAATAAGTTTTTTAAAAAAATTCTTTTGGCCTAAATTTCTTTATCAAGGTCACTGGCTGTTTATAAATATTTTGTACTGCACCTTTTTCTACACCAAAATGAAATTCATGGGGAATATGATCATTCTACACATGAAATTTAAAAATTAAGCATAGTATAATAAATATAAAAAAGAAATGACAGAAGAACAGTTTATCATTAAAATGCTCAGGCCTCACTGTAATAGAGATCATAATGCAATTGTCAGATGCTTGCACCTATAAGTAGAATTACTGTGAAGGGTATAATTCAATAGTAGATTGGTATCGGTGTATCGGTGTGGGGCTTATATTGGTGATTTAAATATCATGATCAGTATTGTTGGGTGGTAGATTTTTTTTTTTTTTTTTTTTGAAATCTGTCAAAGAGTTAACCACTCTTGGTAAAATTCTAAAAAAAAAAAAAAAAAAAAAAGCTAGAAATGTCCCTCAATTTAAATAGCAGTTTACATTCCTGAAAAAATCAGTGCAAACCTGTGACAAAACACTTTGTAATTATAGAGAAAACAGAGTTAGATTTTAGGTTTGATCATTATAAACAGGCTTTTCACTCACATAAATATCCAGCAGGACTTTTGAAAACTGTGTGCAATGGACAAGAGAAATTCTTTGTTCAGTAGGACTGTCCCATACATTGAAAGAAGTGTAGCACCCCATTCCCAGCCCACTCATGCCAGTAATGCCAACCCCCCAAATCATTGTGATCATCAAAAACTCACCCAAAATGTCCTAAGCACACTCAAGTAGGGATGTACATTTCTTGTTAATAACACTGGTTTAACTAGTCTTGAATCAAAAAAGCCCAAAAACCCAGGACCAGAAAAAGCCTTCCTCAGTCAAGATTTTACTACAGCCTCCATTTTATTACAGCCTCGCCATGTGACTCCAGTTACATGGGAAGGAAACAGGGCTGATGAGACAATTGGGCTGGGCTGGCGCTGGAAAAAACCCCAAGGAAGGCAAATAGTACCTCCGTCTTCCCCTCACTCCATCTGCTCCCTTTGCGGGGCTATTTCCAATTTCTCCTTTCTCACAGGCTTTCTCCCTATCCAAATTCTCTTTCAGAAATGGAGATGTGGCCGGGCGCGGTGGCTCACGCCTGTAATCCCAGCACTTTGGGAGGCCGAGGCGGGCGGATCACAAGGTCAGGAGATCGAGACCACGGTGAAACCCCGTCTCTACTAAAAATACAAAAAAAAAAAAAAGTTAGCCGGGCGCCCTGGCGGGAGCCTGTAGTCCCAGCTACTTGGGAGGCTGAGGCAGGAGAATGGCGGGAACCCGGGAGGCGGAGCTTGCAGTGAGCCCAGATAGCCCACTGCACTCCAGCCTGGTGGACAGAGCGAGACTCCGTCTCAAAAAAAAAAAAAAAAAAAAGAAAGAAAAGAAAAATGGAGATGATACAGGGATTTATGTCTTGGTGCAAATATGTTAATTTTACATCTTTCAAAGCCAAATGGCCTATGAGAATGTAAAAAGATGCACAACATCACTATAAATTAAGGTATTGAAAAATTTATAACAATGATGAGATACTATTTTGTACTCACCAAACTGGCAAAAAAATTTTTTAAAAATCTAACAATACCAAATCTCAGGAAAAGGTGTAAATA
This sequence comes from Rhinopithecus roxellana, assembly GCF_007565055.1. Classification (NCBI taxonomy): domain Eukaryota; kingdom Metazoa; phylum Chordata; class Mammalia; order Primates; family Cercopithecidae; genus Rhinopithecus; species Rhinopithecus roxellana. The sequence goes on along the minus strand of NC_044552.1, from coordinate 36,362,185 downwards.
TTGACGCAATCACTTTGGGGAGCGATTTGATTTCCTCTGTTAAGACTGGAAATGCTCATATCCCACAACCCTGGAAATCTACTCCTAGGTATATTAGAGAAACACTATTTGGTTGCATCAGAAGATTTGTGTGTTTGTGGCAGCACTGCTTTTAAAAGTGCAAAAAACTCAATTGGAAACATTTAAATGTTATCAATAGAAGAACAGATTCACATATAATCATATATTCATACACACGAATATTATACAGCAGTTATAATGATGAATCACAGCTTTGTGTCTGCACAATGATAAGTCTTAAAAACAAAACAGAAAAGTGAATTGCAGGGTATATAGAACATGATACCATTTAAATAGTTTAAAATCCTGTAAAACAATACCATATATTGTTTATAGATACACGAATAAAAGCATAAAACATGTGAAGAATAATTAACACCAACTTCATGATCTGGGTTCTCTTTCTTTCTTTCTTTCTTTCTTTCTTTCTTTCTTTCTTTCTTTCTCTCTCTCTCTCTCTTTCTTTCTTTTCTCTCTCTCTCTCTCTCTCTCTCTCTTTCTTTTGATGGAGTCTCGTACTGTCACCTGGGCTGCAGTGCAATGGCACAATCTTGGCTCACTGCAACCTCTGACTCCTGGGTTCAAGAGATTCTCCTGCCTCAGCCTCCCGAGTAGCTGGGATTACAGGCACCTGCCACCACGTCTGGCTAATTTTTTGTATTTTTAGTAGAGATGAGGTTTCACTATGTTGGTCAGGCTGGTCTTGAACTCCTGACCTCGTGATCTGCCCGCCTTGGCCTCCCAAAGTGCTGGGATTACAGGCATAAGCCACTGCGCCCGGCCTTTTTTATTCTTTAACAGATTCTTTTTGACCTTCTGGGCACCAGATGCTGAAACAGAGAGTTCAACACGGAACAGGATACAAGCCCAGAGTTTAGACAGTGCTTTGCAAACTTTACTGTGTATTAGTGTCACTTGAAGGCTTGTTAAAACACAGAATGCTGGGCCCACTCCCGGAGTTTCTGATTCAGTAGATCCAGGATGGGGCTTGAGAATTTGCATTTCTAACAAGTTCCCAGTTGATGCTGATGCTGTTGCTGGTTGGGGGAACCATACATTTTTATTTTTTATTTTTATTTTGAAAGGGAGCCTCGCTCTATTGCCCAGGCCGTAGGGCAGTGGCACAATCTCGGCTCACTGCAACCTCCGCCTCCTGGGTTCAAGCAATTCTCCTGCCTCAGCCCGCTGAGTAGCTGGGATTACAGGCGCACAACACCACGCCCAGCTAGTTTTTGTATTTTGAGTAGAGACGGGGTTTCACCGTGTTGATCAGGCTGGTCTTGAACTCCTGACCTCAGGTAAACCTCCCACCTCGACCTCCCAAAGTGTTGGGATTACAGACGTGAGCCACGGAGCCCAGCCCACGGAACCACACTTCTTAAGTCAATTGACATTCCTGTGGAAGGACAGATTTCATTCATGCTATAAGGATCCCAAAAACTGATGATGAGAAGTATTTTCTGACCAGAATGCTTGACCAGGTCTCTAAAGGCACACTTATTTTGTTGCTTGCCCTAGGCCAAGAGAAACATCAAGAAGTGTAACTCTTGCTTTTCTTTCTTGTGGTTGTGTATGTTTCAATTCATTCCATTAACATCTTAGCTCTCTTGGGCCAAATATCCTTACTGATTGGTATATATTGTATATAAAATGTTAACAGTAGTTATTCTTGGATGATGGAATTACGGATAATTAAAACTTTTTCTAGGCTTGGCACAGTGGTTCAGATCTGTAATCCCAGCATTCTGGGAGGCTGAGGCAGGCGAATTGCTTTAGCTAAGGGGTTCAAGACCAGCTGAGAAACAGAGTGAAACCCCATTTCTACAAAAAAAAAAAAAAAAACAAAAAACAAAAAACAAAAAAACAAAAATTAGCCAGATATGGAGGCATGCCCTTCTAGTTCTAGCTACTTGGGAGGCTGAGGCAGGAGAATCACCTGAGCTGGGAGGTCGAGGCTGCTGTGAGCCATGATCACACCACTGTACTCCAGCCTGGGTGACAGAGCCAGACGCTGCCAAAAAATAAATAAATAAAAATAAATAAAAAAGTTATTTTTGCTTGTCTGTATTATCTAACAGTTCCATAACAGAACAAATGTTAATTATATAAGGACAAATTATACTTGAAAGTAAAATACATATATATCAAGCTGTGCTAGGCTCTGTGATGAGGACAGAGATGCTAAGGAGTAGAATACTAATATGAGTAAGTTCTTGTCTTTAGAAACTTTATGATCTAATTCAGAAGATAGAACATGCATTCGAAAAGTATTTATCGAATACTTTCTGGGTGTGGTGGTTCATGCCTATAATCCCACCACTTCGGGAGGCCAAAGCAGGCAGACCACTTGAGGCCAGGAGTTCGAGACCAGCCTGGCCAACATGGCAAAACCTCATCTCAACTAAAATACAAAAATTAGCTGGGTGTGGTGGCACATGCCTGTAATGCCAGCTACTCAGGAGGCTGAGGCAGAGAATCGCTTGAACCTGGGAGGCAGAGGCTGCATACTGGACTCCAGCCTGGGAGCAAGCAATCCAGAGCAAGATTCCATCTCAAAAAAAAAAAAAAAAAAAAGTATTTAGTGATAAAATAAGACAAGGTGTTCAGGAAACAATGTTCATTGAAATGTACAGTTGGCAGGTACTTCCAAATGAAAAAATGGGCTGAGTGGCCCTAGAAGGGGCATGTGAACCCAACCTTAGATGACAAACCAGCTTGGCATCTTCTAGAGCCTAGGCAGAGAGTGAGGGAGGATGTCAGGACTTCTGTAAATTCCCACAGTGCCTCCACTACACACAGCAGGTGTTGAGTGAACACTGTTGACCGAGCAAAGTGAAGAACTGAACAATTATCTTATTCAGATAGAAACTTTACTTGGGCACAGGTACACACTCAGCATAATAGTGGCTCATACCCCTCTTAGACTGTGGCCAAAATCTACAAAAACTGGAACGAAAATTAATTCCATTGTGCATTTATGACAAGTCAAGTATGGAAAGAAAGTCTGTAATCTTCTCCTTTTATGTGATTCCTACATTGACGACGACATCCCAAAAGTGTTTCTATGCGTTTGCAAAGAAAGACCCCTTTGAACTGGACACACCTTTAGCTGTGGTCTCCACTTTCGCCCTTAAGATGGGAAAGTTATGGGTGGGTTATAGGTCTTCTAGTCTCTCTGTTCAAAACCATACTTACCCTAAAGGAGTATCTCTTCCTTTCTTTTATGTTTGGGTTGTTAATAATATTTTTCTGTGTTTAAAAATAAAAAAAAAAAAAGCTCACGCCTGTTTTCCCAGCACTTTGGGAGGCCGAGGAGGGTGGATCACCAGGTCAGGAGATCGAGACCATCCTGGCTAACACAGTGAAACCCCATCTCTATTAAAAGTACAAAAAATTAGCTGGGCTTGGTGGCAGGCACCTGTAGTCCCAGCTACTTGGGAGGCTGAGGCAGGAGAATGGCATGAACCTGGGAGGCAGAGCTTGCAGTGAGCCGAGATGGACTCCAGCCTGGGCAACAGAGCAAGACTTAGTCTCAAAAAAAAAAAAAAAAAAATGCTCAGAGACTTCTACTTCTGGATAAGATGGAATAACAGCAACTGGATTTACCCTTCTGCCTTAAAATGCTAACAAAATAGATAAAAACATATGAAAAAATAGGGGCCGAGGTAGGAGGGAGGTACAGACGGGACTGGATGGAGGAATTACAGAGGCGCATGAGAAAACTTTTGAGGGTGATGGAGGAAACTTTTGGGGATGATAGATATATCTTGGTGGTGGTGGTAATTTGCAGGTATATACTTATTTCAAAACTCATCAATATGAGCAGTTTATTATACCACAACAAAATGATTTAAAAAGTACTAGAGGGAAAAAATAATACCTTGGAAGCTAATAGCACAGATACCATTTAAAAAATATTCCATGCTATTCATGGAATTTTTTTTTTTCCTTTTAGCAGATTTTTAAAATCACTTTTAAGCAGGGGTGAATATACAGTGGAAAATACTCCCTGCTATTTAATGGGATAATTTCCCGTCCTTGCATCAGATGTGTTACTACTGTTAAGCACAAGTAGATATTCTGTGACACTAATGAAGTTTAAGCTTCTGGACCCTTGCAGAGTTCTTTCCAAAGTCCTGTGCCTAATTTATTTCTAGTTATATTTCCTTTTTTTTTTTTTTTTTTTTAAGAAGCCCAAATTTGTATAAGATTCAAGCGCCACAAAACCTGGATCCAATCCTTGTGTTAAGTGAGCTAAAGAAGTGTTATGTGAGCAAATTGTTCCCATTGCTCATGGGTGTTCATTTCCTGCCTCCTTCAACAGCAATTCAGAATTGAGCAGGCAATGTAGTGGAGGAGAGTTTTGCCTTAGGTGCTCTCTGTGGCCAAGCCTTGTGGAATTTCAGTTCCAACCACCTCCAGAGAAGGGGCATTAAAAAGGTCATGGAAGTGGGATTTGTTTTTACTATATTTGGGTTGCATTTCATACTGTTTCTGGGTAAGATACCGTTGTTCTTGTAAAATGTATCCTTGTTCTTCCTCTCTTCCGACTCAGATCCCACCAGCAGCTCCGTTGCCTTCTCACATCTACCCAGCGCAGAGTAAAATTTTCCTCCCCAAAACTCAGAGCACTTAAGTTGTGTACCATTCTTGAGGCTATTAGGAGTTTAGACTCCAATGCCTTTAAGCATGTGACCTTGGGTAAGTGACAACCTTTCTGAGCCTAGAGTTCTCCAACACAAATTCATTTTCCACACTGATCATGTGTGAATTTTATAAAGTGTTTTCTGATGGCAATAATAATCCCAACTGATGTCACAGAGTTAATGTGAAGCTTAAATAAGACAATATAGGTAAACATCTTTTGTAAACTATAAAAGGCTGTAAAATACTGGCAGAGGTGACATTTCAAATATTTAATGACCAGTAGACACTGGCCTCGACCAATCCAAATAGTCTTCGACCACAGTACTATTGCAGGGTCCAGGAGGCTCCCTACCCAGCCAGGCATTAACTCTTTAGTTCCTGGATTAAGGGAAGTTTGGGATTCTCCGAAGAAAAAGCTGAGATAGTGGGGGCCTAGTGGAGAGAGACCCAAGGGGCTAGGGCCACAGCTATCAAAAAATGTTTTCGTAACTGAATAAGTAGTATGGCTCTAACTTGCATACCACTATGCTATAGTATTGCTTAGAAAAATAAAAATTACTTGCTAAAAAGCAACAGAATTCAATATCAACCTTTACTTACATATGCAGTGCACACACTTTCAAAAGTATGCATACATAGTGCATACTTTTTCAAAAAGTATATCCAATTATCAACAATTTTCTTTCATTTTCCACTGGTTTGTAATGATATTAAACCTGAAAAACCTACTAACAAATTCTATTTTTTTTTTAAGTGAAGACAAGTTTATTAAGAAAGTTAAGGAATAAAGAATGGCTACTCCATAGGATAAGCACAACTTGGGCTGCTAGACTAAGGATATTTACAGTAATTTCTTGATTATATGCTAAACAAGGGGTGAATTATTCATGAATTTTCCAGGAAAGGGGTGCGCACTTCCCAGAACTGAAAGTTCCCCTCTTTTTGAGACCTTATAGGGTAAGTTTCTGATGTTGCCATGGCATTTGTAAACTGTCATGGTGCTGGTAGGAGTGTCTCTTAGCATGCTAATGCATTATAATTAGTGTACAGTGAACAGTGAGAACGACCAGAGGTCACTTTCGTTGCCATCTTGGTTTTGCTGGGTTTGGGCTAGCTTCTTTACTGCAAACTGTTTTATCAGCAAGGTCTTTATGACCTGTATCTTGTGCTGACCTCCTATCTCATCCTGTGACTTAGAATGCCTAACCTCCTGGGAATGCAGCCCAGTAGGTCTCAGCCCTGTTTTACCCAGCCTCTACACAAGATGGAGTCACTCTGGTTTAAACACTTCTGACAATTCTCCCCACCCCCGCCCGCCTTTTACAAGGGAAACTTTCATCCTAAGGGTTGTAGAAGGACAAAGATCTATCTTCTGTAACTTCTTCAGGCTGAATTAGGGGTGATGATATTCCTGCCTAACTATTACGGTCTCTTGTACTCAGGATAGAGAGCAGCTCAGTCAGAAAGCATTGATATGGTGAAGGCCCTTCGTAACACTTGAGTTCTGACAAAAGGTGTTATCTAGAAGATTAATAAGTATTCAGTTTAAGAATACATTCAGTAAGCTTACGCTGCATTCCTACACAAAGAGTACAATACCAATATATTCCATAACAGTAAAGCAAAAAAAGCAAAATTATCCCAAATAAACTAAATAACAAGGTCTTCCATGAACAGGGCGACTGTTGGAACCAAGCTGATATGGGGTTGCTAGCTGATTCCAATATGTGTCCAGAATTAAAATATTGATCTAGAATAAATCCTAATTTTTGAGGCCTCCTATTTTTTACTCTTAGAGATGTCTAGAATACAATCCCAAATTACTTAGCATTCAAAGAACTAGGAAAATCTCAGCTAACAAGTCAAAAAGCAATCAACAGACACCAACCTGAAAAAAATACAAATGTTGTAATTATGAGACAGACTTTTAAACAGCTATTAGAGCCACACTCAAAGAAGTACAAATGAACACTCTTGAAACAAATGGAAAGATAGAAAATCTCATCAAAGAAATAGAAGATATAAAGAAGTGAGCAGTAACTTTTTTTTTTTTTTTTGAGATGGAGTCTCATTCTGTCACAGAGGCTGGAGTGCAGTGGCATGATCTCAGCTCACTGTAACCTCTGCCTCCCAGGTTCAAAAGATTCTCCTGCCTCAGCCCCCTGAGTAATTGGGACTACAGGCACACACCACCATGCCCAGATAATTTTTTGTTGTATATATTTATAAGTAGGGACAGGGATTCACCATATTGGCCAGGTTGGTCTCAAACTCCTGACCTTGTGATCCACCCACTTCAGCCTCACAAACTGCTGGGATTGCAGGCATGAGCCACTGTGCCTGGCCTAATTTTTTAAATGAAAAATATAATAACTAAAGTAAAAAATGCACTGGAAGAGTTCAGCACCAAAGAGTTCAGAGATGACTGAAGAAAGAGTTCAGGACCTTGAAGATGGGTAAATAGAAATTACTCAGTCTTAATGGGGAGAAAAAAAATTGTTTTAATGAGAAGAGCCTAAGGGATCCATGGGACCACACCTAAATGTCTAACATACATAACAGAAGATATTCAAATAGTCCAAGAGAAATTAGGAAAGGGGAAATAGAGAAACAAATACTAGGAAACAAATAGTAAAAATGGTAAATACAAGTTCAAATATGCCAAAAATTACATTAAATGCCAATGGTCTAAACAAACCAATTAAAAAATAGGGATTGTCCAAAATTTTTTTAAAATAAAGACCCAAAGATATGCTGTGTACAAGAAACCAATTTTAAATATAATATCATATGTAACTTAAAAGTAAAAGACTGTAAAAAGATATACAATGCCAACAAAAGTTGGAATGTCCCCGTTAACATTAAGAAAAGTAAACTTTAAGGCAAGAAAAATGAACAGGAATAAAAAGAGACATTATGTAATAGAAAATAAGTCAATTTCTCAAGAAGCCATAATAATCCTAAATGTATATGCACTAAACCACTGAGCTTTAAGATACGTGAAGCAAAATCTGATAGGCAAATCCACGATTATAGTTGGAGATTGCAATACTCTTCTCTCATTAATAAATGAAACTAGACAGAAAATCAGCAAGAATATAGAAAAGATGAACAACATCACCAAACAACTGAATCTAATGTACATTTATAAAATACTCCACAAAATACACTCCAGAATACACTCCTATGTGTATTTTGAATACACATAGAACCTTCACCAAGACAGACTATATCCTGGGCCATAGAACAAAGTTTAAAAGAATTGAAATTATATAAAGTATGTTCACCACTCATAATGGAGTTGAAGTAGAAATCAATAACAGAAAGATAACTGATAGATCACCACACCCTTGGAAATTAAACAACACATATCTCAATAACCTGTGGGTCAAAGAAAAAGTCCCAAGGGATATTAGAAAATATTTTTGACTCAGCAAAAGTGAAAACACTCACATAGAAATTTGTGGGATGAGGTTAAAGCAGTGCTGCTATGGTTCGAATGTATGTGTCTCTCCAGAATTCATACGTTGGAGCCTAAACCCCAAGGTGACAGTATTGAGAGTTGGGGCCTTTGGGAGTTGATTAAGCCAAGAGGATGGGACTAGTGTCCTTATAAAAGGTATTGAAGAAGTGAGTTCATCCCCTTTTGGCCCTTGTTGCTTTCCTCCATGAGGACACCGCAAGAAGGTGCCATCTTGGGAGCAGAGGGCAAGCCCTTACCAAACACCAAAGCTGCTGGTGCCCTGATCTTGGACTTCCCAGCCTCTAGAACTGTGAGAATACACATCTATTATTTATATATTATCTAGTCTGAGGTATTTTGTTATAGCAGCAGGCATGGACTAAGGAATTGGTACTATAACAAGTACCTGAAAATATGGAAGTGAGGTGGCTTTACAACTGGGTAATGGGTAGAGGCTTGAAGAACTTGGAGGTTCATGCTAGGAAAAGCCTGGATTGCCATGAACAGAGCATTAAGGGCAATTCTGGAGGGGGTGCAGAAGAGAACCGTAGGGAGAACCTAAATTTTAGACATTATCTAAGTGGTTGTAAACAGAATATTGGTAAATGGTAAATGGCAATTCCACTGAGGTCTCAGACAGAAATAAGTTATTGAGAACTGGAGGAAAGGCCATCCTTGATACAAAATGGCAAAAAACTTGGCTGAATTATGTCCATGTCCTAGTGCTTTGTGGAAGGCAGAACTTACAAGTGATGACCTAGGATATTTGGCAGAAGAAATCCCTAAGCAAAATGTTGAAGGGGTGGCATGGCTTCTTTTGTCTGCTTACAGCAAAATATGAGAATAGAGGAACAAATTAAAGATAAAATTTATAATGAGAAGAGAAGCAGAACTTAAAGAGTTGGAAAATTCTCAGCCTGGCCAGCTGAAGAATAAGAAAGCATGCTCCAGAGAGAACACCAAGAGTATGGCCAAATGACCTTTGATAAGGGGATTAGTATGCGTAGAAGGAAGCCAGATGCTATTCTCAAGATAATGGAAGAATGAGCCAGGTATGGTGGCTCATGCCTATAATCCCAGCACTTTGGGAGGACAAGGCAGGTAGACAGCTTGAGCTCAGGAGTTCAAGACCAACCTGGACAACATGGTGAGACCTTGTCTCTACAATAAATATAAAAATCAGCCATGTGTGGCGGTGGCATGCACCTGTAGCTTCAACTACTCAGGAGGCTGAGGTGGGAGGATCACTTGAGCTCAGGAGGTTGAGTCTACAGTGAGCCATGATCATGCCACTGCACTCCAGCCTGGGTGACAGGGCAAGACCCTGTCTCAAAAACAAACAAACGAACAAACAAAACAATAATGGAAGAAGGACTCTGAAAGCATTTTGGAGTCCATCAGGGCTGCCACTCCCATCACAGGCCCAGAGTGTCAGGACCTGGAGAGCAGAATGGCTTCAAAGGAGAGGATCAGGGCACCCTCGGGAGCTGAGACTTCTGCCCAAGGCCACTTTACATTCCTGCTCCAAGCATTCCAATGCAGTGTTCTTTAGTCACTACAGCTATGGCTCAAGCTATGGACAAAGACAGTCCAGGAAAACTATAGAACAATATCCCTTGTGAACAGTACACAAAAATTTTCATGAAAAATTAGGAAATTGAATCCAGCAATATATAAAAAGAATAATATTTGGCCAGGTGCAGTGGCTCACACCTGTAATTCCAGCACTGTAGGAGGGTGAGGTGGGCAGATCACAAGATCAGGAGTTCGAGACCAGCCTGAACAACATGGTGAAACCCTGTGTCTACTAAAAATACAAAAATTAGCCAGGCATGATGGTGTGTGTCTGTAATTCCAGCTACTCAGGAGGCTGAGGCAGGAGAATCGCTTGAACCCAGGAGGCAGAGGTTTCAGTGAGCCGAGACTGCACCACTGCACTCTAGCCTGGGTGACAGAGTGAGACTCCATCTCAAAAAAAGAAAAGAAAAGAAAAGAAAAAAATAAAACATTTCATGACCACGTGGGGTTTATCCTAGATCCTAGGAATGCAAGGCTGGTTCCATATTCAAAAATCAATTATTATAATTCACCATATTAAAAAACCAGAGAGTAAAAATGACAAGAGCATATCAAACAATGCAAAAAGAAAGCATTTCAAAAAACCCAGCATCCCTTAATGGTAAAAACCCTCAGCGATCTAGAAACAAAAAAGAATTTTCTTTATTTGATAATTTACAAAATGCCAAAGTGAACATCATACTTAATGGTAAAAGACTGAATAATTTCCCCTAGGATAGAAAACAAGGCAGGGATGTCCACTTTTACCTCTCCTATTCGATATGGTACTGGAAGTCCTAGCCAGTACAGTAAGGCAGAGAAAAAAAGTAAAAGGCATACCGATTAGAAAGAAAAATACTGTTCCTATTTGCAAGTGATATGATTTTCTATGTAGAAAATCCCAAGGAATATTCAAAGAAACTCCTACCCTAATTAATGAATTTATTACAGTCCCAGTATATAAAGTCAACTCAAAAAACATCTGTCATGCTTCTATATATTTTATTTTAAAATTTGGAAACCAATATTTTAAAAAATACTAATTAAAATTTTAAAATGAGAAATACTTAGGTATAAATCTAACAAAACTTGTGCAGGATATCTATATGCTGACAACTATGAACATTGATGAAAGAAACCAAAGAAGACATAATAAATGGAGAGACATACTGTGGGTTGGAAGATTTAATTTAGTTAAAATGTCATATTCTTCTCACATTAATCTACAGATTTAATGCAATTCCAATAAAAATTCCAATAGGACTTTTGCAAGTATACGCAAGCTGATTCTAAAATTTATTTGGAAAGGCAAAGGGTTCAAAAGAGCCAAAACAATTTTTAAAAAGAAGAATAAAGCAGGAAGAATCAGTCTACCCGATTTTAAGACTTGCTGTAAAGTAACAGTAATCTGGATAGTGTGCTATTGGCAGAGAATAGACGCACAGGCCAATTAATAAGGATAAAATGTCCAGAAATGAAGTCACAAATGTAGATTGCTGAAAAAGGAACAAAGGCAATTAAATGGAAAAGTGACAATCTTTTTAACATGTGGTATTGGAACAACTGAACATCTGTATACAAAAATATTCCACAAAAAAATTAAAAACAGGCTGGGAACAGTGACTTGCACTCATAATCCCAGCACTTAGGGAGGCTGAGGTGGGAGGATTGCTCAAGCCATGCGTTTGAGACCAGCCTGGGCAACATAGAGAGAGCTCATCTCTACTAAAAAAAAAAAAAAAAAAAAAAAAAAGGAATTAGCCAGGAGTGGTAGTGCATGCCTGTAGTCCCAGCTACTTGGGAGGCTGAGGTGGGAGGATGACTTGAACCTGGGAGGTCAAGGCTTCAGTGAGCCGAGATTGTGCCAGTGCACTCCAGCCTGGGTGACAGAATAAGACCCTGTCTCAAAAACAAACAAATGAACACATAACAACAACAACAAAATTAAAAACAAAAAAATTTCATCTCAATCTCAACCTTATATAAAAATTAACGCAAAAATGCATCATAGATGTAAAAATAAAATGTAAAACTATACAGCTTTTAGAAGAAAACAGTAGAAATGTGCATGATTTGGGATTAGGGAGGGTTCTTAAAGCTAACATCAAAAGTACAATCCACAAAATTGGAAAGTAATAAATTGGATTTTATTAAAATTAAAAGCTTTGGCTTTGTGAAAGATACTGTTAAGAGAATGAAACTGTAGACTACGGGAAAATATTTGCCAACTGCATATGCAAAGGAATTGTATCTAGAAAAACACCTCAAAACTCAATAGCAGGAAAACAACCAAATTAAAAATCAGGAAAACATCTTGTTAGTTTAATTCCTCTCCTCTCCTCTCCTCTCCTCTCCTCTCCTCTCCTCTCCTCTCCTACCCCCTCCTTCTCTCTTTCTTTTTCTTTTCTCCCTCCTTCCTTCCTTCCTTCCTTCCTTCCTTCCTTCCTTCCTTCCTTCCTTCCTTCCTTCCTTCCTTCCTTCCTCTCTCTCTCTCTCTCTTTCTTTTTCTTTCTTCTTTCTCCCTTTCTCTCTTTCTGTCTTTCATTTTTTTTGGGGGGGGGGGGGGGCGGAGTCTCACTCTGTCGCCCAGGCTGGAGTACAGTGGCACGATCTTGGCTCACTGCAACCTCCGCCTCCCGGGTTCAAGAGATTCTCCTGCCTCAACCTCCAGGTAGCTGGGATTACAGCCGCCCACCACCATGCCTGACTAACTTTTGTATTTTTTTAGTAGAGATGGGGTTTCACCATGTTGGCCAGGCTGGTCTTGAACTCCTGACCTCAAGTGATCTGCTGCGCCGGGCCTAGTTGAATTCTTTTTGTTTTTTTTTTTTTGAGATGGAGTGTCACTCTGTCACTCAGGCTGGAGTGCAGTGGTGCGATCTCGGCTCCCTGCAACCTCCACTTCCCAGGTTCACACCATTCTCCTGCCTCAGCCTCCCGAGTAGCTGGGACTACAGGCACCTGCCACCAAGCCCAGCTAATTTTTTTGTATTTTTAGTAGAGACGTGTTAGCCAGGATGGTCTCGATCTCCTGACCTCGTGATCTGCCTGCCTTGGCCTCCCAAAGTGCTGGGATGACAGGCGTGAGTCATCGCGCCCAGCCTAGTTTAATTCTTATAATCCTTAAAGCAAGGATTTTACATCTTGATATTAAACATCATGATAGAAAACCAATGACCAATGACTTTGTTTCCAGTGCCTTTGTAAAAAAATAGTACTTTAAAGATAATTTATGTCAGTGTACATGGGATATACAAGTAATTGAGATTTTAAATTTTACTGTTTAATATTATGGGAAACTTGTAAGGTAGATATTTTATTCACTTTGGTTTAATGCAAGTGATTAGCTCTTCCAGAAAGTTTTCTGTGACTTTTTTTTTTTTTTTTTTTGAGACCAAGTGTGGAGTTCGAGACTAGCCTGGCCAACATGTTGATACCCTGTCTCTGCTAAAAATACAAAAATTAGCCGGACATGATGGTGGTGGGTGCCTGTATTCCCAGCTACTTGGGAGGCTGAGGCAGGAGAATCACTTGAACCCGGGAGGCAGAGGTTGCAGTGAGCCAAGATTGCACCATTGCACTCCAGCCTGGGGAATGACAACAACAACAACTACTACTATATATATATATATATATCCTGAATAGGTAAATCTAGAGACAGAGCAGATCAGTGGTTGCCAGGGGCTGAGAAGAAGAAATGAGGATTAACTGCTTTATGTGTAAAGGTTTCCTTTTAGGATGATGCAAATATTTTGGAACTAGACAGAGGTGATGGCTACATAGGATTGTGAACATACAAAATGCCACTTAATCATACACTTTAAAACAGCTAAGTTTGGCTGGGCGCGGTGGCTCAAGCCTGTAATCCCAGCACTTTGGGAGGCCGAGACGGGCGGATCACGAGGTCAGGAGATCGAGACCATCCTGGCTAACGCTGAAACCCCGTCTCTACTAAAAAATACAAAAAACTAGCCGGGCGAGGTGGCGGGTGCCTGTAGTCCCAGCTACTCGGGAGGCTGAGGCAGGAGAATGGCGTAAACCCGGGAGGCGGAACTTGCAGTGAGCTGAGATCCGGCCACTGCACTCCAGCCTGGGCGACAGAGCGAGACTCCGTCTCAAAAAAAAAAAAAAAAAAAAAAAAAAAACAGCTAAGTTTGTGTTCTGTATACTTTACCTCAATCTGAAAAAAAAAGGTTGTGTCTCTGGAATCTTGTTTACGTTTGTAGAAAAATCTTTATTTTTCAGGCAAATTATAAAGAGTCAATCTAGCTGTGCCCATTTCTGAGTTAGGAACTATGAGTGGAATCCAAATGAATCAGTGCTATGCTGTTTTTTGAAAGTGAACTGGATAGCCTAATAATGTGCTGAGGAATTGAGTAGTCAGAATGGTTACAAGTTAGCATAATGTATTCCCATTACACCACCTTTTCAATGCTCTTCATACGTAAAAGGTACCAATAAGTATATAATTAAACCAAAATCCTCTGTTGGAATATATTCTATTCAGCTGCTATTGCCCAAGTGGCTCTTGCAAATCTTGGGATGCTGTACCTGTGAAAGCATTTTTTTTATTGTGATGGTGGCCTCGGGGTGAGAGAAATGAGGATCAAGGGGAGTGGGGTATTTGCAAAATGTGGCTCTGGGGCCTGGAATGTTTACAAAAATTTTGAAATCCCAGCCTTCTCTTTTCATTAGTGATGACTCCTTCGAACACCCAAGCCTCTTTTCTTGAAATTCTTAGATAATCTTGTTTTTCCTTTAAAAATGTGTAAAATCCCATGCATGATACACGCCAAACGACTGTCCTTTAAAAATCATTACAATGTACAGTTCTTCACTGAAATTTGTTTGTGATATTTGTATTTTATTTACTCTTAACCATGATCCTGAAATTTTTAGGTACAAGCTCTGGGCTGGATCTTCTCTGATTGCTCTTTACAGACCTACTTGCTACCTTTCTCTACTGTACCCTATGCCCTGGAAGGCTGACCTCCATCGATTGCATCAATGGGCTCCCATACCCTCTGGCTTCCTGTTAGGTTCAGCCGTGGGAGGCACAAATGGGAGATCAGAGGGTAGGAAGATAAATAATTTGGGATTTGTATTTACCCACCTCCCTCTCTGCAAGCTATGAATTGGCTGCGGTTGTGTTCTTCTACTGAAGACCACAGCTCCTTTTAGGTGGGCCTCTCTTATAGCTATACCTGTGGCCACAACTTCAGCAATCGTTCTCACTCCATTGCAGATAATTTTTTCTTGCCGTTTCTGAACTAGGAGTGGTAAAGTCTCCATATTTGTTTTGGTCCTTTGGTGCTATACCACCTCTTGCTGGTTTCCCTTAATACTGCACACACGTAATGTGTGGGGCCGGTGCAATGCAGGGTCCTTTACTGAAAAATTACAAAGGTCGGGCAGAGTGGTTCATGCATGTAATCCCAGCACTTCAGGAGCCTGACGCAGGAGGACTGCTTGAGGCCAGGAGCTCAAGATCAGCCAGGGCAACATAGCCAGACTCTTCCGTTTCCATATACATGTTTAAAATTCCAAAGAATTTCAAGATGGGGATTGCAAAGCATTAAACTAGTGTGTGGCCCCTCTAAGTTTGAGGTCCAGTTGCACAGGTTGCACACCCATGGAGCTTGGCTCTGCCTGCACTGTATTGTAAATACTACTTACCTTAAATGATCTGCAGTTATCTATTGAGAATACCACCTGTTTCCTGCCAGAATTCTTTCTGATACAAGGTCTCATGTGTTCTCGCTCCCACTTAAAAAGAATTGTGGCTCCATTAGGGAATCTGGAAAACTAGCTGTAATCTATACTCACTGTGCAATTTAAAACTTTAGTAGATTTGCATCTGCAGTAGGAAATTAACTAATTCTCTTTTTTCCTCACCCTCACAGCTAACAAAGCCACTCATTTGGGACTAGCTTGAAGCTGGGAACTATTGTGGGCCACCACAGCCCTTGCATGCCACCTACTATTGCCATAGCTGAAATGTGTGACTCCCAAGCACGCCTCCTGGGCAGGTGCAGGAAGTTTTAGAGTTACCCAAATCAGTTGATCACTTTTAGTTTTTGTATTGGATACAGAATTTACTAAATAGCTTAATTTTTTAAAAATATGGCTTAAACTGAGAACCTTCTCATATCCTGGAACCTATTTTTCTCTCTGGCTAGAAACTTACCCTAGATAGCAATCTCTTAGTATTACTAAACAAGTATCAGTTAGGCCTCTGGTCTTGAGTAAGGCCAGCTCTCTCAATACCATCCTTAACAGAATTGAGGGTTGAAGTAATTACAATAAATTATGCTGCCTTGTTGGTTTCAAATGGAAGTTCCATAAACCCTCCTGTGCCTCCATTTTCAGTTTTTGTTTTCATTGTTTTGGTTGTTGCAGATTCAAGGATGGCAAAGAAACAAGGGTTTGAGAAACACCCTACAACCCTATTGTTCCATTGCTTTCACTTGCCACTGAAAGTGAACGACTCACCTGCCTCTGGATCACTGGGACTGCTTCAACAACTGCATGAATTATATCCATCACTCATCCCTAAAGCACACACTTGATTTGTGCTATCCCCTTTGGTCCTGTTGCCTCTCTGAGCCTTCATTCTGCAGCAGTGGGTAGAAAGGCAACAGAGGTGGTATTTTCCCCTCCATGCTCTTGTCTATTTTTCCATGCCTGCAGTTTGTCCAGTTTTTAAGAAGCTCTCCCAAAGCTCCACCTTTAATATAAAGGGAAATATTTTATAGAAGGGTTCACTTATGCTGGGCGCGGTGGCTCACACCTGTAATCCCAGCACTTTGGGAGGCTGAGGCGGGCGGATCACGAGGTCAGGAGATCGAGACCATCCTGGCTAACACGGTGAAAACCCGTCTCTGCTAAAAATACAAAAAATTAGCCGGGCGGGCGTGGTGGCGGGCGCCTGTAGTCCCAGCTACTGAGGAGGCTGAGACAGGAGAATGGCGTGAACCCGGGAGGCGGAGCTTGCAGTGAGCTAAGATCGCACCACTGCACTCCAGCCTGGGCGATGAGCAAGACTCTATCTCAAAAAAAAGAGAAGGGTTCACTTATTTGAAGAGTTACCAAATATATTGTCTTATCTTTTCCCCAAAATGCACACTTTCTCTTAAAGAGGACAAACTTTCATTTCAAAATGGGGTCATACGTAAAAATCATTCCAGCTGCTTAAATCCAGAGCATGGAAAAATTACTCCAAAAACAATACACAAATGCCCACTGGGCCTAAAACATTTCGTTTGATTATGAACTGGATACATTTCCATTCAGCTCTGATTTGTTCCTGAGATAGGCAAATAACAAGTGTAGCCTCAGAAATGATCCTTCCCTTGGGAAAGCCTGCAGCATTGTGGACAGTCTAGACAACTGGAAGGAGCCAGAGAGGTCTAGCATCCAAACTGCAAACGAGGGAAGTCAGTCACAGTTCTGGACTGGGTGGCAGAACTGTAAGCAGAGTTGAGAATTTCACCCAGTGCGTCTGATTCCAAGTCCATGCATTCTTGAGGCGTCTCTGCAGCGATGTACATTTTCAGGGAAAACCAGCCCCTAACTTTAATTTGCCTGTTCCTGTCACCCAGTCCTTCCATTTGCCTTCCTGTATGCTGTCCTCTGTGGGATTAAATGAGTCCTTAACAATTACCTGTCTACTTTGCTCTTTTCAGGGCTCAGGTCTGACTTACATGCTACCCTGAATGGCTCATGGTGACAAAAAATGCCATTTCTGGATGCCTATTACTAGCACTGCGTTTTGTTAATTTAAAAAATGTTAGGCTGGATGCAGTAACTCATGCCTATAATCCCAGCACTTTGAGAGGCTGAGGTGGGAGGATCACTTGAGCCCAGGACTTTAAGACCAGTGTGGGCAAAATCGCAAAACCCATCTCTACAAAAAAGAAAAATTTAGCCAGGCATGGTGGTGCACACCTGTAGTCCCAGCTACTTGGGAGGCAGATGTGCAAGGATCACCTGAGCCTGGGAGGTCGAGGCCGCAGTGAGCTGTGATCGTGCCACTGCACCGCAGCCTGGGTGAAAGAGCAAGAGCATACCTATATTTCAAAAATATATGTATGTAATTATTTATAACAATAATAATTCCACAAGCCTCATAATTTTTAATTTTAATGCTTAAAAGGGTTATATTTATTTTACTTTTAAATTTATTTCATTATTTTTCAACCTGATCATCTCAGACAATAAATTTATTTCAAATGTATTCGAAACATGTCAAATATTCAACAGCAGTAGGGAAACTAGTATGAAAAGTTCCGGCCGGGCGCGGTGGCTCAAGCCTGTAATCCCAGCACTTTGGGAGGCCGAGACGGGCGGATCACAAGGTCAGGAGATCAAGACCATCCTGGCTAACACGGTGAAACCCTGTCTCTACTAAAAACTACAAAAAACTAGCCGGGCGAGGTGGCAGGCGCCTGTAGTCCCAGCTACTCGGGAGGCTGAGGCAGGAGAATGGCGTGAGCCCGGGAAGCGGAGCTTGCAGTGAGCTGAGATCCGGCCACTGCACTCCAGCCTGGGCGACAGAGCGAGACTCCGTCACCAAAAAAAAAAAAAAAAAAAAAAAAAAAAAAAAAAAAAAAAGAAAAGTTCCATATGGGAAATAGAATAATGAATAACTTCAACAATTTTCCGCATTTCACTAACCTTGTTTTATTTATTTAGTGTTTTGGTGGAGAGGGGATGGAGTATTGGAAAGCAAATCCTAGATATATTTTCACTCAAAATGCCTCATTATGTACCTGTAATAGATAAGAACTTAAAAAAACTGCAATGCCATTATGTCTGAAAAAATGATTAATTTCTTAATATCTGATAGTAAGTCTACGTTTTGTCTCAAAAATGTCTTTTAAAAAATCTAATTTATTTATTCAAATCAAATCCACACAAGATCTAAATATTGTATTTACTTGTTGCTAACATTTTAGAATGTTATTTATTTTAGAAGTCATTTATTTACATGCATTTAACCTTCGTATTAAACCAATGCAGAAGGTATGGTCCCAGCTCAGAGAGGTTAAGAACCCTGGCCGGGAGCGGTGGCTCAAGCCTGTAATCCCAGCACTTTGGGAGGCCGAGGCGGGCGGATCACAAGATCAGGAGATCGAGACCATCCTGGCTAACACGGTGAAACCCCGTCTCTACTAAAAAGTACAAAAAACTAGCCGGGCGAGGTGGCGGGCGCCTGTAGTCCCAGCTACTCCGGAGGCTGAGGCAGGAGAATGGCGTGAACCCGGGAGGCGGAGCTTGCAGTGAGCTGAGATCCGGCCACTGCACTCCAGCCTGGGTGACAGAGCGAGACTCCGTCTCAAAAAAAAAAAAAGAAAAAAAAAGAACCTTACCAAGGTCTCATTGCTGGCAGGCACCAGACACATAATTTGAATTAAATCTGCTTAACTCCAAAGCCTCCATGCCACTCCTTCTGATGCGGGCTACCAGAATTTTTCCTGTGTTGCAGAGAGGTAAAAAGGCCACTATTTAAGAGACAGGGTCCGGGTGTGGGGGCTCATGGGTGTAATCCCAGCACTTTTTGAGGCCGAGGCAGGCAGATCGCTTGAGTCCAGGAGTTTGAAACCAGTCTGGGCAAGATGGTGGAACTTCATTCCTACAAAAAAATACAAAAATTAGCTGGGGGTAGTGGTGCACACTTGTAGTCCCAGCTACTGGGGAGGCTGAGGTGGGAGGATCACTTGAGCCTGAGAGGTTGAGGCCGCAGTGAGCTGACTGCTAACCCTGATTGCCTCCATAGATTGTGCCACTGCACGCCATCTTGGGTGACAAGAGTGAGACCCTGTTTAAAAAAAAAAAAAAAAGGAAAGAAAAAATAAAAAGGGATAGGGTTTGGGTTCAGGTTGGCCTGGATGCAAATTGGTGCAAATTACACAGTCTCTCTGAACTTTCATTTCTGTCTGCATCTGTAAATAAGGATAATGATGAAGATTTGGGGCATATTAAATAAGAATATGCATGTCTAGTATTCAGCACAGTGCGTGGCACATGGAAAGTACTCGATAAATGTTAGCAATTAATGTAGAGGAGGAGAAAGAACCATAAAGTATTTAATCATTTGCTTTTGTTAGTAGCTCAAGGAAATGGTGGCTCATTATTGTTAATAGAGCCTGCTCAGGATTGAGGCTGAAGAGGGGAAGGGTGGGAGTGGGGATAGGATAGGGGAGTGGCTCTACCTGGATTGGAGAAATGAGTCCTAGAAATAAAGATTTAAATTGGTTTCCGAGGAGTTCTCACGAGGCCTCAGCTGGAAAACAGTTAAACGTGTCTTCTGACCACTAACCTAGGTTGCCTCCAGAGAAGGAAAACCAAGTGGGTGGCAGACAGGGTGGGAGGGAGACTTCTTGCTGTTTATTTGAATTTGGAACCATGTGAATGCATTCAACCTATTCCAAAATAATAAATTACATTAAAAAATGATCTTTTGCTATGGGGATAAGTGCTGAGAATGGTAAGACTAGGATCTAACGATAATAATAATAATAATAGTAATTCCATTATACTTTGTGCAGCCCTAGGAGGGCTTCAGTCATGCAGGACAGGTTTTGAACTAAGATTGGGACTTTTTCAGCCTGACTCTGATTTCAAAGATCCAAGCTAATATTTTAATTTCAGTCACCATCCTTCTGACCCTGATTTTAGAAACAGTACAGACCCAGTGCTCATGGACTTGGTTTATTCAACCTGTGGATTGCCTTCAAGAGTACGCATTGTTGGGAGTCAAGTCTATTGGTAAAATTAGGGATGCATTGTCTGTGCATCTGCTGGTGCTTTCCCAGTCCTTTAGGTGCGCTGGTGCGCTCTCTCTCTCTCTCTCATCCATCTATCTATCTATCTATCTATCTATCTATCTATCTATCTATCTATCTATCTATAATTTTATTTTTTGAGACAGTCTTGCTCTGTTACCCAGGCTGGAGTGCAGTGGGGCAATCTGATCACTGCAGCCTCAACCCCGTCATCCTCCTGTCTTAGCCTCCTCAGTAGCTGGGACTACAGGAATGCACCACCATGCCTGGCTAATTTTTTATTTTTTAATAATAAACGTGGAGAGGGTTTCTCCACGATGCTCAGGCTGGTCTCAAACTCCTCAACTCAAGCGATCTGCCTGCCTCATCCGCCCAAAGTGCTGGGATTACAGGTGTGAGCCACCCCGCCTGGCCCCATAGATTTTTTTTTTTTTTTTTTTTTTTTTTTGATGCTTCAATCAGCTAAGACTCTGGGACTCTGGGGATCTGTTTTTCCAGAGTCCTTTGGAAGGTGGGGGGGGAGGGTACACAACCCTATTCACAAATATTAGTAACTTGCTTTAAACTCTGTTCTAAGGCCTTACATAAAATAACTCATTTAAACCTCACAATAACACTATACTGTAGATATGAATACTGTCATTCCCATTCTACAGGCAAAGAAACTGAATCAAAATAATTTGCCTAAGGTCAGAGCCTGCAGAGCTAACCATCTGGCATTACCATCCCTCTGCTGGCAATGAACAGAGCGGGCCAAGAGTGTAGGGTGTAAGGGGTCCTTTGAAGGTGACAAAAATGTCCTTGGCTGTGTAGCCGCAAATTCCAAATCCCTCCTTTTCTGCAGCTTCTGGTTTAGGAGCTGGAAAGACAGGCTGTGAATTTCCACATTGACCTGGGGCAACTAACTTACTCTCCCGAATAGGTTCCTTATCTGCTTCGGGGAGGAGTTTTAGATTAAAAGGGTGTGTGCGTGTGTGTGTGTGCTGGGTGGGAGGTGGAGGGGCCGAGTTTTCTGGGCGGTGCGATTTTCCCAGGTCTCGTTTTGAGGTTTTGTCCTAGCCAGCTCCCGCTCAGGTCCCTGGGCGGTGATGGTGGTCAAGCTTAGCTTGGCTGTTCCTTCTCCGCTTGGAAAAAGACCACCACTGGGGCCATCTCCGGCCACAGCGCTGCAGCCAGGAGACCTATCGTAGGTCTTTTCGCCTGAGGTAGTTAGAGACCTGGGTGTACCCTCAGGAAGGCATCTTGAAGTTACTGACAGTTGAGTCAAATCTTGAAGGTCCAGAAGGAGTTAGTAAGAAGAGGTGGAAGGGGAAAGGTTAGACGCCCCTTCCTCCACCCCTCGAACAAAGAAAGCTCGACGGGGCTTAACAACATCCGAGGAAGAGCTGGGCGGATGGAGAGGTCTGTAGAGGCGAAATTACAACTTGGCTTTATTCTAAGGGCAATGGAGGAGGGTTTTGAAAGCTTTAAAAGAATGTCAATAGGAGTTTTAGGAAGACCCCCTCTAGTCGCTTGGGAGGAATGGGTCGAAGGGGGACAGGAAGCTATCGCAGAAAGCAGCCCACTTGGAAGATGACCGAGGACTGAGGAAAGAGGGCGGGGGACGTCGAGCATCTGAAGCCTTTCCCAGTCGCCGCCAACACTGTGCGCTGTCCCTCGGCTTTGCTTATGTG
This sequence comes from Rhinopithecus roxellana, assembly GCF_007565055.1. NCBI lineage: Eukaryota > Metazoa > Chordata > Mammalia > Primates > Cercopithecidae > Rhinopithecus > Rhinopithecus roxellana. The sequence goes on along the minus strand of NC_044552.1, from coordinate 36,339,998 downwards.
GAAGGGCTCCATAAAGGGCTGGGCACGCGCCAAACGCTCATTAAGCGAAATAGCCCAGGTCCCCTCCTCTTTCAGGGACTCTCTGGTCCACGTGCCCCAGAATTGGTAGGGTAGGCGGGAGGACTTTCCACTGTGAAGATGGAGAACGGTTACCCCTCAAAAAACACAAAAACCTCGGGTGCTTTTGGCAGCAGTCTCCTCCGCCCATGACCTCATGCTTTAAGCTCCCATATAGCCTCCCTCCGCCCAATCCACACCCAGCGCCCGGGTGGGGGTGGGGTGGGGGACACTGGCGAAGGTCTGCGTAGCGGGAGGTCATTCTTCATGCGCGAGATTTTGGGGGAAGGGGCGCAACGATTTCCCCCATGGAAAAAAATGGATGGTGTAACTTTCTGTAGTGCAAAAAATACTGTCTTGCCCTCGAGACAGATGCCTCGAACCCGGCTCGAGATGGTCTGTTTAGTTGAACTACCTTTGGTTCACGTTTCCTCTGACCAGGAAAGCAGCTTGGAAATGCAAGGATATCAGGTCAGGTTCCCTGGCACCTGGGCCGACCACTGCCACGCCTTCGCGGGACCTGGGGGCAGTCCTGATGTTACCCTCCGCCCCCGCCCGCACCGCCGAGGTTTGAACCTTTGGCTCGCCTTTCAGCCCGCGCCCTGCCCCCTGCTCGCAGCTGCTCCCGGTTTGGGTGCAGCGGTTTCCCCCGCAGAGGAGGAGGAGGAGACAGAGCGACGGAGCGACTCCGGGCTCGGGTTTCCGCACCAATGCTGAGCAGCCCCGGGCGGCCCCCGGCGGCCTTCCCTCCTCCCCGGCACCACGTTCCACAGTCATGGCGCGCGAGGAGGGGCGAGCGCGCGCGGCGGCGGCGGCGGCGTCGGCGGCACCCGCGCCCCCTCTCCTCCCCTCCGCCGCCCGGCCCCTCTCCTAGGCAACCTCCCTCCCCGGCCTGCTGCGCCCGCCGCGGCGATGGAGACCCCTCCCCAGAGAGCTGCTCTTCCAGCGCGGTCTACTGCACCCCTTCCCCGCCCCCATCGGGGCGGAGGGATGGAGACGCGCGCTTCGCGAACCTCCAGCCCCTTCTCCGGAGCCCCAGCCCTCTCCCAGCCCCACCGAGGCCAGGGTGCGGTGGGGGTAGGCGCGGACCGTCTCCTCGCAGCCCGCCTCGACCTCGGCATCTTTGCAGACCCTTAGAAAAATAAACAACCCCCCTCCCAAACCCCAGTCGTTAGCTTGCAAAGCGCGTTACAATAACCGGGACGGCTACGCAGGAAGCAATCCTGCACTGGTCTGGGTTTAAGGCGTCAGCTTCCCGGCCACGCTGCCTTCTCCCCGGCCTCGATTTTCCGGCCACGCCGGAAAGTCCGCTGCACCTCGGGGCTGACAGGTCCCGCTCGCGCAGGGCCGCAACCGGGCCCGTGTTCCCCGTCCCATCCTCGTCCAGAGACTCGCCAGCCTACAAAAGGTGCAACCTCACGCACACGCAAAGCGCACAAATAAAGTCAGCAGCGCACCGCCGTGAAGGCTGCGAACAATGCGCCGGGCGGCCCGCGCCCGCCGGAGCGCTGCGCCCAGGGGGAAAGGGGACGCGGGCGGGGGCCGCGGCGGAGGACCAGCCGGCCGCGGCGCTGGACACCTTACTTCCTGCTTCCCCGCCCGCGGCCAGACCCAGCTCTGCGGAGGGATATCTCTCCCCTCCTCGGTCCCTCTCCCTCCCTTCCCCCGCCCTCCCCCCTTTTTGCTCCTGCTCCCCCCCACCCCGCCTTTCTCCTTTTGCAAGAAAATAATTTGACAGTCGATTTGCTGACAGAGGAGGAATTTGCATCCTGGATTTAAAAAAAAAAAAAAAAGGCCGAGAGGAGCTTGGGAACGGTTGCTAGGGGTGGGTAATGGGTGAAGAAAGGGGGGTACTGGGGAGCGGATAAGGAGGGTTAAGGGAGGGGGCGAGGATGGGGAGCAATGCAAAGGTAAGGCCAGGTTACAGCGGCTCGGCCCCGAGTGGGCTGCGGCCGGGGGAGGGGCGAGAGATACATATGTATTTCTGTCTCCCCAGCACACCCCCTTCCCTCTAAGCGATGGCTGAGAGGCGGTGCATGCAGATGGGGAGTAAGTTTCCTGAAGGGGAGGGTGGATGCACGCGCGCAACCCGGCGCTGCAAATTTCCACCGGGGAGGGAGAACGGCTGGATGCGGAGAGTTTGGAGTTGCTTGCGGCGGAGGGCAGGAAGGGGAACAGGGCTGGGAAAGGGGACTGGCGGGCGCTATATCTGGGAGTAAGTTTCCAGCATCAGGAGAGCCTGCACGCTTGCTCACTAGTAAGTTTCTGGCCGGGGAGGGCGCAAGGGGAGGAGGAGAGGGAGGGGTGCATGTATATAGAAGGGGGGAGGGGGGAGCAGATTTCCTGCGGGGAGGCTGAATGCATATGGAGAGTAGATTTCCTGAAGGGAGGGTGGAGGCGTAGACGGACCGAGTAAGTTTCTTGCTGGGGTGGTGGAGGAGGTGGTGGGTTGGTGCTTTGGAAACCCAAAGCTTCCTACCCCGGGTGGGGGAGCACACTCTTGCGGTGGGGCGAGGGGCCAGGTTCCCTGCTGGGGAGAGGGGCTTGCATCTGGGGAGTATGTTTCCTGGCGGAGCGATATTTGTTTACAGGCTGAAGGCAGTACTGTAAGTGAGTAGCGCTGAGAGAAGGCGGCTGACATAAATTAATATTGAAATTACTCCATCAGCTCTGCTCGTCCCCCCATCTCACCCCCCAAGCGGAGACTGGTCTTCTCGTCGGATTGCCCATGCACTTGTTGCAGAAACAGCCAAGGTAGGCTAGAAGCTTATTAAGTTTCATTTTTTTAAAAATTAGTTTGGGGATGCTCCTCGAGAAGACGGGGGTGGGGCGGAGTGGGGAGGGAAGAGTGGGGAGACAGAGAAGGAGAAGTCTCCCCCCCTTTACTTTCACTATGCAAGCAGGGCCTTCTCCCTTCTTTCCTCTACCCTCTCTGGGCTGCACAGCATCCCAGCAAAGGGGGAGGGATGAGATGGGCGCTATAACTGGCAACCCTGGCTTAAAGGTAGTGATGGTGGGCTTGCATTTGAGGTTGTGATGTTATAAAGGCTTCATTCTCCAGCTCAGAAACCGCAGGACTCTGCCTTTTGGGGTTTTTGACATGATGCATATGTGTATGTATACGCGCCTGCGGGCTCTGTGGGGGCTGGGTACTCCCCAGAAGTTAGTGTGGCCACCCAGATGGGAGCAGTGTGTAAGGGGGTAAACCTGTTCCTTCACTCCCCAACTTCAGTTTGGGAGACTGGGAAGTTACTGCCGGTGGTCTTAAGAAACAGATATTAAAAACCAAACCAAACCACTCATTCACCGACGGAGGCCGAGAGCACCTGGCAGGCAGCCTCTGGCCAGCACTGGACTGGAGCATGTGCGCCTGCCATCCTTAGCTTACAAGAAAACGCTTTCTGGTTCCTCCGTATGCCTTCCACCGGCCTGTTAGAGCCAGCTTTGTGGAAACTCTTCCCCAGACTAGAGGCAGCTTTGGCAGCTGCCCGTGCTGAAGGGGGTGTCTTCAAGTCAGCGTGGCCTGGGCTGTCTTGTGAAGTGCGTGGAAGTCGTGCTTAGGAATGACTGCCCGGGAGTGGCTAAAGAGTTCATTAAAAAATGTCTCCCGAAAACCGGTCCAGGTGCACTTTTCAGCAGGTCACGGAGGAGAGCTTTAAGAAGGGGAGTTTTAAGTTGTCCCAGTTAGCACCCACCTTCTGCATCACTGACCCTTTTAAGAAAGGAGTTTGGCTATAGGAAGTGTGGTGTTGATGCTCACTGACTGGAGAGGATAACAGCAGGAGTCCTCAGCGCTTAACTAGTTAACCATCAGCCTTTGCCTCTCCTTGCCTCTGTTTTCTTGGTCCTCAGCCTACTGGTGTCTGCAGAAGAGTTGTAGGTCTTGGCTGTCAGCTACCTTGATGATGCTGGGAGTTTTAACTTTGCTAGGATAATTTTAGCATCTGAGGTCCAACCCAGAGACGTTTAGTAGGGTTAGGGAGTAGCCACTAGGCAGTGGGGTTAACTAAGGTTGGTTAAGCTTTCTGCAATTCTGTAGACAGGCTCTGTTCTAGCAGGGTCGAGAAAAATGGGTTTTAAAAAACTCACTACACATTGCTGATGGAGAGTGCTTTTTTTCTTTCCTAACTGTAGTCAGATTTCCAGATTGAGGGTTGATACTTGGCAGTTTGAGAGTTGAGTTAGTTGGGAATTAAATATTATTGCTGCTTATCAAATGTTCCTAACTAGGCATTAGTTAAACAAATTAGCTATTATTTTTACCTGATGAAAATCTGAGTCTGGTTGTTGTATTTGCTGGGAGGGTAAACAAAATCTTTATGTATGTTCATTCCAGGGTGGAATTATTTACATGCCTAGCCTCAGAGCCAAGAGCAGTCATTCAGGTTTTTTTCCTTATATTTATGAGATTTATTTTATTGTCTTGCTTTGGCCATTAGTCAAGTCACAGTAGGTTTTTTTTTTTTTCTCTTCTACAGAGAATGTTCTTGTGGTAATAAAGGTTTGAAGGCCCATGAATCATAATTCATTCTTTTTAAAATATTGTGGTGATTGTCAGGATCTGATTTATAGGAATTGATACCCAGAGTGACACACCTCTCTGGGCTCCGCCCTTTTAGGCATGTCCGTTTTCGCCAAAGGATTGTTTAGAAGCCAGCTTGACATCCCAAAAAGAGCGTTTCCCTTCTGCTGTATGAGAAGATTAATTTTGCAGGTTCCATAGTAAACATGGGTCTTTTCACAGCTTGGTAAGCAGGCTTCCACATAGCAGGCATGTGTTATTATCACATAGCATTTATGTGAGCTTGCTGTGAAAACAGTTGTTCTATGAACTGTGTGGAAAGTACTCAGTTTTGCCTCCTTTAACCGGCTTGGGCCTGTGGTTTTTGTTGAGTTAGGAACTTAAAGTATAAAAGAGGAGACAGACTACAGTGTTTTTTGCTGCTTATATAATAAAATGTGTGGTCACAAAAAAATAAAGCTTGTTTATAATTTTCTTTTTCTCCTCCTTTAATGGGTGGGTTGGTCATAATAACCGAAAGCGGGTTTTTTTGTTTGTTTTTTGTTTTTTGGCAAATGTAAGGATTCTCCTTGAAGTTGATTAGCCAGGAAGTGTTAAAATTGTCGTGTGTTCAATAGTTGGCTCAAGTTTACAGTATTTGTAAAGTGACAAAGAACTTAAACGTGGTTTGCTGCTCAAGACTGGGGAAACATCACTGGAAAGAAAGGTGGGGAAAGTACCAATTTCTAGCCATTTCTGGGCTTTGGATTTTTTATCTTAAAAGTGCGTGGTTTGATCCGTGAGTTCCCTTCCGGCTCTGAAATTCTGTGTCTTGTAAGCGAGGTCTCCAGAGGTCTTGACAGTCTCTTCCTGAGCCAACGGCCAATTGCTTCATGGACTTGGGTGAGCTGACTAACTTCTGTTTTTGTCTTTTCATGGAGAAAGTGGATTTGATCCTTGGTATTCCAGAAAGGACTCTTGAGTGGCCTGGTAATCTTGACCATCAAACATAAGGAAATAGTTATGAATAAAGTATTTTTGACAATGCCAGTCAAAAAAAAAAACAATGCCAGTGTCTTGTACAAAAAAAAATCCCAATTCTGTGCACTAACAGAGAGTAGAGCATGTATATATCCTTGGCACCAAAAATAATTTCTGTTCATCTTAGAAGTGTCTTCTCCAGCCAGCTGGTTAACTTGTCTAAGGTCAAGTCTAAGGTTAACTGAGTTCTTACTCCCAGGCAGCAGGAGGAGGTAGCTTTGGGGATAAGCGGGAGACCAGAAAGCCCAGTGTGCCTTTGCCTGCTTTCTGTGGGTAATTGGGATTTGGCTGAATATTTGTGATAAGGTTCATAATAATGATATAGTATCATTTTTTATCACCAGGATTCTCTGTATTTCACTGTGGGCATTTTTGGGAGAAGCTCTTGATGTTTTTATTGATTTTGGACATTGACATGGAAAGTAAGGATTTAGGGCTGGGCGTGGTGGCTCATGCCTGTAATCCCAGCACTTTGGGAGGCCGAGGCAGGCGGATCACCTGGCCAACATGGTGAAACCCTGTCTGTACAAAAATGCAAAAATTAGCCGGGCATGATGGTGGGTGTCTGTAATCCCAGCCACTTGGGAGACTGAGGCATGAGAAGCGCTTGAACGTGGGAGGCAGAGGTTGCAGTGAGCCGAGATCACGCCATTGCACTCCAGCCTGGGTGACAGAGTGAGACTCTATCTCAAAAAAACAAAAACAAACAACAAAAAAAGAAAAGTAAGGATCTAGGCAAGTGGCTCATACCCAGGTGGTATAAGTGGGTGCTCGTGGTCCTACTCTAAAGGCAGTTGAATTCAGCTTATTTTATTTCTGACCTCATAAAACTGTGTGGCTGAGGGAGGAGGGAGGATTAAAATCATCTGGGATCTTGTGGATTAACGGTATTTCTGAATTTGCATGTTGGAGGGAAACCAATAAAATAAAGGAGAACTAACATATAGTTGATTTCTTTTGTGGAGAGAGGAGGACAAGAACAACTGGATTCTAGTTACTGGCGTGTGTTGCCACAAGGGTGCTGTGGGCATTTTTAGGGAATAGTATAGTCTCAGTAACATGAGTTTGACCTCAGGGCTCTCTTAATAAATCTTTTCTTCTGGGCTAAAGAAAGCACACAACAAAAAGCCTCTGTGGTATTTTCTAAGAATTTTAAATTCTCAGAGTAGCTGCTTGTAGTAATTTGGTTTACTGAAGAAACAGATGATTCTTGGTTTTTCGTTATGGAAGACAATGAGTTGGCATGGGGTAGCATATGCTGAGCTGTTGGGGTGTTGGTTTAGCAACATAAACATTTCTTTTTAAATGTTTGATAGAGCAGGAAGGGGACAAAGAACCCATGTGCCTAAATAACAGTGATAACTCTGGGCTCAAAGAACGAGGGTTTTATTCATTCATTCGTTTGTTTGTTTGTTTGAGACAGCGTCTCACTCTCACTCAGGCTGGAGTGCAGTGCCTCAATCTCAGCTCACTGCAACCTCTGCCTCTCGGGTCCAAGTGAACCTCCTGCCTCAGCCTCCCAGGTAGCTGGGATTACAGGCGTGCACCACCATGCCCAGCTATTTTTTATTTTATTTTAGTAGAGACAGGGTTTCACCATGTTGGCCAGGCTGTCTTGAACTCCTAGCCTCAAGTGATCCACCCACCTTGGCCTCCCAAAGTGCTGGGATGACAGGCGTGAGGCACCACATGTGGCCATGGAACAAGGTGTTTTTAATGCCATAAGCAGCCCTGGTTTCTTTCATACATGCGGCAGCTTCTTATTGAGGACTTACTATTTACCAGGCACTGTGTTAAAGCTCCAGAAATATACTGATAATTAAAAGAGACATAATCATCTCCTTCTACCCATACCCCTACCCTTACCACCTCACTTACAGTCCAGAGGCAGCCATATAACGAAATACAGCTTGCCAGTTGTGATCAGTGCTCTGATGAAACCACTGGTCCAGTGACTTGGATGGATTTCATTAGAGTAGCCTGGAAAGGCCTCTCTGAGGTTTGGGGGTGGGGGGAGACAGCACATGAAGCAGAGGAGAGCCTGTGCAGAAGGACTTTGGTTTTGAGGAGAACTCAAAGAGGCACAGGTGGTCAAGGATGAAGGAGAGAGGGTGGCATGAGATGATTGTGCGGGACTCTCTGGGCTTTGAAAAGGTTTACATTTCTTTTTTTTTTTTTTTTTTTTTTTTTTTTTTTTTTTTTTTTTGAGACGGAGTCTCGCTCTGTCGCCCAGGCTGGAGTGCAGTGGCCGGATCTCAGCTCACTGCAAGCTCCGCCTCCCGGGTTCGCGCCATTCTCCTGCCTCAGCCTCCCGAGTAGCTGGGACTACAGGCGCCCGCCAGGTCGCCCGGCTAGTTTTTTTTGTATTTTTAGTAGAGACGGGGTTTCACCATGTTAGCCAGGATGGTCTCGATCTCCTGACCTCGTGATCCGCCCGTCTCGGCCTCCCAAAGTGCTGGGATTACAGGCTTGAGCCACCGCGCCCGGCCGAAAAGGTTTACATTTCATTTGAAGTGTAGTGGGAAGCCACCGAAAGTTTGGAGTGGGGTTGGGCACGGTGGCTCACACCTGTAATCCTAGCACTTTGGGAGGCCGAGGGGGGCAGATAGCCTGAGGTCAGGAGTTCCAGACCAGCCTGGCCAACATGGTGAAACCCTGTCTTTACCAAAAATACAAAAATTAGACTGTGTGGTGGCGGGCGCCTGTGATCCCAGCTACTTGGGAGGCTGAGGCAGGAGAATCACTTGAGCCCAGGAGGCAGAGGTTGCAGTGAGTGGAGATCACGCCACTGCACTCCAGCCTGGGTGACAGAACGAGACTTCATCTCAAAAACAACAACAACAAAAAACCAAACAAACAAAAGAAAGTTTACAGTAGGAAGCAACAGCCCCTAACTCATGTTAAAGAAGATTGCATTGGTGGAGAAGAAAGCAGAGAAAGGCAGAGCACAGTAAAGAGGCAGGTGGAGCACAGTAAAGAGGCAGGTTGAGGAGGAGGTGAAGGAGGTGCATGGAGAGGAGTGGGTGGGTGTGAGATGCTCATTAGGAGTAGAATGGGCAGGGCTGTTGTGGGGTGGGGAGAAGTATCAAGAACTCCGAGGTTTCTGACTTGTGCAGCTGAGTAGATGGTGCTGCTCTTCGCTGATACGAAGAAAGATTGGGAGAAGGAGGTGGGCAGAATCAAGATATTTTTGTTGGGGCACCACTAAGTTTGAGGTGCCTAATAGACTCAAAGTGGAGATGTTAAGTAGGGTAATCTGATCTACCACCTAGCCCGAGATAAAAATGTGGGAGCCATCAGCATGGAGAGAGCGTTTAAATGCAGGAGAGTGGACAGAATGCACTAAGGAGCCCGTAGAGAGAGAAGGACAGGCAGTGTGAAGGGGGTGTGTGCTGTGTGTGCGTGCGTGTGTGTGTGTGTGTGTGTAGTGTTTCATGAGGCTGACAAGGCCAGAAAAATCACCATTGGATTGGTTTCATTGGTTTTTTTTTTTTTTTTTTTTTTTTTTTTTTTTTTTTTTTTGAGATGGAGTCTTACTCTGTTGTCCAGGCTGGAGTGCAATGGTGCAATCTCAGCTCACTGCAACCCCTGCCTCCCAGGTTTAAGCGATTCTCTTGCCTCAGCCTCCTGAGTAGCTGGGACTACAGGCATGCGTCACCACGCCTGGCTGGTTTTTATATTTTTAGTAGAGATGGTGTTTCACCATGTTGGCCAGGCTAGTCTCAAACTCCTGACCTCAGGTGATCCACCCGCCTTGGCCTCCCCAAGTGCTGGATTACAAGCGTGAGCCACTGCACCAGGCTCTGGATTTGGCACAATGGAATCTGTCTGTGACTTGTGAAGAACAGTTTCAGTGGAGTGAAGGATTGGCTAGGACCACGATTGGAGAGGGTTGGGACGGGATCATGAGTGAGGAGCTGCGGACAGCATGTGTAGTCAACTCTTTGGCAAAATTTGATGAAAGGCGAGGAGCAGAGAAATGGAGTGGGAGCTGGAAGGATGTGCACAAGGGAAAGAGGTTTTTTGGAAGGGTTGGTAATTTGTGTGCTGATGGGAAAGATCAGTGGAGAGGGAGTGATTGATCAAGAGAAACGAGTTGGGTCAGTTGAGCAAAAAGCCCGTGAGAAGGTCTGAGGGGAAGATCTGGCCTTTGTAAGGGGGTGGGGGATACTTCAGGGACTTGCTCCATCATGACAGGGGAGAAAAACTGATAAGGAGGCAGATGCTAAGGAGTGAGCAGGCAGGGGACTGTGTGGAGGGCCGAGATGTTCTGCCTCCCCAGGCAGAGGCTGCCCTGTCCCTGGGAAGGAGTTTGGGCTTAGGACTTAACACCAGCCAGAGACTCAAGGGTTAAGACTGCATCAGAAATGGTACTGCATTTTTCTGAACATTTGACTGCGTTACTGAGCAGCACAGAGGAAAGAGTGAATTCTTTAGCTTGAAGAAAAGAGTCTTCAGTTAAAATAATTAGGGCCTCACATTAAATTTATTTGAAAACTATGATTAGAAAAAAGACTTCTGTGATTTTCAGCCCTGTTCAGAGTTGGTGGGAACTGTCATAGGTTTTGAGCAAGAAGCTCAAAAGAAAAAAAAAAAAAGGCAAAGGCTGCCTCTTATTTAGGTTGTCTTTTACAAAAAATATCCCATGGACTGCCAACCTCGGTGGCTCCCAGCTGTGGGGTGGTCTGCAAGGGAGGTGGGTGAAAGAGTAGAGAGTCAGATCTGGATTGAGATCCAGCTCTACACCAAGGCTCTGAATGAGTTGACCTCTGAGCCTCTCTGTATCTGTAAAAAGAGGATTGGTACCATCTTCACCTTTCCTCTTCAAGTTGTGAGGGGGAATCAGATCAGGTATGGAAAGTGCGATGTCAACGGTAAGAGGCATAGAACACAGGCAGCAGCAAGGCGGCTTGATCTTCAGCCAGGTCTCCTTTTCAGATAGAAAATCTGACAGCTAGCGAAACATTTCCCTTGTCCACTCCCACTGTTGTTCCCTACATGTAACTGCCTTCTATTTGGGGTTTTCAAGTTCTCTGTGATCCCTTTAGCGAAACTGCTCTTCTTGTCGGAAGGCTGGCCTCAGAAATGCTGGCCGTGCAGTGCCAGTCTATATAGGTTCAAATTCTGATTCCATATTCAGAATCTGGGACCTGCTTACCCAAAGGGCCAAATAAACTTGGTTTGCTCTGCAAAGAATCATGTGAACTGGGTGCAGGGGAACCTTGAACCTACTCCCAAGAAACCCAACTGAGGTTCTGCAGTCTTGGCCGTCTTCATTTGCATTCAGTGTTTGTTTTGCAAATAAGGATTGTGCTATAAAGCTGAATCTACCTAAAAGCAGTCATTAGCCCTTGGTCTTACTGTGTATGCTGGAAAGTCAATTCTCATTTTAAAAAGATACACAGTGCTTTTCACTAATCGGGCTTCTGGCCTCTGCCTAAGAAGGTGAAGTTTTATTTATTTATTTAAAAATTATCTTTATTATGAAAAAACTTTAAACATACACAAAAGCAGAAGGACTAGTATAATGAACTCCCTTCTACTCATCACCTAGATTTAGCAATTATTGAGATTTTGCTACACCCGTGGATAATGGGGCTTCTTCCTGTATTTGTATAATAAACATGTGTTGTTGATTTTGAAAAGCAGTAGAACTAATACCAATTTAGTTTCATAGAGAGAAGGAAGAAATCAACGAAAAATCAGAGAGAGAGGAAATGGAGGCCATCACTGAAATAACTCGCATTTTATAGTTCCAAAGCCTCTTTGACATGTCTTATTCGTGTCCTGCAACAACCAGAGAAGGTAGATATCCTCATTTTGCAGCTGAGGAAACTGAGGCTCGAGAAGTAAAATTGAAAAGTAAAAATAAATGATCAACTAAGAGTCACCTGTTCAGCCAGCATCCCAAGCCCTGATTTAACGCCACAATTTGAATGGTGTCCAAATTTTGTGCACTCTGAAATAGATAATGCTATACAGTATTAAGTAGAAGAATGTGGTACAAAATATATGTAAAAGATTGTGGAAACCAGGAAGATCATCTGGGTGTTTTGGGGTTACAACTCCAATGAGCTTTTGGAAATACTCAGATGATTTAAACATGTTTTTGGCATGACATTTTTGAAAACTTAAATTGTCTGCCTCCATTATTCTGGAGCACAAAGCTTTAAGGCTGCCTTATAATGAGGGCCAAGACTTGACTTTAACACATGGGGCAGCTATTTGCCATCAGTCTCCTACTGTCAGCTCTGTCCCTTCTGTGGGGCCCCTCACCAGAGGGATCTGGGTGGTCTAGTGGTCATTTCTAGATGGTGTGGCCTCTAGCCCCTGGGCTCTAACTTTGGAGATAACAGGGCCCTGGACAGCTTGCTCCCTCAGAAAGAATCCTTCCTGAGGGCCCCAGGGGTCTTTGTCATTATGGAGGCTGCTCCTAGGGCCTCTCTTAGTCTTTGGGAAACTGCCCCCAATCTAACTCCTTTGAAAGTTTTTTTTCTTAAAGGAAAAGAGAAAAAGCTGGAGTTGATGCCCAAAGAGTTTTAATAGGAGTGTCGTTTGAGTTCCCTCTGTTGTCATTACAATAGGAGATACCAAGCTCCCTTAAATTCAACTGAAGGACACAGTAATGAGGCTGATTCTGAAGTATTGGGGCTTGAGTTCGCTTTTCTTTGTTAATTGGGTGAATACATGCGAGTTGAGGGGTTTTCAGGGGGAGCCACAGTAGGTAAGGACATTTAGGGGCCTCTTTCCTTTTGAAGAGTCTGAGCTTCTTTAGAAGGCAGTATGGAATTCAAACCTCGCAAACTCTCATTCCTTAAGTCTTTCTTGATGGCTCTGTGTGCCTGGGCCCGGCCAGGGCAGTGGGTGGGCTAGAAGGGGCCATTCCTGGGCTCCTGCTGCCCTTGGTTTATAAGGCTGCTGCTGTCATGCTTACGGTGGGACGTGTCTTTCACCTCTCCGGACTGGGAGCTTGGGGAAGGCAGAACTGGGTCATCACTCATTTCTGTACCCCCCAGCCTCTAGCACAGAGCCTGATACTAGTTAGCGCTGTAAAAACGCTTACTTAACAATCAGCTGGGTTTTGGTTTTGTGTGTGTGTGTGTGTGTGTGTGTGTGTGTGTGTTTTAAACCTCTGGTTTTCTCCCCATTGCTTCTTGATGGAAGGAGAAATCCAGGCTTCTCTGCTACCAGGCCCAGTCCTTGCAGCCACTGAAGAAGACCAGACCTGAGAAATATTTTCTTCCTCCTTGCCTTGCCTTGGCCTTGCAGCCTTTAGCTGGGGTGGTTTAACTGAGCTCTCGAATGCAAATGCCGTCCCATCCCCCATTCCTTTTAATAAGTGACATTTTGTTAAATCAGTTATTCAAGGCCTTATCTATATTTCTGTCTGTGCTGGCTTAGTCAAAATAGGAAAGAGACTGAATATTAGATTTCTTCACCCACCCCCTCCTCCTTCCCCTTTGAGCAACTCTACGTAAGATTTCTGATAGAGGCGGGGTGATGTGTCCTTGAAGAAGTAAATGCTGCGTGCAGAAAAAAATGTAGAGGGCTTTGACTTGTAGCAAATGCTGTTTTTCAGCAGCTGTGATTTTTCCATTTTTCTTTTTCTTTCTGTTTTGATTAGTGGAACTCATTGTGCTCCAGGGTTGGGATTGCGTTGGGGGAGGGTGCAGAGGGAACAGCATTTACTGGGAGAGCTCGAGTTGGGGAGGGGAAAGGAGAGAAGGGATTTATTGAAAATATATGTCTACTTCTGCTATGATAAAGCGGCAGGCATGTAAAAATGCAACCGGGAAATCATTATTGTGGTAATGTAGGCAGAGCTCGGCTTTCTCATTAACAGAGCTTAGCCCACGTGGAGGAGGGGGCAGCCAGGCTACTTTGAGAGTTGGGGTATTCAATAATAGCAGAAACTCAGGGGATTGTCTCCATCCCCCCTTCTCACCCCCTCCAGCTGCCTTCTCCTTTCTTTCTCCAATCAGTTCGTAACCTTTTAAAAGCTGCTTGTTGGATTTTGTGGTCTTCTTCCTCACCCCTGCCACCCCAAAATGCTGTAAGAACTGTTTAATTTTTAAAGTCAGAGTGAATTAAAATACGTTTTCTCTTGGGAATTCGAGGAGAATTTTGGCAACATATTGTGAGTCAGAGATTGGATGTCTTTTGCCTCCCAGAGCACACCAAAAAGAGCCTATTTAGGGGCTCAGGAATTTGCATAGGCCGCGGGGTATCAGAATTAGGGCTCCAGATCACTTTAGTAGTAGTAACTGCTATATATAGAAAGCTTACTATGTGCCTGGCCTTGTGTGGATATTTTAGTCATTTCATTCTCCTACAATTGCAAGAAGCAGATGTGATACCCACTTTACACTTGAGGAAACTGAGGCTCGGGGGGTTTCAGCAACTTGTTTAAGGACAGGTGCTGTGTGGCAGAGCTGGTATCCAAAGTCAGGACCCTCTCCAAAGACTGGCTCCTGATCCTCAGACTATGCTGCCTTTAGAAATTGCCTAGTCACTGTATGCTTGCTATGTACAGACCTCTAGACTCTAAGAACCTCAGCAAAATATCTAGAGCTGCCAGTGAGGCCTGCCGTTGACAGCTACGGGTAGAGGGCCCAGGATCTTTAAGAGAATCTTTCCTGAGTTCCTGGAGTGAGCTGTTATTCTAAGAAAGGTCAAGGGTCTCATAGCCTTGTTAGAAGAGATGAGTGCCCTGCCCCCATCCCCTGCCAGGCCACGGTGGGTGGCTTTGCTGACAACTTGTTCATCAAGCATTTATTGAGTGCCTGCCGTATATCAGGATTGTCCCAATGGCTGGAGATGCCAGGACAAATAAGAGGAGCTCAGAGTCTAGCGAAGGACGGTCATGTTAACATGGAAATATGACACACAGTGATGCCTACCAGAAAAAAGGCAGAATTTCTGAAGAAGTTCACAGGACATACTGTCTGGAGCAGCTAGGCTTATCCCTCTGTCTTTGTTTGGGCTGCTATAACAAAAATATAATAGACTGAATGGCTCAGACAACAAACTTTTATTTCTAACAGTTCAGAAGGCCAGGAGGTCTAAGAATAAGGCAGGGGCAGATTTGGTCTTAGATGGTCATCTTCTCACCGGGTCCTCACATGGCGGAATGGGCCAGGGCGCCCTCAGAGTCCCTTTGTTTGTTTGTTTTGGAGTCTTGTTTGTTTGTTTATTTATTTATTTATGAGATGGAGTATTGCTCTGTCGCCCAGGCTGGAGTGCAGTGGTGTGATCTCAGCTCACTGCAACCTCTGCCTCCCAGGCTCAAGTGATTCTCCTGCCTCAGCCTCCCGAGTAGCTGGGACTACAGGCCCCCTCCCCACCCAATCCACGCCCAGCTAATTTTTGTATTTTTAGTAGAGAGGGGGTTTTGTCATGTTGGCCAGGCTGGTTTCAAACTCCTGACCTCAGGTGATCCGCCCCACGTCTCTGCCTCCCAAAGTGCTAGGATTACAGGCGTGAGCCACCACGCCCAGCCAACTTCCAGCTTCTTAAGGGTATACCATGTCTTATTTATTGTGTCCTCAGCACCCATCCTGGGGCCTGGCACGTACTGTCTCACAGACAGTTGCCAGATGATGAGACTGGAGAGGTGAGCAGGGATTGGGCAGGGAGAACCCGATGTCATGTTAGGGAGTGTAGTCCTGACCCTGCAGGCAGTAGGGGAGTCACTGAAGGTTTTGGAGTTAGGAAGTATGTGTTGGGGAACGGGGTCCAGTCTGGAGGGGTTGAGTCTGCAGGCCAGGAGACCACTTAGGAAAGCGTTGGAAACACAGAGGCAAGTGGCAGTGATGCTGAAGGAGAAGCATTGCCATCTTTCTACGGCACGGCCTGCCATTTCTCTCTCCATCTTGCCTGCTCTTTTTCAGTTTCTAAGAGGCACTTTCACTTCTGTGTCTGTCCCCTTATCTTCCTTGAGGCCCCTGGCCATGTACTCTGTGACACTCCCTTTCCACTCTCCACTCTGTTGGTGGGCTGCTCTCCTTCCCCTCTCCTCCCATCCTGTGCTTACCTGTGTGATTCCCTTCAGGGCAGGCCGTATGCTGTGTCCTCCCCATATCTAAACCCTCTGATCTAATCTGCACAGAAGCACAGAACACAGAGCCTGGGGTCTCAGCCTTCTGTCCTCCTCAATTCATATCTGCTCCTTCTATGAGGACACTTTTAGGGGCTTAAATTTAAAAGCTTGGAAAGAGTTTTAAAAAGGCAAGTAGCTGAGATGAATCTAGCCTTAACCAGGATGGCAGAATTTGGAAAAGCATACGGGGTTATTTTCTTTCTTTCTTTCTCTTTCTCTCTTTCTTTCTTTTCTTTCTGACACAGTCTTGCTCTCTTGCCCAGGCTGGAGTGCAGTGGTGTAATCTCAGCTCACTACAACCTCCACGTCCCAGATTCAAGCAATTCTCCTGCCTCAGCCTCCCAAGAAGCTGGTACTACAGGTGTATACCACCGCACCTGGCTAATTTTTGTATTTTTAGTAGAGGTGGGGTTTTGCCATATTGCCCAGGCTGGTCTCGAACTCCTGACCTCAGGTGGTCCGCCTGCCTCGGCCTCCCAAAGTGCTGGGATTACAGGTGTGAGCCACCGCACCTGGCCAGGGGATTGTTTTCTTTAGGAAGGTGAGGCAATGTGCTCTGGCCATGGCGACCTCACCTTGTATATGTTGGGGGACAGGATACATTTTAAAAAGTAACAGCTGCAGCTGCTCACCTGCTCACAGTGACTCACTCTTGTAATCCCAGCACTTTGGGAGGCCGAGGTGGGCAGATCCCTTGAGGTCAGGAGTTTGAGACCAGCCTGGCCAGCATGGTGAAACCCCATCTCTACTAAAAATACAAAAATTATCCAGGTGTGGTGGTGGGCACCTGTAATCCCAACTGCTCGGGAGACTGGGGCAGGAGGATCGCTTGAATCTGGGAGGTGAAAGTTGCAGTGAGCCGAGATCATGCCATTACACTTGAACCTGGGTGACAGAGTAAGACTCCGTCTCAAAAATAAATAAACAAACAAACAAACAAATAAATAACAGCTGCCTAGTGCAGATGCACACCATCATTTTAGGTCTGTTACCCCATTTAACCCTCAGAGCAACTGCATGAGGAAGGCATTCTTCTCCTTATTATACAGGTAGGGAAATGGAGGCACAAAGAGATGCAGAAGCTCTTTCAAGGTTGTATGGCTAGTAAATTGCAGGGCAGGGATTCAGACTCAGGAACTCAGACCTGGGTGACTGTAAAACCAGATTCTTTTCCCACTTGCTTATCCTACCTCCCATTTCGCCTTACCAGACAGCATGGCCTGAGTTTCCTTCAAAAATATGACTATGATAATATGGTGGAAGGAACCCCACGCCAACCCTCTGGGGCTATTCGCGGATAGCAGTCTAACTCTTGGAGCCTCATTTTCCTTGTCCTCTCAGTACCTTTGTTTTACTGACTGAAAAGGTTTATTTTGAGAGTAAAATGAGATTTAAAAAAATGCAAAAGTGCTTTGAGAACTGTGAAGCCATATTCTTTACTCTTCTGCATAATCATTTTCTGAGGGGGTGAAACTGTGAGGGTGGAATCTCAATGCCGTCCCTGGGCTTTGGGCACGATGGGTGTGTGGTTCACACACGTTAGCTTCCAGAAGTGTTTGGGGCTGAATGTGCTCTCGGGTCTGCCCCAAATTGTTCCACATGATTTGGGGGAACCGTTGGTGGCTGGGCTGCAAGTGGGAGAACCTCCAGCCAGAGCTGGAGTGCCCTTGTGTGTCCTTAGGAGGATCACTTCACCTTCCTGAACTGTTTCCTGAGGTGGTCACATCTACTTGGTTATCAGGAAGATTAACTAGCAGAATGTGTGTAAAAATCCACACCTGCTAAGCAAGATGGTGATGACATATTTGTGGAACGGAAGTCATGGGCTCTGTAGTCTCTGGATCAGGCTCATCAGCCTTCCCCGGTCAGAATGTTCTGCCTCACATTTACACCATAGTCTCCTGCTTCTAAGGCCTGGAGCAGACATAATTGAAAGCTTTGTTAGCGTTAAGACTTTTTCACTGAAATTGTATAAATGGTAAGTGAAAGTAGTTCATATATATATATATATATATATATATTTTTTTTTTTGTAGAGGGAGATTGCAAATAATTTATAGTGATTATAGAGAATTTGGAAAATACTGATACAGATAAGGAATAAAATAAAAATGGGCTTTAATTCCTCCCTGTTAACATTTTAATATATTTCCTTCCAGTATTTTTTCTAGGCAGTAAAGTCTAATGATTAAGAATTTAAGCACTGGGCCGGGCGCTGTGGCTCATGCCTGTAATCCCAGCACTTCGGGAGGCCGAGGCGGGCGGATCACGAGGTCAGGAGATCGAGACCATCCTGGCTAACAAGGTGAAACCCCGTCTCTACTAAAAATACAAGAAAAAGTTAGCTGGGCATGGTGGCAGGCGCCCGTAGTCCCAGCTACACGGGAGGCTGAGGCAGGAGAACGGCGTGAACCTGGGGGAGGACGGAGCTTGCAGTGAGCCGAGATCGCACCACTGCACTCCAGCCTGGGCGACAGAGCGAGACTCCGTCTCAGGGAAAAAAAAAAAAAAAAAAGGCAATTTAAGCACTGCAGTCAGACTGCCTGGGGCTGTGCCTAGCAGATGGTAAGTTCTTTTTTTTTTTTTTTTTTTTTTGAGACGGAGTCTTGCTCTGTTGCCCAGGCTGGAGTGCAGTGGCTGGATCTCAGCTCACTGCAACCTCCGCCTCCCGGGTTCACGCCATTCTCCTGCCTCAGCCTCCTGAGTAGCTGGGACTACAGACGCCCGCCACCTCGCCCGGCTAATTTTTTGTATTTTTAGTAGAGACGGGGTTTCACCGTGTTAGCCAGGATGGTCTCGATCTCCTGACCTCATGATCCGCCCGTCTCGGCCTCCCAAAGTGCTGGGATTACAGGTTTGAGCTACCGCGCCCGGCCGATAGTAAGTTCTTAATAAATATTAGCTATGATACTATGTTTTCAAAATCATATTAGGGTTCTTTTGAATGTGATTTCATACTTATTCATTAAATATTTCTTGGAAACTTAAAAAAAATTGCTTATTATCCTTTCATATGGACTCTATGTTCAACAGATACTTATGGAGCACCTACTGTGTACAGGGCACTGGGTCCCATAACTTATTTTATTTATTTATTTATTTATTTATTTATTTATTTATTTATGAGACAGAGTCTCACACTGTTGCCTGGGCTGGAGTGCAGTGGTGCAATCTCAGCTCACTGAAACCTCCGCCTCCCAGGTTCAAACAATTCTCCTGCCTCAGCCTCCTGAGTAGTTGGGATTACAAGTGCCCCCCTACCGCCCCACGCCCAGCTAACTTTTGTAATTTTTTTTTTTAGTAGAGATGGGGTTTCACCATGTTGGCCAGGATGATCTCGATCTCTTGACCTCATGATCTGCCCGCCTCAGCCTTCCAAAGTGCTGGGATTACAGATGTGAGCCACCATGCCTGGCCTCCATAACTTATTTAACTAATCCCTATTATTAGGAATTTACCTTCTTTATCATTTTTTAACTATTATAAATAATGCTTTGATAAATATCCTTGTACATAAATCTTTGAGTACATCTTAGATTCTTTTTTGGGGGTAAATTCCTAGAAAGGAATATTACTCTGTCGCCCAGGCTGGAGTGCAGTGGTGTGATCACAGCTTACTATAGCTTTGACCTCCTGGGCTCAAGCAATCCTCCCACCTCAGCCTCCTGAGTAGCTGGTACTACAGGAATGCGCCACCATGCCTGGCTAAGTTTTTGTATTTTTTGAGGAGATGCACCCGGCTCTGTATACATGCCAGCCATGTCTCCTCAATTCAGGCCACTTACAACACTTAGGCTCTTTTTACCTCCCTTATGCCTTTTGAAGTCTTGTGTGTCTTACTTCTCTCTCTGTTAAACCCCAGAAGACATTATTTTCTTATTTGTTTGGTTGGTTTTCTTTCTTTCTTTCTTTCTTTTTTTTTTTTTTGAGACAGAGTTTCACTCTTTTTGCCCAGGCTGGAGTGCGATGGCACAGTCTCGGCTTACTGCAACCTCCACCTCCTGGGTTCAAGTGATTCTCCTGCCTCAGCCTCCTGAAGTAGCTGGGATTACAGGCACCCGCCACCATGCCCAGCTAACTTTTTTGTAGTTTTAGTTGAGACGGGGTTTTACCATGTTGTCCAGGCTGGTCTTGAACTCCTGACCTCAGGTGCTCTGCCCACCTTGGCCTCCCAAAGTGCTGGGATTACAAGTGTGAGCCACCATGCTCAGCCCATTGTTTTATATAGGCAATAATAATTTAGATTAATCCACATACGTACTCTTTTTGCTGTTCTTCATTTCTTTCCATATGAGCATGCTTCTCTTTCAGCTTAATTTTCTTCTACCTGAATAACTCCTATTAGATGTGTGTGTGTGTGAGTGTGTGTAATATGTGTGTGTGTGGTGGAGGGTGTCCAGTTCTCTCAGTTTTTGTTTGTCTGAAAATGCCTTTTATTCACCTTCATATATGGGAGATTTTTTCCCCCTGTGTATAGACTTTGGGCTTGTTTTATTTTCTTTCAGTCCTTTGGAAATGTCATTCCATTGTCTTCTGGCTTCCTTCATTTCTGTTAAAAAGTCATCTGTCAGTTTTATTGTAGTTCTTCTGAAAGTAACATATCTTTTTTTCCTCTTTGGCTTTGTTTTTTAGCAATTTTACTATGACGTGCATAGGTGTGATTCTCTTTGTATGGGTCCCCTGTGGAGTTTGGACTGCTTCTGTAAATCATGGCTCTGTGTTTTTGGTCAGCTTTAGAAAATTCTTGGAGCATTCTCTTCCAGTATTGCTTTTGCCCTTTAATCCTGTCCTCCCCTTCTCAGACGCCTACACATATGTTAGACCCTTTCATGGTATCCTACTTGTCTCTGGAACTCATTTCTGTATTTTCTGTGCCTTTATATATTTTTTTCTGCTGACTCATCTTCCACAACATCAGCCATTTCTTCTACTATTCCTTTTTGTTGTCAAGCCCATCTATTCAGTTCTCTCTTTTTTGAAAAACAGAGACAGGGTCTTGCTCACTCTGTTGCCTAAGCTGGAGTACAGTGGCACAAACTTGGCTTACTGCACTCCCAAACTCGTGGGCCAAAGTGATCCTCCTGCCTCAGCCTCCCGTAGCTGGGACTATAGGTGCGCTCCACCATGCTTGGCTAATTAAAAAAAATTTTTTTTTTTTGTAGAGATGGGGGTCTTGCTTTGTTACCCAGGCTGGTGTTGAACTCCTGACCTCAAGTGATCCTCCTGCTTTGGCCTCCCAAAGTGCTGGGATTATGAATGTGAGCCACCATGTCTGGCCCTTGTAATTTTAAAGTTCTGGCCAACAACTTCAATATTTGGATACTTTCTGACGTTTGTTTTTATTGACTGTATTTTTTTTCTTAGTTTGGTCCTATTTCCTGACATGCTTGGTGATTGTTGTTTGAGTGCTGGGCATTTTACTGTGGAAAATGTAGAGACTCAGTTAAGGCTGGTGTATTTGTTATTTGCCCTTACTTGTACAATGGTACAAGGAGGCCTTGGTAGGCCCTGATTTCAGAGTTTTGTCTGCCTGCCACTGTAAAACTACCAACATCTCTGCTTAATGCATTAGTGTTTTAATAGCTTTTTTTTTTTTTTTTTTTTTTTTTTTTTTTTTTTTTTTTTTTCTGTTTGGATTCCTAGGTTTTAGCTCTGTACACAGAAGACTTAGGTGTGTGTCAGTGCCTTGAGGAGAAATCGCTTACGGAACATTGTACTCATTTCTTTGGGGTTCACTTTTTTATCTGGTATCTTGGTCTCTTAAATCTTGGATATTTTCATAGCCCTGAACTCCAGTTTTTGTCTTTTCAGCCCAGGAAGAAAGCTGCAGAAAGCTTTCATTTACTGCTTTCTGTTCTACCTCTGTGTTCCTTGCACCAAATTAGCAAGTGTCCTGAGGGAAAACAGTAGCTACTAATACATAGCTTACCTCGCTGCATTTCCCTTTCCTCTAGGAGCCTGGTCCCTCAAGTTCTAACTGCCTTGTATTTCCACACCTTCAAAACGTTATTGTTATAATTATCTTGTATTTTATCTATCTTATGTAGCCATTCTGTACCAGAGGACTAGTTTAATATTCACTGCCCCGTCATACCTGAAAGTGAAGTCTAATTTTGTATCCTTTATTATTTAACTTTAGAAGTGTTTTCCATGTCTTTAAAAATTTTTCTTTAGGTGACTGTTTTTTTTTTTTTTTTTTTTTTGAGACAGAGTCTCACTCTGTCTCCCAGACTGGAGTGCAGTGGCATGATCTCTGCTCACTGCAACCTCCACTTCCTGGGTTCAAGTGATTCTCCTGCTTCAGCCTCCTGAGTAGCTGGGACTACAGGCGCCTGCCACCATGCCTGGCTAATTTTTTTATTTTTAGTAGGGACAGGGTTTCACCATATTGGCCAGGCTGGTCTCGAACTCCTGACCTCAAGTTATCCTCCCACCTCGGCCTCCCAAAGTGCTGGGATTACAGGTATGAGCCACTGTTCCTGGCCCATCATGTGATTTTTAATATTTGTACATAACTCCCTGTTATGGCTTTTATGATCTACTCACATTTTCTTCAATTGTCAGATACTTAGGTCATTTCCCACAGTTTGCTTTTATGAATAATACCACCACAAATGTCTTTGTATATTTTTGCCAAAGCATTTTATTCATATTTTAAAAGTGTGGAGTAGAAATGATCAGAGTTGAAAATACCAATCAGTAGTGATTGTTTTTATGCATATAGCATGTACAAAAATAAAACTATAGACCTTTTCTCTCTTGGATGGTTCAGAAAGAAGCTTTCCTTTTTAAAAACTATTTTTATTTCTTGAGAAATATTCATATAATGCTCACCACGTGCCAGACATTCTTTTCCATGCTGTATAATACTGACTTTAATTCTCCCAGGAGCCCTAGGACACAGGTATTATTACGGGTCCTCTTTTTCAAGAAGAGGAATCTGAAGCATGAGGGAATAGGTCGCTTGCCCACGGTACAGTTGTCAGTGGCAGAGCTGAGCCATGCATTCTGACCTTAGAGCCTGTACTGTTAACTGCTATAGTATACTACCATGAGCTCATCGTTCTAATTTATTATTACTTTCTTTCTAACCATTTTAGCTTATTTCAGGGCTTCCTCAGTCTTCTCTTAGTTGGGCTTTTTTTTATTTCTCGGGTGGGGGGATGGGCATGAAGGTGGGGACAGTTTGGGACAGAAGGTTCCGTTGACAGAAGGCGCATTTGGGACCTGGTCTCAGACATGGCGGCTCACTTCATAGCTTGAGCAGGTAAGGTTGCCTAGTGGCTTATATTGTATCTGTTGTGGGGTGGGGGACAGAGTGGGGGGTCCCTGGTGTGTATTTCGTGACAAGGGAATTTCTGCTGCCACCTCTGGCTTGACCGGCTGGTGTTGGCTGGGCCACTGCCTTTGCAGTTTAGACATGAAGAATAATTTAATCTGTCTCTTCCCTCCCTTCCTCGAGTTCTACTTAGCGTAAGGATAAAGAGGTGTAAATAGAGGGCCCACTAATTGGAGTATCAGGGCAGCCACAGGGCAGTAGGGAATGAAAGGATTAAGCGCTGGTGCTTTGGACCTAATAAACTGCAGGGAGTGAATGAAGAGTAAGAAACCTCAGACCCTGTAATTTCAGTTCCTTTTTCTTTCTGCCTCTCTGTTTGGAGGCTTCTGTACTTTTCCACATATATCTCCGTGTTCCTCTCTGTATTTGTCATTCTATTTTCCACTCTTGTCTTTCTACCTACCCACCTTCCCTTTTTTTCTCCATCTCTCGCTTTCCTCCTTTCTATTAATTGCTAGTTATATATATGTTAAGTAGCCTGTATTTTAAAATGTCTTCTACTTATTGAATACTTTTTTCCATTTTTAGTCTAAAAACAAGCTTTTTAGCTTTTGCCCTCTCAAGAAAAAATTTGCTGAATGAGATTACTCTTCCCTTGTCTTTAGTTATTAATTAACATTTTCTTTTTTTTTTTGGGCGGGGCGAGCGAGTGGAGTCTTGCTCTGTCACCAGGCTGGAGTGCAGTGGTGCAATCTCAGCTCAACGCAACCTCCGCCTCCCAGGTTCAAGCCATTCTCCTGCCTCAGTCTCCCGAGTTTCTGGGATTCCGGCACCTGCCACAACACCCGGCTAATTTTTTTTTTTTTTTTTTTTTTTTTTTTTTTTTTTTTTTTTTGAGATGGAGTCTTGCTCTGTTGCCAGGCTGGAGTGCAGTGGTGCAATCTTGGCTCACTGCAACCTTCACCTCCTGGGTTCAGCCAATTCCCCTGCTTAGCCTACCAAGTAGCTGGAACTATAGGCACATACCACCACGCCTGGCTAATTTTTTGAATTTTAGTAGAGACGGGGTTTCACCATGTTGGCCAGGATGGTCTCGATCTCCTGACCTCGTGATCCACCCACCTTGGCCTCCCAAAGTGCTGGGATTACAGGCATGAGCCACCACACCCAGCCAACACCCAGCTAATTTTTGTATTTTTAGTAGAAAGGGGGTTTCACCGTGTTCTCCAGGCTAGTCTCAAACTCCTGACTTCAAGTGATCTGCCCGTCTCGGCCTCCCAAGATGCTGGGATTACAGGCATGAGCCATAGTGCCTGGCTTATTAATTAACAATTTCCATTTCTTCTCTGGGTCAGCAGCTCTTAATAGAAAAAAGATTCAACTCCTTGCTTTTTGGAGTGAGGGAAGATGGTCTAATATTGATTTAGGGGAGCAGTAGGTGTGGGACTTGCCAGTTTTCTTAAGGTTGTTTGAGTTTATAACTTATCACGAGAAGTCAGAGAGGGCTTTGAGCCATATTTATTAAATGATATCAAGGGAGTTTACCAGGAAGAATGATGGGATGGAGTGGCAGAGAATGACAAGGAAACCTGTCTCTCTCCTGCTTACAACCCATCAGCGGCCCCCGTCAGGCGGTATAAGCCAGAGTCCATACAGTGGTCCGGAGTCCCCCTGAGGCCCTGTCTTTCTACGGCTCTCCTCCTCCTTCCTCCTCTCTAGCCCCACACCTGGTATGCGCTTGCCTCAGGGCCTTTGCACAGCCGTCCTTTCTGCTGGGGTTGCTCTTCCAGAACCTAGATACCCATCTGCAATGCTCCCTCCCTGCCCTCTTTCAAGTCTTTGCGCAGAAGTCTGTCTCTTTCTCAACAGGGCTTTCCTCACCTCTGCAGTTAGCACTGCCCTGCGCCTGCGCCCGAATGCCCCATCCCCTTTACCTGCTCTGTTGTTCCTTTTCTCCCAAAATACTTCAGCCTGTTCGCATCCTCTGTAGTTTGCTTGTTCGTTTTCTTTGTTGCCTGTCCTCCCTCTCCTAGAATGGGTTTGTTCACTGCTGCATCCAAAGCCCTCGGAAGAGTGCCCAGCACACAGTAGGCGCTCCGTAAATGTATGTCCAGTGCTATGTCCTTGGGGGCTGGGGAGGGCGCCTAGCTCAACAGACTTTTATCACATCTCAGGATCTGGATAATCTCTTTGCCTGTAGGAATTTTTTTTTAATTAAGATTTTTATCATTGTCATCCCCTTCCCCCTTCCAGTTCATTTAAGACTGTTATGAAACAAAACTCATTATGCTTCAAAATCTGACAGAGCTAAGGCCCTGGGGAAAGTGAGAGGAGGCGGTAGCAGGGGGTGCTTCCTTCCATTTCCCCCCTCTGTGGTTTTCTCCTGTGGTTGGTTCACTTAGGACGGCCTGGAGCCTACTGGGTTGAGGTGAGTAGGGCTTCCCAGACCTCGCAGGGTCCATCCACGGGAAAGTCTGTTGTCAGCCAGAGAAGAGAATGCTACCTTCCCAGGGTAGGGGTTTCTCCAGACACCAGTGCTCAGGATGGAAGAAAAAAGGAAGCAGACTGGAGAGGAGAGGAGAGAGAAGTGAGGTGTGTTTTGCATGCCTCAGCTGGAGGAATAATGTCACTAGAGAAATTAGGACTGTGGTCTTCCTTGGGTGTGACTTAGTTTTCACTTAAAATAATGAGTGGCTTTCATTCATTTGTTCAATAACATTCACCCAGTGCCTGCTGGGCACAGAGGGGTTGAAGGGCCTGTGGGCCTGGGACCTGAGTCAAGTCTCCAACCACAGCTCAGCCTGCTGTGAGAGGGACAGTGCCAGGGGACCTTGGGTGTGACCCAGGGCTCAGAGCCAATGTATTGGACTTCTCTATCTGTGGGTTCCTGGGAAGTGGGAAGGCCTGCTGGGAATAATTAATGTGTGGAAAGGAGGGAGAGGAAGGCAGGGCTCCATGAGGAAGTGGCTTAGACTCCTCCCAGCATTCTTTTCTAAACATTTCCCTAAATGAATCCATCCTCAGGCTTTTCGGAGTCTGGGCGGACCTGTCTTCTGACTTCTACAGGCCAAGGGTTGGTTCTAGGCCTCAAGGCTTCAACTGTTAATCTCCTTTGGAGTTTTGGTTTTTCCATATGAACAAAGGAAGGGAGCTTAGTGATAGTCTTGGATCACTATAGGGATAGGCCAGTATCACAGAATTATTGACAGACTGTCAGTGTGCTGTGATGTAAGATTTGTGAGTCTGATAAAAGCTGCCTGAAGAGAGCCTCAGCTCTGGAAACCTGGGGTTTCACCCTTTAGCACCCCCTCCACCCCAATCTTGATGTCTCATCTGCTAATAAAGTAGCAACGCCCACTGATTTGAGTTTCACCTTCTTTCATTTCCTCTCTCCTGTCTTTGGGTACTCGGGCCATAATGAGCTTCAAAAAGCCAACAGCTGAATGATCAGCCTCTGAATAATCAGGTCTGCAGAACTAAAAATATTCAGTTACATTATAATGCAGATGGTACTGATAAATTAAGGGGAAAATCATTGAGCCTACAATTGTTTTCCGATGCATTGTCCCTACCAGAAGTTACATAGAAAATAAATGAAATGATTTCACCTTAGTCAGCCTGGGCCTGTAGCTTAGTTGCTTAGAATATAAGGCTCAGGAGGCCAAAAATCCTACTTTGAGCCCCACTTGGGGATTATTACAGCATTTGGATTGGTTACCCAGACTTGACTCCTATTTCTGGCCCTAGATGTCATGCCAAGCTCTTATCAGCTGTTTCCCATTGTAAGCAGTGGCTGCATGATACTTACCTTAGCTCTAGGGTGTACATGACTTGGTGTAATCTATCTCTGCCATGGAATAAACTGTTGAAGGCATACATACCTCCTAATGACGGTGTCAAGAGCCTGATTTTTTTTTTTTTTTTTTTTTTTAATATTCAAAAGAATGTGGCTGGGCGCGGTGGCTCAAGCCTGTAATCCCAGCACTTTGGGAGGCTGAGACGGGTGGATCACGAGGTCAGGAGATCGAGACCATCCTGGCTAACACGGTGAAACCCCCGTCTCTACTAAAAAAAAAAAAATACAAAAAACTAGCCGGGCGAGGTGGCGGGCGCCTGTAGTCTCAGCTACTCGGGAGGCTGAGGCAGGAGAATGGCGTAAACCCGGGAGGCAGAGCTTGCAGTGAGCCGAGATCCAGTCACTGCACTCCAGCCTGGGAGACAGAACAAGACTCCGTCTCAAAAAAAAAAAATGTGCTGGGTGTGGTGGCTCATGCCTATAACCCCAACATTTTGGGAGGCTGAAGCGGGAGGATCATTTGAGCCTAGGAGTTCAAGACCAGTCTGGGCAACATAGGGAGACCTTCTCTCTACAAAAAATACAAAGATTAGCTGAGTGTGGTGGCACACGCCTGTAGTCCCAGCTACTCAGGAGGCTGAGGTGGAAGGATCGCTTGAGCCTGGCAGGTGGAGGCTGTGGTGAACTGAAATGGTGCTGTCGCACTCCAGCCTGGGTGACAGAATGAGACTTTGTCTCAAAAAAAAAAAAAAAAAGAAAAGAAAAAAAAAGTAAGGCAGAGCAAGGTGGCTCACACCTGTAATTCCAGTGCTTTTGAAGATGGAGGCAGGAGGATCGCTTGAGCCCAGGAGTTCAAAACCAGCCTGGGCAACATAGTGAGACCCTGTCTCTACAAAAAAGTTAGCTGGGCATGGTGGTGCACGTCTATAGTCGTAGCTACTTGGGAGGCTGAAGTGGGAGAATTTCTTGAGCCTAGCTGTTTGAGGCTGCAGTGAGCTATGATTGCATCGCTGCATTTCAGCTGGGTGGTAGGGTGAGACCTTGTCTCTATCAAAATTTAACAAACAATAAACAAAAGAACGTATTTCTCATTCGGTACACATATATGTGCCCTAGGTGAATAAACCTTAGTTTTTTTTTTTTAAAAAAAAGAATGTATTTATTTATTTTTTATAGAGATGGGTTCTTGCTCTGTGGGCCAGGCTGGTCTCGAACTTCTGGCCTCAAGTGATCCTCCCATCTCAGCCTCCCAAAGTGCTAGGATTATAGGCGTGAGTCACTGTGCCCAGCCCTTAGTTCTTATATATTACCTTGGTTTCGGTTAATTGAAGTCAATAAACCTAATAATAATTTCATATAAGGTTTTAAATTTAATACATTTATAAGTTAGTTTATTAATTCAATAAGTATTATTCCACTATATGCAGAATTCCAGGCTAAGCATTAGATCAAAGATTGGCAAACTTTCTATATAGGGCTAGAGAGTAGATATTTTTACTTTGTGGGCGGTATCTCTGTCCTAACTACTCAACTTTGCTCCTGTAGCACAAAAGCAGTCATAGATCACTCGTAAATGAATGAGCGTGTCTGTGTTCCGATCATACTTTATTCACAAAACCAGGTGTTTGGCCAGGTTTAGCAGCAGGCCATAGTTGCTGATCCCGCATCTGACGGCTTCATCCTCTGCATTAGAGAGACAGCTATGGACAAAATAGATGTGATCATGACCCACATGGAGTTTTCATTCTTGTTGGGAATAATTCTTTGTAGCATTGCTTTGAAACCACACCTGTTATAAATAGTTGACAAGTAGCTCCTGGGGAACATTGGAACTCTAGGTAACTTTACTGAAGAAAGATTGTCATGAACACCCATTTCTATTTATATTATCCAGTGGTGTCTGGGTGGGGGTACTGTGTTTACTCACATCTGGCATGTAGGTACTATTTTTGAGTTGCTTTCTTTTCACTTCACAGAATTTCATGTATATTTACATGTGTTGGTCTGGATTATATAATTTTAGTGGCTACATACTATTTTTTGCTGAGTTAAGACATGTCGTGTGCCTGGTGTGTAGTAGGCATTTGCTAAATGTTTGCTTCCAGTTTGCAGTAAAAGCCTTTCAGAGTTGGAAAGGGATTGGTTTCTGCAGAACTGAAGGGGAAACCTTTGACTTGGGAGAACCCTAGGAGAGACAGGCCTGGACGATGTCCCCTTGCCAACTTGCTGGGTGACACCTAGCATCTTGCAGCCAGGGAACTGTCAGGTAAGTATGTCAGTGTAAATATTAGGGACAGACTGGAGGGTGACCTCGTACTCCAGAACACTGCTCCCCATGTGCAGGGAAAGTCTTTGTGGGATGTGGAGCAAAACCTGGAGCCTGGGGAGGTTTGTGGGGGCAGGTGGGGAGGAAAAGCAGCCCCATGCAGAGAAGATAAAAAGCCCAGGGGCCGGCGGGGCGCTGACTCACACCTGTAATCCCAGCACTTTGGGAGGTGGAGGTGGGCGGATCACGAGGTCAGGAGTTCAAGACCAGCCTGGCCAACATAGTGAAACCCCGTCCCTACTAAAAATACAATACATTATCTGGGTGTGGTGGCTGGTACCTGTAATCCCAGCTACTTGGGAGGCTGAAGCAGGAGAATTGCTTGAACCTGGGAGGTGGAGGTTGCAGTGAGCCGAGATTGCACCATTGCACTCCAGCCCTGACAACAGTGCGTGACTACATCTCAAAAAAAAAAACATAAACAAAAACAAAAAGCCCGGGGGTCAAGTCGGTTTGTGTATGTGAAAGGGGCATGGACTCTGGGGCCAGACTGCACTTGATTTGACTCTGACTCTGGGTTTGCCCTTTATGTGCTCTGTGACTGGGCACTTTCTTCGCCTCTCTGGCTTCCATTTTCTTTGCTGTAAAATGTGGGTGGGGGGGTGTCATATTCATTCCATAGAGATGTGAGGATCAGATGAATAATCCAGTAAGTGACAGCACGCTGTGTAAATGGTAGCTCTTATTAGTCAGTGTGAAGTATGTGACCCATGCTTAGCTTGCAATTCACAAAAGCAGTTGTTTTTTTACTATTACTGTTTTTGAGGAGGCATGGCTAATCACCCTGGTTCCAGAGTGGACTTTGCCCCCATCCTCTCTGGGCCCTTCCCTCTCTTCAGTCCAGGTTGGGAGGTACCTCGTCACTTTTACCTCCATGATAACTCAGCTGGGGAGGTCAGACCCTGAGTCATGAACCCGGGCTTTTAATAAAATCAGGTCAGAGCCTGAAGACTAACTGAATAGCCTCATGTACTGGGTTACCCGTGCATTCATTAATTCAACAGATACACAGAGGCTCTACTTTGTGCCACTTGTGCAGTATGCAGTGGTGAAGAAAACAGTGATGGGCTTTCATCAGTTAATCCCACAAATGTTTAATTATGGACAACGATATGAGCTATGAAAGAAAAGTATAGGGAGTTAGGTTGGGAGAATATCTCTTTTTATGATGAGACACTTAATTTCATTAGTAATCAGGGAATACAAATCACAGTGAGATTCCATTTCATCCCTGTTTGATGGGCAGACGTGAAGAAGCTGTGCAGCAGCAAGCCTTGAAAAGGAGTTAGGACATTATGGTCATTTAGGAGCTGCTCGTAGGAGTGTAACTTGATGCAGCTGCTTTGGAAAACAGTTTGGTAGTACAGATTGAGGATCCCTTATCCAAAATTCTTGGGACCGATTTTGGATTTTTTTTGGATTTTGGAATATTTGAGATACTATAATGCACTTATTATATATAAACAAATGCATAAAATAATTTTATGCATGAAACAAAGCTTTGATCGCATTTTGATGCAACATGTCATGAGATTGAGGTCAAGTGTGGAATTTTCCACTTGTGTCATGTTGGCATTCAAGAAATTTAGGATTTTGGAACATTTCAAGTTTTCAGGTTTTCAGCTTAGGGATGTTCAACCTGTATCTTGTAATGTTGTACATTCACATGCAGCATGTCCTGGCATTTTCACTCCTAGGTATATAATCATCGTGAGAAACTTGCTTATGTGGGCAGCATGTATACATAATGTATACTAAGAATATTCCTAGTAGCACTGTTCATGATGGCAAAACACTGGAAACCCAAATGCCCATCAGCTGGAGAATGGGTACATACGTTATTGTCATGTGATAGATTGTTATACAGTAGCAAAATGAATGAACAACATCTATATGTAATGGTTTGAATGAATTTTAGTAATATAATTTTGAATTTAGAAAAACAAGACTTTAAATATTCCATACAGCATGATATCTTTTTATTACATTTTAAGGTCAATAAAAACATAAAACTATATTGTCTAGGGATACAGATTATCTAAGAAAGCCATAAATGTTGGGGGGCAGGTTGTCAAAGTTTCCTCTTGTGAGAACCACTCCCTTAAATGTGTTTGTGACAAACTCCTCAAGTACAGTGATACAAATGGGATCAAGGAGGAGTCAGCTTGGGTTTTGAAGGCAGAGTAGACATTTTTGTCATTGCTTTGGAAACTTTTTTTTTAAATAACCCAAATTACAAAATGTTAGCAATTGGAGTATGATATTAGGTGCATGTGTGTGCATTTTATTTTATTTTTTCTTACTACCACGAATGTATTTTTTGATCACTACAAATACAGATAGGATATAGGAAACTGTGGCTGCATCTGATATCTATGGTTTCCTGCCCATGCAAGGTGGTGCTGGGAGATCTCAGCTCTGAAAGGCTGCGTTTGCAGCCAGGTGTGCGATTCCTTGTCTCGGGGCCGCTTTCACCGTAAGGGGGACATAGTTATGTGGCTGGGTGGTGGGGCTTTCTCGGTTTGGTTCCAGGGTTAGCAGGCAGAGCTAGTTTAGAAATGAGTAAGAAGGGGGCACTTTCTGGTTGTAGGTTTTGGCTCAAATATGCGTACTAAAATTCTTCCTCACTTTTCGCTTTTCTTATTTGATGAGCCCCAAAGGCATCCTAATTTGTGGAAGGACAAAGAAGGAACACATTTGTATGAGAGAATCAGCTTTCCAAGTTGAGTTACGGATGGGCTGGAAGAAACCAAGATGAGTTCCTCTGGAGATGGATAAAGCATCCTGCATGAAGGTTCAAAAAGTTGCCCATGGCCGAGCACTGTGGCTCATGCCTGTAATCCCAGCACTTTGGGAGGCTGAGGCAGGCGGATCACCTGAGGTCGGGAGTTCGAGACCAGCCTGACTAACATGGAGAAACCCTGTCTCTACTAAAAATACAAAATTAGCCAGGCAAGGTGGCACACGCCTGTAATTCCAGCTACTCGGGAGGCTGAGGCAGGAGAATTGCTTGTACCTGGGAGGCGGAGGTTGTGGTGAGCCAAGACCATGCCATTGCACTCCAGCCTGGTCAACAAGAGCGAAACTCATTCTCAAAAAAAAAAAAAAAAAAAAAAAAAAGCCGGGCGTGGTGGCTCAAGCCTGTAATCCCAGCACTTTGGGAGGCCGAGACGGGCGGATCACGAGGTCAGGAGATCGAGACCATCCTGGCTAATACGGTGAAACCCCGTCTCTACTAAAAAAATGCAAAAAACTAGCCGGGCGAGGTGGCGGGCGCCTATAGTCCCAGCTACTCCGGAGGCTGAGGCAGGAGAATGGTGTGAACCCGGGAGGCGGAGTTTGCAGTGAGCTGAGATCTGGCCACTGCACTCCAGCCTGGGCGGCAGAGCGAGACTCCGTCTCAAAAAAAAAAAAAAAAAAAAGATGCTCACGCCAGGCTGCTTGAGCTGAGGCTGTGGAGAGGCCATGGAAGAAGCAGGGCAGCTGCTAGAAGATCACGGCCATCCTGGATGGCAGTGATGGAAGGGGCACAGAGTGCAGGGGAAGGAAGGAGTTGGGCAGAAAGGGATGGAGCAAAGGTGGATTGGGCAGCCCCATCTCATGAAATGACTGCTTGAGAGAATGAAGAATGTTTCATATGTGAAAGTCTGAGGTGGAAGATGGAGCAGAGTAGATCTGTGTGGTTCCAGAAGGTGGAAGGTATGGCAGGAGATTTTTTTTTTTTTTTTTTTTGAGACAGGGTTTGGCTCTGTTGCCCAGGCGAGATCTTGGCTCACTGCAACCTTCATCTCCTGGGCACAAGTGATTCTCCCACCTCAGCCTTCTGAATAGGTGGAGCTACAGACATATGCCACCATACTTGGATAACTTTTGTATTTTTTTGTAGAGACAGGGTTTCGTCATGTTGGCCAGGCTGTTCTTGAACTCCTGAGCTCAAGCAATCTGCCTGTCTCGGCCTCCCAAAGTGCCACGGTGCCCAGCTAGGAGGAGAGATTTGGTCTTAGTATAAGGCAATGTTTTTCTTTTCTTTTCTTTCTTTCTTTTTTTCTTTTCATTTGTTTTCTTTTCTCCTTTTTTTTTTTTTTTTTTTTTTTCTAATGAGATGAAGTCTCTGTCGCCCAGGCTGGAGTGCAGCGGCACGATCTTGGCTCACTGCAACCTCCATCTCCTGGGTTCAAGCAATTCTCCTGCCTCAGCCTCCCACATAGCTGGGACTACAGGTGCACGCCACCACGCCTGGCTAATTTTTTTTGTATTTTCAGTAGAGACAGGGTTTCACCATGTTGGTCAGGTTGGTCTCGAACTCCTGACCTCAAGTGATCTGCCTGCCTCAGCCTCCCAAAGTGCTGGGATTACAGGTGTGAGCCACCGCACTCAGCCAGTGTTTTTCAAACTGCGATTTGCAATCTGTTTGTCAGTTGTGCAATCAAGTTAGTGATCAAGACTAGCAGTTTTAATTAATTAATTAATTAATTTTGAGACAGCATTGCTCTGTCGCCCAGGCTGGAGTGTAACTGCACCATCTCAGTTTACTGCAACCTCTGCCTCTGGGGTTCAAGCAATTCTCCTGCCTCAGCCTCCCGAGTAGGTGGGATTACAGGCCTGCGCCACCATGCCCGGCTAACTTTTTGTATTTTAGTAGAGACGGGGTCTTGCCATTTTGCCTAGGTTGGTCTTGAACTCCTGAGTTCAGGCAATCCGCCTGCCTAGGCCTCCCAAAGTGTTAGGATTACAGACGTGAGCCACTGTGCCCAGCCAAGACCAGCAGTTTTTTTTTTGTTTGTTTTTTTTGGTTTTTTTTGAGGCGGAGTCTCGCTCTGTCACCCAGGCTGGAGTGCAGTGGCGCGATCTCGGCTCACTGCAAGCTCCACCTCCCGGGTTCCCGCCATTCTCCTGCCTCAGCCTCCGGAGTAGCTGGGACTACAGGCGCTCGCCACCACGCCTGGCTAATTTTTTGTGTTTTTAGTAGAGACGGGGTTTCACCGTGAAGACCAGCAGTTTTTAAAAAGGAAGTGAATAGAAAGGAGAGGAAAGTAGGAAAAAAAAGTCTGAGTGGACCAAATGAACATGGGTCAGCATTTGTTTCTTGAAAATATTTGTCTAGTTTGATATATTTATGTGTATATAGAGATATTTTATGTGCTGGGTCATGATATAAAGTGTAATTAATTGGTGAGAGTAAGAATGGAAAAAGTTTGAAAGCCATTGTTCCAAGCTACCATTTAATAATAATACCTGCTGTTTATTGATCACTTAGACTACTGTGGAAGGCACTTTGCCAAGTGCACGCTAGACATTTTCTCATTGAAATCTCACAGCGACCCAGTGAAGCAGGCATTATTGTAACCATTACAGAGATGAGGAAATTCAAGTTCAAAGAGGCTGAATGACTTTCCCAGGGTCATGGAGCATGTAAGAGGCTGAACCTGGAATTGAACCTGAGCCCAACTTTCTCAAAAGCCTGTGCTTGTTCACTACCTTCTGCTGTAGGAAGAACCGTGGATGGAGCTGTCCTCCAAGATGGCCTGGGCTGTCTGGAAAAGAGCTGAAAAAGCAGAAAGTGTTCAGGTAGAGGCTGGGTGGCCTCCTGTCAGGGACAGTGGAAACAGAATTCTTGCCTACCTTCTTCTACCTCAGTGGGAGATTGGATTGGATCATAGTAATCCCCCCATGACATATATGACAGCGTCCAAGACTCATCCTGTACAGTCACTCTAAAGTCAATCCCAACTCCTGGGTTTCTTTGATTCTTGATTGAAATATGATTTAATTAAATATATTTAGATTTGTTTATAGGTAAGATTTTCTTTTAATAAGTTTCCTGATTTTTCTGTAACCAATGACATTTATTTTATGATTTTAAGTTATTAAAAATAAAATGTTTTCTGATTCTCTCTAATGAGCATGAACTAACTATAATTTCTATAATTTAAAAAAGTCATTGAAAAGAAAATACCGCAATGCAACAAAAAACCTCTAATTAAGAATTCTTCCTGGCAAGTTTTTGAGAGGCTGCTGGCAGCATTCTGTTCCTCCTCTTGTGTGGGCTGGGGAAGCTCTGGGTGGACCATGGGAGGCGATTGGTGGACGGGTTCTTTGTGGACTGGAGCTTCTTATCAGGTGCCTAGACCAGCCCATCCTCCCTGCACAGACCAGGATGAGGCAGGGGCCATAGTTTAGGGAGCCTCTTTTCTGTTTTACCTGCAAAGTGAAGTGCCTATTGATTCTGCTTAAAGCGGGAAAGGATTGGGCGGGGCGCGGTGGCTTACTCCTGTAATCCCAGCACTTTGCGAGGCCGAGACGGGCGGATCACGAGGTCAGGAGATCGAGACCATCCTGGCTAACACGGTGAAACCCCCGTCTCTACTAAAAAATACAAAAAACTAGCCGGGCGAGGTGGCGGGCGCCTGTAGTCCCAGCTGCTCGGGAGGCTGAGGCAGGAGAATGGCGTAAACCCGGGAGGCGGAGCTTGCAGTGAGTGGAGATCGCGCCACTGCACTCTAGCCTGGGTGACACAGCGAGACTCTGACTCAAAAAAAAAAAAAAGCTGGAAAGGATCCGAGAAAGTATCTCCACTAACCCCTTCATTTAGGGAAAAGGAAACGAAGCCCTGGGAAGGGAGGTGACTTTGCTTTGCTGTCCTCCCGTCTCATGGGTAGCAGAACAGGAGCAACTCCTAGGTGGATTAAATCACGTTGCTTCCGCAAGAGAAAGAGGGTGCTGGAGGTTGGTTGAAGTTGTGGGGAGAATAAAGAGCAACTAAAAGACAAATCTTCTAATGCTAATTTCATTGAGGAATTCCAAAATGGAGGAGAGGGGAGTAGGAGTGTGATTTAGTGGAAAGAACCTCTGCTTGGCAGTTGGGAGACCTGAACTGTGGTTTCAGCATTAATACCCAGCGTGTAATCTCAGGTGAGTTACCCACCTGTGGCCATTGTAGGATAGGTTAATTCTTGTTCCTCACATTCTGCCCAGTCAACACCACGGCAGGAGTGCTTACCCTGAGCAGGGCACATCCTCAGTCTTGTTTCCTTCCAGAGCCAATGACCCCACCATGGAGCTGTCATTAGTTATGTGTTGTAGAACTGTGGGCCCAATATAGGACATTCTCCACATCAGTGGGTACCAGCCACTGGGGACCTTAAGGTTTGGTTGCTGCATAAGCTTGGGGTGCTGTATCTCCTCTTGTAGCAGCCTCTCAAGTTCAGGGATTATGTCTTGTGAATCCCCCCAGTGTATAGTAAGGTGCTGAGGTTCTGCGCACTTTAGAACCCTGATTTGTTGGCACATGTGGGGGGATGGGTAGGGGGTTTAATTTTGTGGGTCACATGGAGGTGAGGTTCAGGTCTGCCTTCGGACATGCGGGCCACAGGCATGCGCTTGAAACACAGGCTACCTGATTTCAGAATCGAGCCATGATGGGGAGCACTGTGGTTTGTGAGGGGGGTTGATCTGAATGGGTCACTGTGCATAAGCAGGTGACCTGAGTGAGGAGAGGGGAAGATGGGGGCAGGGAGAAGGGGAAGGGGGGAGGGGGGGCAGGGGCTGGGAAGTAGAAGCTTCTTCCAGGTTTTTTTTTTTTTTTTTTTTTTTTTTTTTGAGACGGAGTCTGGCTCTGCCGCCCAGGCTGGAGTGCAGTGGCCCGGTCTCAGCTCACTGCAAGCTCCGCCTCCCGGGTTCCCGCCATTCTCTTGCCTCAGCCTCCTGAGTAGCTGGAACTACAGGCGCCCACCACCTCGCCCGGCTAGTTTTTTGTATTTTTTTAGTAGAGACAGGGTTTCACCGTGTTAGCCAGGATGGTCTCGATCTCCTGACCTCGTGATCCGCCCGTCTCGGCCTCCCAAAGTGCTGGGATTACAGGCTTGAGCCACCGCGCCCGGCCCCAGGTTTTGAATTATCTAAGGAGATGGAGACAGGAAAGAAGTCTCCGGGATTGTGGCAGGTCATATCAGTTTCCAGAATCTCCTCAAATAGTTCGTTTAAAAAGCTGCTATTTTTCTCTGGCATGGCCCATCCTGGATATGGGATTCTCACTGGTTAAGTGCATTTTCCCTTGACCTGGGTTGTACCGTAAACGTTAGCTTGACTGATGGCCTCAGCTGGGAGAAGGGAATGCATTGTTGTTCAGGTTTGTTTTACACTCTGTTATCAAGGCTAATAATATGATGCTTTAAGGCTTTACGACTTGATTAGTGGCATCAGTACTTGAAAGAGCTGGCTTAGGGCGCTGTGAGAGGTTACATGAAGGTAATTAGACAGCAGTTGTGAAATGCAGGGGGTGGTTTCCATTTACTAATGGCTTTAAGGCAGCCCTGCCTGTTACTGAACCCCCAGCGTGAATCTTTTGAATAGAAAATGAGTTGATTAGTTTGGGTGCTCTGCCGCAGGCCACAGGCAGCCCCCAGTTCTCTCTCTGCCTGTGGTTTAATGCCCTTAATCAGCTGCCTGTGAGCCCACTAAAGCCTTAGTATAATCTAGTACTCAAAGCATGGCCCCTGCACCAGCAGCATCACCTGCGAGCTGCCTAGAAATAAACGCAGGGCCAGGTGCGGTGGCTCACACCTGTAACCCCAGCACTTTGGGAGGCTGAGGTGGATGGATCACCTGATGTCAGGAGTTCGAGACTAGCCTTGCCAACATGGTGAAACCCCATGTCTACTGAAAATACAAAAAGTTAGCCGGGCATGGTGGCGTGTGCCTGTAATCCCAGCTACTCAGGAGGCTGAGGCAGGAGAATCGCTTGAACCCGGAAGGCAGAGGTTGCAGTGAGCTGAGCTCATGCCACTGCACTCCAACCGGGGCTACAAGAGCGAAACTCCATCAAAAAAAAAAAAAAAAGAAAAAAAAGAAAGAAAGGAAAGAAAGGAAAGGAAAGAGAGAGAGAAAGAAAAGAAAGAAAGAAAGAACCTCTGGTCCCATCCACGGTTGTGGAATCAGAATCTGCAGTTTTAACAAGACCTTCAGGTGATTGGGTGCACGTCAAGTTTGAGAAGTGCTGGGCTAGCACAGATGCCCCCTGAGGTTAGAGATTTGTGGCAATGTGGTTTTTATTGTGTAGTGCAATAAATGATTTAAGCCCTAGTGCTGTGGTATGATTCCAGTCTGCTCTCTGTCATTAGAGCCTGGAATTGTGTGTGTGTGTTCATTGTCACTTGTGGCATCAGCGTAGGGTTGTGGTTTTATTCACCCCCTGCAGCTCAGCGAGTTCTTGGCACAGCTAGCCATTTCTTTGAATGCAAGTCTGGCATCATAGACTGTTGGGGGGTGTGACGAAAACACCACTTTCTTTCTGTTACTCCCTGGAGCCCACAAGGGCTCTGGTTGTCTGCTGCATCATGTCCAAACCTCTTGCTGGGGCTCCAGGGCCCATGTGTTCCAGGTTAATCTGGCCCCTGCTCTGGCCAGGCAGATGCTGGTCTTCAGCCTTGCCCTCTGTCTCTTGCTGGATGTGGGTTTCCTGGTCAGCCAGTCGTTCCTCATCTTTATACCCCGGGATCACTCTCTGCTGCACTGTTTAGTGCCTGGTCGTTCTGGGCTGCTTCCTGGAGGACTTATTGTTAATTGTGGACAGGTCCTCACCCTTCATTCAGGTAACACGCTCTTAGAGGGCAGGACCGGTGTATAGCAGGTACTCCAGCCTCTGCCGGGTGCCTGGTGGACAGGCATACACATGGATCCCTTCATACTGTGCATAGGAGGCAGAGGATTTGGAGTGAGTGGAGTGGGGTGGGCTGCTGGCTTCAGCCATGGGGTAGGGGCTGGTGAAAGCTCAGAAAAAGAAGCCCACACAAAATTGGAAGGACCTCTACTGAGAGGGGAATGGGCCATTTGGCTACATGAGAGAAATTAAGGCAAGTTTCAGCAGTCCTTCCCTGATGGCACTGGAGGTGGGGTGGACAGGGGTAGCCCCCATGTTGCTTTGGAGTGTATTTCTGGTTTGTTGCAAACCTGTCTGTCCTCTTTTTTTGTGAATCTGTTGGTGAAAAAAGATGAGGCCTTAAAAAGGGCAGAGAGGAGGGGTGCAGCAGCTAGGAACTAGGCTGGTTGGGCGTTGTCCTGGTAAGGTTTGGGGTGGAGGCTATATTTACTTCTTATAGTGATGCTGGTAGGATCTTTTTCTATGTTTAGAAATAGTTTATATAACATGAAAGTATGTGTTCTTAAAAAAACACACACAAAAAACCCAGACACTAGAATAGAATAAAATTTAAGCAGACCAATTACCATAGAAGAAATGGAGAAAGTTATCAAAGAGCTATTTCTTAAAATAGTCCCAGAACCAGATGGTTTCACAGGTGAATGTTTTCAAATATTGAAGGTACAGGTGATTTTATTGCAATTTACATCGTCCTAGAGCAGAGAAAGAGCGCTTAAATTCTTTTTATGAAGCTAGTGTAACAAAATGTGACAAAAAAACAGGTGTGCACACAGAGCCACAAAGTGATCTCCGTTTTGAATACTGAAGATGCGACATTCTAATAACATAATGAGAACCCAGCAGCCCATTGAAAGAACTCCATGGTCACGGGAGTTCCAGAACAGGAAGATAAGGATAGGTTAACTTTAGGATTTCTGTTAATAAAAATTCATTGTATTAAAGGATCTAAGGAGAAAATAAGATGCTGAAAAGGTTTATGAAAAATTAGACATCCGTTTCTAATAAAAACTGTTATAGGAATAATTGGATACCTCCTCAACATGGGAAAATACATTTTTGTCAAGCAAGTAGCCAAAATTTTGCTTAGTATTAAAATGGTGAATGCTAGATGCATTCCCATTAAAATCTCGATTAAACACCATAATTACATAACCTTGTTCTGGTGGGGATAAGCTGGTATAATTAGATAAGAGGTATAAAACCTAGAAGGAAAAGGCAAAACTAAAAGACAAACAAGAGAATTCAGTAAGGTAGTTTGGTGCATGATTAATGCACAAAAATGAGTAGTACTCCCCCATAAATATCCAGCTAGAAAATATGATGGAAGAAAAAAAAATCCCACTTGTATAAGCAACAAAAGAGATAAAATATCTAGTTATAAGCTTAATAAAATTATATTAATATATAACCTCAGCACTACCAAGGGGCATAAAAGACTTAAAGAGAAAGATAATGTAATCTTGGCTAGAAAGAGTCAGTGTTATAAAAATGTCACTTTTCCTATACATGTAAATTGTGATCACAATAAAATTACCACTAGGATTATTTTCTGTGTAGAAAAGCTGGTTCTAAGTTCATATGGAAAAATTAGCATGCATGAAAAATATGAAAAAGAAAAAGTTCTAGCTCTGATATATAGTAAGCATTTTAAAAAACTACAATAACTAAGATCACTTGGTACTAATTGGCTGAACAAGTGATGGGACAGAATAGCGAACCCGAAATAAATAAGGGCGTGTGTATGCGTGTGTGTATTTTGTGATAAAGGCAGTATTTCAAATATATGGAGAAATATAGGATCTTCACAACCAGATAGCTATATGGGAGATAAGAAAGGGCAGGATCCCTAATTTGTTCTTTAGACCAGAATAAGCCTATCAAACATAGGTCAAATGGTTAAATAAAGAATGAAAGTATAAAAGCCATAGAAGAATTTTTCTGTTATCTTGGGAGTAGAGAGACCTTCCTAAGTTTGACACAAATCCCAGAAGCTATAACAGAAAAGATTGATACATTTGACAATATCAAAATGAGAACCACTTCATGAGAGTAACACCATAAACAAAGTCAAAAAATACATGATAATCTGAGAAAAATAATTTGGAAAAAATATGATAAAAGGAGTTAATTTTCTTCATATACAAAGAGCCTTTAAAAATAAATAAAAAGTGTTATTAATTGAAAAATGGGCCAAAGGACATGGATAGAAATTCACAGAAAAGAAGTGTAAGTGGCTCTTAAATATATGAAAAGACCCATAACCCTCTTATAATAAAAAGTACAAATTAGAGCCACAATAAGAAGGCATTTGTAATCTATCAGATTGGAAGAGATCAAAATATTTAATCATACACTGATTTGGTGACAGTGTAAAGAAATATTACTTTCATACATTGCTGGTGAGAGTAAATGGATATAATTGCTTTGGAAGGCAATTTTGTGATATTTATCTAAATTATAAATGCCCATCTCTTAGAACCCAGCAGTTCCATTAATAGGTATCTGTCCTAGAGAAACACTCCCATGTACAATGTTCATTGGACATTATAGTAATCGTGGAAAATTGAAGACAACAATGTAAATGTCCATCAGTGGGAGATGAGCTAAATAAAACCTGGGTTGTTCAGATCTTTAGTGGGTCAGTAAAATACCTTAGTGGGTTTTGACACTGTGAAACAAAAGAATAGAAGATAATGGAGTGCATTGCACATAATGTGGCTGAATATTTGGTGAACTTTTGTTTCAGTGTTGTGTATTCACAAATGCGAACTGGATTACAATGTAAAGTGTATTTCTTACTGTGTGATTCAGTCAAAAAAGTTGGAAAACACTGCAAGAGTAGTTAAAAGGAATACATTCAGTTAGTAACTAGTCGTAAGACTGGATCTCAGAAACGTAATTTTGAGTGAAAAAAGCAGGTTGCAGAGTGATAGGTACAGGGTGACACTATTTTTGAAAAAGAAAACACACAAAACGATACCATATTTTTGACAGTATAATATTTTTAATGGAATCACTTATTCATACAAAAGAGGCCTGAAAGCTGTGAACCAGGCGTGTGACAGAGGTTTCCTCTGGGGACAGAGTGGTGTTCAGAGAGGCCTATGCTTTATGGCACATTTTTTAAAAGTGTGAATGTTTTGCCTGTATAAGTGGCTACAAAATGTTTACACATTATTGAAAGACCCTCCAAGGATGCTTTAAGTCCAGGTGCTTTCCCCTTGGTTGTTTTTCACTTACTCTAATTTGTCTTCTGTTGCTGCTCAGTTTGTGTCTTTCCTTTTGCTTTCATTTGGGTGTCTTGTAAATTTGTAAGTACCACCCTGTTGATTTTGTCTTTCAAAGTTATTATCTGAAGATTGCACATAAAATTCTTTGTATCCGTGGCTTTTATTGGGTCTTTGTGTTTCTTTTTTAACTTTTCCAGTTTATTCCTTTGAAATAAATTGGGCCCATGGTTTATTAATTTCATGAAAAACTTTTTTCCCACAGGGCCCACTTTTGGCTTTCCTTCTCTTCCCTGACATTTGCTCACATTCTTTTTACTTGTATTTTCACTTGTAATTTTTTTTTTTATCTTTCATTTTTTTCTTCTGTAAATTTTGGCCAACGCAAGCGCAGCAGTATTTCTTAAACTTCAAGGTGCACATGAATCTCCTTGAGTCTAGAACTCTTGTTAAAACGCAGATTTTGGGCCAGCCGTGGTGGCCCACGCCTGTAATCCCAATACTTTGGGAGGCCGAGGCGGGCAGATCACGATATCAAGAGATCAAGACCATCGTGGACAACATGGTGAAACCCTGTCTCTACTAAAAATACAAAAACTAGCTGGGCGTGGTGGCACGCACCTATAGTCCCAGCTACTCGGGAGGCTGAGGCAGGAGAATCACTTGAACCCGGGAGGCGGAGGTTGCAATGAGCTGAGATTGCGCCTCTGCACTCCAGCCTGGGTGACAGAGGGAGACTCTGTCTCAAAAAAAAAAAAAAAAAAAAAAAAAAAAAAAAAAAAAAAAAATAGGCAGATTCTGATCCAGCAAGTGTGAGTGAGGCCCCACATGCATTTCTAACCAGCTCCAGGTGGGGCCTGCCTTTGGAGAGTGGGAAAGTAGCAGAAATGACACCTGTTCCTCCATTGATATTAGGGCACTAAGTACCCAAGTATCCAGTATCGAATGAATCCACCAAACTGTTGTAAAGATGATCTTCTAACTGTTGCCCAAATATCCAGTATCGAATGAATCCACCAAACTGTTGTAAAGATGATCTTCTAACTGTTGCAATGAAATTCATCCTGTTTTCTATTGAAGTAGTGAGGATGAGATGCCCAGACCCACCCAATCACTTTTTTGGCTTCATTAGTGGCCATATCCTTTCTAGATGGTCCGAGAGGGTAGAAGAGGGTTTGTGGCTACACAATTTCTTTGGGCACATTTGGTCAGTTGAGCTGACTGCTATGGCTAAGCATTGCTGTCCTAGCCTCCACTGATTTAGCTGAGTTGTTTTTTCATTTTTTTTTTATTTTTTGACACAGGGCCCCACCCTGTCGCCCAGATTGGAGTACAGTGGCACAGCCATAGTTCACTGACTCAGACTCCTCACAACTTCAAACTTCTGGGTTCAAGTGATCCTCCCACCTCAGCCTCCCTGGTAGCTGGGACGACAGACACATAGCTGTCATGTCCGGCTACTTTTTTGTAATTAATTAATTTTTTTTTTTTTTTTTTTTTTTTTTTTTTTTTTTTTTTTGGAGAGACAGGCATCTCACCATGTTTCCCAGGCTGATCTTGAACTCCTGGCCTCAAGTGATCCTCCTGCCTCCGCTTCCCAAAATGCTGGGATTGCAGACATGAGCCATCATGCCCCATCACTGAGCTGGCTTTGTAGGTCCATTTAGATCAGTTAGTTATTCTTACTATTTTTGG
This sequence comes from Rhinopithecus roxellana, assembly GCF_007565055.1. Classification (NCBI taxonomy): domain Eukaryota; kingdom Metazoa; phylum Chordata; class Mammalia; order Primates; family Cercopithecidae; genus Rhinopithecus; species Rhinopithecus roxellana. Next base: position 36,296,320 of record NC_044552.1, on the reverse strand, counting down.
TGGCTGATAGACTTCTTTGGGAATATGATGGAAGCCATGGACTTCCTCTTCAGAAACATTCCCCACTTCTGTATTCATGCACACCAAACTCCTAGTTTTTATTTTGTCTGTGTGAGCTGCAAGCCTCCTAAAGCCTAGCTAGCTGTGACCATACATAGGACCCCTGATGTAAATGGTGCTGTTAAGACTGTACTTTCAGGAATCATTTCTATAGTTCACTACTAAAGAAATTTCTCTGAACATGTAGAGCACCAGAAAATATTTTAAAAGATTTTTTTAGGCGGGGCGCGGTGGCTCATGCCTGTAATCCCAGCACTTTGGGAGGCCGAAGTGGGCAGATCACCTGAGGTTGGGAGTTCAAGACCAGCCTGACTAACATGGAGAAACCCTATCTCTACTAAAAATACCAAAATTAGCTAGGCGTGGTGGTGCATGCCTGTAATCCCAGCTACTTGGGAGGCTGAGGCAGGAGAATCGTTTGAACCTGGGAGGTGGAGGTTGTGGTGAGCCGAGATCGCACCGTTGCACTCCAGCCTGGGCAACAAGAGTAAAACTCCGTCTCAAAAAAGAAAAAAAAGATTTTTTTAAAAATTCAAATAAATAGTGTTGTTAAGACAAAGAATCCCCAAATGAGAAACAGAATCCATAGTGTCTGCAGAAGTCATCTGGTCCAGCCCTGTTTATTTACAGATAAGGAAACCAAAGGCCAAGATTTTCAGACATTTATTCAAAGTCAGATTCTCCATGTTCCACAGCCTCCCTCCCATTCTGAGTGCAGCTGATGTTGTAGTGGGAAGCCTGTGTGACTACACGTTGGTTCTCTGTGGGGTCTGTTGGGCTGAGTGGTGTACACCCATCCAGACCTTGCCTGCCTCATCTTTGGTAAGGGCAGCTCCATGGGTTACTTCCTTCAGCCAAGCCCTGCCCTCAGCTCTTATAGTCATGTCTGGTCTAAGGAAATGGAGACTCAGATCCCTTCTGGTTAGGATTCTGGGCTCAGACACTATTCTGGCTTTGACACCGCAGGGCCTCCTGCCTCGTTACTGTGTCCCATTTCCTTCTCTGAGTCTCAGTTCTTCTAAGAGGCTTCTGTGTTAGTTCCTGTTCTGCTAATGTGCCTGATATCCAGGTCCCAAATTGGAACCGAGACCCTGTCCTGTCCATTTGTTAGTGATAACCAGGTGTGGTGGGGAGACATGGGTTTGAATTCCAGCTGATCTCCTTACTGGCTGTGTAACTCTGGGTAAATTGCTTAACCCTCCCGGGCCTCAGTTTCTTTATGTATAAGACAGGAGTCTCATAGATATATACCTGACAGGGTGGTCATAGAACTGGTTTTTGATAACTAGTGTTAACACAGTGTTTATTGATAACTAGTAGCCAGCATCACTAGTCCTAGGGGTTGGAGTCTTGCCCAGTCCAGCCGGATGGATGGAACCTTAGTAACCTTCAGTAGACGTCCTGATGCCTGAGTTGCAGAGGCAACTAGAGCTTTGCCCCATCATAGAGCTTTGCCCACTTGTTGGGACTATTCATAATTTTATTCTAGGCTGTGCCCTTCTCCACAGCCCCTGTGAGCCCAGCCAGCTGGAGATTGCCAGCATCTCTCCAGACAGGAGGCCTGCCCACTGGACCACAACTTCTCTGTGTGTGCTTGGAACTGAGTGGACTTGTCCTTTCCCTGCTCATCCCAAGAAGGAAATTACAGATCAATTTCATGTAAACACACAGCTGCAGAAGTCATCAGTGGAATAAATAAATAGGTGAATGACCTAACGAGGAAATGTCTATTGCACATCTGCCATCCAGTAGCCACAGTAGTTAGCCCTGGTGATATACCATGTCTCTGTCCTCAGGGCACTGAGTCTTGAGGGGAATCAGACACGTGGCCATTGATTGATTGCATTATAGTCCCTGTGATAAATGAATGTGGTGATGGAGGGAGGGGGGACTGTGGAGCCTCCAACTCTACTTCAGAAAGGCAAGGGTAAAAAAATAAAGGTGAGGTGTGGGAAGGCTTCACACAGGAGGTGATGTTTGATTTGGATTTTGGAGGTTGATATCTCAGTATTCTTTATTAATTTTTCCAGATGAATTTTATGATCACTGAATGGGCTCTTTTAAAAAAGGAGTCTTGAGATTGGGTGCAGTGGCTTACGCCCATAATCCCAGCACTTTGGAAACCTGACAGGGGAGGATTGCTTGAGCCCAGGAGTTCTAGACTAGCCTGGGCAACATAGTGAGACCCCATCTCTACAGAAAGTTAAAAAAAAAAAATTAGCCGGGCACTGTGGTGCATACCTGTGATCCCAGCTACTTGGGAGGGATTGCATGGTGGGAGGATTGCTTGAGCCCTGGAGGCTGAGACTCTGTGAGCCCTGATCATGCCACAGCACTCCAGCTTGGGTGACAGAGTGAGACCCTGTCTCAAAAAATGAGTCTTGAAAAATTACCAAGCAAGGCTCATCTCAGGCATGTAAGTCTGATTCAACACAGAGAGACCAATATTAATAGAAAGAAATCATAAAAATCAGAATACCTATTATTTAGCACAGTGCCTAACATATAATCAGTCAACAAATATTTGATGGATGAATGAATTTGGTCTCAGTGGATGCAGAAAAATACTGGAAATAATTACATATGCATTATAAAGCATCAGAAGAGTAAAAAATAGATGTGTTGGGGGATTTATCCCTATGTAGGATAAAGAGCCTGCTTGTGTATAATCATGTAGCAATCCTTACACAGGGGCTGCAGATACAGAGTGGGGAAATACTAGAAGTGTGCCCTAAAAAACAGGAACTAAACCAAAATGCCCCTTATCTCTACTCTTATTTAACATAGTTTAACAGATGCTTGTCATAACAATATAGGAACAAAGAGAAACTAGAGGGATTGGTATAGGGAAGGAAGAGATAAAAATATCGCTGTTTGCAAATGACACAATTTCTATTCAAAGAAAATTACAAAATCCGACATGGCTGCTTCTGATCAGAAATTAAAGCATTAAAGGGTCAGCATTCCAAAGTTTATGCCTAGATTTCATGCCCTTTTGGCAGTTAAAATTCCAGTGAAATACTTCATAATGCAGAAACATGATAACTATAATAATGGTCAGGAAAAATTGGTGGACATGCATATCAAAGGATGTTTTGAATATCTTTTAGGAGCAGGATTTCTCTAAGCAAACAAGGCAGGCAAGCAGTAGTTATTAAAATAGTACAATAGTAGGATAAAGCAGGAAAATAGAAGATCAGTACAATAGACAGATCTAAATGAATGGAAGACATTTATTTATTTATTTTGAGACTGGGTCTCACTGCACCCAGGCTGGAGTGCAGTGGCGTGATCACGGCTCACTGTGGCCTCAACTTCCTGGGCTCAGGCAATCTTCCCACCTCAGCCTCTTGAGTAGCTGGGACTACAGGCGTGCAGCACCATGCCCAGCTAATTTTTTGTATTTTTTTGTAGAGACAGGGTTTTGTCATTTTGTTTTGTCATGTTGTCTGGGATGGTCTTGAACTCCTGGGCTCAAGTGATCTTCCTGCTTCAGCCTCCTGAATTGTTGGGATTACAGGCATGAACCACCACGCCTGGCCTGGAAGACATTTATATATGACAAATTTGGAGAGGCAAACAATAGTGAAAGAAATAATTTTACAGTAAATGGCCCTTGGGAAAAACTAGATAACAATGTGGAGAAAATGAACTCAGATTTATATCTCACATCATATGTTACATATTTTAGATGTATTAAAAAGTTAGTTTTACAAACTCTTAAAACTCAGAGGAAGCAGATGGTATTTTTATCGTTGAGATCAAATGTGTTTGAAAATTCCACAAAAATGATCATTAATGGAATGAGATGTGTTCAACTATAATGGAATAAAATCTATAAGATAAAAATAATAAAATCATGTTAAAGGATGTCAGGGTGCGGTGGCTCATGCCTGTAATCCCAGCACTTTGGGAGGCCAAGGTGGGTGGATCACCTGAAATCAGGAGTTGAGGATCAGCCTGGCCAACATGGCAAAACCCCATCTCTACTAAAAATACAAAATTAGTCAGGTGTGGTGGCACGCATCTATAAATCCCAGCTACTTGGGAGGCTGAGGCAGGAAAATCGCTTGAACCTGGGGAGCAGAGGTTGCAGTGAGCCGAGATCGCACCACTGCACTCCAGCCTGGGCAACAGAGTGAGACTCTCTCTCAAAAAAAAAAAAAAAAATATATATATATATATATATATATATATATATATATGTATATGGCGAAGTTAATGGAAGAGGGAAACAGTTGTGATAAACCAATGGATAAGACATGTTATCAAAGTTAAGCACAGAACTGATGAAGATCTTTAAGTAAATGCTTAGACTATATTAGTGAAAAACCCAGGCATAGGAACACATCATTTTGTATGAAGCCTGGATCATAAACAGAGAGATACAAAGGTGTTTCACTTTCTTTTATTTTTTATTTATTTGTTTATTTATTTTTGAGACAGCGTCTTGCTCTTTCACCCAGGCTGGAGTGCAGTGGTGTAATCATGGCTTACTGCAGCCTTGACCTCCTGGGCTCAAGCAGTCCTCTGGCTTCAGCCTCCCAAGTAGCTGGAACTTACCATGGTGCCTGGATAATTTTTGACTTTTGCAGAGATAGGGGTCTTGATGTGTTGCCCAGGCTGGTCTTGAACTCCTGGACGCAAGTGATCCTCCTGCCTTGGCCTCCCAAGGTGCTGGAATTACAGGCATGAGAGACCACACCCAGCCAAAGTGTTTAGCTATCTCAACACAAAAGAAATGTAGGTGAAGCCGGCTCTGAGGTGGTACTTCATTTGCTTATCATGTTAGCCAGAAATAGATGACATTTATAAAACCCACTCTTGAGGCCTGTGAGAAGGAAAACAGAGTACCACTAACTGTTGCTGCACGTGGAGCTGGTTTTCTGGAGAGCATTGTGACGCTGGACAAATGGGCCACAGGAGCCGTGGTCCTGTTCCTACCTTTTTACCAACGTTTTTACTTTAGGAATAAGTCCCATAGAAATAATCCCAAGAGGAAGGAAAGCCACTTATCTAAAGATGGCAAAAAAAAAAAAAAAAAAAAAAAAAAAAAAAAACAAACAAAAAAAAAACCCGGAAATAATCCAAATGCAGGTAATTAGGGAATAGTTAGGGAAATGCTGTGAAAACAATACAGTGGAGAACTGAAACACTTGATACGAGATAGACAGAGCAAGGTTAAGTGGGACAAAAATATGGAATTGCTCACCTGTGCTGATGATGACCTGGTAAATATCTGTGCACACACGTCCATAAGAATCTGGACAGATGTAGGGCTTATTTGATGTACTTTTGATTAGATTTTTTTCTTGTCAAATTCTTAGTATGTCATGGAATGCTGGTTTTTAAAAGAAGAAAGGAGGGGGGAGCTTCTGGTAGTAAAAAGAGGAAATGTGTTGCGGTGGAGAGACAGCACTGGGAAGTCATCCACATGGAGCTGGATTTGAGTCACTATGTTGCCATGTGGTTTTGGACAAGTCACATCTCTCTTCTCAAGCTCCCAGTCTCCACCCTGAGAGGAGGTAATGGTGACACCCACAAATTAGATCACAGGAGTTTTTGGCTTCTGAGCAAGCACTCTCTTTGTTGAGCTGGTTTTACGGAGTCCTGGAGCCCCTTGTCCGCTCTCCCTCGTTTTGTCCCATCTCTGCAGAATGTCTGTAGTTTGGGGGCAGATCCAGGGCTAACGTGACAACAGAGATGGGCAGGCAGACAAACACAGCCCCAAACAGGGCAGCCAACAGAGTCACTGCGAATAACAGTGAAAAGAGAATGCAACCCCCAGCAAATAAATATGTGCTCTTTCCATTTTAGATCTGGAGATGTGGCCTAAGAGGAGAAGACAGAGACTTAAAGAGAACATTTTGTTGAGCAGACTTAGATTTACCATGCAGTTGAAACTTTTTGTAAGCCTGGTTTGTGGAAAAAGCAGAAAGGAAAGGAGGCCAGCCACTTATCTGGTGTGTTTAAGACACTTTGGGGCATAACTAATGAATTCTAGTATTGAGCTCCTTTACTTGGGAGCAAGATGACCTTGAGTTTCTTAGTCCAAGCCCCAGTTTCCTCATGTTGAAATGGGAGTAACCTCTGTGTCTCCCTGGTTGGTTGTGAGAATGACCTAAGATGTCATGCTTAAATGTTCTTTGTGCTTTTCATTTACTATTTCTCAAGGTTTCCCCTGGATGCATGTCAAAACAGACACAATACAGGATCCCATAGGGGATGTGGATTATTGTCCCTGCCTTTGGGGAGCTTGTACATCCAGAGGGAGTGGTTACACAAATCCCTGCAGAGGCCGAGGAGTGGGGTGTATGGGAGGTAAGTGTCATGAGAAGGCAGCAAGGCCAGGGATGCTGTTTTTAAGACAAGGGACATTGGGGCCACTCAGGGCAAGGGGCTAGTGACTGGGCAAGATGCAGTATGGGGGATGCCTGAGAGAGGCGGCATTTGTTGAGGAAGGTTCCAGAAGACATTAGGTAGATTTGAACAGTCATCTAGGATATATTGGACATGCCCAGGTCTGTTACCTCATTGGTGCCTGATTGCAACCTGTGAGCTGAGGGAACTGGAGTGTGCCGGGACTTGGGTGTGAGCTCCTTTCTGGACTGACTTGGGTCCAGGACAGAGGCCTCTGCCTGCTCTGCCTGTGATCCTTCCTCTGTACCAATGCCCTTTCAACAAGAGGAGTCATGGGCACTGGCCAGAGTTCATCTTCTGTGGAGTGAGGAGAGGGGCAGAAGAGAAGAGGGTGAAGGGCAAGATTCTGAGATGAAGAGGGAAGAGGAAGGTCAGGAACCAGGAAGGGGGCCTGCCTGATTTTCAGGAAGCAGTTGATAGGATGTGGGACCTGGAGTTAGTCATCTGGGGCCAGGTCCCAGCTTTACAGCTGCCAGCCTCCATAACTGTGACCAAGTCAGCCAACTTTTCTGAGCCTCAGTTTCTCCCTCTGTAAAATGAGGATGACTAACTTACCTCCTAGGGATATGGGGAGGACTGAGTTGCATCTGGAAACTGCTTGGAGCTTTCCAAGTCTTCCATACACACTAGCTGTTGCTCTTGTTATTTTTGTGATCACAAGGGATTCATGCCCCTTGGAAATGACGGAGCTTCTGTGTCATGGGCTTTGTTGCATGCTGGGTCAGTAACACTTTCCCTGTACTCCACAGGGGCAGGGCACTGCTTCCCCCTCTGCCTGCTTCTCTCTGTCTTGATCTTATTCTGTCCCTTCCTTTTTTTTTTTTTTTTTTTTTTTTTTTTTTTTTTTTTTTTTTTTGAGACAAGGTCTGGCTGTATTGCCCAGGCTGGAATGCAATGGTGTGATCTCAGCTCACTGCAACTTCCGCCTCCCAGGCTCAAGCAGTCCTCCCCCCTCTACCTCCCTAGTAGCTGGGACTACAGGTGTGCACCACCATGCCTGGCTAATTTTTGTATTTGTTTGAGAGACAGGGTTTCATCATGTTGCCCAGGCTGGTCTTGAACTCCTGACCTCAGGTGATCTGCCCACCTCGGCCACCCAAAGTGCTGGAATTACAGGTGTGAGCCACCACGCAGGACCCGTCTATTTTCAATTTGAAACAGCTTACCTTTACTACACACCTTCTGTGTGCCAGGCATTTTGCTCTGTAATTTAACATACATCATCCCATTTAAATCCTCCCAATAACTCTTGTGGGTGGGGCTAATCATTCTTGTTTTTCAGATAAGGAAATGGAGGCCTGGAGAGTCCTACAGGAGGAGATTCAAATTCTGTCTCCATCCCTGAGCACACATCAGTATAACCCTGTGTGCTGGGGCCTCACATCTTAAGGCTGTGTGAACCAAATTCCCTCCCTTCCTTGTAAGTGACCTCACTGGAACACAGCTGGGATGGTTCTTAATTGCTGCCTTTTCCCTTCCCAATTGTAAGACTTTGAGTCAGAGTACTTAACCCCTTAATGCCTCACTTTTCTGTCTATAAAGTGGCAGTGATAACAGCACCTAGTTTGGTAGGGTTACCACGAAGATTAAATAATATCCAAAGTTTTGGAGCACAGCTGTTAAGTGGTGATTGCTGTTACATTGGTCTGCAACTTGGAGCACTATCCAGCCCCCTGAGAAACTGACCTATCTGCTGACTGTGGCCTGGGGGGTGGGTGTATTAGCTTTGACTAAATATATAAAACTTTTAGTGACCCTCCAATCTCCCTGTCCCACCCTTGGGCAAGAGGAATTCTCTTAGTCCTACAAATGAGAACTGTTCTCCACTTTGGATAAATACAAAGAAAACCCAAAGCGAGAGTTTCCTAGTAAGAGAAAGCAGCAGCCCTTAAGGTATTAGCTCCTTAGGGCCTTAGATTCTGCACTTGCTTAGCTCTGATAGGAAGCAGGAATCAAAGCACACAGAGCAGTTAGAGGGTAGGATCAAGAAGTAGGAGGAGTGTATCCTGCCGGGGTGAGAGGATAAGGAAATGAGGTTGGGTGGGGCTGCTGACAGGGTTAAGGCCTGTGAATCACCAGAGGCCCTCAGGCTGGGTGCACTGGGGCTGGAGGATAGCTTTTCTGAAAGCTGTGCTTCTTGGAGTCAGCATTGGCTTCGCAATCAAGATGACTGGATTGGGGTGGGGGTAGGGGAGAAAAGGGGGAGTCTTAGAGGAATGAAAATGCATCATGTGGCCACAGCAAGAATCCAGAGAGGAAATGATGAGAATTGTACTATGGAATGGAAAAGGGGGACTAGAATGGAGAGAGAATTTTGTAGTTCCTTGGATGTGGAGGTGTGCAGGGGAGTATACGCTGACCCCCAGCTTTTAGCATGTTACTGGATGCTTGGTGGTACCACTGACAAAGATGAGGAGGAACCCAAGAGATGTAAGGTGAAAGATGTTGAGCTGAGATTACCTTTTGACATGTTGAGCTTGAGAAACCCATGAGAACTACAGTTTAGAGGCATCTGCTCAGAAGAATGTCCTGGCTGGAGTCGGGCACCATCTGCAAACAGATTCTAGTACTTGCGTCTAGTACTCAAGACTCCCAAGCACAACATGTTCCCTCTTGCAGGTGGGGTGGGGTCGGACAGAGTGGTGAGTGGCTGGAGAGGCACTCACGGAGTGTCCCATACATGCCTGGTGCTAAGTTGGGAGCTAGGTTCGCTGCAAGCGGGCTCTGTGGCAGGGCCTGGGAGGTCTCATGGAATTTCAAATCTATCAGTGCGGATGAGCCCAGCAAGAAGAATGTGGGCAGGGAAAGCATGGACAGTGGACAATGAAGCCCTGGAGGACGCTAACTGTTCTCCGACTGGAGGCCATAGATTTGAAGGATATAAGCTCCAGTTACAAAATGCGCCCTGGGATGTATCTCATTCTGCTGCTTATAATCTGCCCCACACCTGCAGGGTGGAGTGCAGACTCCTTCACACAGTGTGCATAGCCTGCCTGGAGCTTGTCTTGTCTTAGCTTTCTAGGGCTGCTGAAACAAAGTACTACAGACTGGATGACTCAAAGCAACAGAAATGTCTGCTCTTGCGGTTCTGGAAGTTTGAAATCAAGGTGTTGGCAAGGTCGGTTCCATCCAGGGGCTCTGAGGGAGAAACTGCTCCGTGCCTCTCTCCTGGCTCCTGGTGGCTGCTGGCGATTCTGGGTGTTTCTTGGCTTGTGGCAACATCACTGCAATCCCTGTCTCCATTGTCACATGGCATTCTCCATGAGTGAGTGTGTGTGCATGCGTGTATCGCTATTTTCTCTTTTTATAAATAAGGGCACCAGTCATTGGATTAGGTGAGCTTAAGATGAGTATAACCTCATCTTAACTAATTATGTCTGCAAAGACCCTATTTCCAAATAAAATTACATTCTAAGGTTTCAGGTGGCCATGAATTTTTGGGAGACAGCCTAGCACCAGCCTCATTTTTACCTGCTTTTCTGGACCTTGTTTCCCTGCCACTTTCATGGCCTCTTTTGGGGAAGATGTCCAGAATCCTACCCCAGCTGAGGTTTGCTGTCTCTGTCTCGTGAGCCTCTCCCTCTCTGCGAGCACCCCAGTACTTTCTTTTTTTCACCCCAATATTTTCTTCATTGTCCCTGTCCTAACTAGGCTCCAGCTTCCTCAGAACAGGGACTGGACTTTGCTCCTCTCTCTTTGTCAGTAACTTGGTGGCCGAGAGCCTCAGCTTCAGGGTGCCACAGAAGTGGGTGTGAGTCCAGACTCTCCACTTAATTAATGTGTGACCCTGGGTGACTTCCCTGACCTCTCCTAGCCTCAGTTTTCCCATCTGTAAGATGGATCTATTCAATGAGAAAAGGTATGTAAAGCAGCTAGTCCGGACTTAGAATCTCTATGAGGGCAGCATTCTAGCTTGTTTTGCACACCGTTGTGTATCTGGCACTTAGCGTAGTGTCTGATATAGTAGGTACTCCATTAATATTTGTTGAATCAGTGACCACATGGGGAGACTTAGCTTGATAAGATGACTTTATAAGAATTCAGAAGGGTAGACATTTGGTAATAACCAAATAAACAACAATAACAAAAGAAATGACTTATAAGAAGTGAGGTCTGTGTTTATGGATGTGACCCTTCCTTAGAAAACCCCCTTCCCCCTGCCTTTAGTCCCGAAGAGCTGGGTAATTACAGTTTGAATTGCAGCTAGATGCTGACGAGTAGCGGTGAACAGGGGTCTCAGTTTGAGTCAGACTCTCAGCCCTGCACCCAGTGTTTCTCTTTCATGTGGATGGAACAAACTTCAGCTTATTACATTAGCAGTACGTATGGTGGCTGCAGTAGATGAGTCACCATTTACTGTAAAGCTTTCAGATGCCCGGCAGATGCATGCCAGTTGGGACTGACAGGGCCCTCTCTGCAATACAGGCAACCCAGCCTCAGGGGTCTAAAAAGACATAGAAAATCCTTTTTGTGGTCCCAAGTAGTATCGAGGTCTTGGGTGAGGGTCCATAGCCATCTTAATTTCTTCATTCCTAAATTTACTACTGGAAGTTAATTTAGGTCTCCAAACAGTGGAAGGCACATTTTGGAGCCAACTAAACAAGTCTGTGCAAATTGGTGTTTACTTGCTTCTAGACTGGAGGTTTATGTTGTGTCTGTTTTGTTTTTATGTAAAATATTAATTTTTAATAAAAGGACCCACCCTATTTCTTCATTATCGGCCACTGAGAGGAATGCTTCAAAGCCGGAGACCTTTTTCCTTAAGTAGAAATGTAGTTGGCTCCTCTCTGCCTGCAGGTGATCATTTTCTTTTCAAGAAATGAATCTGTGAAATTCCATTTGGTCTCCAGTGGTACACAGGGCTTGGGGCATTTCAGTCTTTGGGGATGAACTCAGTTGTGAAGAACTGAAAAGACAAGACTCCCAGGCACAGCACGTTCCCTCTTGCAGGTGGGGCGGGGTCGGGCAGGGGGTAGAGAGTGGAGTGCCCCGTACACGCTGGCACCAAGCTGGGAGCTAGGTTCTCCACAAGCGGGCTCTGTGGCAGGGCCTGAGGGTCTCACGGAGTTTCAGATCTGGTGGGGTGGATAAAATCTTTTTGTGCATGTCTGTATGCTTATCTGTGCCTTGGAGCTCTGGTTAAGTTATGTGGCCTCTCAGCCTCAGTTAGCTCATCTGTAAAATGGGGAGAATCACAATTTTCCTCAACTGGGTGGTTTTAAGGATTTGGTGAGATATTTAAAGTACCTAGTGTAGGCCTACAGCATAGTAGGGCTGAAAAGGTGGTAGCTGTAATGATGAGAAGTGTTGTGAATCTTTTATTCTGAGAGCACGGATGGTGGAGGGAGCCTTTGGTGAAAAGAAGGTTGTTGAGATATTCCTTCTGGGTAACTGGTAGTTGACGGCCTGTTTTTTTATGGTAATTAATTCAGTATCTCAGATTGGCCTCTGTACTCATTTGGCTGGTTGCTGCCTCTCCACAGAGGTATTTGCTGCTGGCCCCCATAGAATACCTGCCCTTCCCACCCTCTGTGGCCTGTGCCCTCCTCTTGGGCTTCTCGAATGATTGGCCCCAGATGCTTTGACAGGGTGGTGCTTTTCTGGTGCATTGGGAGGATGGCCAGGGGCCCCTGCAGTTTACTTCACACCCCTCCACCTTTCTCTGGCCAGTGAAGCAGAGGAGGTGGTGAATTCTGTCCTTTCCAAGGCCCCAGTTGGGACTCGGGTCTCCTAGACATCTTGTGTCTTCCTTGGGAGCAAGACCTGTCAAGAATATCTATCTTAGATTCTGAAGTGTGGTGCTGTCTGGGACACAGCCAGTGTTTATGGGAGTGGTGGTGACAGACTATTTGACATTGGGACTTTGGGGACATTCAGGATAATGGTTGCCATGGAAGGACACCCTTTAAGCCTGCCTTCTTCTTTATTGCTGGTGTCTTCTCCATGAATCCTCATCTCTTCCCATCCCCAGCTTTGTGGGGAGGCGATTGTCCTAGAGTAGAGCCCCCTTGCTTCCGGAACCCACAGTCTCACAAGGATGCTGCTATTCCTCCAGCTAGTGTTTGTTTACTGCCCTTCTAAGGGCACAGGCCCTGGTGGTGGTGGGTGACTCGGGGGGTGGGGAGAAGGTTGTGTTTTGTTTGCAGCTTCATCCCCAGGTATACCCCCAATAAGCAAGCCAGTGTCAAGCAATTGTGAATGAATGAAGTGCCAAAGGAAAGCCCCTCACAATGAGACAGGGTGAAACTGTAGCCCCTACCCCACCCCACAGGATAGTTATATTTGTTATTCGCTAGCTGCCTTACTCCTCCTTCTTGGCGTGTGTTTGCGTGCTGGGCTGCACAGCTGTCATTTGGGTTGTATCACATGGAGCTGTATGAGACCCCTGTGCTTGGTTCTCCATTGTGTAGTAGTGGTGCTTCGTTTAGGGTGTAGCTGCCTGAGGTTAGGGTTATGGTCTGTGACTGGGACCAGGAGTATTTTTCTCCACCCAAAAGATGTAGGTCCTGTGACTCCTGTTTGGAGGTGACTGGATCCAGTGAAAGCAGGCTTTCCTCTGGGGTGCGTTCCATTGAGTAACAATCAGGATTCTCACACAATTCTGATTCTAAAGAGTATGTTCTTCCCACAGCCTCACACTGACTCCTGGAATACCAGAATGCTCTAATACAATAATTCTATCTATTTGAGGTCCTGTGGGACCCTCTTGGAGGACAGAAAGAGTGTGGATTAGTGGTGGGCCACAAAAGTGACTGTCTGCATTCACTACCACACCACAGAGGATCTGACCATGGGGGGTGGGTGGGAATCAGAAACTAGGGTAGAGAAGCTGGCCTCTGTTCCCAGAGCATTCAGTTACCACCAGACATGTTAAGAATGCCACAGTTCTAGTCTCAATGACCCACTGGAGTTCTTCTCTCCTCCCTGCTTCCCCTCCGTCCCCATGGTCAAGTTCTGGTTACTTCAGATCAGCATTAGGCCTGGAACAGACGACAGCAATGCATGTGACTTTTCTAAAGCATTAAAACTGGAAGAACTTGCTTGCTCCAGTGTTTTAGATACAAAGCTACACTAGGATTGCATTGACCAGGGACCCCAGCGCTGCAGCCACTCCAAGGCCTGGGTTCTTTCCTGGTTGTGTGCTGGCATTCAGATATTGGCTTCCATTCAGGAGTGCGTCTTCCTTTCATGCAAGCAGATACCTGAAGAAACCCAGGTCCCGGCCGGGCGCGGTGGCTCAAGCCTGTAATCCCAGCACTTTGGGAGGCCGAGGCGGGTGGATCACGAGGTCAGGAGATCGAGACCATCCTGGCTAACCCGGTGAAACCCCGTCTCTACTAAAAAATACAAAAAACTAGCCGGGCGAGGTGGCGGGCGCCTGTAGTCCCAGCTACTCGGGAGGCTGAGGCAGGAGAATGGCGTAAAACCCGGGAGGCGGAGCTTGCAGTGAGCTGAGATCCGGCCACTGCACTCCAGCCTGGGTGACAGAGCGAGACTCCGTCTCAAAAAAAAAAGAAACCCAGGTCCCTCGCTTGGTAGTCAGGAAAGATTAGACCTCACTTTCAGGGGAACTCTGGGGTGGAATTTAGTGTGGTGGGGCCTATACTTTCTCTTTGATCATTTTAGGTTTAATATGTTTTTGTCTGTAAAGGGAATGATAGCTCTAGCTCATTACTGTAATTTGACTACAGTATTGATTTAATGAGAAACTTACGAGAGGGCCCTACTTCCTTCTGATTTTTGTTTTATTTTTAAAAAATTCTGTACATTCTGTTTCATTTCTCTTCCTCTAGAGTTTTCTTTTTAAGTCACCAAACAACAAAACCATTTAGAAAATAAAACTGGACCCTGGGGACCATGTAGCATTTTCTCTCCATGCTGCCTGCCTTCCTTCCATCTGGTTAAGTCTCTACCTCTGTTTTCCAGGCAGCAGGAAGTGAGATGAACAAACTGAGGCCCATAGAGGGGATGGGAATTTATTGAAGTACCCACTGGATCAGGGCTTGAATCAGGCCTACACAGCGTAGGTTCCAGGCCAGTATTTCTGCTACTCCCCAGAGTATTGGTGTTACATGTGGGATGGTCTCCCTAGCAGTGCATGACCTTCTGGTAGTTTCATTGGCTTACATAAAATGAACTCTCACTACAGAATTGCTTTGACCATGCATTTTATATGGTATCAGGACAATCTTGAATGGATTCCTTCCCCATACATTCGTCCATCCATCCACCCATCCATCTATCTATCCATTTATTCATCCATTCATCCAAAATCTTCTTGATCTGCCAAGCACAAGGCAATGTGCCAGGCCCAGAAGGTGTGGGGGATGAGAGAGACAAGATCCCATTTCTGAAGAGTCTTTTCTTTGGAGTTGGAGGGGCAGAACCATAACATAACTGTAATACCAAGGAGAACAAAGTAAGCACTGTAATAAGCATACAGGCAAAATGGAGTAGTGGAAGCGGCGGTTAATTTTTGTTGAGAGATGCAAATATGGCATTGGATCTGAGTTTTGAAGGATGAATGGAATTTTGGCACTGGGCAAATTATGGAAAGGTGCTTAGGAAAATAGGGACCAAGGGCATGTGATGGCCACACTCTGGATTCCTTATTACCATACTGCACAAACACAGAGGTGATTCTTTCCTGGGTTTAAATGGTACTTGCCCTATAATGGTTTTGCAAAATATTCAGACCTGCTTCACTTTGGAGGTAGGGTTGGAGATAGAAGGAAGACATTAGGAGAGGGCTGGTATTTATTGAACATTTTGTGTACATTTATCCAGTCCGCATACATCATCTAATCAAGGGCACACAGCTAGCAAGTGCTGGAGCTGGGCTTTGAACTCAGGACTCTGAATTCAGGGCCCCTGCCCTTCCCATCCTGCTAGCCTTATCACCTCCCTGGGGATCACTGACACTAAACAGTCATTCCTGAATAATAATATAGGACTCAGGTTGCAAAGTGGAGTTGGCTTCTGACCAGCGGGAATGTTTGTTAAAATATTTTGCTATCTTAACTCACATCACTCAGACTTTCTGCAATGAGTGGAAGGAATATTCTATTTTGGCCATGCTTTCTGGAGGACCCTCCACAGTGCCACTCCTCTGTAATATTGGTCTTTGGCTGGTTTATCAGACGATTGCTGTATATATTATTTCTCTAAGAGCAGGTATCTTCTGACCTATGACCTGCCCAAACTAGCAAGTCGTATGCTTTTTTTGTGTGGGTTGTTAATGCATTTCTGGTGGAGACAAGCTTCTGAGCTGGCACAATTGGCTGGGTGTCCTTCTATTTAATGGAGTGGAGTTTTTATTGGTAAACAGATGCTGTCCATGAAACCTGAAAGGACAAACAACGAGGATGAATGAGGTGAAGAGTGGTGGCTGAATAGGAGGTGGCATTTCCTGGGGCAAAGGCATTGGGCATTTTGGATCTATTTTCTCAGAAGATGTCTTGGGACATAGGGGATTTTGTCAGGCAGGTGAAAGCCATTCAGGGAGTAGGGTGAGTGTTTGAATCTTAATCAATAATTTAATATTAAATAATATCTTAACATTAATCAATAATATCATATTGTCATTCTACAGTACATCCTGACAGTGCCTGTGTGCTGTCATTTGACCCCTCTATCCAGGGGTTTGTATAGAGAATACTTTCTGGGGGAAGTGCCTGAGGCTGTTGGTTTTTGTCTCACAAATGAGATGTAATCCTCACGAGGTCCCAACCCAGTTACACATCAAATTTCTTGTCTCCATACTCGGATGATGCCCTCTGTCTCCTTCCTCTCCTTTCTTTCTCCCCGTTCTCTGTTACAGTGTAATTTTAGTTTGTAAGTTTCTTCCAGGGCTGCAGATCAGTTAATCTTAGAATCCACTGCTCTGAGAGCATCTTGCCTTTTATCTCTGTTCTCTATATTGGGGTCTGTGATTCTGCTGCTAAAAAAAAGTTTGAAAACCAAATGCCTGGATCATTTCTGCAGTGTTCCTTGTCTGCAAGGGTGGCCCAAGGGGATTTGTGGGTGAGGGCCGCAGCGCCTGCTGCAGTGTGTGTGCATGGGTGTGTACAGGGGCCTAGATATGGTAGGGGACTGATGTGTCTGTCTTGTTGTTCTTACTCTGCTTCTGAAATCTGGGTCCTTCTAGTTCT
The DNA here is from genome assembly GCF_007565055.1 of Rhinopithecus roxellana. Lineage (NCBI taxonomy): Eukaryota > Metazoa > Chordata > Mammalia > Primates > Cercopithecidae > Rhinopithecus > Rhinopithecus roxellana. The sequence continues at coordinate 36,279,689 of NC_044552.1, read as the reverse complement.
TGGGGTACTTGTAATTCTCCTCCTACCATCCCAGGCTGCTGAAGAAAACAGTTTGTGGGTTTCATTGTGGAAATGAATGAATAAATCCCAAGTTATATATGTTCTCTCTTACAATACACCCTGTACAGACAAGAAATCTCAAAGAGGTTGAGTAACTTGCCTGAGGTCACACAGCTACTAAGTGAGAGGGTCTATGTTTGAATCCAGATCCTGATTTCAGAGTTCATGATCTTCACTACTATCTGCATCAGCCATACTTCTACAGTAAAATACTTTTATTTTAAAATAAAGTACTGTATTTACTTTTACAATAAAAATATTTATTATTCTCTATCATTTCCCCCTCTTGGGAAGATGGGCTGGGTAAATTTAGCACTGTGTAAATTAGTGTAATATGCATATCTCACTTTTATTTGCCTTCAAAATACTACCTTTGGAGGGTGGGGCATTCTGGACTTTGAGTTGGCCATGGTGGGAGGAGGGGTGGGGCCCAGATTTGGGGCTCTTGTTTCAGTCAGTCAGAGCAAGGGGAGAGGTCTGGGAGGTTGTTTCTCAGCTCCTGAAGCAGGATAGTAAAGTCACACATCTGAGAGCTTCCAGGCGCGGAAGCCGTCAGTTTCCCTCCACTTTCCTCTACATCTTTTTCTGACCCTTTCTGATTTTCTACTGGATTCTGATGGAGTCCTTAGAGGGTGGCTCAGAAGATGAGGAACTGGGAACAGACCTGTTTGGGACATTCCAGGTGTGAAGTGGGACAGGGCCTGGGGAAGACCAGAATTGTGTGTGTGCGCACACATACACGTGTGCATGGCCATTGATCAGATGGCGGTTGCTCATCCACTGATTGCAGGAATTGGAATCACATGTTGGTTGAACAGCATGGTCAATCCACAGGTCTTGTGAGCATGAGGTAGTTTGATGGCGTCTGTAGTATGGAGATGTGAGCTATGCATTTGTTAAGGCCGTGCTTCTCCTTGAGTTGTGAATGGTAATTGTATTCCCCTTTTCCAGGGTGTCCCATTCCTCTGCTTGAGGGGTGATTATGGACCTGCTGGAAGGGCTTAGACACGTTCATGAAACACTGGAAGAGAACCTTGGAAAGAAATCCATGGACTGGGTTGCTGGAAGAAAAATCCAGCTAGCTTGTGGGCTCTGTAAGCCTCAGTTTCATCTAGAAAACTGGGGAGAGTGTTCATTAGCTAGTAGCTTCTCTCTTTGGTCTCTTCTCTGACCCGATCACACTTACAAAGCCAGATATGGCATCAGGGACTCCGAGTTTGTTGAGTCCCAGTGGGCAAAATCTCTCTGATCTTGCCTGAATGGGACCAAAGGGTGGCCACAGAGCCTTCATTGCCAAAGTCTTCCTGCGGGCTCAATCCTCTGTACCCCTCCTGTTGCCAGACATTTCCTGAGAACTGAATACTGCAAGAGCCAGAGCTTAAGAATGACAGCAGCCCCAGGTCACACCACCGAATTTAGCCCTGCTCTACCCACATCTTGGGTTGCTGTTCATTCTCTGGGTGTTGGGAGGTGGGTGGGGCGCCTGGGCTTTAGCCATAGAGCTGTACATTTAGATGGGCCTTAGCGCTCCTTTTAGTTAGTCCACCCTGACTTCGTAGAGGGGAAGTTGGCTGTCACAAGGTCACACAGCCCCCTGTGGGCTGAGCCTGGTCACGGAACCAACTCTTTGCAAAGGGCTCTTCCGAGGCACAGCCCAGACTCCCCAGAAGGATGCCGGCCCTGTCTACCCCACCTGTCCTGTTTTCCTGGGAACAAGTGCCGGTGTTACAGATGAGAATTTTATGACTTCATTTCAGAGAATGCGGCTGGGTACAGTTTGCCTGGTGGGTGCCTAAATTTAAACGAAGTGGGTTGTGGTGGGCGGTAGTGAAGAAGATTGGCTTGGTGCTTTCATTAAAGCACAATGTGTTGGGGGGAGGTTGGGTTTTTATTTTTACTTCACTGAATGAGGGTTGAGCACAGAGCTAAGGTTACCCCCCCCTTTACTTTTCTTTCCTTTAAAACTATTAAATATCTGTATTTTTATATTCTCAAATCAGGACTGGTGGTGCACTTTCAGCCTGAGTGTAAATGAAAAGTTGAATTGAAATGTTTTTTGCATTGGTATTGCTATATTATTAGTATTTTGCATTTCCTAATGGCCAAGTGCAGTTGTTGGGCAAGCGTCTTAAGCATCTATAGACCAATTCTGGTTAGACTTGGTTTTTATTCCCAATCCTGGGCACTTGCTGGCTGAATGAGCCTGGATATTGTTTCTGAACTTCAGTCTTCTCCCTGGAAAGTGTTGGAAGCAATGACAAGGTATTAGAATGAATGTGTACATCTACAGTCCCGTGTGTGAAGCCCCGGCATACTGCACAGCACATGGAGGGTGCTCATAAATTACTGGCTGTGCCTGGCTTCTCTGCTGTGCCTTCCAAGCCTTGTCCCCCACCGAGGTGGGCGTTGATCAGGGAGGGTGTAAACAGGATAGCCTCTTGACAGAGGGGGCACGGGGATGGTATGGAGGGATGTGCTGTTGTTAGTGTAATGTGGGGGGAGAGTTGCAGTTTGGGGGTGACCTGACTTGTCTCTTTGGGGTATACAGGGAAAGTATCAGAGGCCTGAACACCTGGACCTTCACCCTCGAGGGGTGTCTTCCTGGGCGTCACCTCACTGACTCTTTGTAGTTAGTCTTCTCAGGCTTTGAAAATCCAGATTTAAAAATCTAGTCTGTTTATTGTTTTATGGTCATAAAACCAACCTGTTATAGAAATAAGTTGGAACATATAGAAAATCATAGAGAAGAAAATAAAAACATCCATCCTTCTGGAAGAAACCAGTGTGAGGATTTGGAAGTTTACATCCCAGTCTTTTTTGTTTTTTTCCTGCATATATACATTGGAGAGTTTGCCTGCTTGTTCATTTTTACAGAACTGGAATCATACTGCACATATTGTTATGTAATGTGCTTTAAAAACTCTATTGTAAGGATTTCCTAGTTGTACACTGCTCTTTTAAAACCTGACTTTCTGTGGTGGCACAGCATTCTATTATGCGGAAGTTCTATAACTTATTTAACCAGCCCCCCTGTATTTAGTCATCTAAATTGCCTTCCATTTCTTTTGCTCGTTCACCTAACACTGCAGTGGATTTGGGAATGCAGATTTTAATAGCTAGGTCACTGTTTCAGGAAAGAAATTCTCTGGTGAAGCACACTGAACTAAATGGTTGCATTAGTTTCAGGTTTTGCCAGGCCTTGCACACTCCCGTGACCTTTGCACTCTGCAGTGAATTCACCATCTGGGTAAGTGCTGTACCTCTCCCGAATCTCCGTTCTGCTCTTTACTTAATTCTCATCATCCTTCAACCACTTCTCTGAGAAGCCCCCCTTCTCAGGGGCAGAGGGGATGACGAGAGGCCTTGGCTGCCCCAGAAGATACTGGTTCAAGTCCTGACAATGTCACTTGCAGAATGACAGTGAAAAATTTGTGGTACTTTTTTGAAACCCAGTTTATTTATCTGCAAGATGAGGGCAGGAATGCCTTTCTGGCCAGGTGGTGAGGATGAAATACAGTGATGACCTCTGATGTGCTTTGTAACCTGAAGTACTACAAAGATGCTGGTTGTTAGCACTGACCACTTGGTCCACAGCCCTTGACCTCTTTGAGAGATGATTGACAATAGGACCTAGACCAGTGGTGTGTGTGTGGAAGCTGGCTCACACCAGCTTATGGGAGTTGACTGTGCACTTCTCTTCCCAACTCCATGTCCAGTGGCCCTCGCATCAACATCTTGAAATGCCATAGTGGGAGTATTTATACCATAGAAATTGACAACCGCTTTGTGTGTGTATGTGGGTGTGTGGCTGTGTGTGTGTGTGTGTGAGAGAGAGAGAGAGAGAGAGCGCTGCTTGTTAAATATTCACCTTACCAGCATTTCTCAGGACTTGTCTCCAGTGTACTTATTTGACATTTGACGTATGTTGTCTTGAGTTTGAATTTATAGTTCTCCTTTCATATGTTAATGTCTCATTTCCCCCAGCTGGACTGTAAGCTCTTGAGGGCAGGAATTAGGTATTTGAAGACTTTAATTGCTGGGATGATGGCTATCAGAGACCTATAAAGCAGCCTTTGCGCAAATGAGCTTATCACTTTCAGGGACATGAAAAGATTTTCTGCTAAGATTGATGCTCTGAGGGACCCATAGTATCTATGCAGTCCCATGGCTCAGGCCTCTCTTAATGATCCTTTCTAGGTAGGTCTTACACACACAGAATTTCAGTTAGCCTAAAAACTGCCCAGGGTATAATAAAGAGGCTTTATTTCTCTATGTTTCCATCAGTGACTATAATAATAATGGCTAACAAATAATAGCTAACGTTTATCGATGGTTTGCTGTGTGCCAGGTACGTCCTAAATGCTCTTATGATCATTTTCTTGTTTAATGCTCACTCCAGTCACATAAAGAATACGTGATTATTACCTTTGTTTTGTAAATAAGGAAACTTAAAGATGTTAAGTGACTTGGTCGTGATTGAGGCACATCCAGGATTGACTCCTCATTCATTCACTCATTCATTTCTTCGTTCATTTAGCAGGCATCACACCCCTGTCATGTGCCAGGCACTGCCTTGGCTGCCAGGATAGACAAAGCCAGCCCCTGCCCTCATGGAGCATTCCTTCCAAAGAGCAAGACAGATAATAAGTAAACGTGTACACATCTGCTACAATGTCAGGTGTCGATGAGGTCTGCGAAGAAAATCAGTCATGGGAAGAAGATAGAGGCTGATGGGGTGAGGCTGGACTTTGGCTGTTTGGATTCCAACTCTGGATGTCTTTCTCCCAGTCCTTGAGACACAGCCCAGCCTGACCCTGGCCAAGCACCTTGCCCATACAGGCCTTCATCACATTTTAAGTTTTATTTTATTTTGGGAGCAAAGCTTTACTCTATGGGGAGGATTCCAGAAGACACTTTGAGAGCTCATGGTAAACTCAAAGTAGGTACAGATGTACATAGAACCCTCCAACCCACTGCTCCATGTTCTGAGGGCCCACTGATGTCCTAGGCAAGTAGAGTAGGCGGGAAGGCTGAGGGTGAAGGTAGGGGCAGAAGAATGAGCTCTGTGGTGGCCAGCAGATGGGAGAGTATAGTCTCTTAGGATCCGAGACCCATAGGACCAGTGGCTTTTTAGAGATCATGTTCAAAGGGTACACGTGGATGCAGGAAGGCATGGGAGAGGGTGGGGTGGGGTGCAGGAAGACTCCCTGAGGTCATCTGCTGAGACTGTGTTCATCAGAGGCTGGAGCCCAGCTTTTCATTCCCTGCCCTGTGCCTTGTACAACATCACCCTATCTCCCAGAATTATTCCCGCCGACTGGGAAATAATGGCAGATGGGTGCAGCAGTGTAGCTTAGGGACCTGTTGAAGGGCAGTCCTTAACCTTAGGCATTTAAGAGCCAGAGTAGATTACGAGAACAGGCTACTCTAACCCCCAAAATATCTTTTAGAAGATGGGACCTCCTGGTATCAAACAGACAAAAAGTATTTTAAGGTTGCCCTCTCTGCCCCCCATGCATTGCAGTCCAGTGTAGCTGAGCCAACATTTATTGAGCACCTGCCCCATGTAATTTGAGAAGATCTTGAAAAGCCCTGTCCTGGGAGAGGGGAGAACTGGGATCCAGTACCTGGTCTCCCGTGAGTAAATTAGCTTTGTGATAGCAGCTCTTGGTCCTGGTGTCCTCTGTAACAGGAAGTGGCTGGCCAAATGGTGTCCAGGTCCCCCTTTTGTTCTGACCTCTGTTCTAAGCTGGAGATAAGACAGGGTCCCACTCACAAAGCATTTCAGTCTTTCAGTTCCTTTTCCCAGTGGATCCCTCCCTGGAGTGTGGGGCTTGGGCAGGTGTTTGGAGAGGCCCGAGTAACCTGCAGTGCCAGCTCGTGTCTCCTCCAGGGTATTTCTTGGTCTGTGGGTGTCAAATGTTTTTTCCCCTTGCTCCCAGCTGTAAGCCACTTGGTACTAACTAGTGGTTAAGTGACCATTGCCCACACAGTGCGCTCCCCACAAAGTAAAGCTTGCCCCACAATTGTTTTTCCTAGCACCCCCACGTTGACGGGAGCAGTGAAATTTTGGCTGTACTTTCCTGAGGGCCGGGCGGTGGTGATTTGTGTCTTTCGTACAGTCCTGTGTGTCTCAGAACAGTACAGAGCCTCATCCTGGTCTCTCCGATGGCCTCCCACTGAAAGCTTACAGTGATACCAGTGTGAACGCATAGGCTTCAAAAATAAAAAGTTACAAGGTGAGGAAGCAACAGGAAGTGGGGAAGCGAGTAGAACAAAGCTTGTGATATGTACTCAGAACGCTGTTGACCTTTTTTTTTTCTCTCTCTCTTTTTAAAATCACATAGCTCTCTCAAATGGTTGGGGTAGAAGTTCTTGTTTGTTTGAAATGGTTGTGGCTCTTACGAGGCCTGTGGAGAGAGTGAGTAGTGAGTGTGAAACAAGTTTAGGGAAGATGTAACTCCCCCTCCACACACACAGAACTTGGCAAAGGGTATGCAAATTCGTGTCAGAGGCTGTTGATCCTTTCACTCTACTTTGCTTAATTAAAGGCTGGGAAAGTTATTTAAATTGTCCCTCTTGTATACCTTCCTTTGTATGACTAGATTAGCTGCTGGACTTGAAGACGTGGGGAAAGTAGAATTCTCCCCCGACACTTTTTCTTCCTTTGCCTCTACCTCAGTTTTTCATTTCCACCTGATGACTTGAAAAAGGAGAGAGAGGTGATTCAATAATTAGTTTCAAAGATTGTAAAGAGCCCACGTATATTAACTTTAACAAAACCCCGTCAAACTTAAAATGCCTCTTGTCGGGGAAGGCACATTTCACACATACAAGGGACAAGTCACTGGCTGGCCAGACGGAGAGAGAGATTATTCTTTTAGACAACTAGCTTTTCATTTGAAGAGCAAACGTGGTCCTGAGAAATGAAGCTTCTGATAGGCACTCCTTCTTGGTAGGACTCTTTGTAGGACTAAATTAGCTCTTGGACTTGAAGATGTGGGAAAGTAGAATTCTCCCCCGACACTTTTTCTTTCTCTGCCTCTACCTCCGTTTTTCATTTCCAGCTGATGACTTGAAAAAGGAGATCACTTAGCTCACTTAGCTCAGGTTGAGTTAGTTTTGTAGGGGCTTTGAGTGGGTTTGAGTTCACAATGATAGCTGTGCTAATGATAAGAGCTATGTGTTTGTGTGGGCTTCACCTGGACTGCCTCGTTTTACCTTCCTATCAAGCATTTGGGAGGGAAGGCATTATAGGTACTTAATCAATGATGGCTGGATAATATTAATAATGAAAGAATGAAAACAGGAATGGTGAGCCCATGCTTGCTGGGCACATTCTTTGGGGTTCAGAGTCTCTGTGCTATGTCACTGGTCTGGTCTTATTTAACGCCAAGGGATGCCAATGGAGAGATGGGCAATGGAGACCTCCAGCAGTGACCTGAAGTGATGGAGCAGTGTTCTGACCCTTAGTTCACTCATATCACAGCCTGCGTCTCCCTCGTTGCCTTCACTGGCATCAGTTTCTGAGAGGGCTGGGCTTGGGGTGTGGTCTGTAGCCTGGCAATAGAATGTCTCTCTAGGGCCAGCTTTCCCTTGTCCAGGACACATCCTGACCCGGAATCCTCCACCTTTGCTGATGGATAGGCAGACTGGCCACTGACACACAGAGGTGCACCTCGCTTCCTGCCTGTGCCACAGCCTTGCAGATTTCAGTGTCAACTGTATTCTACTGGAAGTGTACCAGGGAGTGGGCTATTTTAAAGAAAAGCTAATGGTTTGTCTTGATTTTTTCTTTTTTAAGTACCTCCTCTCCCCATTTCTATCTTATGTCTATGGTATTTTGGCTTTGTCATTCTCAGATTGTGTTTAAGGCCTGCTCTGGGTGTCTAGGTTCCAGTCTTGGTGGAAGGATTCAGTAACAGAAGCTGTTTTCACCTGCAGGACCCTCTAGACACACAGTGAGTGCATCCAGACTGATCCGCACTGGGGCCCATGACTTGGATACCTGCCTGCCTCCCTGTGGTTTCATTTCTGATTTTTTGGTTTTTTTTTTTTTCTCTAATCTTGTTTGGTGGAGGCATGGAAGCCATAAGCTGGACTGTCTGCTAATTCAGTGAAGTTGTATACAATGAATGGAACATGTAGGACATGAGACTGAAACCATTTTTAAAAACCAAGCGGATTGCCTCCAGTGGCTGTTTGACACTCCTGGGCTAATTCTGGGAGTTCTAATCAACTTACTAACGGCATCCCCACCTTCTGAAAAACCCAAGCTTTACGTGTCTCTTACTCTGGCAGTGCCACCAAGCTGCTTAAAGGTGTGCTAGGTGATGGTAACTGGCATTTTTCAGGTGGATGAAACTTGGGGATATGCTTTCAGGCATATCTTGTGGCAGTCTGAATTTCAGCTTTTTATGGAAACTGTACCAACTTGACTGTGGTTGGTGGCCACTGTGCGGACTTGATGCCAGGCCAGCCAGCACTGAGTTGAGACTGTGTAGGTGTGCTGAGCTCATATTTTTCCTGCTCTTCTGGTTTTGAAGGTTGGACATCTCTACCTGCATGATAGATGATTAAAAACAGATGAAAAATAAGTCGAACCCAGCCTCACTTCAGTATTTCCCATCCTGTTCCAGTCCTGCCCGAATAAAGTTGCCTTAAAAAAAAGAAAACCCACAATGAAATCAAAACTGCATCTTTTAACAACATTTATTTGAGTTCAGCCCAGGTTCTCTTATCTCCAAATTGGTTTTGATGCCCTGATAGCCAGGCAGCTCCCTGGCTAGAATCCTTCGTGTTAAATGTAGTGTCTTGGGCTGGGTGCAGTGGCTTACGCCTGTAATCCCAGCACTTTGGGAGGTGGAGGTGGGAAGATCGTCAGTCTGGGCAACAGAGTGAGACCCTGTCTTTACTAAAAATGTAAAAATTAGCCACGCGTGGTGGCAGGTACACTGTGATCCCAGCTACTTGGGAGGCTAGATGGGAGGATGGTTTGAGACTGGGAGGCAGAAGTTGCAGTGAGCTGAGATTGCGCCACTGCACTCTCGCCTATACCACAGAGCCAGACCCTGTCTCAAAAAATAAATACATAAATAAATAAAGGTAGCATCTTGGTTTACTGATGTAAAAATTCTTGTGGGAAATGTGGCCCCGAATGTGAACATATGAAATTGGCTTTTTCCCCCCCAATTAAAAAGTGATTCACTATCTTTGTTTGATTATTGAAGTACTATAATGAATTCAGTGTTCAGCACTGGGGAGGCGTTGCCTCCCACACTCACCCATGAACAGAGCGAGTGCATTTGAACATAAAATTAATAGAGTTTGTGGCTTAGAAAACCACCTTGTCATTAACCACCAGTGCATGCCAGCCTGAAAGATGTTCTTGTGCCAGAGTAAACCACAAGGTTGTGGAAAAACGTAAAGGAAATGGGGGGTAACTTAGTAGTAAAAGGTAAAGGCTGGTAGGTAGGGGATATGTTGGGGGGGGCTGCAGAATAGAGAAAGAAGGAAGGAAAGCTAAGTCTGGCTGGAGCTTCTTGGCCCTTAGGCAGGCTTGGACTTCACTAGCGAGAGGTTTGCAGCATGTGAGCTAAATATTGATGTTCTAGTTTCTGCATTTCCTTAGATTTGTATTTTGAAACTTCTCAGAAAAGGCAGTGAAAAGGAAATAGATTACGTTTGTTGGGGCAGAGTGGGTTTACCCCCAGTGGCCCACCTTTGTTAAATTAGACTTAATTCTTAGATCCTACGTATAAAACAACAACAGAATTTTTTTTAAAGCCCCCAAAATAAATAAAAATTTAGACTTAATTCATCTAGGACAGTAGTTCTGAAGTCGGGGTGGTTTTGCCTTCAGGGGACATTTGGCAATGTCTGGAGACATTTTTGGGTGTCATAATTGGTGATGGTGGTGATGATGGTAGGGAGTGCTGGCAAGTGATAGGTAAAGGCCAGGGATGCTGCTAAACATCCTACATGTGCAGGAACCCTCTCCCCAACAAAGAATGATCAGCCTGAATGTCAATAGTTGTGAAGTCTTGACCTAAGAGCTTACTTGCTGCCCATCTCATCCTCAGAGAGAGCAGTGTCTCAGCACTGGGCTGTGAGAGGAACATCCTTCTGCTGAAATGCAACCCCCGGCCCTGGAGAGCTTCCCACTCCGAAGATCTGGAGGGCTCCCAGGAGTTGGCTTCTTGATCCATCTGTGATAATTTTGCAGCTTAGAGGTGTTTCCACCTTTTCCTTCTAACATTTCTCCATCATGTCTTGTTGCTATACAGACCTGTCCCCAGCATTAATTCTCTAATCCAGTGCTTTTTGTCCATGCTCCACGCCAAGTGCTACAATTTGTTTTTTTCTTGCTTTTCTATCTGTTCCACCCATTGGAGAAGTCTTTGGTCCTCTTTAGGGAATCTGCTTTTTTCTTTCTTTCTTTTCTTTTCTGTTTTTTGTTTTGTTTTGTTTTGTTTTTTGTTTTTGTTTTTGTTTTGAAACAGGGTCTTGCTGTGGCACCCAGACTGGAGTGCAGTGGCGTGATCTCAGCTCACTGCAACCTTTGGCTCTTGGGTTCAAGTGATTCTCCTGCCTCAGTCCCCTAGTAGCTGGGACTACAGGCAACTGCCATCAAGCACTTTACTAGTCTTTAGTAAAAATACAGTCACTGTATGTCAGAACCTGAGATATTTGAACTGGTAACATGGCAAAACCCTGTCTCTACTAAAAATACAGTGCCAGACACAGGGTTTCGCCACGTCGACCTCAAACTCCTGACCTCAGGTGATTTGCTCACCTCGGCCTCCCAAAATGCTGGGATTATAGGCGTGAGCCACCACACCTGGTCAGAATCTGCTTTTTTTCTATCCCAAAACAGAAGTTAATGAATCTCTGAATTGTTATTCTGCTTAGGACATGCTCTGTGTGCCATTTCCCCCCATATAGAGAATTAAAACTGTGAACTATTTAATAAACTATAGGCTTACCGCCAGTATGTGTAAAACACATACCTCTTTCAGGTCACTTTTTGACAAGTTTCAGGTAAGAATGATAGCATATTAAATTATTAGGCAGTTTTATGACTGTGCAGAGAAGATTTATCCTTTGATGAATAAATATTGCTGTAGCCCAATTTAGAACTTGACAAATGCTGATTTACAGCTTAAAATATAAGGGTTATTTTATGATGAAGTGGCAGTGGTGGTGGGGTAGGTTTAAAAGTGATGTCAGTGGCACCTTTGAGTAATAGGCCATTAAAACACTGCCACAGGCAGAGCTGCAGGGAGGATTCTCAGGTGACTTCTAGGGGTGCCTGCCGCTCCTGATAGGTTTCAGGGTTCAGGTCACTTTGTGATGTATGGTCTCAGCTGATAGTACTTGGCGGCATTATTGAAAGCGTGAGTGCCCCTGTGTCCCTGGCAGTTGTTATTCAGTGTACCTTTTAAAGGGTTCTGCCTGCCTGTCCACGTAACTTCAGGGTGGTGGTGGCCCCAGTGTCAGTACATTTTTCAGATAATGGGAAGGTCATTTTGAGGAAGAACATTTTCAAAACCCTGTTAAGAAGAGAATCTGGTGAGCTCCTTGTGTGTTCTTGTTGTGTTGATCATCCTACTTTTGAATCAGAAAACCAGGACCAGGTCGGGTGCAGTGGCTCACACCTGTAACCTCAGCACTTTGGTAGGCCGAGACAGGCAGATCACTTGAGGTCAGGAGTTTGAGACTGGCCTGGACAACATGGCAAAACCCCGTCTCTACTAAAAATACAAAAATTAGCCGGGTGTGGTGGCACACCCTGTAATCCCAGCTACTCAGGAGGCTAAGGCAGGAGAATCGCTTGAATCTGGGAGGCAGAGGTTGCAGTGAGCCAAGATCACACCACTGCACTCCAGCCTGGGCAACATGGACATGGTGAAACCCTGTCTTTACCAAAAATAGAAAAAACTAGCTAAGCATGGTACCAAATGTCTATAGTCCCAGCTACTCAAGAAGCTGAAGTGGGAGAATTGCTTGAACCCAGGAGGTCAAGGCTGCAGTGAGCCAAGACTGCACCACTACACTCCAGCGTTGTTGACAGAGTGAGACCCTGTCTCAAAAAACAACAACAAAAACAAACAAACAAAAAACTGAGACATTTGAACTGATGAGTATGGATACTTATAGAGGATTTAAAATTGTAGCTGACCGTAATATGTGTTGCATGCATGCACACATGGTGATGGTAGAACTACATCAATTAGAGACTTTTTCTTTGTGCTTGCTTCCTGTTGATTGATTTAATAGTTGAGGTGTGTGCATGATATAAAATTTGCAAGTTATGAAGAGTCTAAAGTGGGTTAAATAATTCTTTCTGCTTCCAGCTACCCATTTCTCCTCTCTATAGGTAACCGCTTTTATTAGCTTTTGGGGTATCTTTTCAAAGATAATCTATGCATATAAATGTGTATATGGATACATACTATTTTTCAACAACTGTTGGCATACTGTTCATGTTATTCTGTGGCTTGCTTGTCTTACCTAGCAATATACATTGAAAATTATTCCATGTTATGACATAGAGGATATAGAGGATGCCCTCATTCTTTGTTTTTTCTTTTTCTTTTTCTTTTTTTTCTTTTTTTTTTTTTTTTTTTTTGAGACAGAGTCTCTGTCTCTCTCACCCAGGCTGGAGTGCAGTGGCGCAGTCTTGGCTCACTGCAAGCTCTGCCTCTGGGGTTCACGCCATTCTCCTGCTTCAGCCTCCCGAGTAGCTGGGACTACAGGTGCCTGCCACCACGCCCAGCTAATATTTTGTATTTTTAGTAGAGATGGAGTTTCACCATGTTAGCCAGGATGGTCTCAATCTCCTGACCTCATGATCCGCCTGCCTCAGCCTCCCAAAGTGCTGGGATTACAGGTGTGAGCTACCGTGCCCAGCTGCCCTCATTCTTTTAATTTTTTTTTTCCTTTCTTCTTTTTTATAGCTGCATAACATTCCCTTTTACAGAAGAATCACAAGTTATTAAAGCAGCCCTCCAAACTGTGGATATTGTAGTTATTTCCAATCTTTTGTCATAAATCCTACTGCAGTGAGTATCCTTGTATATGCTTTATTTTGCATATATAGGAGTATGTCTAGTAGGATCAATTCCTAGAAGTTGAATTGCTGGTAAAAGCATCTCTGCATTTGTGATATTGATAGACATACTAAGTATCCTTTCAAGGAGGTTGTAGCAATTTACACTGAAACCGTCAATGAATGAGACATCCTCACCACTGTGTTGGTGAGGATGTCTCATTCATTGATGAGTTACCAGTAAGTTATCAGACTTTTTTATCTTTGCCAATCTGATGGATGAAAATTGGTATCTCAGTTTTAATTTGCATTTCTTTCATGAGTATAATTGAGCATCTCACAAGTTTAAGATTCATTTGTATTTTCTTTTGATTCGTAGTCTGCCCATGTTTCTGTTGAGTTGTTGGTCTTTCCAAGTCTTTCAGATTTGGTATCTCTTTGACCCATTTCTGTATTTGGTGTAGCCCACTCTGGGGACTGAGGCAGGCTGTGCATTCGAATGAGGCTTTGGTGAGTGGGATGGATCAACTGTCTGGTGATGAAAAGGAGTCCATTTTCTTGGGTGTGGCCATTGCTGCATTGGAGGCTGCTGGCGGCTCCAAGCTTGGTGGTTTCTGGTCCTCACCCCTGCAGTGCTTGTCAGAGTGGGGAGCTGTCTGACTCACATGGAGAGCAAATGCCTCCTGGTGGGTTGAACACGTAAGGAAGGGTTGGTGAGAAGATGGACACAAATGAGACTAGGAAAGCCAGGGCTGGGAGGACGAAGGGGGTGTTGGAGGGTATCCAGAGCACGGAGTATTGGCATTTAGGCAGATTCATAGGAAAGAGGCATGATAGTGACACTGGAGATTTTCAAATACACAGTGTCCAAGAAGTCAGGAGAAATAGGATACATTTGGATTTAAACAGTATGTGAATTACATTTTCAAAACTATGCTGGATATGTTGTTTTGTTTTGTTTTGTTTTGTTTTCAAGACAAGGTCTCACTTGGTCAACCAGGCTGGAGTGCAGTGGAGTGCAGTGACAGAATCTCAGCTCACTGTAGCCTTGACCTCCTAAGCTAAAGCGATCCTCCTACTTCGCGATCCTCCTACTTCAGCCTCCCTAGTAGCTGGGACTACAGGCGTGTACCACCACACTCAGCTAATTTTTTATTTTTTGGAGAGCCAGGGTCTTGCTATCAATATGTTTTTTCTCCCCAACCTCCAGACAACTTTTCAGATGTTTAGCTAAACACAAAGCAGTGGTTCTCAACTGGGAGTGATTTTGTTCCATACCCACTCCACCCCCCAAGCCCCAAGAGGCATTTGGCAATGTCTGGAGACATTTCAGTTGTTGTGTTTTGAGAGAGATGGAGAGGAAGGAGAATGCTACTGGCATCTAGTGGGTGGTGGCCAAGGATGCTACTAAACATCCTGCAGTGCAGAGGACAGCTCCCCATTTTACCCCAAATCCCATGTTCAAAACATGAGCGCCCTGATGTAAAGCAAATGGGGTCTGGTTGTTAATACGAAAAAAAAAAGCATCACGAATCCACTGTTTCCTTCTGTTTTCAGACATTTTGGACCCTCTTTTATGGCACAGTGGGACTCACTGATTTACATTCAGAAAAACTTCACCTGAAAAGGTGTGGAGGCATAGGAAAAACATGGAGAATTTTAGCTGAAAGTGCAACCAGCACACTGTTTTTAAAATAAGTCAGTACCCTATGTCCTAACTTTTCAGACTGTGAGAGCTGAGACCTGTCAGTGACCACTGGCTCCACCCTACTGCCTTCTGCTTGGCAGCTCTTTTTTTTTTTTTTTTGTCATGTCTTTGAGAAGGATTTTGCTAAGAGGATCACTCTTTCTCTTAAGGATACTCTGGACACAGGAGATAGGATTTTTTAACCTGAGGCTGAAAGGGTCTGAAAGTGTCATTGATGCATCAGGTGGCATTTTCAGTGTGTCCATGCTCCCCACATGGTGAGACCCTGCTGTGCTGAGTCTCCTGTGCCCTCAGGATGCCCGTCTCTGGGTGGCCTTCCATGTTCAACCCTGGAGACTCAGAGGAACCGTAGAAATACCCAAGGGTTTGGGCACCACACTCGGGAACCACACTGCAGGGTTGAAATCTTCACTCCTCACTCCTCACCTGTTCATTATTTTGGGCAGGCCTCCGTTGCCTTGTCTGTAAAATGGGAATAGTATTAGTACTGTAATGAGGATTAACTGAGTGTGGGAAGGTGCTTAGAATGGCACCAGTAAGTGTTAGCTATTATAATTGTGATGATGATGATTATTGGTTTCAGCCACTGGCAGTTCCAGCCTTCTTGCCCCTCCTCTTCAGTCCTCTGGAAACCCTTTGCCAAGATCAGCCAGCACACTAGATTCCAGGGGAATTTCCGATGGCATCCCTGAGCCCTGCTGTGCTTGAATACTTTTCCCCAAGTCTGGGGTGGGCTCTGCTTCTCCCAGGATGAAGCTTGTGCTGAGCCAGTTCCCCTCCCTCCTCGTCCACCCTTACCTCCTCCATTGAGGGAGGAGTGGCCCTGCCTCTCTGAGATGGGCTTCTTATCCCGAAACCTAAGAGGATGGTTGTAGAACCCAGCTTCAATCAGGGCTGGGCTGGCGGGCTCCTTGCTCTTGGTCCTCAAAGTGCATTTCAGCTCAGTCTCACCACAGTCACCAGAAAGGGCTATTTATAAAACGAGGACAGCCTTTGGTCCGACCCTATAAACAGTCTTGCTAGGAAGTCATTAGGTGAAGCTGATTTTTCATTTCTTTTCATTCAGCTTGGAGCTTCATATTCAGATAGGTTAATGGCTAGGGATCACAGGGTCTTATGCCTGGGTGGGTGGTCCAATCCCTGTATTTGGTGGTTTCTTAAAACAAGGCGCTGGTTCAACCAGCGCCTTGTTTTAAGAAACCACCAAATACTGAGACACCTTATGGGATGCAGCGAGGTGACAGAGGGAAAGAGGCAGATAAACCCTGTCTCCGGGGAGCTTGTAGTCCAATGGGGGCAGCACAGCCCCTGCCAACAGGGACTCCCAATCTGTTAGGGAGACATAGCCTCTGTCCTCAGGGAGCCCCCGTCTGAGGGGGAAGGCATAGGAGGAGGTGCAGGATGAATTCAGACTGATGGTGAAATAGTTCATGTTCTCCAGGAGCTCCAGGTCTGATGGGGGAGAGACAAACCCTGCTCATCCAGCCTGATGGAGGATACTTGAGTCTTGCTTTCTGACTCAGTTTGATGATGTGTGATACAAAGAGAATCCTCATGGAAATGGATGTTTCCATTCTTAAACCCCTAACTTTCTTTCTCCCAGGACAGAAGTGGAGGAGGCAGGAGAGAGTGTGGCAGCCTGGGCAGAAGAGATGTAGTGGTGCCTGCTGATGTGGCCCCTCTATGGGCCCAACCCCCCTCTGGAGCCCGTGCAGAGGCTGTGCTATCTTTAGTGGTTGCCCTTTGTAATCTTTAGAGGACATTGCTGACGTGGCTGTTTCCTGGGTTGGACCTTTTCCCCTAGAGAGCCATGCCCTTTGGGGAGTGAGAAATTGCTATACAGTGGGGCGGGCGGTGGGGAATTGTTGGGGGCTTCTCGAACTTGGCTGCTGTTCCCTACTTTCTCTCAAGTCAGAGGGTGAGACTTTTAGACTCTTTGGGCAATCTGTCTTAGGGTCAGAAAATAAGACTTTTGAAGAAGAGATACAAAGTATCATCTAGCCTGACTTTCTCATGTCACAGAGGAGAATATGGAGGCCCAGAGAAGGGGAAGGGTTTTTATCAGCATTACACATTGCTTAGAGGCTGTGTCCTGGGCTTCATCCTGGCTCCTGAGTCTATTGCTGTCATTGGCGTGCCTCACACAGGCTGCCTGGTAATAGCAGTGGTCGGGGAAGTCCTGTTGAGGCTTGGTCAGGTCAGTTATTCCCTGGCTCAGAGTCCTGCATGCTCCATCACCCCCAGAGAAAAGGCCAAGGGCCTAACTGGCCTCAGGGCTGGTCTGCCCTGGCTCTCACCACCCCCGCCCACCCCTCACATTGCTAACCTGCCTGCTTCTCCTCGCTCTTACCACACTGAACTCCTGGTTGTTCCTGAGATTCCCACCTCAGGGCCTTTGCACTTGCTGATCCTCTGCCTGGAATATCTCCCCCCAGGTATCTGCATGGCTGACTCTCCTCTTCCTCCAGAGACCCCTGCCCTGACCATCCTAGATAAAACACCCTCCTTCCTCGCCATTCTCTATCCCTCTTCTCCTGTATTCCTTTTCTCTAGAGCCTTTATCACCATCTGGCGTGGCATATAGATATTTATTTAACTCTTTCTTTCTTTCCTCCCTGTGGAATGTAAACACCAAAACTTGTTCTGTTTTGTTCGCTACTCTGTCCCTGGCACCTAGAATATGCCTGGCGCAGGCTGGGCATGGTGGCTCACACCTGTAATCCCATGTCATCCCAGCACTTTGGGAGGCCAAGGCAGGTGGATTGCTTAGGCTCAGGATTTCAAGACCAGCCTGGGCAACATGGCAAAACTCTGTCTCTACCAAAAATACAAAAATTTTCCAGGTGTGGTGGTGCACGTCTGTGGTCCCAGCTACTTGGGAGGCTGAGGTAGAAGGATCGCTGATGCCTGGAAAGTCAAGGCTGCAGTGAGCTGTGATTGCGCCACTGCGCTCCAGCCTGGGTGACAGAGCGAAACCCTGTCAAATAAATAAATAAATAAATAAATAAATAAATAAATAAAACATGCCTGACACATAATAAGTGTCCAGTATCTATCTGTTAAAAGAAGGAAGGGAGCAAAGGTTGGGGGGAAGGAGGAAAGATAAACACAAATGGAAATGAAAGGCCTCCAGGCACTTGGTGTTAAGGATGGTTTGATTTGGTTAGTCTCATCTGTAGGAAAAGGACACAATGGGCTGGGGTGGTGGAGACTCCACTGCTTTCCAGTGGCCATCTGGATCCATCTCTTTGGCATAGTAGGCTGGCAGCATTTTCTGTCGACCCTGATCTCCATTCGTCGTGCATGGTCCTTGTACCTACCATGCCTAGACTCCCTTTTCTGGCAAGGAAAAGGCATGTAGTAGATGAGCTGAGGATCCAGGGAAAGACTATGGGGGACAGTACACACAAAATATATTTTTAAAAAAATTTTTTTGAGATAGGCCCTTACTCTGTCACCCAGGCTGGAGTGCAGTGGTGCCATCACAGCTTACTGCAGACTCTACCTGCTGGGCTCAGTTGATCTCCCACCTCAGCCTCCCGAGTAGCTGGGACTGCAAGTGCATGCCACCATGCCTGCCTTTTTTTTTTTTAATTTTTAGTAGAGACAGTGTCTCACTATGTTGTCCAGGCTAGTCTCGAACTCCTGGACTCAAGCGATCTGCCTGCCTTGGCCTCTCAAAGTGCTGGGATTAGAGGTATGAGCCACAGGCCCAGCCTACAATATATAAATTTTGATTGTGTTCATAAAATTGGGAGGTTGGGAGGGGAAGCTGAAAGCTCCCAGGTTTAGGTCCTGCCCCTTTTTTGTGGGTGGCCTTGGACAGTTACTTCCCCTCTCTCAGCCCCAGCTTCCTCATGTATAAATGAGAATTGAACTAGGCATCGACTCTCCTAGGAATCCATGCAGATGGGCTTTGGGGGTCTTTGTCTCAGAAGGGCCAGTGATCTAGGTTGTTCCCGAGGTCCCTTCTAGTACTGACATCCGTGTAGACCTTTGCATTTGAAACTCTGCCCTCTTTGGATTGAATATCAGCTTTTTGATGAAACCAGGACTTTCTTGATAAGCTGAAAATAAAGGTGACAGTTAAAAAAAATAAATGTTTAAAAAGTTTTCTCAGTGCCGGTTACTTTAGTAAATGTGGGGTTTTTTTTTTTTTCTTTTCTTTTTTCTTCTTGGTCTTAACCTATAAGCAATCACAAGATCAAACAAGTTTCAGTTTGAGTTCCCTCTGCTTGACAGTCTGAGCCTGTATCGCCTTGACTTATCAAGTTTGCTTTCAGCTAGTCTGGCTGTTTTGGGGAGGCCTTATCAGCCAAGTATTCAGCCCTCAGAGTAGGAAGATGTGGTCTTGGGCTTTCTTTGGAAGCTGGTACCCCTCACCCACTTATCTCCACCTCCCCTCAACCCTTCACCTGCCCCTCAACCTGGCCAATGAGCTGCTATAACACAGTAGTAACAGTCCTACTAACTTCGGAAAGATCATCAAATTCTTCCCCCTTCCCAAGCCCTTCCCCCTTACCCAGAACTAGATACGTAATTTACTGGGCCCAGTGCAAATGAAAATGTGAGGCCTCTTGATTAAAAATCATTAAGACTTTCAAGATGGTGACAACAGCACATTCAGCAAGCGTTGGGTCCTGTGGGACTGCACAGGCCACACATCCCTAAAGCCAGTGCTGCCCTTGCCACTTCCATCTTAGGTTACCAGGACCAACCATGGAGATGTATATAACACAATTTGAGAGGTACTGAACATTCCCTCAGAAGGAATTTGAGTTATTTCTGTCATGGCCTGTGTGATTCAGGGCTGCTATCCTGAGCCACTGTGTGTTTGGAAAATCCGTACAACTAGGTAGGGAGGGTTTGGATGGTGCCCATGAGTCCTGGTAGAAGGGGCAGAGAAGGATGATTTGTTCATACTGCCCAAGCAGCCCCATGGGTGCTGAGAGCATCATTTGTTCTGTCCTTTAAAAAGATTTTCATGGATAAATAAAATGTGGTATATCCATACAATGGAATATTATTCATCCATAAAAGTGGTTGGAGTACAATACATGCTACAACATGCATGAACCTTGAAGACATTATGCTGAGCGAAAGAAGCCAGACACAAAAGACCACCTATTATATGATTCCAATTGTATGAAATGTCCAGAATGGGCAAATCCATAGAGATAAAAAAGCAGCTGTCAGGAGAAGAGAGGAAAAGAGAGTGACTGCAAATGGGTATGGGGTTTCTTTGGGATGATAAGAATGTCCTGAAATTAAGTAGTCATAGTAATAGTTGTACCACCTTGTGACTATGCTAAAAATCAGTGAATTGTACACCTTAAAAGAGAGTGAAGTTTTTGGTGTGCTAATTAAATTTTGATATTTAGTCCTGGCACAGTGGCTCATGCCTGTAATCCCAGCACTTTGGGAGGCTGAGACAGGTGGATCACCTGAGGTCAGGAGTTTGAGACCAGCCTGACTGATGTGACCCTGTCTCTACTAAAAATATGAAAATTAGCCAGTTGTGGTGGCTCACCCCTGTAATCCCAGCTACCTGAGAGGCCGAGGAAGGAGAATCACTTGAACCTGGGAGGCAGATGTTGCAGTAAGCTCAGGTCGTGCCACTGCACTCCAGCCTGGATGACAAGAGCAAAACTCCGTCTCAAAAAAAAAAAAAAAAAAAAAAAAAAATTGTTTTTATTTTTAAAAAAGTACCTAGAGGAGGCCAGGTGCGGTGGCTCATGCCTGTAATCCCAGCACTTTGGGAGGCTGAGGTGGGCCGATCATGAGGTCAAGAGATCGAGACCATCCAGGCCAAAATGGTAAAACCTTGTCTCTACTAAAAATACAAAAATTAGCTGGGCATGATGGTGCATGCCTGTAATCCCAGCTACTCGGGAGACTGAGGAAGGAGAATCACTTGAACCCGAGAGGCCAAGGTTGCAGTGAGCTGAGATCATGCCACTGTACTGCAGCCTGGTGACAGAACAAGATTCCGTCTCAAAAAAAAAAAAAAAAAAAAAAATTAGCTAGACGAAAAGTCATGAACATTTAATCCTCTCCCCTCTGCCCTTCTGGGTGTTGATTCAGCACAGGAGCGGCCTTCTGCCTTCCATGTGTATCTCCCTCTTACTCCTGTCTCTCCCCTACCCCAGCCACAGATCATCTCTCAGACATCCCTCACGCAAAGCCTGTTTTCCAGGAAGATCCTCTGGAAGCTTTCATGCTAAGCGGATATGTGGCTGCTAAGACTTAGCTTCTCCAAGGCATTTGCATATTAACTTGTAAAAGGAGAAACCTTTTAGGTGAGAGGAATGAACATTTAATTTTAGAATTCCAAGTAAGAGCAAGCATGTGTGAAAGGTTTTTATTTTGTTTGGGGTAGGAGTGCTCAGTGCCCTGGAACTGGGGGTGGCCAGGCCCCCTTCACACTGGTTGGGCTGACCCCAAGCCCTGGGGAGCTTGGTGGTGAGCAGCAGGCTGAGAAATGTCCTCTTCAGGACAAGCAGTTTCCCCCAGACCCAGCCACACCGCCTTCACATTTTCCAAAGAGGGGACATTGTGACTTTTGAGGCTGCTGGAGGAGACAGCTTCTAATCAGGTTTCATTTCTTCCCTGTTTAGTGTGCTTGGTTTTTGAATCAAGGGGACCCTATTTGAGACAAGATAAGAACCCCTTGCTTGGTTCTTATCTGCTCTGGACCCTGTGAAGTTCACTTCTGCTTGCCCTTGCCCAGGGGTTCTCCAGGCTCCCACTTCCCTCTTTACACCTCCTGCACCTTCCCCCTCCTTCCCAATAGTGATAGTGATCACAGCCCCCCATAGTAATCACAGCCACAGTCTTCAAGACTAGTTTAGTTCAGGCTTCTTCACCTGTCTTTGAGAATCCTCTTTAGTCAGTGTGTAACCTTCCTCCTTCATATTCTTTGTGGTCCCTGGACGCTGAGACTTTTGTCTTAATCACCTTTGGAACTTTGGTGCCTGGCATGGTGCTTGGACACAGTAGGCACTTAATAAATGCTTTTGGACTGCACAAAACCAAGGCTGTGTTTGGCCCTGTGAGGGCTTGGGGAGCAGCGAAATCAGCAAGAGAGGTGGCGAGGCAGCTGTCAGCCTTGGGCATTTCTTGCTAAGAGAGGAGGAAATAGCATTTGCGTGGATAAAGAAGAGGCCCCTCAGAGCTTCATGTGTGTGGGATGATGAGCAAAGGGTGGCTCCAGAGCTGCCCCACAGAGCAGTGGCTTTCATGGAGTATCCTGTTCTGCAGGATCTCTTGGGTTTTGGGCTTGCATCTTCAGCCAGAAGGCATCTTCATGAACAGGTGTTTATGAAGTGCCTACCATATGCCAGGCACCCATCTAGAGCCTGTGACTTTGTTGGCACCCCATTGTGTGATGGACTTGGAAGAGCACAGAGGGCCCTGCCTGGGCTGGGACAGTTGCTTTCCCCTGAGCTTCCTGGGTTTCTTCCAGCTTCCGAGGGGTGTTAAGTTCCCATATGATTGCTTTTGGGCAAAACACATTGGTACTTATGTGTTTTTTTTTTTTTCTTTTTCTTTTTTGACAGAATCTTGCTCTGTTGCCCAGGCTGGGGTTGTGCAATCTTGGCTCACTGCAACCTCCACCTTCCAGGTTCAAGCAATTCTCATGCTTCGGCCTCCTGAATAGCTGGGACCACAGGTGCGCACCACCACACCTGGCTAATTTTTTGTAATTTTTTTAGTAGAGACAGGGTTTTACCACGTTGCCCAGAGTGGCCTCAAACTCCTTAGCTCAGGCGGTCCCCCCATGTCAGCCTCTCGAAGTGCTGGGATTGCAGGTGTGAGCCACCACAGCTGGCCAGGTGCTTATGTCTTAAACACTGCCATTCACATTTCTACCTCTGAGGAGATGCAGGGGGTGAGGGTAGGACCAGGCTGTCCTCTCAGCCCCATCTATCTGGTAGGTGGGTGTAGGTCTTGCTCTGTCAGTCAGAGCTCTGGCAGGAAATGACTGGTGCACACAGAGGGTTTAACTGGGAGGATTATTTACAGATGTGTGGGCATGGTGAGGGAAACCATCCAAGGCTGGTGAGGCTCCCCAGAGCTGACAACAGTGGGAAGCTGTTACCTTCCCTAGGCCAGAAGGAAGGAGCCCCAGGGATGGGTAGAAAGGGCCTCGACAACAGCTGTGATGGTGGTGAGACACAACCACTGCCAAACTGTGGTAAAGAGGAGGAAGGGGGAATAAATGCTCTCACTTTAACTAAATCCAGCTGGAAGCCCAGGGAGCCCAGCTGATGTAGCCAGTGGTCCAGGAAGGGCAGAGAACAGAGTGTATGGGGGCAAGCTGCACACACCTGCCCCGGCTGCCTGGGCATTCTAAGGCTTGGCAGCCTCTTCCCCTTCTTCTTCTTCTTCTTTTTTTTTTTTTTTTTAGAAAGACAGAGTCTTGCTCCGTTGCCAGGCTGGAGTGCTGTGGTGCCATCTCGGCTCACTGCAACCTCTGACTCCCGGGTTCAAGCAATTCTCCTGCCTCAGTCTCCTGAGTAGCTGGGACTACAGGCACGTGCCACCACACCCAGCTAATTTTTGTATTTTTAGTAGAGACAGGGTTTCACCATGTTGGCCAGGATGGTCTCGATCTCCTGACCTCATAATCTGCCTGCCTCAGCCTCCCAAAGTGCTGGGATTACAGGTGTGAGCCACCGCGCCCAGCTTTTTTTTTTTTTTTTTTTTTTTGGGACAGAGTTTTCTCTAACTGTTGCCCAGGCTGGAATGCAATGGTGCGATCTCGGCTCACTGCAACCTCTGCCTCCCAGGTTCAAGCGATTCTCCTGACTTGGCCTCCCGAGTAGCTGGGATTATAGGCAGGTGCCACCATGCCCCACTAATTTTGTTTTGTTTTGTTTTGTTTTGTGTTTTGAGATGGAGTCTCACTCTGTTGCCCAGGCTGGAGTGCACTGGCGCAATCTT
Source organism: Rhinopithecus roxellana (assembly GCF_007565055.1). NCBI lineage: Eukaryota > Metazoa > Chordata > Mammalia > Primates > Cercopithecidae > Rhinopithecus > Rhinopithecus roxellana. The sequence continues at coordinate 36,255,924 of NC_044552.1, read as the reverse complement.
GGCTCACTGCAAGCTCTGCCTCTGGGGTTCACGCCATTCTCCTGCCTCAGCCTCCCGAGTAGCTGGGACTACAGGTGCCCGCCACCACGCCTGGCTAATTTGTTATATTTTTAATAGAGATGGGGTTTCACCGTGTTAGCCAGGATGGTCTCGATCTCCTGACCTCATGATCCGCCCGCCTCAGCCTCCCAAAGTGTTGGGATTACAGGTGTGAGCCACTGCGCCCAGCCTAATTTTGTATTTTTAGTAGAGACGGGATTTCTCCATGTTGGTCAGGCTGGTCTTGAACTCCCTACCTCAGGTGATCCTCCCGCCTGGGCCTCCCAAAGTGCTAGGATTACAGGCGTGAGCCACTGCACCCAGCCTCTTCCCCTTCTTAGGTGACTCAGGATGTGCCCAGTCCACCAGTGCTCCCTTTTTCACAACACTGTGGCTATTAGCAAGAAGAAAGTGCCCCAGCCACACCAGCAGGATGACCACTGGTATTTTGACTATAGCAAGAATAACAAATTATGTTTATTGATGGCATTTTATGTGTATCCTCTCATTAAATCTTTACAACAACTGTAGCATGGGTACCCTGATTATCCTTGTCTTCATCCTGTTACTAAGGAAGAATGCGGGGCTGAGAGAGGTTAGCAAGCTGCCTGGTCACTCAGCTAGCCAGAGGCAGAGTTGAGCTCAGACCAATTCCGACTGACTCCCGAACACACACTCTTAGCCTTTGCCTGCCTCTGTAGTGGGGCCCCACCTACCCTGTGGTCAGTGCTATGTGTGTGCTGGCCCACTGCTTGGGATGGTCTTCCTACTTCCTCTCCAGTTGACCCCATTGAACCCATTTCTTGAGACCCAACTCAGATCTCACTTCCTCCCTGAGACCTTCTCAGCCCTCTCCATCTCTCTATTAGGCATCAGTGGCAGGTGATTCTCAGCCATCCCTTGGAATGTTATCCGGCTGTTTTGAGTGTGCACGTCTCCAAAGTCTCCAATGAGAATCCAGCTTTCTTAGGTGCAAATCCTAGGTCCTGAGTTTTCTTTCACTCAAAAGGTTTAGTTGAAGAGACTTTTAAGTTAGTTAGGGGGAAGGGAACTAACTGGGAGGATACGGCACCCAGGGACTGTACTGTAAGTGGTCACAGGGGAATGGTCCTGTGGGGGGAAGCCATTGCCCCTCTGAGGCCTGAAGGAACTCCATTGGAGAGAACTGTCACCCCAGCCCAGTGAGAGCCGTAGCTATTGGACAGAAGCCTCATGTAGGAGCTGATGGATTTGAGAACTGGCTTTCTACTTGGTTAGTAAGAACTCAATGAAAGCCAATGGGGAGGGCTTTTTTTTTTTTTTTTTTTTTTTTTTTTTTTTTTTTGAGACGGAGTCTCGCTCTGTCGCCCAGGCTGGAGTGCAGTGGCCGGATCTCAGCTCACTGCAAGCTCCGCCTCCCGGGTTCCTGCCATTCTCCTGCCTCAGCCTCCCGAGTAGCTGGGACTACAGGCGCCCACCACCGCGCCCGGCTAGTTTTTTTTTTTTTTTGTATTTTTTTAGTAGAGACGGGGTTTCACCGTATTAGCCAGGATGGTCTCGATCTCCTGACCTCGTGATCCGCCCGTCTCGGCCTCCCAAAGTGCTGGGATTACAGGCTTGAGCCACTGCGCCCGGCCGGGGAGGGCTTTCTTTAAGGCAAGTGAAGAAGCAGAAGCTAGAGCTGACTCTAGTAGGAGCTTACAGTCTAGTTGAGGGGTTTTTGTTTTTGTTTTTGTTTTTTGGCACCGAGTCTTGCTCTATCACCCAGGCTGGAGTGCAGTGGCACGATCTTGGCTCACTGTAACCTCTGGCTCCCGGGTTCAAGTGATTCTTATGCCTCAGCCTCCTGAGTAGCTAGGATTACAGGCACCCACCACCATGCCTGGCTAATTTTTGTATTTTTAGTAGAGAGAGGGTTTCACTGTGTTGGCAAGGCTGGTCTGGAACTCCTGACCTCAAGTGATCAACCCTCCTCGGCCTCCCAAAATGCTGAGATTACAGGCATGAGCCACCGTGCCAGGCCTTAGTTGAAATTTTGAGGGAGGGAAGACAGGCACATACCACCTACTTAAACAGAACAGCTCTTCTACAGGGCAAGATTTCCCCCGAACAGATGAGGTTGCCATATGCAGGCACAATGGAGGGGAACATTTAAGGAAAGAGAACTGCCGACGGCTTCCTTCTTATAGGATAGAGGCTGAATGCTAGTCCAGCTCTGTAGGGTTCCCCAGAAGGCCTCACACAGGTCACAGATGCATCTGGTTGAGCACGCCAATCCGTGTTTTGGCACTCTTGAAGTCTCAAAGTTCTTTAAAAAGCTTCCGTGAGAGCCCCAGAAGTTTGGATACATTGCAAATGTCCTTCGCCTTTGGAGCTGATGCTAAGGAGGGAGTTGATCATCAGGTCTCCCGGCCTTGGGAACCGCTGCACTGGGAGGACCTCAGTCTTCCTCCTGTGTGAAGCTGCTTAGTCTCATTTCTTTTTTCTCTATTCCTATTTTGCCACCCACTCCTGTTGGCCTAGATCCTCCTAGACACTGGAAGGGTAGATCAAGTGAGGAAGCATTTGGAAGGAGACGCAACAGATGAAAGGTTGAGAACTCTTTGTTTAGGCCCTTCTTTGCTGGCCCTTGTGAATTTTGATAAGTTCCCTTGGAGTTTTCTCTCTGCTAGGCCTGGGACATGCTCAGAGACACTCCGGTTATCCTGAATGCCTTTTACTTCCCTAGACACATCACCTACCCTCTGACCTCCAGGTCTTTGAACTCTCAGTTCTGTTCTTGCTACCTAGAGCACTCCGCCACCCCTCTTCTCTGCCTTGTAAAACATTAGGGAGCCGTGGGGACTGTGGAGAATCCCACGGCTTGCACTCCATCTAAAGAGTTTCTGGGCTCCTGATTTACAGGTTGTGGGCCTGAGGGTTACTTGGATTGTCTGTGGCTGCTCCCCTTTGCAGAGACTCAGAAACGCTTGGGGAGCATAGCCTGGGAAAAACATAGAGGAAAACAGAGAAAACTAGGGCTCAGAGGAGACACTCAGGAGAGGATAATGGATCCTCCTCAGGGACCAGGGAGAGCTGGTGGGGGTTGACCTGAGGAGGCCAGAGAGGCTCTGGAAGGGGCTTTACACCTATGCGAGGACATCTCTTCTACATCTGTTCTTGGGGACTGGCAGGGCCAAGGGGTGGCTTGGGGTCAATGGCAGTGGTAGACTCAGGACCCAGGCTGGGCACAGAAGCCAGGAGGGCCTGGCTGGGAAAGACCCTTCATTTTACAGAAAAAAGATAATTCTCTATGCCAGTCTGTGACCTGCTCTGGTGCCTTTGCTTTTTAATACTGTGTAGGTTTCAGACATCAGATAATGCCTTGGTTCATGGTTTTGGTTTTGTTTTAAGAGATGGGATCTTGCTATGCTGCCCAGGCTGGACTCAAACTCAGCTGATTCTCTTGCCTCAGCCTCCCAAGTAGCTGAGACTATAGGCGTGCGTCACCATGCCCAGCTCTGGTTCAGATTTTAAACTATTATTTTTTCTTTATTTTGAAAATAAAACATAATAAAGATAACAAAGAGGAAAAGGAAGTGAAAGTAATGTCACTCATAATCCCACCACTCAGATATCATTTACATTTAGAACCTGGGCATGTATACTTCCCAGACAATTTTCTGTGTTTTTATAAATACAGAAGCAAATAAAAATGCATTTTGTAACCTGCTGTGTGTATGTGTGATTTGTGTCCATTGAAAAGAATACATGCTTGTCCCAAATTTGAATGGTAGGGTATAAAGAGACCCCCCACCTTCCCCTGCCTCCATCGTTTACCCCCTAATTCTACTCCTCAGAGGCAGCCTCTTCGAGTAGTTGCTGGTATATCATTGATAAGGGAGACATTTAGAAGGGATAATGTGTGTGGAATAGCAAAACTGTTAGTATGGCTTGTACAGATGTTGTCATGTGGAGGTTAGGAGGAGGTGAAGGGTAGGTTTAGAGGGGCTGGGAAGTAGTTTGTGGTTAGAGAAGAGACTTTGAGAAATGAGTTAGAGAAGGAGGAGATGGAGAAGTTTTTAGGACTGGGTTTTGATTGGATTTGTCATAAGGAGCAGGGTGAGTGAAGGTGAATGCAACAGTGGGTGGGGCCAAATGTTGTGAAATTTTACCTCCTGGGTGGAGACTGGACTAGAGGGGGCAGCAGATATGCAAATGGGCAAGAGACACATCAGGAAGTGGTGATAGTATGATAACTGGTAGATATTTGTAAAATACCTTTGCTTGACAAAACAAAAGTTGGCAGCCCTAGTTAGTCCCCCCCGCTTTTTTTTTTTTGTTTGTTTTAAAAAAAACTTTTAGCAAATCTGTGAATACCAAAAACCTGAGCAAAAGTGTAGAACCGGACTGGGTGAGGGGTGCAGATTTTAGATTCAGTTCTAGTTTTGGGTCTGACTGACTGTGCAGTTTTGGACTCCTCGGTTTGTTTGTTTGTTTGTTTGTTTGTTTATATTTTTGAATCGGAGTCTCGCTTTGTTGCCCAGGCTGGAGGGCGGTGGCTTGATCTTGGCTCATTGCAACCTCTGCCTCCCAGGTTCAAGCGATTCTCCTGCCTCAGCTTCCTGAGTAGCTGGGTGGTACCTGCCACCATGCTGGCTAACTTTTGTATTTTTAGTAGAGATGGGGTTCACCATTTGGCCAGGCTGGTCTGGAACTCTTGACCTCAAGTGATCCACCTGCCTTGGCCTCCCGAAGTGCTAGGATTATAGATGAGAGCCACAGTGCCTGGCCTCCTCAGTTCTTTTAGATCCCAGCCTTCTTATCTGCAGATAAGTGGTTCTCAACCCTGTAGGCACATTAAAATCACTGGGAAGCTTATAAAAGAAAACAGTTGATGTCAGAGCCCCACTTCAGACCGAATGTGTCAGAATCTGGGGGAGCCTGGGAATTTTTTCAGAAATGCGGCTAACATTGGGAACCCCTGGATTTGGGTCATCTTAATGGCTCATTTTAGCCCTGAAATGTTATGATTCTCTGTATTGTATCATATAATTTCATTCCTTTCAGATACTGTGCACAAATGTCATAAGCTTCTTACATACCACGAAGTCATTTTTTAATGAAAAACTCCCCTGCCGGGCGCGGTGGCTCAAGCCTGTAATCCCAGCACTTTGGGAGGCCGAGACGGGCGGATCACAAAGGTCAGGAGATCGAGACCATCCTGGCTAACATGGTGAAACCCCGTCTTTACTAAAAAATACAAAAAACTAGCCGGGCGAGGTGGCAGGCGCCTGTAGTCCTAGCTACTCGGGAGGCTGAGGCAGGAGAATGGCGTGAACCCGGGAGGCGGAGCTTGCAGTGAGCTGAGATCTGGCCACTGCACTCCAGCCTGGGCGACAGAGTGAGACTCCGTCTCAAAAAAAAAAAAAAAAAAGAAAAACTCCCCATAATTCTCATTAGGCCTGTGATATAATGCCTATGTCCTGCAATCAATAAATTAGACTCATAAACATAGTAAAACATCAAATAATTACTTTTTTGACCCAGAAGTTCAAAGCGTGGACTTTAATCTTTAATTTCTCATTCCCTCATTTTGCAAAAACTACTGCCTGGAGTCCTGGGGCCATCTTTATTTGTAAAGAAGACGCTGAAACATTGAGACATTACTGGAAGTGTCTTTGCTAGAAGAATTGTGTATACCGTAAGTTCCAAATTAGGAGGTCCAGTTTGGGGAAGCTGTATCGGATCTAAATTCTACATGGAGTGGGAGGTGTTTAGAGTCTTGGTGCTTGCCGTTTTATCTTTATCATTGAAGTTCTTGGTTTTGTCTCTTCCTAAATGAGTCATTTTTTTAAAAAGGAACCTAACTTGGGGGGGGCAAGGAAACCACTGCGGGAGGTGCTGAATGTGGGGGCGCTGAGGAGCCAACCATCAGGAGACCGAGTTTACAGCTGGGCCCTCCACTCAGGAGGGGTGGAGGGACCCGTTCTTGCTGAGGGTGACTCAGAGACAAGTGGGACATAACCTGGTTGGGGAGGCGCAATAGGGAGGTATTGATGTTGTTTATTAATCTACCGAGTATTTACTGGAGCACAGCCACCAAATATACTGCCTGGACGAAGGGCCGATTCCACAGGTGCTTGGGAGATTGTGAACAAAGGGGAAGGAGCTTCCTAGTTTGTCCTCTACTTGAGATGAGACACAGATTGTGTCCACATTTGCCTGCACTTTCAGATAAATGAACTGAAGTTATCGAGCCCCATCCTGGTGTGAACAATGCAAGTAAAAATGTTAGGGCCAGGCAGGATGTCACGGGGAAGGAGATGGCAGCTGAAGACCCCCTTGTGGAATGCTGAAGGGCCCGATGATACAGACGCTGGCCGGGCAGCCAGATGGAGATCAGATTGAGGACGGGAGCTCTGCGGGACCTCTGTGTGTCACTTCCCCTTTCTGTGCTAAGATCTCCCAGCTGAAAAAATGGTCCCCCCGCTACACACCTCAGTCACCAGGCCCTGCCAGCTGTTGGGAGTGTTTGATGGCCTAGATGCCTGAGTGGGTAGGGGTGGGAGAGAGAACAGGAGCGGGTGAGCAGAGCCTGGCTTTGGAAACCAGAGCGACTCCGCACATTTTGGCCCAAATCCCTCCCATGCTTGGGTTGAGGAGAAGCCCAGGGTAAGGGTGTCTCCCTAGAGCCAGGAAGATCTTGGTGCGGTGGGAGTGTTGGCTCCGCACGTTCCTCCTCCACACAGGGCCCCCAGCAGGGCCGGATTTCATCTTTTCTCAGTGGCGTGCAGCCTCTTGCCACTGTGCATGCGTGTTTTCTAAGTTTGTCACAAACTTCCTGTTTAGGTACGATAAGAGGCTCGGAGCTTTTTGTGTTTTGAAACCCGGGCATTCACCGAGGTCCGGCGCTTCTCTCTTACCAGCAGTGGGGTGACCTGTTTGTTCCTTTGCGGACTTCTGCCGTCCTTCTTTGAAAACCTTCTTACTGGGAAATGCTCTGTGGCCTCTGCTTGTTTCTGTTAGTAAGAGTAGAGAGAGCTGTGAGCTCTGAAGGCTGGAAATGGGGAGGGGAGCACCACTGAGTAAGCCCCTTATGTAAGGCCAGGCACTGTGCTAGATATTATACTTCCATACACTTATTTATTTATTTATTTATTTTGTTTGTTTGTTTGTTTGAGACGGAGTCTCGCTCTGTCACCCAGGCTGCAGTGCAGTGGCGTGATCTCGGCTCACTGCAAGCTCCGCCTCCCAGGTTCACACCATTCTCCTGCCTTGGCCTCCCGAGTAGCTGGGGCTACAGGCACCCGCCACCACGCCCAGCTAATTTTCTGTATTTTTACTAGAGACAGGGTTTCACCATTCACAGGATGGTCTCGATCTCCTGACCTCGTGATCTGCCCACCTCGACCTCCCAAAGTGCTGGGATTACAGGGATGAGCCACCGCGCCCAGCCTACACTTACTTTATTTAGGCGTCACAGTCACTCATACAGAGCCAGACTCCAAGAGGTGAAGGCTGACCTGGCTGATGAGGTCAGGATTGATCCCAGGCCTGACTCCAGTGCTCCTGTGACTTCAGCTAAGTCCTGAGGAGTACACTGCCCCTTTGGTTGCCCCTGGTTTGGGTAGATCCTGATTTCATATGGGGCATCTTGGTGACAGCATCCCCTTGAAACCTATGGTTTTCTCTCAGCCCCTTGTTACCCAGATCTGCCCATCTGTCTGCCTGGGGTGATTGGATGGCCTTTGAGTGCTTTGCTGATTTTCACCTTTCCCAGGCATCTTCCTCTTGTGGCTCTGGGAATCCCAGAATTGTTAGATGGTGGTCCACAGCCAGTGATTGAAGTGGATCAGTCCAGCTTCTCATTTCCCAGAAATAGAATATTCTTTTTCCTGCTTCTGGGCGCCCAGCCCTGACTGTTCTGCCAGTCACCATGAGCTTCTCCATACAGCTGGATTTCTCACATTTCAAGCTGTCCCTTGAAGAAGGAAGAAGAGGGTATATCTGTCTATGTCTACAAAAGCATGTGAAAGGGTGGCAAAGGAAGGACACCAAGACCTTGAATATGCAGGTGCAGGAAGAGGAGGGAAGAGCCAAATCCAGCCGTCCTCCTCCCCGTTAGAGTAGATGTTAGGAGGTGCTCCTAACTCTGGTGCCTCCTGCGCAGGAGGAATAGGTGTGCCTCCCAGCTTCAAGAAGGCCCTGTGTCCCTTCACTTGGCCATCCCGGTTCCCTTGTATTTTCTGAAAAACTTCTGGAATCATATTGCCTGAGCATCAGGATTGTTCTGTAGATCAAATAACTGAGACACTGTGTTGAGCAGTGGGCAGTTGCAAGCATTTGCATTAGACGATTCATTGCCCTGAAGAGGCTTGCAGTCCACATGAGCACAGGGAACTCTTGCCCAGAGAAGCTAGATGCAGTGAGCTCAGAAGAGCCAGGAGAGCTTGGTAAGCTGGGTTGGTGCCACCCAGCAGACTGCAGGAGAGGGCTGGAGCTGGGTGGCCAGACGACAGAGCTGCAGGGGAGGAATGTGCTGGGTGTTGGGACCTTGACGGGGGTGCATGGACTGGGCAGGGGATTACAGATGGGGTGAGCAGAGGTATGCATGGGAAGCAAGATCGAAGAAGGAGATGTGCACCGTTTATGAAGGATCCCAAGGGGTGGCTGTGGAGCTTGGAATGTTCCTGTATTGAGGAGCCTCCAAAGCCAAAGCATGGGGCCGGGATTGGTAAATGCAGTGCTGTAAGAAGATCCGTCTCAATTTGTGAACTGTAAATGGGCAGTCCTGGGAGGTAACTTAGGAGACATTTGTCATGTCAAGTGTTAGGAATGAAATGGTGAGGACTTGGACTAGGGTGGTGGTAGTGTATGTAGAAAAGACGAGAGGGAAGTGGAAAGTTTCAAATCTCAGCTCTGCCACTTGCTACCTGTGTGACCTTGAGCAAATTACTTCATCTCTTTCAATGTGTTTTGTCGTCTATAAATAGTAGCTAAAAACACTTCACAGGACTCTTGTTTGAGGATTTTAACTTGTAACATACCCAGCACTTAGTAGGTACTCAAGGAATAATGAATCTTCTCATGCAGGAAGAGGCATCATTTTGTGACTGGGAGGATTTAAGGGAGTGGAGTATGAGGTTCTGGGTCTGGGAGCCCGGGAGAATGATGAACCCTTCATAGAAAGAGATGGACCTGCTTGGGGCTTTGAATTTAGCTTTAGGAACTTCTCCTAAACCCTGGCTACTGAGGGCTGTCACAGAAAACCTCACATCCATGAAGATTGTGCCTCTATGAAACCACGGCCTCTGGTTAGAGCAGGGCCCTCCTGGATGCTGGCCAGCAGCTGGCTGTCTCAGTCAGGGTGTGGACTAGGGTGAGAGAGTGAGCCACCTAGGGCACAAACGTCAGGAGGTGCTGGGTTTCAGGGCCACGCCTGCACTTGATATCCACAGTAGGACATGCATCCCAGCCTCCTCTCCTATCTGCCCTTCTCCGCTCAGGAGACAACCTGGCTTCTCTGTTCACTGAAAATATTACTCCACGGCTAGCTCACTCAGGTTCCCGCCTGCCCTCCTGTGTGCTGACCTGCATCTGGGCTCATTCCCACCTGGTTTCCTTGCACTCAAAGAAAGAGACATCCTTCCTTCTGGCCAGAGAGAACCCTCTCCCTGTACAGGGGTCCCCCTGCTTCCTGCAGCCCCTGGGACCTCACGCCTCAGTCTTGCAACCCAACTTCCTCAGACCTTCACACCCCTCAGCCTCACCTTCTCTTTTCTCCACCCCTCACAGATGGATGTATGGAAATAAGCTGCCCTCGCTAACACAGCCCACGCAGACTGGCCTCCACCGGTGGGGGCTTGTACCTGGTCCAGGGCAGGGAGCTGGTGGGTTTGCTGCAGAGGCCTCCCGCCTTCTGCAGGGGCTGCTCTCTCTAAGGTCACCTGCAGCCTCCATGTTGCCACACACAACGGACACTTCAGTCCTTATCTGTCTGGGCTCTTTGCTGCTTTGGACACTGTGGACAGCTTCCTTCTTCTTGCAACTTTCTTTTCTCTTGGCTTATTTGATTCCATCATACAAAGTCTTTCAACAGCTATTTCTTGAGCACCTACTATGTGCCAGGCTCTGGGCACACCATAATACGATGTCCCTGCTCTCAGGGAGTTTACAATTTAAGGGAAGTGGGGAAAGGGGGTTGAAAAAAATAAATAAATGTCAGGTGGTGATAAGGGTTGCAAAGAGAAATACAACAGGGAAGGAGGCTAGGAAGGGGGCCGGGGTTGGAGGTGGGCCTCACTGCAAAGGACGTGAGAGCAGAAACCTGTAGGAAGTGACAAATGCCTGGGGGATGAGTGCTCCAAGGATGGGGAAGAGCAAATGGGGATGGGGTTGAGGCAGGAGCCTTCCTGAATGTTTGAGGAAGCCATTGTGGCTGGAGGAAATGGAGGAAGGGCAGAGTAGGAGGAGAAGAGGTCAGGTGTCTCAGTCCATCAGGGAAGAGGCCCAGCCAAGTCATTTGGACTGTGGCCATTTCAAGGACTTTGGCTTTTACTTTGATACAGATGAAATACTATAGGAGTGTTCTGAGCAGAAGAGTGATTTTTAAATGATCACTTAGGCTGCTCTGGGGAGCATGCTATATTTGTTAGCTTGAGCTGCCATAACCAAGTACCACACACTGGGTGGCTTAAACCACAAATTTATTGTCTCACAGCTCTAGAGGCTGCGAGTCCAAGATCAAGGTGTTGGCTGGAGACTCCAGGGAAGGGTCTGTTTCGGGCCCTTCTCCAACTCTGGGTAGCTTCTTGGCTTGTGGCAGAAAACCTCCAATCTTCCAAATGTCCCCTTTTTATAAGGACACCAGAGTCATTTTGGATTAGGAACCCCCATTCTACTTCATTAGGACCTCATCTTAACTTTTATATCATCAATGACCCTGTTTCCTAATATGACATCTTCAATGACCCTGTTTCCTAATATGCCACATTCTGAGATCGTAGGGATCAGAATTTCAACATAGGAATCTTGGAGAGACACTGTTCAACCTCCAAGACATGGTTATAGAAAGGTAAGGGGAGGAGTGGAACAACTAATTAGGGGATTATCACAGTAACCTAATGAGAGATGCTGCTCACTTGGACCAAAGTGGTACCAGTGGAGGTGTTGAGAAATGGTGAGGGTCTGGATATTACTTTACATTAAAGCTGGTGTCCTTTGCTGATGGATTAGACATGGGGTGTGAGGGAAAGAGGAAAGCCATGATGACTTGGATTTAGAGCCTGAATAACCATAGTGAAGTTGGACGTCTTGGTCTCCTAAGTCCTCTTCTACCCCGGGGACCTTCCTCAGCAGCCTTTGCTGGGTCCTCCTCCTGGGTAGGCCCATCAGCTGCTGGGTTCTTCAGGGTTTTATCCCGGGTCAGTCCTCTTCCTGATCAATACCTACTGTGCCCGTGCTGAAGCCTGATGTCCTGACTGTGCTCTTTGGGTCACTCCTGCAGGCCCTGGCTGTGGAGGATGCTGAAGGAAGAAGACGCAGAAGCAGGACTACCCTGAAAGATTCAGCCTCTTCATCTTCAAACAGGTAGCTTCTCGGGTATTGTTGGTGTTGGAACATTTTACAGCAAAGCAGTCGTAAGACCATTTCTTGGACCCACATGTTGTGGAGAATGCCCCAGGAAGCGGAGGAGGGCTGCTCTGGGCCTGGACACCCATTGATTTCTAGAAAATTTTCTTTGGGAAGTGGTCAGGGATTGTGGATTCACATAATGGTTTTTGGCGGCTTCTGGAATGGGGTGGAGGGCGTCTTGTCTCTCTTGATTTCGCAGAATTGTAAATAGTTGAGGATCCAATGAACGTCCACGGATGGTAGTTCTAGAAGTGTTTAGAAGGACTTAAAAATGTCTGGGATGCATCTCTGGAGAGTGGTGGTGTAGAAGGCTGCTGTGGGAAGCTCCACAGAGAATGTCAGGCAGATTCCTGGACTTAGGAGCCTTAGCTGGCCCTGGGGCATTCCTCGTGTTTTTATCAGCTCTGGCCTCAAGATCCCTTCCATTCTCAGTTTGTCCCTCCATAAAATGGGCATACAGCTATGATTCCTCTGCCGGGCCTCCCACAAGCTGTTTCAAGGGTCAGTAGTTTGTGCATAAATAGAATGTTAAGCTTTTATTTCAGGTGTAAACCCTGATCCAGCAGGAGGTGGCTCCGTCCTCCACACATTCTTGGTGACAGTGGGGAAGGGGGTGGTGGTGTCTGATTCGATTATTTCAGTGTGTGTGGTTTTGTTTTCTTGGCATGTGCCAAAGTTTCCATTCCTCCTATGTGAGGCTCAGAGTTGATTGCTTCAGTTTCTTTTTTATTGTTCCTAATTCTGATTTAATTTTAAAGCCATTGTGTCTTGGGGTTCCAGTCGGAAACATGTGGCTCGCGCAAATGGGGTAATTGAAGAGCCTCTACTGAAGGGACTATTTATAAGGATGCAGGCAGAGTTAAGAGAAGCCAACAAGGGATGCTGAAGCACCCAGGGTCAGCAGTGTCAGGGAGCTGTTACTGTGCCTAGGCCTGGAAGGAAGAGGGAGGCATTGGCTGTCAGGATGGGAAACAGGAGCTGGAGAGGTGTCCCTGGTAGAGGAATGCAATCAGCCTATAGCAGCATGGCCAGGAAAGAGCCAAGAGAATAAATACGCTCATTGAACCCCTGAGATCTCCCGTCTCCTGATGCCAGTGCCTCCCATTAGGTAGCCTCAGTCAGAGCCAGAAGGCAAGGGAACTGGGTGGGTGCTGTCCACGGAGGGCAGAGCCTCTGTGGGGCAGAGCTGTGTGGAGGGGGATGGAGGGTGGATTTGTGGAGCAAATGGGAACAGTCTCACAGAGTTAAGAGTTGAAGGTCACTTGGATTATAAGGATGTTTCTACTTTTGACCAAAAGAGGCTTTTGTGTATGTTTGAGTGAAACTTTGCATTGTGAAGTCAGCACAATGAACTGATTAATCAGCTCATGTACCTGCCATGTGCAGGGATAGGGTGGACTGCAGGGTGGGTGTGAACCAGCAGCTCAGCAGTATCCTAAACCATCCAAGTTGTTTTTTTTTTTTTGTTTTGTTTTTAATCTCTCTGCTCCTTCCTCCGTGGGTCAGTTCATCCTCAGGCTGGCTTCTGCACCAGACTGGCTTCTGCACCGGGCTGTGGGGAGACTGGGGGTGTGTAGAGTTCTGGACACTGTCAGGGGAGGAGGGAAATAGATCTTGGGAGCCACAGCTGACATCCATCATACTGTACCACCGGTAAAAGTAGAATAATAACCTTACTAACTTGAACCAGTCATTGAGGATAATAGTGAGAGGACACTCAACCTTAACTAGTAAAAGTTTGAATCTTCCAGTGTATACACTTCCATGTGTATAGTGTCAAGCAGAACCTTCCCAAACACATCCTGTTAGAAGCAAGTAGCATCTGTTCTTCAGTGTGTCTTAAAACGTAGGACCTTCTAGCAGGCTAAATATACCTTCTGAAATCCCGTTTAATTTCTCATTTGCTTATTCAACCTTTTAATAGCCAGAGTAAACACTGAACTCAAATTCTGGGTTGGTGAAGATTAAATTACAGTAATGAGGTTCTTCATTTATAACCTCATCTATAAAATGGAAATAAGAATAGCACCTACTTTATAGGTTTGCTGTAAGGATTAACTGAGGCGATCCGAGTCAAGTGCTTAGCCCAATAAATGCTACCTTTATTAGTGTCATATATTGCCAAATATTGTCACCTTTATGTTTTTATGCACATGTTTAATCTAGAAAATTAACTCTCTTCACAACAAATATTATTATCTGCTGCTGATTAGTTCTGTTAGAGAGGAGATAAATAAAGGTATTAAAATATTTAGTGTTTGTGGATTCTTTTTTTACTGAAGTTTTTTTTTGTTTGTTTGTTTGTTTTTCCTGTTAGAATTCATTTTGGGGGAAGCCTAAATAGAGAGAAGTTTAAGGAGCATACAATTAAAAATAGATATAATCTCTAGAATATAGAGATTTTAAAATTTTATGGCAATATGTTCTTATATTCTTAGTTGAAAAATCTCTTAAATAGTTGATGGCCTGTCATGACCTATCCCAGCTGAATTTTTTTTTTTTTTTTTTTGAGACGGAATCTTGCTGTGTTGCCAGACAGAAGTGCTGAGGCATGATCTTGGCTCACTGCAATCTCCGCCTTCCAGATTCAAGCGATTCTCCTGCCTCAGCCTCCCGAGTAGCTGGGACTACAGGCACGCGCCACCACACCCGGCTAATTTTTGTACTTTTAGTAGAGACGGGGTTTCACCATGTTGGCCAGGATGGTCTCAATCTCCTGACCTCACAATTCACTCACCTTGGCATCCCAAAGTGCTGGCATTACAGGTGTGAGCCACTGAGCCTGGCGATTTTTTTCCTTATTCTCAGTTTGGAGGCTCTGGAGGGATGAGTGACCCCCCTTGCCTTTGGTTTCCTGAACCAACTGTCCTGGGAGGATGGATGGATTTTCAGATCACTGGGATTGAGTGAGATGCCGCAGTACTGAGAAGCTAGTCTTGGGCATACACTTTAGTAGAATTTCAGCTGACGATATGGTGAATCATTCCCGAAAGCCTCTGGTGCCACAGGGCTGACCTCTCAGAATCCCAGGAGGGTCAAGCATCTTGATTTGGGTTTCCCAGATTAATGGTGGGGAGAGCACAGGTTGGCAAAGGGCCTCCAAAAGCTTTACCACCTGTTCCAGAACCAGGAGGAGGAGGCTTTGACGATGGAGGGCTGAGCATGTAGGGTGCAGCAGGAGAACAGTGTTCCAGAATGACCAGGAGCTTTGAAGACTACATTCTTCATCCCCACTCCCCTGAGTGTTGACTACAGTTAGACTTCCGTTTTCTGTAGGTTGTTAGTTGCACTTGGGGCTTGCCACCATTTGATACCTAGATGAGCACTGATTGACTCCAAATTCCTTGGCTCAGAGAGTGCTGTAAACTAGTGGTTCTCGAATGAAGATTGCCTGGACCAAGAAAGCACTAGGAGAGAGAGAGAGAGAGAAAAAAAAAAAAAAAAAAAAAAAAAAAAAAAAAAAAGGCTTTAGGGCATTGGCCTAGGGCTCCCAGTCTTTTTTATTTTGCCAAGTTAGGACATTTTAAAAACTCTTAACACTCATCACCAAGCTTTTATGATAAAACCATCTTAATGCCAAAGTAGTAGGAAAAGATAATATAAGAACAAAACAAAAATCTTTAAATTGAAAACACTCAGCTTTAGGAATAATTTACTACATTGTTCTTATTTTTCTGACATCACCGGTGAAAAGTACACCAAGGGAGTGTGGGCTCTGCCCTGCATTTGCCCTCCGGGTGTTGGGCGCTCACCTGGTGATGTGGAGTTAGCTCCTGAATGCGCAACTGTAGGGAAATACACCCTACTTTTTGAAGCCTCACTTGGAGCCTAAGGTTCTCTAGAGTCATACCTTGATTGGATTTATAAGTTAAAGTTGGGAGAAAATCCATTTTAATACAAGTTTTGATAAATCCAATTTATAAAATAAAGAAGGAACCGTTTACCCTCCAGTCATTAACTTAGAATTGTTAGTTTAATTTTCCACCAGCAGGAAGAAAATCTTGCAATACCTAAGTAGTTCAAATTAGAAAGTGTGTCAACAGTTTTTCCTTTTCCACCATTTAACCCTAAAATTGATAAATGTCTTCAATTTGATCTGGCTTTCAATTGTATGGTATGCCTCTGTAGGTGGGAAAGGGTGTGTGCGCCAACCCCCCCACCCCCCGCAAATATGCAGAAAGCTTGGTTTGATCCCTGGAGCTCCAGAAAGGAAGGGGTGCTTGTGAAAAATGTTGCTGGTAAGTGCTAGTATTAATACTTGTAGCAGTCACTTGCTGGTGTTAGTACTTGTAGCAAAAGTTGCATCTCAGAAGTGCCAAAATAGTGTGACTTTTTAAGACGCCTTTTGGAGTCATTAAAAATCCCCAAACATACACGCAACCACCCCTGCCATCCAGAAGCTTAACTAAACATTACTCATTCTGCTTTCATTACACGTCTGCCTGGCTTTGCCACAAACACACTTTGCCTTCCAGCCAGGATTAAGCTTCTGTGTTAGGCCATGACTGGTGTGAAAGCAACTCCTCTATCCTTGTTGACCGGGACAGAAAGACTACTTGCTCGCCCGTGTGAAATTACGAATGGAATCGTGAAATCCTGGAGCCAAAGCAAGTTTGTTGCCTTCCTGCAGGACTATCCTAACACTCATCACCTTGACTGGCAAAAGGTGTCCTAATTCTAACATTTCATGGGTCTCCTGTAAACAAGGATGTGATCTCAGATGTGTCTTTCTCAATAAAAAGAAGACCATTCTGTGGCACTCTAACACCTACAGTTATTGCCTGTTAACCGCATTCCTGGGCAAAGCGTTACCGTTTGAGTCCTTCTAGTATCCTCATCTTTGCTCATATGCTTTTATGGCACAGTTCTTGCACGTTCTGGCAAACACTGGATCTTTTTTTTTTTTTTTTTGAGACAGAGTCTTACTTTGTCACCCAGGCTGGAGTGCAGTGGCACAGTCCTGGCTCACTCCAACGTCTTCCTCCTGGGATCAAGCAATTCTCCTGCCTCAGCCTCCTGAGTAGCTGGGATTATAGGCACACACCACCAAGCCTGGCTAATTTTTGTATTTTTAGTAGAAACGGGGTTTCACTATGTTGGTCAGGCTGGTCTCGAACTCCTGACCTCGTGATCCACCCGCCTTGGCCTCCCAAAGTGCTGGGATTACAGGCGTGAGCCACCGCACCCGGCTGACATTGGATCTTAATTTGTTCAGACCCCTTACCACTGGTTTCTCTTAAGGCATATCTTACTCCACGGCAGATGACATTGTACTTTTTGACAGACATTACCACAACATTTTTGTCTTAGCTCAGGCTGCCATAACAAAATACCATGAAGTGCGTTGCTTAAACAATAGAAATTTATGGGCCGGGCGCAGTGGCTCACACCTGTAATCCCAGCACTTTGGGAGGCTGAGGTGGGTGGATCATGAGGTCAGGAGTTTGAGACCAGCCTGGCCAACATGGCAAAACGATGTCTCTAAAAATACAGAAAAATTAGCCGGGTGTGGTGGCGGGCACCTGTAATCCCATCTATTCGGGGGGCTGAGGCAGGAGAATCATTGAACCCGGCAGGCAAAGGTTGCAGTGAGCCAAGCTTGTGCCACTGCACTCCAGCCTGGGTGACAAAAGAGCAAGACTCCATCTCAAAAAAAAAAAGAAAAAAAAAAAAAAAGAAATTTATTTTTCATAGCTCTAAAGGCTGGGAAGCCCAAGATCAAGGTGCTCAGCGAGGTAAGGTTTATTCTGAAGCCTCTTCTCTTGGCTTGTGAGTGAGAGCCATCTTGCTGTGTACTCACCTGATCTCTTCCTTGTGCACCCAGAGACAGGAATCTCCTCTTTCTCTTCTTATAAAATCACCCATCCCATTGTGAGAGCTTCACTCTCATCACCTTACCTAAACCTAATTATCTTTCAAAGACCTCATCTCCGAATGGCATCCCATTGGGGTTTAGGGCTTCAACATAGGAGTTTGGGGGAAGAAAAATATTCAGTCCAAAACAGCTCTGAGCATTTATTTGTGGTGCCTGTGAAGTGCTTGTAGGGTCACTGGTCCAGGGGCCCTGCAGTACAGAAAGCCTTAGAGTGACAAGTGTTCATTGCGGTGGAAGAGGGGAAGCATCCTAGGCTGGAGATGACCCAATAAAATGGGGAGTTGGAAGACCTTTACCACAGAACTGGAGGTGACCTGGGGCTAGACAGAGGTTCTCCTCGTCTCTCCAGGTCTTAGCTTTTCTAGTGGTCAGAAATGTCAGTGGTCCGAATGCCAGGTCCGAATGTCAGTGGTCAAGTTGTGGTTGCCAAACTTGGTCAGCCTCAATGAAATTTGAATGGTTCAACACATCCAATATACCATGATCACCTTCTATAACCTTCATGTGCCTCTTAAAAGGAGGCCCTTGGAACCAAAGCCTGGGAAAATGTGTTTTTTTCTCAACACTTTATCATCTTGGGCATTTACTCCCTTTTCATGGGGGAAAGAACGGCCATAAATTATAATAGAGCTGTTCCATTTGAAATCAGTATCTTACATGTCATTCTAAATGTATACTAACATGGTAATGTCCACATGGACACACACACGCTCATACACCCCTGTGCCAGGTGGAATATTTTAAGATATAAAAAGGCCTTTGAAAATCCTTTTAAACTCTCAAGGAACAGATAATTCCTATGTTATATAAACTGTTCTGGGATTGAGAAAAAAGATGGAAAACTTCCAGATCCTTCTTTCAAGCAAGCATGGCCCTGATATCGAAACAGGCAAGTTCCCAAAGGGAGGATCTATACCAGTCTCACTTAGGAATGTAAAAGTTTTAGACAAAATTCTAGTGAGTAGATTTCAACAATAGAGAATATGAATGTTCTACCATAACCAAATAGATTATATTCCTGGAATGCAGGAATGGCTTCATATACATATATTTCCCCATGGTTCACATAAGTTGTTTAAATAAAAATATGTAATAACCTCATTAATTCCAAAAGTGTATTCAATCAGTTTTTAAGTTTTTACATACCACTTTAAGAGTGATATATAAAGTGACCAATCTTTAATATTATAAGAAAGATCAGGTTCATGCAGCCCACTGCCACTGTACTTACTGGTGAAAAACTAAAGGCATCACCTCTTCAAGTTTTAGTCAATGCAGAGAGTCATAAAATAGTAACTTGGAGAATAAATATTATAAAGAAAAATGATAACATTATTAACTACAGATTGCCTAGTTGTAGATGAAGAAGACTTAAAGAGTTTAACTAAAACCCTATTTCTAGATGATGAACTTGAAATTAAGGATTTGGATTCTTCTGAAATTAGTTCATGAGTCTAATACCATTCCTCTGAAAGTCCCATCAGGATGTTTTAAATTTCACAAGATGTTTCTATGTCTGCTTGGAAAAATAAATAGATAAGAACATCGGGGGAATTCTGAAAGTGGTTTTGGGGGAAGGGAGTCGGATCTATTGGATATTAAAATATATAGCACTACCAGGTATTAAGATGCAATATAAAGCCTTTGTAATTAAAATACTATGGTGCTGTCATAAAAGGAGGAAGTAGATTAGTGAACTAGGATAGTTCAGAAATAGACCCTTGCATAAATAATTTAATAAATCATAAAGCAGTCATCACAAATCAGTGGGGAAGGGAAAATTATTCAATAAATAATTCTGATGCCTCATTAGCAATTTGGGAAAAATCATTTTGGCTTCACCAAAATGAATTACAGATGGATTAAACGATTAAAGTACAAAATGTAGAGGCATAGGAAATCTGTAGCATTGAATATTGCTTAGAAACAAAGGAAAGCATTCAAAAAGGAAAAGAATAGTCAATCAAACTACAGGAAAATGAAGCGTTTATGTTAAAGAAAAAAACAGGGAAACAACAGATGGAGGAAAGACTGGCAATACTATGACAGCATTAATCTTTATACTGTGAAGTGCTCAAATTAAAAAGAAAAGTACTAAACCTTGTTAGAACACTTGAATAGATAACTAAATACAACACTAAACAAATATGTAGAAAATGTACAAATTCAGTAGTAATAAGAAATATGCCCTCTCGTGGCTCTGCAGGCTGCATCTGGACCCTTCCCCCAAGCACTGACACAAGCACCCTCCAAGGCAGCTGGATCCAAACCCCAATCCCATCCATGCCTCACAAAGGGCCACATTCCAGCTCTTACACCAAGACCCCCGAAGATCTTCATCCAAGCTGTTGATAGGTACATATATTCTAGCTACTTTTGTGTACATTTGAAATTTTTCACAATAAAACATAAAAAAAATTCAAGTAATACATGCCCATTGTTGAAAGCTTATAAAATATAGCAAATATGGAATTCCACAACTACCATCACCATTTTGATTAAAATCCTCCCATAATCTTTTCTTATGCATTTATAATGTGTTTATATATATGTATATACATACACATTTTTTTAAACAATAAAGAAATCATACTACTTGAATTGCTTTATATCCTGCTTTTTTACCTTATGAGTGTTTTTATGCTTTGCTCATTCAGATATTCAGCATAATTTTAATGGCTATACATTGTTTCAATACATGAATACACATACACACATGTATCATAATGTATTTAACCAGCTCCTTACAGATAGAGTTTGTTTGTTTGTTTGTTTTTTGAGGTGGAGTTTCGCTCTTGTTGCCCAGGCTGGAGTGCAATGGCGTGACCTTGGCTCACTGCAACCTCCACCTCCCGAGTTCAAGACGTTCTCTTGCCTCAACCTCTTAAGTAGCTGGGATTACAGGCGCCCGCCACCACGCCTGGCTAAGTTTTTGTATTTTTACTGGAGACAGGTTTCACCATGTTGGCCAGGCTGGTCTCAAACTCCTGACCTTAGATGATCCACCCTCCTTGGCCTTAGTGCTGGGATTACAGGAGTGAGCCACCACACCCAGCCCTGAGTTGTTTTTTTTTTTTTTTTTCATCTTCCTATTCAAACAACTCTGATGCATAGTTTGCATATTGTTTAATTATTTCTTTCAACAAATATCTAGAAAGTCAAACGGGTTGTGGTTGTTTTTTGTTTGTGTTTTTTGAAAGGGAGTCGAGTCTCACTCTGTCGCCCAGGCTGAGGTGCAATGGTGTGATCACAGCTCACTGCAGCCTCGAACTCCTGGGCTCAAGCCCAGCCTCCTGATTAGCTAGGACTACAAAGTGATGAGCTTACAGGTGTGAATCACTGCACCCGGCCTGGGAAAGCTAAGGCATTTTTTTCCTGTTGTCATGCCAAATTACTCATTGAAATTATGATACAATTTTCAACTCCTTTTTTCAGTGTATATGATTACCCATTTCATGATAATCTTAGCAGTGTTGGATCCTGTGTTCACAATATTTTAAATGTATAAATATGATAGATAAAGACTATCTCATTTTCATTTGCATGTATTTGATTATTAGTGAGTGTGAAAATCTTTTTATATGTGTATGTCATTTACATTTCCTATTTTGTAACTAAGTGGTTATGTCTTTTCCTCCAGTTATTATATTTAACTCTCACTTAACTGGCTCACAAGGGCTCTTTACATATTAAAGGATTCTAACCTTGGTTCATTTTTGGACAATTCATTTGTCCAGAATTGTTTAAGTAGATCTTGCTAAAAGGTCGTACGTCTAGATTTTTTTCCCTTTGAGCTCTTGTAATTTTCTGCATTTTTTTTTTTTTTTTTTTGAGACGGAGTCTCACTCTGGCTCCCAGGCTGGAGAGCAGTGGCGTGATCTCAGCTCACTGCAAGCTCCGCCTCCCGGGTTCCCGCCGTTTTCCTGCCTTAGCTTTCCGAGCAGCTGGGACTCCGGCCCCCGCCACCGCGCCCGGCTAATTTTTTTGTATTTTTTTAGTAGAGATGTGGTTTCACCGTGTTAGCCAGGATGATATCGATCTCCTAACCTCATGATCCGCCCGCCTTGGCCTCCCAAAGTGCTGGAATTACAGGCGTGAGCCACCGCGCCTGGCCATAATTTTCTACATTTTAATGTTTGTAACCACATTCACTATTTTAAGATTTCACCATATAACACAGCTACCTAAAGTCTGCTTTTTTATTTCAGTAACTTTTTGGTTATCAAATGAGACATATTTGTGGTCAAATCAAATAAATTTTAAAAATATACCTATAATTTGACTAACATACAGTGCATCAGATAAAATTTGGTAGATTTCCTTTTAGTAGTTTTTGTGTGTGTGCATATTAAGGTAACACTAGCTGAAGAAACCATTAAAGCACCAAATTATGAGACTGGATGCAGTGGCTCACGCCTGTAATCCGAGCACTTTGGGAGGTCGAGGCTAGAGGATGGCTTGAGCCCAAGAGTTCAAGACCAGCCTGGGCGACAGGGCAAAACCCATCTCCATAAAAAATTAGCCAGGCACAGTTGTGTGCCTGTGGTCCCAGCTACCCAGGAGGCTGAGGTGGGAGGATCACCTGAGCCTGGGAGGTTGAGGCTGCAGGGAGCCATGATCATGCCACTGTATTCCAGCCTGGGTGACAGAGTTGGGACCCTGTCTCAAAAACACCACCACCACCACCACCACCACCACCCACACCAAATTATGGCTTAACATAATAGAGTTTATTTCTCACTCAGTCCAACATGGGTGTTTCGGATTGGTGGTCACTCCACCGGTGGAGCCCTCCTCTGAGCGATTCAGCAGCCCAGGCCCCTTCCATTGGTTGCTTTTCCATTCCCTAGGGTCTTGGAGTCCCCTGTGTCCGTTTGGCAGATGGAGGAAGAGAGCACGGAGAAGGCACATCACTTTCCACCTCCCTCAGCCTAGAAGTGCTCAAATCACTTTCCATTCCATTGGTGGGAGTAGTTACATGGCACCACCTAGATACAGGGGGTGTTGGGGCACGTAGCCCCTGGCTGAGCAGCTGCTTCTCGCCGAAAATCCCACACTCTGGAAAGAGAAGCATAAATATTTGTTGGACATTTAGCTGAATCTGCCACAAGATACTATATTTATAATGCACATGATATATATAATGTATATGCTGTATGTTTTTTCTTCACAAAATAGGACTATCCTATTAATAGCTTTGAGTTTTAGCATAATTTTGTGAGCATTTCCCTGTGTCTTTAAATCTTTTTCAAAAACATGAGTTTTAAAGCCGACATAGCATTCCTTGTATTGATGTATCATTTATTTAACTATTTTTCTATTATGGTACCATTGGATTTTTCTAGATTTTTATTAGTATGAATATTGCTGCTATAAATGTCTCTGCACATAAATCTTGGAGTATTCCTCTGATTATTTCATCAGGGAATATTCTTGGGAGTGAACTCAGTATTAAGGCTGGTGATCCATATCACCAGATGGCCCTTCAGAAATGTGGACTAATTTACAGTCATCAGTAGCATCTGAGGATTTCTATTTCAGAGCATCCTTGACTATCGTGAACAGTATAGTTGTTTCAGTTTTTGCCAATTTGATCGTTGAAAATAGTATCGCGTTCTTTCAGTTTGCAAACTTTGCTTACTAATGGATTTGAACATTTTTCATGAGGCCATCAGTAATCTGCGTGTGTGTGTGTGTGTGTGTGTGTGAGAGAGAGAGAGAGAGAGAGAGAGAGAGAGAGAGAGAGAGAGAGAGAGAGAGAGAGAGAGAGAGAAAATTGCCTCTTTGGGTCTTTTCTCATTTTTATTTTGCAGTGTTCCATCTTTTGAAAAATCATTTACAGGGGATTTTTATGCAGTGTGTGTATTCACTTGTCACATGTTGCAAGTGTTCTTATCTAGCTTCTTATTTTCATGTTTTTGCTTCATAACCTCATTTTCTTAGGTTAAACTCTGCAGTTGGAACCCCGATGTGTGGTATTATACCCATTGAGTCTTGCCCAGTTAACAGTACTCCTGAGATTAAGAACATTTTAAAAAGCAAACCAGACTCTTTTTCCTGACCTGTCATAGGGTTTGAATGTCCTTAATGTGAATGTTTGTTATCTGAGAGTGAGGAGTATTAAACTCTTCATCAAGAAAATGGACTTGACAGGAAGGATTTGGGGCACTGGTCTAAGTTATCCATGGAGATAGTGAGATCAGCTTCTCCATGTTCCTTCCCTTCCCTGAGAACTTCAGAGAGGCAGAGAGGCAGGCTGAGAGGTGGCATCTGATGACTCCATGCTTTAACCAAGTGAGTAACAGTGGGGACTCAGGGTCCATCTGGCCATTTTTTGTGTTAGAGCTTATAAGGAACACATGTGTTAGAGCATCAGGGACACAAACTGTAGCGCAGGGAAGTTAAATGTAGTTTTAGCTCTGTCGCTAACTAACAGACTATGTGACCCAGAGCAAGTCGCTTGTCCACTCTGGACCTCGTTTATTCATCTGCAAAACATGAGGGTTTGTTCTAGGTGGATGTGTTGGGTTAGTGAATTCCAGAGCTGTGTGGTGGGCTTCTCAGTGAGGCCTTTCTTGCATTCACTGGCTACACTGACCTATGTCAGGTGGTTGGTCAAGGAGCAGGGAGAAGTCTAGTCCCTTTGGTATCCCAAATGATTTATGAAGGAAATCAATCTAGTATGTATCTGTTCCAGATAGAATGTGATCTGAATATGATAGTCCACTAATAAGATTAGATGAATCTAATACGATTTTCCTCTAAAACACAAATACTGTACCACTTTTAATTGTAGTGGCCAAATTAAATTACTCATCCCAAATTAGATTTTCAGCAAACTTAATTTGAACATGAGCTCAGTACTGCAGGCCCTGAGTAATTTTTTAAGATATAAAATAAATCAGTGGGATACTGGTATTGTTCCTCTGGGCTCTTCGGCGGTTACCATGAAAGGGAATAGGTAAACATCTGGAGAAAACAGGCAGAAGTAGAGCTGAGATAGACACTAATTCTTCGGCTTACCATTGAAGGGTTTTACCCCTGTCCATCACTGTGACCCTCCCTGGTCTTAGAAGACAGGAAGCAAATAAAGGCAGACCCAGTAATCACTTTGGTTTTATTGTTTATGATTGTCTTTCTTCTTTTTGTTCCTTGAATGATCTTTTTCACCTCTTCACCCACTTCAGGACACCAGGTAGGAAACGGTTCACTGGGTAGCTTATGGAGCCACAGGTTTAGTGAGGAGTTAGAAGGGTTTATAACATTACTTTAACCATATTTTCATTCATTCCCTATCAGTTAGTTGACTACCTGAAAACCAACCCAGACTGGTTCAAGCAAAAGAAGAAAATGTATTGGCCTATGTGGTTGAACAATCTAGGGGTAGATTCCAGCATCAGGTGAGGCTTTACCCAGGGCTCAGCTGAGATGCCCCAAAACCAGTTTTTCCAGTGGAAAAAAAACAAGACAGCTTCCTTGATGGGCTACCCAAAGGTCTGGAATTGAGTTTAGTTGCCCCTGACTGGGTTCCCTTGGCTCCTGTGTTCCCCTAAAACAGATACTGTCTGAGAGGATTGGACAAATTGAGAGATTCAGAAGACTCTTGGGAAAGTAGACAGGGTAGTTAGTGAAGCTGGGGAAGTAGGTCCCTCCAAACCCTCATGGTGCATTATACAGAGCCTTCTGCAGTTCCAAGCACTTAGGCTTACACTGTCTCATTTCAACTCTAAATGACCCTGAGAGATAGATAGGACATGTTCATGGATACGGAAGTAAAGGTGGGATCAACTTACCCAAGACCTTGCAGTGGTGGAACTGGGACCAGACTCACTATCTCGTGAGTCTTCCGTTTCTTTTCACTGTATCCTGCCTTCCTTCTAACTTATCTTTCCCACTGCCCCCTCCCTTCTATTCCTTTAGCACCATCGCAGTGTTCTTCATTAAATAGATAGTCAGTCAATGGTTGTTAACTTGTTATTGAGTGACCAGTGTACCATTAGACCAAAGGTGGCCTTTTTGCTCATACTTAGTGAATATCATTATAGCAAAAACCAATATAGTCGATTCCCAGTTATTAATCTGTAGATTGTCCCCGGTAATTCAGTTTCTCTTTCTCTGAATTATGGAATGTTCTTCTAACGGAAGGATGAAATTTGTTTAGCTTGAGGGTAGACCTATAAAGAGGAGCCAGGGAGGCCGGGCATGGTGGCCCACGCCTGTAATTGCAGCACTTTGGGAGGCAGAGGCAGGTGTATCACCTGAGGTCAAGAGTTCGGGACCAGCCTGGCCAACATGGTGAAACCCTGTCTCTACTAAAAATAAAAAATTAGCTTGGCATGGTGGTGCATGGCTGTAATCCCAGCTACTCGGGAGGCTGAGGCAGAAGAATCGCTTGAACCCGGGAGATGAAGGTTGCAGTGTGCCGAGATCGCCACTGCACTCCAGCCTGGGCGACAGAGTGAGACTCCATCTCAAAAAAAAAAAAAAAAGAAAAGAAAAAAAAAAAAAACACCAGGGAAATTTGGGTGTGTGTTTATACAGACATGCACACTGACTTGCATTACAGGGTTAAGTATGTTTCAATTCCCCACCTTCATAGTGTGGACAGCTGAAGTCAGATTTGATGCCCATCTTTCTATTCCAGTGTAACTCACATTTGTGAAGGTCACTATTGGCAAGTTTCCTATTTACTTAAGCCAAAGACATGTGGATAGGTGTGCCATTTAGAAACACTTTCAGTAATAACTATACATTCATCTTTGATTTTTGAGAAAAATCACAGATACCTGCTATGTTCTTCCTGCCCGGAAAATGCTCCCTGTTTGGTATTACTTCTCAGGTTTTATTTCTGCTCCCTCTGGGAAACTCTGCGGACTTTGTCCAGCTCTGTTGCTCCTTGTGCTGAAATTCTGTGTTCCACAGTTAGCTCTTCCCCATACCTGGTGGTTCGCAGATTGGTTTATTTGTGAGGGTTTTATCTCCTTGATCATTTGGCTCACTCTTTGAGGTCAGGGCTTGGTCTTACCACTTTTCTTTTGTTTTTAGTCCTCCACAGCACATACTGCCATGTGAAGGAGAAGCGGTGATCCGTTGGTATTTGCCTCGGTGGCTGGGGCGGTTGCTGTCCTGAGGTCTCCCGCATGACCAGCATTTATACATGATTTTGCAGTTGTTCCGTTACTTGTCTACATTCTCCCAGTACAGTTCTTGGCACATCTTAAGGGGAAAGTAAATATGTGTTGAATAATTGAACGATTCTCACCTCTACACCATCCCTGCCTGCACATCCACTCCCTCTCCCTGACTGAACCATCAGTTCTCAGAAGGCACAGACTGTGTCTTACTGTGCTTTGTGTTCTGCATCTTGCCTAACAAACTTTCTGCCACATAGTAAATGCTCAGTAAATCCTTGTTGAATGAACAGATTATGTGGGTGGAGTAATCTCTTAGAACCTGCCTTTGGGAGAGGTGGGTGGGAACTGAAGCTCTAAGAGGGAAGAGGGTGATGGAGAATGAATGGGGATAGCTTCAAGACTGAGTGCGCCAACCTCTCCAGCTTCTTCTGATTTCCAAGTTTGTTACAGATAAGTTGCTTATTTCTCCAAGAGGGATACATGGGGTCCTCTCCCAACTGGTCGGCTGATAAGCTCGTGTCTGTGAAACAGTGGAATAAAGGATAGTGGCTGTGATTCTAGGTTTTATTTTAAGAACAATAAAGAATTTTATTCTACCTCAGCCCCTTTGGAAACCTTTATGGTTGAGATGAGAGGATACAAGCCAGAAGGACCAGCAGGAAGGACACAGTAGTCACCTCCCTGGGTTGACCATTGGCCCCAGGGGTGCTAACGAGCAGTGACGGTTCCACAAAGGATGGGACCAAGAGCACCCAGTTATCAGGCAACTTCTTAGCATCCCTGAGGATGGTATGGCTGGGTTGACCAACTCGTCCTGGTTTGCTTGGGGCTGTCCTGGTTTTAGTACTGGAAGTCCTGAGTTGTAGGATGGCTGGTCTCTTCAGATGCCACTTGCTCTCTTCCCTGCCCCCTGCAAAGCTGTCTTTTGAAATTCCTTTTCCCTTTGCAATGTCCTTGACTTGGCCTCTTTCCTCCTCTTTCTGCCTTCTCCACTGCTTCTACCCGAGCCTTGCTTGCATTTCTAATAGAGGCTTTTCTAGAGCAGTGCTCTGGATCACTGTGGATTGACCAGAGTTCTTGGAGCTGGACATAGATGCACATGCTTCTCTTCATCTCTGGCTCTGGTTGGCTCCTGAAATCAACTGAGATGCGAAAGCTTCTGTCTCAGAGAGTTAGAATTCATCTGCCTTCCGGGGGAGTCGGCCCTCTGTGCAGGAGGCTGTTTGTGCACACGTGGTGCTCAGTCAGTGGGCAGCCGATTAACTGGTCAAAGCAGCACCCCCTGCCTGGAAGGCAGGGGCAGGGGAATCGGCAGTGACTGGGGTGGCTCTGCCCACAGTCCTGAGGTGACAGGCGCTGAGATCCACCTCCTGTCTCCAGCCTCAGCACCCTGGTCTGCTGCTGGCTCAGCCTGAGCATGAGCCCGCCCTCTTCCTCGCAGCCTTCTTGCCCACACTTACCTCATTTTTCTTAGAACTCCCATTACACATATAGTAAGCGCCGTGCCGTTAAGGGAGTGCAATTGTTTTCTTCCTCGTTTCTTGTGTGTTAGTCCTTCTCTGAAGGCTGACTTT
Source organism: Rhinopithecus roxellana (assembly GCF_007565055.1). Taxonomy (NCBI): domain Eukaryota; kingdom Metazoa; phylum Chordata; class Mammalia; order Primates; family Cercopithecidae; genus Rhinopithecus; species Rhinopithecus roxellana. The sequence goes on along the minus strand of NC_044552.1, from coordinate 36,227,707 downwards.
ATCTTTTGTTTCCTTTTCTTCCACCTGATAGCACCTGCTGGGCCCAGAGTTGGCCCTGACTGGATGCATATTATTGATTAATGGTACCTCGGTGATTCATGGGTGACAGGGGATGTGTAAGTCACTGGCTTGGTTTCCTATGGGCACCTGTATACAGAATATGCTGTCAGAATGGAGAAGGAGGGTAGGAATCAAGATGGTGCTCCAAGCCAGGCCCAGGATCTTGGATGGAATTCAGTTATCCTGACTTCCAGTTTAATACTGGCATGGGAGAATGAGGCTTTTAATGCAAAGTGGATTTTTAGTTGCAAAAGACTGCACTTTATATATTAGTTTAGCTTTACATTTTCTGAAACATTCTAATATAATTTAAAAACAATCACAGAGGATTAAATAATTCTGAGACTGCTCTGGAGAGGCAGTGAAATAGTTTTTGGGTTTTAGAGTTTTCCTTTTTTGGAGGAGTTCTGAAGGAGGTGCTGCTGAGTCCTAGGCCCATGTAAACCTCGTTCTGCTATTTCTCTCAGTATTGCCGGTCTGTGAGTGAAGAAGCTGCACCAGCCCGCTGTCAGGAAGGTGAGTAAGCTGTCACTGGGCCTCACCTCTTGCTCGGGTCCTCTGTAACCAACGTATGCTTCTCCCGTGTGTGTGTGTGTGCGCGCGCGCACATGCATAAATGTGTTTGCTTTCCAGTGTAATTGCTTTACAAACTTATAGGAATAATACATGGTCTTTGTAAAACATTTAGAAAGAAGTTAAAATCGTCTTTGCTCCTACCTTTTAGAAAGAACCACAATGAACGTTTTCATGTGTAGCTTTCTAGACTTTTTTTTCTGTCCACTGACACATGCTCAGACACACAGTAATGCTTTTACACAGATGAGATCATCATATATAGAATTTAGAGGCAGGCCTGCCTTCTTTTGCCTAACAATATATTATGGACATTTTCTCCATGATGATATAGGTTCACTTGCTCGTTCATTCAGCAAATACCACATGCCTACCACATGTCCAGCACTGTCCTGGGTGCTGAAGATATAGCAATGAACAAAATAGAGAAGATTCCCTGCCCTCATGGAACCTATAATCTAGTTGGGCTAGACATGCGGTAACAAATAAGTACAATATGTAGAAGGTTAGAAGGTAATAAGTGCTGTGGGGAAAAAATGAGATAAAGAAGATGGGTAGGGTGCACTTTGCAGTTTTCATCCAGGTGGTCAGGTGAAGTGGCAGCCTTTGAGCAAGCATCTGGTGGGGGCTGTGACATTTAGCAAGCAGAATGTCCTGCCAAGGTGGCTGCTTGGGTTGATCTGCAGTTGGGACTGGAGGAGATATCCTATCAGAGCCTTAGTAGCACTGGGCAGGAACCGCCCAGATGCCTTGTGGTAGAAAAGATGGCCCAGGCTTGAGCACTCAAGCATTTTCTTGTGTTAGTCATTAACAATAATGATGACCACCATTTATATACCATTATACAGTTTCCAAAGCAGCTTTTTACCTATCCTTCTGGCCCTGTTGCTTACTAGCTACATGGTTTTGGGTAAATAACTCATCTTCTCTGGGCCTCAGTTTCCTCATTTACAAAATAATAGGATTTTTGTACAGCTGAAATGAGTTAATGGAAGTGATATGCATAGAGCAGTGCTGGTCAGAGCTCAGAAAGTTCAGCTGTTATTATGACTGCCTTTCCGTTACTGCTGGCACCTGACCTGCGAAGAGGACATTCTGCTCAGTTTAGAGATGAGGAAGCTGAGGCTTGGGGAGTTGAACAGCGCTAGTTAACAAGTTTGGAACAATAGTGGAGGCGTGGAGCAGGGTCTCCAGTCTGGCCTTGAGGCTCCAGGCAGCTCAGTCTTTGGGAGCACCTGCCTTTCTCTAGGTGAATGCAGCTCCTTCTCCTTCAGGTGGGATGCCCAGGAAGAGTTGGCCTCCAATTCTATGCAGTGCCTTCTTGCCTGCTCTGTCGGCCTGGGGCCAAGGGACGGTTGGGGCAGGAATAAGGAAGGATATGGCTGGAGCTTCCACAGGCAAGAACTGAGGCTCAGCAGCTCTGCTGGCATCCCCACGCAGTCAGTTATGCCTCAGTCTGTCTTCCTCCCCCTACCCTCTTAGCACTGTAGGCGCCAGCTTATAAAGATCCTGCTTACAGGCTCAGAGAAGAACAAGACAATTCATGACTTTCCTAGTTTTACATTTCTGACTTTGAGAAATACCCATGTCCTCATGTCTGTAGTAGATTGTTGAAAAAACAGCACCACCACAAACACACACAACCAAACCCCGTACCCATTATCACTTGCCTCCTTCCAGAAGTTCTCTTGTCTGCAGCCTCACAGCTCACTCAGGCTTGTGCACATAGGCTTTGTCCTTAGGATAACACACTTCAAAGGACCTGTGCCCTGAAGGGGGTTGGGAGGACTAGTGTCTAGCGTCAGTTCTCCTGCGAGGTCAGCAGGCACCCCCTACAACCTCATAGAGCAGTACAACACCAGGTATACCTTTTGTGTAGTTCCCTGAAATGAATCGCAGAGTGCATGTCACCGTGGAAACCATCTTATAAATGGTGGCTACATTTAGTTAAAATAGCACTATTAGTTTTATGCGGCAGGCACATTATGAGTTCAGAAGGCTTTTGTGGGCTGACCTGGGAATCTAATCCTTATTTTAAATATGGTTTCTTGTGGCTACATGCTGTCAGCATTTTAAAGAAATTACTTTTAAGCAAACCTTTAGAGCAAGTTGTTTGTAACTGGGAAATTGGCACTCTGTAATTTATATTATGTTTTCTTACCATCTTGTGGGTTTCTCATATCCCAGGACTCTCCAGATGGAGTGTAAGCTCCTGGGAGGCCCAGTGACAGATGGATGGAGTTGTGGCTCAACAGTAACAGGCTCAGAAATGGCGTCAGGGTGTTGATATGAGTCAATGCGGAGTGGGGCAGCCAGATACTATAACAGAGTAGAGAATCCACCAGGAACAAGGTGACTGGTGTGGGAGCCATGTCTGAGTACCTGGCCCCAAGAGAGGCCTTGGATGGGTCATTAGATTAGGATGGCATGCCAACTTTAAATCAAATCATGTGAGTAACAGTTGGAGAAATTGGGCCTAGAAAAGAGAAGACTTGGGAACAATTTAATAACTGTGCTTCGTCACATGAGGGGCCACCATGTGGTTTCCAAAAAAGAGACTGACGAGAGAGACATGTTAGTAACTTCACGGAAAGGGTTTTATAGCTAAGACTGTTGAAGACAGGAGGAACTGCTTTATGAGATAGTGAGTCCCCTATTATTAGAAGTATACGAGGAGAGCTGGCTAGGCACTTGTGGAGAACACTATAGAAGGGATTTAAGCACTATGTGGATGATTAGACTAGACTTTGACAGCCTTTTCTAGCCTAGAGCGTCTGTGATTCTCAGGCATAGGTAGAAAATAGATTTGATTTCCCAGGCCTCCTGTTCAGGGTGATTAATAGTGGCTGCCTGGAACAGAGGTGAGAAGGATGCAGGATTCTTGGGTCTACTAGCAATGTCTGCCATGAGTAGGGGCTGGAGTTGCAGGGTACCCAGTATTTGCCATCTCCTTTACAGTAGAGATTGTCCAATGGTGACCTTTGACCTCAGGTCAAGCCAAAGTATAGTTGACCAACCACCCTAGTTTGCCTAGGGCTGAGGGAGTTCCTGGGACATGGTCTTTCAACTTTAAAACCACGACAATCCCAGGAAAGCTAGGATGAACTGAACGCCCTGAGCGGAAGGGACAGTCATCAGCAACTGTATGTGTTGGGCTTCCATTTCTGCTCAGGACAGTGGAATCTTTACCTCCTCAGAGCACTGGCATGGGCCTCTGCCCTCAGGGGGAGCCCAGTAGACACATGCAGAATAAATGAGTTGGATGCAGTTCCTGGAAAATGGTTGCAGTATTCTTGCAATTAATTAATTTGTTTAATTAATTAAAATGATTTCACTAATTATATGTACAGGAGATTGCACATTTCATTAAGCCGAGCAGATGGCTCTACTAATAATTACCAAAGCCTGGGATTGCGGGAGGGGAATATCTATGTATTACTTGATATTGAACATTCATTATGCCATCCTTCCCACAAAGAAAGTTGAAACTCCTACCCCATCACATCCAACATGAACTGATGAAGAAATGTTTATGTTCTTGTAGTAGTGTCAATGGATTATGGTAACTTGCCCTTTTTGACTGCTGATCGTTTTTTTTCATGAAACAACTGACAGGTAAAGGCTGTAAGCTCCATGGCTTTGGAAGAGGGAGCCATGCTAGGGGTAGACCTGGGGCCTTGGCATCATTCAGACCTTTGCTAACCCATTGAATTGTGATAGCAGGCCAAGTCTCCCAGAAAAAGAACAGGCACCCCATCTCTGAGGGAAACATACCTTGCTGGGTTGCACTGTGCAAAACCTTGTTCTATGCCTACTCCATCCTGTTCCCGGGTCTTAGACTCCGAGGCAGACCCATGGACAGACCCACGGCAGAATGAAAATCCTGAGCAGACATACACACAGACCACCCAGTGCCTGTACTTAGGTGTGATTCAGCTGTCACAGCGTTGAATGTGATTCTTGAGTATTTTCACTATGGTGATAAGAATGATGCTTATTGATAATCAGCCAGTACTGAGCATCTTGTTTGGGCCAGAAACTTCCTACAGTTATTTGTAATCCTTGAAACACCCCTGCATGGCAGGTATTAATCTACAGATGAGATGACCAAGGCTTGGAGGAGTTAAGTAATATGATTAACATCATGCAGAATGGGGTTCAATCCTAGAGCTTTCTGTCTGTCAGTCCTCTTGTTTCTTCCACTCCTTGCTCTGCTGGTAAATGATTTGAGGTCATGAAAATCCTGCATCCAAATCTGGAAGGATGTAGGGGGAACCCAGACTGTATTCTCCACTGTACGTGGGGGACTATTTTGGAACCCAAGCAGAACTGATGGGCCCTTGACCCCTTAGAACTGGCAGGGGCCTTGGAGTAACTAGTTCTAAACAATTACGCAGCACCCATAGGCATGAAGATTACCCCTTAAAATCCAATCAGCTTGGGGTGTTATGGAGGAGGGAGGTACTGATCAGAGAAAGTTCTAGAGAGAAATTGATCATTTCAGGAGAATCCTCTGAGAATGTTAATTTACTGCGATCTGAGAAGAGTTTTCTTTTTTGCCACCGGGTGTGGTGGCACACGTCTGTAGTCCCAGCTACTCAGGAGGCTGAGGTGGGAGGATCACTTGAGACTAGGAATTCAAAGTTGCAATGAGCCATGATTGCACCATTGCACTCCAGCCTGGTGGACAGAGCAACACTCGGTCTCAAAATAAATAAATAAAATAAAATGAGGAGTTTTATTTTTGCCCATATTTATCACTCGGGAAAGGTGACCTTTCTGAAGCTTCTTATGTGGTGTGTGAAGAAGAAACAAAGCTAATACAGGGGGAAAATGCTACTTGTAAAAGAATAAATAGATTAATCTATATAGGCTGATAAGTAGACGTTGAACATGGCAGCAATATTCATGTTTTGACAAATTGCCCATTGCCAGCAGAAAGAACCCTCAACTGTCTCTGGAGGGGCCTGGTGAACCCTCATCCCTCTCTCTGCCTGCCCTCCCTCCAAGGTAGGCTTGGGGGTACTTACGCATCCCTTAAAGCTGTCACTCCACACTCCTTATGAGCTAGAGCAGGAATGGGGTGGTGTGTCTGAGTCACAAAAAAAATGTGAATCATTCTTGAAATGAGGGAGCCCTGAAAATATGAGTAATTTCTGTAGCATGTACAGGTAAAAAATGGCTGTTTGGTTGTGACTGGCAACTGCTATGCAATTTCTGATTTTGACTTGATAGCTGTTGTTTTGAGGATAGGACCAGACTTGGCCCTCGGGTGGGTGCAGAGTGGAAGGACATGGTGCCATTTGGACACAGTTCTTGCCTTTGAGCACTTCATACCCTAAAAGAGGTCAAGACATGTTGATGGTTGCAGAAAACATGTTGGTTTGAATATATATTAAGTAGTAAACTGAAAGATAGAAATCGTAAACTTAGCATTAAAATAGATTTTTCTTAATCATATATCTGATTAAATTCTGGCGGCTCCAGGGCTCAGCCACAGGTAGTGTCCAGATTCTCTCAGTCTGCCTGGGGAAGAGCACTGGGCTAATTCATACATTGTGTTTCTGTTTACACATCTGTTCTCAGGAGGAGCTGCTTGTTCAGGGCCTGTTGTCTTTGTTGATCTGTCAGTCTGCATGGGTTTGGCTGAGCCTTGATACCTGCTATGAAATTCAAGGTTTGTTAAATAGAAACATAAACACACTTGTGAAATATCCTTATGATGTGCTTTTATTAGCTCATAAAAGCAATCCAAGAAGTAAAGAAACAACATAATAGAATTCGCTTATTGTTTTTTGCAACTTTGGGTACAATTTGTAGCTATCGAGTTTCCTGGGCTCAGAAGAAGTTGCTGCCTGAGGACTGATTGGACATTAAGACTTGATGTTTCAAAAGTGGGTTGGTTGTCCGACCCACTTATATTGTGAGTTGGGGATGGAGGAGATGAATAGGAAAAGATGAAGGAAAAAAGGATCAGAGGGTGGTACAAAAACTGATGGAAACAGTAAATAGGCAAAGAGGTGAAGCAGATGGAAGGAGAGACATGGAGGACAGGAAAGACCATAGGCATGCTTTTGGCTGTAAGTAGCAGAAAAACAAAGGAATGGTGATGTGAGAAACGCATTTTCCCATAAACCAGAAGTTTGGATAGAGGCAATGGTTATGTGGTATTGACCTGCAGTTCAGCAGTGACCTCAAGGATAGATAAGAGTTTTCAGTCTTTCCGCTTTGCCCTTCTTCGTGTTTTGGCTTTTCGGCTGAGTGCTGCTTCTTTCGTCAGTCCTGGCAGTAGTATGTGTTCGCCCCTAGTTGCAAGAAAGGCTGGGAAAAAGATGATTTAGCTTTTCCAGCCTCTGTAGTGGAGGTGGGCAGGAGAGGTTAGGGATTACTGGTGGGTTAGTCGGCCAACTGTCTGGCACAGACCAGTTGTGAAAAAAATATGAAGATAAACAAATATACATTGAATCACCACCACAAAAAGCTCATGCTCCTGGGAAGTTCCTGAGTGTGGGCTGTGCAGAGAGTCGCATGTGGGAACCCTGGTGTTACGGTGGGGAAGGGCCTCTGGTAAGTCCCATTCTAGCCACGTGGTTGATTACTACCAAGATCTGGATGTGGGATGGGAGGCTGGGTGCAGGGAGAGCCGTCATAAATCCTAAAGGACTCCTAGGAATGGTGTGTGCAGAAGGGAGGTGGCAGAGGGAGCACCACGTGGGTCTACCTTTGATCTGGTTTCCAGCTCATAATTCTCAGATATAACACTGCTGCTTTCCAGAGGTGAACAGGAGAGTGCTTGTTAATTTCTTTAAAAATTCCATTCTAATGAGCATATGCATTTAATTTAGTACTCACCTTCTGGTAGTAGTTCTTAGAGCCTGACACTTCTTTAGCACCATTTTGAATTTCATACCTCTGTGCGCATGCGTGTGTGTGCAGGCGTGCATCCCCTACCCACGTTCTGCGACCCAGGTCTCCTTTTCTTCTCTGTGCCTTAGAATCCCAGTCTTGTTCAGAACACTGGTTGCCCATTTCCCTACCCCCAAGTTTCTTCCTTCCCTCTCTCCTGTGCCTGACATGTGGCCAGTGCTGCTTTTGGTCATTTGGTGTTGTTTTGGGTCCTGCCACTTCCTCACAGCAGTGATCCAGGTGCCTTTGATCAGAAAAATGTAAGCCGGCTGATTTAAATGTAACTCCTCTGGAGCAGGACTTCCTAGACCTGCACATGCCCACAATCACCTGGGGGCTCTGATTAAAATCTAGACTCTGTTTCAGGAAGTCTAGGGTAGGGCCTGAGACTCTGCATCCCTAACACACACCTAGGTGCTGCTGGTGCTGCTGCTGCTGCTGCTGCTGCTGCAGGTCCAGGTAGCAAGGGTCTCAACCCTCAACCCTGGGGAACTTTTAATAAATATCAATGTTTGGACCTTATCCCAGATCAGTTGCCTGAGAATCTCTGGTTGATGGGGCCTGGGCATCAGCCTGTGAAAGCTCCTCGGGTCGTTTTCGTATCCCAAGGTTGAGAACCATTGACCTGCGGCTTTCCCACCTCCATGCCTTTGCTTATGCTATCCCTCCTGCTTAAGCTCCTCCCTTGCTTCCCCATTAGAAGGCTGTGTGTCCTTCAAGGCTCTGCTCAGAGGCCATGTCTCCTTGAAGCCATCTTGATGCCCACTGTTGATGTCACTCCCCCTCCTCTGAGCTCTCACGTCACGTGGGCCTGTCTGTGGCTCATTTTGCCTCCAGATAGGTTTGAGCATGGCTGCCTCTCCCAGTAGATTTGGTGGGCCTTGAAGATGGGGATCACGCCTGCTCATCTGCAGGGGGGGACTCAATAAATAGGAGCAGAGCAGATTGTCCCTGAACCCAGAGACAAACCGCAGGGACCTCAGACCTGCTCCAGCTAATCTCCTTGAGGATCAGGAGCGGAATTAGAACTTGAACCTGGCTTTTCCAAGAGTATAAGGCCAAGTGGAAAGAGATGCTTCAGCTGTTGGAGAAGATGGAGAGTGTTACAGTTCCTGCTCCCTGGCCCTTGGGCTGCACACAACTGGTCCAGCCCCACTCTGAGAGGGGTCTTCTGGCCCCTACCCATTGCCCTTCCCTGACCAGCTGCCTCCCTGCTGGGTCTTGGGCAGTGTGTAGGGTGTGTCCAGCTCCTTCCTGCTCCCACTGCCACCAAGCAGCTCAGGGTGCCCATGGACATTCCTCAGTGACCAGAGTCTCTCTGCATCCTCCTGCCTCCTTTGCTTCCCACCCCATTCCAAATGCCCACTCTCCTGCACGCAGCCCCCCACCCCCTGCAGCTCCTATCATGAGCTGTTCTCTCCGGCGCTTGCTAAGGCCAGGGCTCCACTGAGCCGGAGCCACAATCACCCCGTCCTCCGCTGCAGCCCCAGTGCCCCACACACAGCCTGGACATGGCTGGAGCTTAATAAATATGAGCTGAACAAACACTGAGCAGCAGCCATGAGACAGGCCTGTAAGGCTTCACCAGGTTCCCTGATGTGTTAGTGGCAGAACTAGAATTTGACCCAAGGCTGCTGACTCCCCAGTCCAGGGGGCTGTGAGTTTTCCTTGAGCCACTGTTTCCTTATTTAGTTCATGCTCCTCCACCAAGTTGGGAGGTGAGCAGTCTGATAGGATGAATCTACATTTGCTGGTTAAGTTATGTGCAGAGCTTAGAGTGGGGAAAGAGGGATGATCCCTCTCTTGGGACATATAATCTCTTAAGATTATTTAAACAGGGGATGATAGCTTGTTTACCCCGATGCATCTTCAATAGGTGAAATAAGGCTGTCGGCAGAAGACATACCTCCTGACCAAGGTGGAGAGGTAGAAATGGGCATTTATGGCTCCTGGCTCTATGATGATCTCAGAAGCTGTAAAGGTAGAGCAGCAGGGAGCTCCTCCAGGGAACCTCTCAAGACCCAGGGGATGAGGCGTGATGGTCGGGGATGGTGGTGCATGGCAGGTTAGTAGGGCAGTGCAGAAAGAACAGGAAAGAAGAGCGGGTGCTTCTGTATCCTGCTTCTTACTTCATCATCAACTTCCCTCTCATGTGTTCTTCCATTCATTCATCCATTCATTCTGCATTCATTCATTTCATAAATGTTTATTGCATTCTGACCTTGCTAGTCCCTGGGGATATTGCAGCACAAGACAGGCCCTCGTGGGGATTAGGCCTGCGCTGTCCCATGTGGTAGCCACATGTGGCTATTTAAATTTAAATTCGCTACAATGAAATACAACTTGAAATTCAGTTTCTCAGTCACACCAGCCAGACTGCAAGTATTCAACAGTGGCAAGTGGCTAGTGGCTACCAAGTTGAACAGCACAAATGTAAAATATCCCCATTGTTGTGGAAAGTTCTGCTGGTCAGCACTGGGTTAGAGTCTTAGAGTCAGGCTTAGGCTTAGAGTCAGGGAGAGAAGCGTTTATCAGATAAACAGGCAAGCAAATAATGTCAAGCCATGAGAAGCAATAGGAAGATGGAGTAGAGGAAGCTATGTCAGCACGTAATGGAAGTTAGACCTTGTTTTGGGGAGTCAGAGAAGGTGCCCCTGAGGAAGGGATGGTTGAGCTAGAGTTGGACCAGGTGCTGACCAGGTTGGCAAGACAGTTGAGGAGGAGGGTAGAAGAGAGAGAATCCCAAAGTTAATGCACATGAATAAGTGCCTAGACTTGGTGCATCAGTGGCATTCAATAAATGGCATGCCCCATCTGCACTCACGTTGACTAATCCAGAAGTATGTGGAAGTACAGGCCCTGGCTAACCCTGCCAAGCACAGACGCTAGATCCAGATGGCCTGGGTTCAAAACCGGCTTCTTAAACCTTTAGTGCCTCAGTTTCCTCATCTGTAAAATGGGCATTAAAATATGTACATGGCAGAATTGTCTTGTGGCGTTACTAAATGAGTTGATATATGTAAGGGACCTGGGAGTGCCTGGCGCACTGTGAGCACTAGTAAGTGTGGTTGGCTGCTGCTGTTATTGTTGCCGCGCCCCTGCCTTGTCAGCAGAGGGGATGCCCTACCTCGAGCTATTAGTAGAATTAAGGAATACCTCCTGCTAGCCCCCAGCATCTGGGAGCAAGGCTTTCAGGCTCTTGGCTGTCATTTCCAGGTGAGCCAAGAGTTCTGGCTCGCTGGTATCCCCTTCTCACTCTGCCCAGTTCCTTTTTCTCTGCTTTACTCTCCATAGCTGATCCCATAAATACTTAGTGGCACTCGAAGCCACTTCTGTGGCCTGTGTGCCACGTAGCCTGATAACAATCCAGCAGGGTCATTTCTGGGGCTAATATGCCGATTCATGTTGGTATGGATGTTAGGACTCTAGAGATGGAAGGGACCGTCTGGGCCAACTCCCATCACCTCACCAAAGATAAAGCTGAGTGAGCCAGGAGGGAACCATCAGGTTGGAACCCCAGTGCCGATTCCTGTCCCCCAGTGCCTCACTCAAGCACACATGGAGCTCCTTGGTGCTCTGCTGCTCACTCAGAGCTTTGAAACATCAGAGGGAGCGTCCTCCCTTCCCTGTTTCACCTTTATGGCTCCTGGGCCTGTGGCTGTGACCTCCCTTGCCTGGGTGGGGCCTTGGAGTTTAATTCTCTTACCCATGAGGGAGTTGGGGCCATAAACAGAGCCATACCATGTTCCACTCAGCCCCTGTCACAGGTCCACCCCGTTCCCTGCTCAGAACCAGCTATTTCCATCACAGAGTAACCACTCTAAGGGACAGGCCTGGACAGAGGATTTGCTGTGTAGAATTAGGCCCAGAGACACTTTTTTTTGCTAACCAAATCAAAATATCACCACGACTTGGCCCATACAAGCAATTCTTTATTGTAATGAGATTTGATCAGTGACATTGGCCTGTGTAATACTGTTAGGTAATACAATTGTTGAGACTATTAGAGTTGGGACTTCAGTTGCTTTACAACTTTGGAACAGGGCAGTAATGGTGGAAGTTGTTGCAGAGCCTGAGATGTCAGCTGTTCTGGAAGGAGGAGTCTCTCAGTGGCTGCTACAGGCAGATCTCCTGGGGTTCCTGTCTTAAGCTTTCCATAACCCTGACATAACTCAGCTACCTTTAGGTCACTGGGTGCCAGGTCCCACTTGCCTTCCCAAAGTTTTCTTTGTTTTATTTTTAGATTTCCACGTTTATCCCACCAGGGTGGCTTATGTATAAGATACACACACACACATATATATTCATGTGTATGTGTATGTGTACATGTACATATATTATATATTTTATATATATAGTATGTGTGTGGTCTTTTTTTTCCTAATGGCCTCAGCTGAAAGCTCACCTAGGACTACCAGTCTAAGAGAAAAAATATCGTGGCTGCATCCTTGAAATTTTCCATTTCTTGATGACCAGGAGGTGGTCGGATGTGGCCGTTGGGATTCGTCACTGCCCTGGGCCTCAGTATCTTTGTATCCGTTGGTGGAGTCTGTGGGGCAATTTCCTCCTCAAGTTAAGTAAGCACTCGAGGGGCCCATGTGGCCCTCGGAGGCTCCTGTATTTTCCTCCCGTAGAGGCTGAAGTTAGTCACGGGGCCCCTTTTGGATCTTACAGTTATTTTAGAGGCTGAAGTTAGTCACGGGGCCCCTTTTGGATCTTACAGTTATTTTCCACCCCTGTGCCTGTTAGAACGGGGGGCAGTCCCTTTACCTACCAGTGGTGGGAACCCTACATCCTTGTCCAGAGACCAGAGGTCAGTTTTCAGGCCAAGCAGAAGCCTTTCTCCAGCTGCACAGGGTGCAGAGCAGCCTCTGACGGATGCGGCCACTGCAGGTTTATGTCAGGCGCAGTGAGCAGCCACAGGGAAAAGGTCCAGGGAGTCAGGTGCCTGATAGGACAACGTGCCAGGTCCTTTGGATAACAAAGGGAAACATCCCCTGGGACGTCCAACTCACGTCTCACGAAGAGGCTTGTAACTTACTCTTTCAAGTAAACGCCTAAGCATTGAAAACAGTTGTGAGCACCCTAAAACATCACTTGACCCAAGCTCTCCAATTTATTTGAAATCCCAGAAAAGCGAAAGTGATTCATATGAAACGAACTTCTGAAAATTGAGATACATTTTCATTTACTGATGATTTTAATCAGGAACCATCTCAGTTAACACCAACCAGCAACCGATTCATCTCTATTAAGGAACAAGACCTTAAGCGATGAGTGTGTGCTTTTGCTCTGAGCTATTGATTGCTGGCTCATTCTGCTGACTCACACACTCAACTTCTGTATTAACCTCCAACCCATCACTTAGTAGGCTCTTCTTACGGGTAAGGATTGGTTCTTTTACCTTCCAACAGTCCCTGGAATAGCATGGGAGCTCCCTATATAATTTTTTGGGAAAATGACCTGTAAAAGTAGGCCATTTTCCTCTCCTTTCCTCTCAGCTCAGAAGGGCGTGGCATTTCTGCTCTGTAGAAGACCCTCCTCCGTAGAAGACCCTCCTCATACCCAGCTGAAAACACTGGCCCTTCATCACCTCGATCTTAATGGCCAGAATGCAGCCTGCTGGAATTCTTAGAAAAAGTAAGCACCATGACAGGAAAATACTGACTGTCCCAAAGAAACCAGTGGAAGAAGTCTTCTTTAAACAGGCCCTGAGTAACCATGAGTGTCCTTTGGGCGCATTTACAGAGGTGAAGGGTACGGTGGTGGGAAGAGAGGTCCTATTACAGAAAAGGAGCAAGGGCTGTCTCTTTCCTTTAGAGGGGACCATCCCTTCCATCAAGGAGTAGAGACTGCTGCCCAAGGAAGCCGCTCCCCAGCCCCAGCCATGGAAGGCTGCTCTCCCTTTCATTGCAGCCCAGGAAGGTGAGTTGGCTTTGCCCCCAGCTCCATCTCCGAGAGAGCCTTGACTGTCCAAGGGACCTTTGTAATGGTTAGTCTGCTTTCTGAGTTGTTTTCTGTCTATAGGGATCTAAGGAAATGTTGGAGTGGGCACCGCGTCCTTGGGCTTGGCCCCGCGTGATACACCTCACCTTGTCTCTCTCAGGGCCTCTTGTTTGCAAGGCTGTCACGGCTGGTTTAGAATGTTTGCCCACTGGGCGCGGTGGCTCATGCCTATAATACCAGCACTTTGGGAGACCAAGGTGGGCAGATCACCTGAGGTCAGCAGTTTGAGATCAGCCTGGCCAACATGGCGAAACCCTGTCTCTACTAGAAATACAAAAAGTAGCCGGGCGTGGTGGCACATGACTATAATCTCAGCTACTCAGGAGGCTGAGGCAGGAGAATCGCTTGAACCCAGAAGGCAGAGGTTGCAGTGAGCCGAGATCATGCCACTGCACTCTAACCTGGGCGACAGAGTGAGACTCCATCTCAAAAAGAAAAAAAGAATATTTCCTGATTTTTCAGGGCAAGAATGGCCAGTGACACATATTTTACAAACTCCTCATTCCTAACTCTTGGGGGGCAGAGCTCAAGGGAAAGAGAGGCTGGGGGTGGAGGGGCCAGCCACATGGCCTGTGTGGGCCTGGGGTGTGTGTGGCCCAGGCAGCGCTGCTAGGCCAACTTCACCTGGAACTCAGTGGCGCAGAATGTCAGAGCTAGAAGGAACAGCACCCGGCACCCAGCCCTGTGGCTCACGGGGTGCCCTCCCTTCGCAAATTAATGTCTGATTTTGCCCCAGCCACTGAATCCCAGCCTCTCCCCTGCTTAGGGATCTGCAGCACCCAGTGGCCCTTCGTTCTGTGGGATATGTACCTCCAAACCCTCTCTGACTTAGTGGTTATCAGGTGGGTGATCCCCAGGGAACGGGCTGATACTCGGGGTGACCTAGTTGCCAGTCAGTTAATCCTGAGAAGGAACCTCCACTCACACATCTGCAAAGTGCAAGCAGGTGGAGGGAGGGAGAGTCTCTGCAGGTCTCAGTCTCCTGCCTTCTGACTTTCAGTTAGTCCCATCTCTAGCCTCATCTCAGTCCCCACCCTGCACTCCCCTGGCTTCCTTGCTGCTTCTCTTACTCTCTGGATTTCACCAAGCAGATCACATTCTTCTTAGGCACATCCTTCTCTGTGAGTGTCCTGTCCTGCTGCCTCAGTTACTGCTCCCATCCATTCGTGGTCTCCCTATAATTTGTTGCTAATTGCCTCTCTCCTGTAAACCGTCATTTTAGTGGAATCTGAGAAAGGAAAGGAGATAAAGACATGCTTTCAATCTACCGTCTTTGAATCAGAAGTCCTGCAGCATACTTTGGAGGAGCTTTGTCGTGTTCCATTCTATTCCTGTGCCTTCTATTTACCCAGTCTCGTATTTTGCACACTTAGATTGTTCCTCCCTACAGCTTCCCCATTAAAAAAACATTTGGTGGGTGCAGTGGCTCACACCTGTAATCCCAGCACTTTGGGAGGCCAAGGTGGGAGGATCTCTTGAGCCCAGGAGTTAGAGACCAGCCTGGCCAACATGGTGAAACCCCGTTTCTACTAAAAATACAAAAATAAATAAATTAGCTGGGCACCTTGGCATGCACCAGCAGTCCCAGCTACTCAGGAGGCTGAGGTGGGAGGATCACTTGAGCCCAGGAGGTTGAAGCTGCAGTGAGCCAAGATTATGCCACTGCACTCCAGCCTAGGCAAAGAATGAGACTTGTCTCAAAAAAAACAAAAACTAAAACAATGTTTGCATAAGTATCCTTGCAGTTACACCTTTAGGCATATTCCTACAGGTGAATTTCTGTAAGAATTTCTGGGTCAAAGGATATGCAAAACTTTAAGATGTTTCTGGTGTATATTGCTAAAATTCTCTTTATAAATATGATACTATTTTGCATTCCCATTAGCAATAAATGTGTCCACTTCTTTACACCTTTGTCAATACTGAATATCTTTGAACATATGTTTTTGTGTATATAATGTGAACATTCTGCAGTCTTGACTCTGGGGTCAGAGGGCATGCATGTTGAAATTTTGATAGATACTGGTGAGTTTACCAGGTTTTTCCCCCCAGCCAGTGTATTAGCATACATGTTTCCTCCACATTCTTGCCAATGCTGCAGTATGATTTTAAATTCTTTTCCAATTTGACAGGCTATTTTAATCTGCATTTTATTGATGTCTCCTGAGGTTGACTGTTTCTTGTGTGTTCATGCCATTTGTGTTTCTTCTCTTGTGGGTTGCCTATAACCCATTTTTTTCCCTCGTGTGGTTATTGTTTTCTTATTGATTTTAAAGCTGTCTTTATATATTAAGGATATTAATATGCAGAGGGAAATTTATTTTTTCATTTTGTTGACATTGAATTTATTTACCCCTTCCCCCCCACCGCCGAGACGGAGTCTTGCTCTGTCGCCCAGGCTGGAGTGCAATGGCGCAATCTCGGGTCACTGCAACCTCCACCTCCCGAGTTCAAGCAATTCTCCTGCCTCAGCCTCCTGAGTAGCTGGGATTACAGGCACCCCACCACCATGGCCAGCTAATTTTTTGCATTTTTAGGAGAGATGGGGTTTCACCATGTTGGCTAGGCTGGTCTCGAACTCCTGACCTCATGATCCGCCCACCTCAGCCTCCCAAACTGCTGGGATTACAGCCGTGAGCCACCACGCCCGGCTGAATCAATACATTTTCAATTGTAAAATGTCTCAGTCTTTTTCCTGTGTAGTGTGCCTCCAGAATTATCTGTTCCCGAACTTCCTTTATATCTTCATTCACTGGGCCTGAGGGATGGGCTGGCCACAAATGCATCTGTGACTGAGTTCCAGGTTGTGATCCTCAGTTCCTTCAGAAGACAGTGGATAGTTCCTCTGGAGGCTGCTTAGGCACGGTGGCAGCTGGAGGTGGGAGGTTGTTCCCGGGGAAGAGGCAGTCCCCACCTGAGCCTTCACATTATTGACCTGGGAGCTGCTGGCTGAAGTGTTCCAAGACCCACCTTGAACTGGGGCGATTCAGAGGCAGAGAGTGAACGTCAGGAGGGACATGATGGGGATGAGCATGGCTGTCATCTCAGCAAGCCCCCCACCCCACCCTGGCCACTGACATCTGGCCTCAGGGAGCAGTGTTGGCCACTAGGGCCATGGGAACCAAGCTGGTGTCAGGAGGAGGGGTATTCCTGCCCAAGTCCATTCTGACCGATTGAGCCTAAGTGGAAGTGAGGACAAGACAAGTTGGACCGCCTGACTTGACTCAATGCTGATTTGGATAAAGCATTGAATCAAGTCAGGTGGTCCAACTTGTCTTGTCCTCACTGTGATAACAGCACAAAATAACCTCAAATGGCACAGGACAGTGTTGTTTCAGGGCAGGGCCTTACCTTCCAATGTGTGTTTCTCCCAGTGCTTGCTGTATAGATTCGCCTCTTTACCCGCCCCCCCTCCACTTATCATAGTGCCTTCCCGGAGACCTGGTCAGGGAGGAGGCTGACTGGGGTGGATGCTGGGAAATGTCTCTCAGCTGCTGTTGCTGAGCATGAGCTGGGGCCTTCCAGGATCAGGGTGAATTGGAGCCTCATTTTCCCCAGCCGGTTGCCCATGGCCTAGAAAGTAAACTCAGTTTTAGAAATGTGTGAACAGTGCTGTAGGGATTTTTTTTAACTTTCAGCAGAGCAGATTCTTCAGCCCTATTTAAGATGCTCTGAACAAACCTTCAGAGTGGCCCTTAGACTCTGCTTAGTATGGCGTTGCTGTTCAGAGAGACAACTCCACATTTCCTCCCAAAAATTAGGGATAGGAACCAAATACCGCATGTTCTCACATGAAAGTGAGAGCTAAGTGATGAGAACTCATGGACACAAAGAGAGGAACAAGAGACACTGGGGCCTGCTTGAGGGTGGAGGCTGGGAGGAGGGAGAGGAGCAGAAAAAATAACTATTGCCTCCTAGGCTTAGTGCCTGGGTGATGAAATAATCTGCACAACAAACCCCCATGACACCAGTTTACCCATATAACAAACCTGCAGAGGTACCCCTGAGCCTAAAATAAAAGGTTTTTTTGGTGGTGTTTTTTTTTTTTTTTTTTTTGAGATGGAGTTTCACTCTTGTTGCCCAGGCTGGAGTGCAGTGGCATGGTCTCGGCTCACTGTAACCTCCGCCTCCCAGATT
Organism: Rhinopithecus roxellana; assembly: GCF_007565055.1. Lineage (NCBI taxonomy): Eukaryota > Metazoa > Chordata > Mammalia > Primates > Cercopithecidae > Rhinopithecus > Rhinopithecus roxellana. The sequence continues at coordinate 36,210,025 of NC_044552.1, read as the reverse complement.
CAAGCAATTCTCCTTCTTCAGCCTCCCAAGTAGCTGGGATTACAGGCATGAGCCACCACGCCTGGCTAATTTTATATTTAGTAGAGACTGGATTTCTCCGTATTGGTCAGGCTGGTCTTGAACTCCCGACCTCAGGTGATCCGCCAGCCTCGGCCCCCACAAAGTGCTGGGATTACAGGCGTGAGCCACTGCGCCCGGCAAATTTTTTTTTTTTTTTTTTTTTTAATTAGGCATAGTTGGCTGGGCACAGTGGCTCATGCCTGTAATCTTAGCACTCTGTAAGGCGGAGGCGGGCAGATCACTTGAGGCAAGGAGTTCGAGACCAGCCTGGGCAACACAGTGAAACCCCATCTTTACCAAAAAATACAAAAATTAGCCGGGCATGGTAGCATGCACCTGTAGTCTGAGCTACTCAGGAGGCTGAAGTACATGAGAATCACTTGAACCCGGGAGGTGGAGGTTGCAGTGAGCCAAGATTGTACCACTGCCCTCCAGCCTGAACGACAGAGAGAGAGAGGTGCATCCTCAGAAGAGTCTTCCAAAACAACCGTTCTGTCTCATCTTACTCTGTTTTCTTAGCAGTTACAACCTCAGCAATAATAGTACCACCTGTGTTCCAGACAGTGTTGTTAAAGCTTTTTGTGTGTGAATGCATTTGATCCTCATGTTAACCTCATAAAAGAAGACTGTTACTCCACAAAGAAACCGAGTCCTAAGGGAGGCTAATGGGATAGCTGGGCACTGGGAGTTTTCTATTCAGTAAACGTTTATTGGGCCCTCATTATGGACTAGGCTCTGTGCTAGGATCTGGGGATACAGAAGTCATCATCTTTGCATTCCAGTCATCAGCAGACCAACGTTCCAAGACCAGATTGGGTCAGTGACTCCTCTCTGAGACCCTGGACAAGTTGCGTACACAGATACCTGCGCTTTATTTTACCCATCTGTAAAAGGGAGTTAAAGGGACGACCCCCAGCTCCTCTGGGTTGGTTCTTGTGAGATATATGGGTGAAACCACTTTGAGACATGCACAGTGGGGCACAGATGCAGGATGTCACTGGGTATACCTATTCTGGGACCAGGAAACAACAAGCACATCCCCTCCTCCTATCTGGATGAAGGAATGGTGGAGAATCAGCCACTATTGATCTCTATCCTGGTGGTACTAAGTTTATCAGATTCCCCCCATATCCCGCCCTTACTCGTGGACATTGTATAACATCAGAGGATTCTTAAATGTCTCAAGGATTCCGGCTAGAATCTCAAAATCATTTTTTGGCCTGCTGCTGGAAGAGATGCTGTGCTTCTCTACCTGGCCAGTAGGATTATGGCATTTGAGGCTGCAGTCCCATATGATTGGAAGTGGTTGGTTATATTGTTTGGAAGAGGTGACCACTGAAGAGTCCCTTGCCTGTTGATGGCACCTTTTGAGGAAACTGTTCTGATTCATTATTAGGCTGCCAGTCTGGCTGTTTAATTCCAACAGTTCCAACAGCTGTTGTTATTCTGGAACCTAATACAAGAGCACTGTTTTGCTTTCTATCATTTTTGCCAAAATCATTAGTTAAAAACAAGCTTGTGGTGATGATACATGGGTGCATGGTGGAGAAACAGCCCCATGAAAAGGGAGTCTCACTCCTTGTCACCCTCCTGAGATGGGCTATAAAGAATGGGATGATCAAACCTTAGAGCAAAGCAACACAGGGTGTCTGGCCTCATCCTCCTGGATTGTATGTCAGGGGAGGCTTTGGTCTCCAGTTCTCGCCCTGGGCCCCACCCGCCTTTCTGTCATTCTGTTTTGTTTCCTGTGTCTAATTTGTTGCATGATCTGTTAATAACCAAACATGCCCTCACAAGTTGGGAAATATTTGCAGAGTGATAAAGCAATTGTGTTATAATCTCCCACTTTCCAAGAGAGACAGGCGTCAGACCTGCACACTCTGAGAACCATCCAGGCTTTGGAACCTACTGATTCTGCATTTAATTTGATTCATTTGCATTGCTGCCACCCTCATACAGGCCCCTGTCACCCCTTCCATCCAGCCGGTTGCCTGGCCAGTGTTGTACTGAATTTATTTTTTATTTTAATTTTTCCTCTAGATTTGAGAGTACATGTGCAGGTTTGTTACAAGGGTATATTGTGTGATGCTGAGGTTTGGGTTTCAATTGAACTCATTACCCAAGTAGTGAACATAGTACCCAATAGGAAGTTTTTCAACCTTTGCCACCCTCCTCCATTTTGGAGTCCCCTGTGTCTGTTCTCATCCATGTGTACCCCTGTGTTTAGCTCCCACTCATAAGTGAGAACATGTGGTATTTGTTTTTCTACTTCTGTGTTCATTCATTTAAGATAATGGCCTCCAGCTGCATCCATGTTGTTCCATGTTGCTGTGAAGGACGTGATTTCATTGCTCTGTGGCCCCAGGCTGGAGTGCAGTGGTGCTATCACAGCTCACAGCAGCCTCGAACTTCTAGATTCAATCCATCTTCCCACCTCAGCCTCCTTAGTATCAGGGACTGGGACTACAGATGCACACCACCACACCCAGCTAATATTTGTTTTTTGTTTTGTTTTGTTTTTTTTTTTTTTTTGGAGAGGCAGGGTTTCATCATGTTCTCCTGCCTGGTCTCAAGCTCCTGAGTTCAAATGATCCTCCTGCTTTAACCTCCCAAAGTTCTGGGATTACAGGTGTGAGTCACCAAACCCAGCTTTTTTTTTTCTTTTTTTTTTTTTTTTTTTTTTTTTTAATTATTTGTGGAGACAGGTTCTCAATATGTTGCCTAAGCTGGTCTTGAACTCCTGGGCTCAAATAATTCTCCCAACTTGGCCTCCCAAATGCTGGGATTACAGACATGAGCCACCACACCCAGCCAATTTCTTTTTTGTTTGTTTGTTTGTTTGTTTGAGATGGAGTCTTGCTGTGTTGCCCAGGCTGGAGTGCAGTGGCGCGATCTCGGTTCACTGTAAGCTCTGCCTCCCAGTTTCACGCCATTCTTCTGCCTCAGCCTCTCTAGTAGCTGGGACTACAGGCACCCACCACCACGCCTGGCTAATATTTTTTTTTTTTTTTTTTTTTTTAGTAGAGATGGGATTTCACCGTGTTAGCCAGGATGGTCCCACTGTGCCTGGCCCAATTTCCTTTTTTTTTTTTTTTTTTTTTTTTGGAGACGGAGTCTTGCTCTGCCGCCCAGGCTGGAGTGCAGTGGCCGGATCTCAGCTCACTGCAAGCTCCGCCTCCCGGGTTCACGACATTCTCCTGTCTCAGCCTCCCGAGTAGCTGGGACTACAGGCGCCCGCCTCGTCGCCCGGCTAGTTTTTTGTATTTTTTAGTAGAGACGGGGTTTCACCGTATTAGCCAGGATGGTCTCGATCTCCTGACCTCATGATCCGCCCGTCTCGGCCTCCCAAAGTGCTGGGATTACAGGCTTGAGCCACCGCGCCCGGCCAATTTCCTTCTTTTTTATGGCTGCATAGCATTCCATGGCATATATGTGCCACATTTTCTTTATCCAGTCCACTGTTGATGGGCATCTAGGTTGATTCCATGTCTTTGCTATTGTGAATAGTGCTGCAGTGAACATATGAGTGCATGTGTCTTTTGGTGGAATGATTTATTTTCTTTTGGGTATATATCCAGTAATGGGATTGCTGAGTTGAATGGTAGTTCTATTTTTAGTTCTTTGAGAAGTCTCCAAACTGCTTTCCAGGGTGGCTGAAATAATTTACACTCCCACCAACAGTATATAAGCATTCCCTTTTCCCCACAGCCTCACTAACATCTGTTATTTTTTGACTTTTTAATAATAGCCATTTGGACTGGTGTGGCGTGGTATCTCATTATAGCTTTGATTTGCATTTCTCTGGTAATTAGTGATGTTGAACATTTTTTCCATATGCTTTTTGACCACTTGTATGTCTTCTTTTGAGAAGTGTTTGTTCATGTCCTTTGCCCACTTTTTAATGGGGTTTTTTTTTTTTCTTGTTGATTTATTTAAGCTCCTTATAGATTCTGGATATTAGACCTTTGTCAGATGCAGAGTTTGCAAACATTTTAACCTGTTCTGTAGGTTGTCTCTTCACTCTGTTGATAGTTTCTTTTGTTGTGCAGAAGGTCTTTAGTTTAATTAGGTCCCACTTGTCAATTTTCATTTTTGTTGCAATTGCTGTTGAGGACTTAGTCATAAATTTTTTTCCAAGGCTGATGTCCAGGTGACTATTTCCTAGGTTTTCTTCTAGGATTTTTATAGTTTTAGGTCTTACATTTAAGCCTTTAATCCGCCTTGAGTTAATTTTTATGTATAGTGATAAATAGGGGTCCAGTTTTAATCTTCTGCATATGGTTAGCTAGTTTTCCGAGCACTGTTTATTGAATAGGGAGTTCTTTCCCCATTGTTATTTTTGTCGACTTTGTTGAAGATCAGTTGGTTGTAGGTATGTGGCTTTATTTATGGGTTTTCTCTTCTCTTCCATTGATCTACGTATCTATTTTTGTACCAGGACCACGTTGTTTTGGTTACTATAGCCTTGTAGTATAGTTTGAAGTAAGGTAATGTGATACCTTCAGCTTTGTTCTTTTTGCTTAGGATTGCTTTGGCTCTTTGGGCTCATTTTGGTTCCATATGAATTTTACAATAATTTTTTCAAATTCTGTGAAAAATGATGTTGGCCATTTGATAAGAATAACATTGAGTCTATAGATTGCCTTAGGTAGTATGGACATTTTAAGGATATTGATTCTTCTGATCCAAGAGCATGGAATGTTTTTCATTTGTTTGTGTCATCTATAATTTTGTTCAGCAGTGTTTTGTAGTTCTTGCAGAGATATTTCACCTCCTTTGTTAGATATATTCCTGGGTATTTGGGCGGATAGACTGTTGTAAATGGAATTGCATTCTTGATTTGGCTCTTTCTGAGCACTAATTATGGACCAGACCCTATGCTAGGCTGTGGGAATACCAAGATTAGCAAGTCTTACACTTTATGTCTCCACCTTCTCTTTGATGTTGGTTCAACAAATGCCAAGCACATCCCATCCATGTAATGTCCCTGTTGCCTCAGACATGTCACTTGATCAGAACACTTTGGCAACAATCTGTTCTGAAATAAAGTTCCAACTCCTGAGCCTGGCATTTAGATCTCCCCATTGCACTGCCCTGGCCTGGCAAACAGCCCATCTCTCACTCCTCCTGTGACCAGGTAGACCTGCTCACTGTCCCTAAACATGTCTCACTGGCTGCCTTCTCCTGTCTAGTTCCACTCAACCTTGGGGGCCGACCAAGGCTCACCTGCTTAGGAAAACCTGGCAAGACATGTTGCCTCCTGGTTTGGGACTTGGAGGCACCTATGATTGCACTTTTCACTGGGTGCTCATCATGCCACCTTGTATCCTGGTCTTTCTCCATGGTTGTCTCACCTTCCCTATTGTCAAGTTGCTGGGATTCTTGCTTCATTGGTATCTTTCCTCTCCCATGACAGAATGAAGGGCTGACCTATGGAAGTTATCCCATCAATATCCCTAATGAAAACCAGGGGAGGCCAGGCACGGTGGCTCACACCTGTAATCCCAGCACTTTGGGAGGCTGAGGCGGGGGGAATCACAAGGTCAGGAGACCAGCCTGGCCAGTATGGTTAAACCCCGTCTCTACTAAAAGTACAAAAATTAGCCGGGCGTGGTGGTGCATGCCTGTATTCCCAGCTACTTGGGAGGCTGAGGCAGAAGAATCAGTTGAACCTGGGAGGCAGAGGTTGCAGTGAGCCGAGATCACGCCACCGCACTCCAGCCTGGGTGACAGAGTCAGATTCCATCTCAAAAAAAAAAAAAAAAAAAAAAAAAACTGGGGGAAAGTTGCACCTCCTTTATCACCTCTTCCTGACAGTTCCTTAGTTCTGCTGCTGAACTAGAGAAGGTCAGAATTGACCACTCTTAGACAAATACCTGTTTTGTTGAATCCATATTTTTTCGTTCAGATAGGCCATGGAGAGGGCAGGGTAATGGAGAGTGTGAGAACAGGTGCTCCTTATCCTCTGCTTGCCCCCCTCCTTCCAGTGCCATTCTCTGCCCTGCTGTGGCCTGGGAGACCAACCCCAGTGGATTGTGTCAACTAGGCTCCTTTACTTTACCTTCCAGGTGTGGTTGGGTTTGGCCAGTAGGAGGCACCAGTAGGCGATCCAAGAACAAGAGGAAAGCAGGGAGCATTAATCCCCCTGCTTCCTCTCAGCCTCATCAGCTTTCTGGCAATGGCTATCTTTTACAGCTACAGCCCCCTTCCAGTCCTCCAGACGCACTGGGCTACAGTAACACTGTTCTGCCTTCTTGCCCTTCACATTTAGCATTTAGCATCTGCGTGCTGCACCGTATATTGCTGGTTGCCTTAATCCTCCCCACACCTCTCTAACTTGTTCATTTATTAAATTATTTTTATTTAAATTCTTTTGATCATTATCAATAGTATCTGAGAGTCAAACTTACAGGCTTAGTTATCTGTCCCAATATACAACCCCATGAACTGATCTATGTTATTTTCTTGAAAAGGGCATTTTGCTTTATTTGGGGCGGGGGGTTTGCATTCAGAAGAATTTATAATAAAAATTAGTCTCCTGGTGCCTTCCCTTCCTAACCCATACCCACTCCTTGAAGGCACTTTTAACTCAATTTTATTTTATTTGACATTTGCCTCCATATTTTCAATAATGTGCTTTAATTTTACTCCTATTTTAGAAATTACCTGTTGACTTTCTGTTATGATAGATAACAATTTAACTCCCTTATACCATCCCTCTACCTCTCCTCCCCACATCCTCACAACAAAGTTATATTATTATTTATAGTTCCTCTGCTTAGTTACCTTTGTAAGTAAGATCCTTACTATCATATTTCTTGTTTCTTAACAACGGTACTTCCTGCGTCCCTGTGCAGTAAAATGGCAGTATTTGCGTTCTTACCTAATTTGCCTTCTACTTTCCAACTTCTGTCATCTCTGCTTTTACTTTTACATTGTTAAGATTGATAACATTTACATTTTTATTTTGTAGCTGCCGTTCAGTCTTTTATGCTTTATCTACAGGTTGATCTTAAAGGCTGAAAAACTAGGAGATAGGGCTTATGTTATTGTGATTGCATAAATGACAAGTTGCACATTGACAATCCACCGTTGGACATACTTGTTTGATGTGCCCGGTGATTTTTTTTTAGGCTTACAGCCAACATTTAAAAATTGGTAGAGTTTTTTATAAAAGATCTAGAGTTTGGGATTTTGTTTTAAAAATTGGAAGTTCTGGCACATATGGTCTGACTTCCCACATATAGTAACACTCTGCTGGAGTCTGTCCCCTTTGGAATAGGCATTCCTACTCTAGTTTGCCACAGTTCCTACCACTCACAGCATATGCAAGTGTTCCAATACCTGACTTGCTCGTTTATTTACTTACTTACCTGCCCCTGAAGGCATTTAAGTGTGTGACCCTGATGCTTGATGTGTTATTCTCTCTGGAGCCAAGTAATATACTATGGATACTTTCTTTAACAGCTTTAATTTTTCTAAGAGTTTCTCATTGCCTTTTTAAAAAAACTATTTGCTGTTATTATATCCTCATTATTTTCTCTCAAACTCTCTAGCCAGTTGGGTATTTTATGTATTCCCCTTTCTCCCAGGGTCTTCTATTCTTCTCAAATTTGATTTCATTCTAGGTCTGCTGCAGAGCTGTCACCTGAGATTTCTTCGACTACTTTATTAGATTGGTTCTACTGCTTCCTGGATCTCAAATTTTTTTTCAGGGTGGGGTTTGAGGGGGTCTCAGGGTTGGGGGTGGTCAGTTCAGTTTCTCCAGAGAAGGAGATTACCTTTTTTTTTTTTTTTTTTGACTTGGAAGAATAGATAACCTGGCTGCCTCATGAGCTACCTATGAAGGGCGCAAATCTTCTGACTTCAGATTTTTTTAAATCCCCCCCTTTTCAGCCTCCTATCTGATTCCTGCCCTCCATTGTTCTGGCATCTCTGAGTCATGAGCCTGTGGCCATTTTGCCAGGCTGATGGAATCTCATAATATTTGAATGCTGGAGCTCAGGCTTCCTGTGCTTGCATCATTAGTTTCTAATCTTCCATATTCTGTCTGTTTTCCACAAAGTTGTCCCAATCTCTGTCCTAGGTAGCCTTCACCTGTTCCCTTTATTGTTGAAGTTATGCCTTTTTAAAAACATTCTTAGGCCGGGTGCGGTGGCTCACACCTGTAATCTCAGCACTTTGGGAGGCCGAGGCGGGTGGATCACCTGAGGTCAGAAGTTTAAGACCAGCCTGGCCAACATGGTGAAATCCCATCTCTACTAAAAAATACAAAAGTTAGCCGGACGTTGTGGTGGGCACCTGTAATCCCAGCTACTCGGGAGGCTGAGGCAGGGAGAATTGCTTGAACCTGGGAGGAGGAGGTTGCAGTGAGCCAAGATCACGCCACTGCACTCCAGCCTGGGCGAAAGAGCGAGACTCTGTCTCAAAAAAAAAAAAAAAAAACTTTCACTTTTGTTTTGGTGGTGATGTATTCCCATGGAGAGGATAGAAATGAATGCAGTTAATGTATTCGTCTTTAATAGGTTGTGCTCAGAATTGATCTCAACCCTTCTTGAATCTGTTTCAATTGTTGGCCTATCTCAGCGGAAGAGCCAATAGGCTAAACGCTCCACCACCTCAAGTAGGAACTTTTAATCCTAAATTTACCCCTTTAGGATTTAGGATAGGTTTCATAAATCCTAAAGGGGTAAATTTAGGATTAAAAGTTGGATTGAATAGACATATAATAATATAATTTAGTTATGGCCGGGCACGGTGGCTCATGCCTGTAATCACAGTACTTTGGGAGGCCAAGGCAGGTGGATCATTTGAGGTCAGGAGTTCGAGACCAGCCTGGCCAACATGGTGAAGCTCCATCTCTACTAAAATATAAAAATTAGTTGGGCGTGGTGGTGGGTGTCTGTAATCCCAGCCACTCTGGAGGCTGAAGCAGAAGAATTGCTTGAACCCAGGAGGCAGAGGTTGCAGTGAGCTGAGATCATGCCATTGCACTCCAGCCTGGGAGAGAGAGTGAGACTCCATCTCAAAACAAAAAACAAATAATAATATAATGTATTTAATATAATATATAATATATTATATTATTATATGTCTATTGAATCCACCTTTTTTTTTTTTTTGGAGACACGGTCTCACTCTGTCACCCAGGCTGGAGTACAGTGGCACGATCATGGCCTTGACCTCCCAGGCTCAAGCAGTCCTTCCACCTCAGCCTCCCAGGTAGCTGGGACCACAGGCACACACCATCACACCCAGTTAATTTTTAAATTTTTTTGTAGACATGGGGTTTCCCTATGTTGTCCAGGCTGGTTTCGAACTCCTGGGCTCAAGTGATCCTCCTGCCTCAGCCTCCCAAAATGCTAGGATCACAGGCATGAGCCAGTGTGCCCAGCTCATACTCTTTTTTTTTAACAATCAAATTAAGAGCTTGTATTGGTTAGGGCAACGTTAGCTGCTGTAATCATCTCCCACGTTTCAGGAGTTTAACATGAAGGCAGTTTATTTCTTGCCCTTGTAACAGTCAATGCAAGTGTTTCTGGTTGTAACTGGCTTTCCTCTACAAGGTAATTTAGGGATCTACATGCCTTGTCTCTGTCACTCTGCTATACTCTGGAGCATGCATCTTCAAATGGGGGCAGTATCACACCCAAGGGGGCAAAGATCTTGGAGGCTGAAAAATCTTTCATTTTGATGCGTAAATCACAGACATCTACATAAGATGTAGATGTCTTATATAAATCACAGACATACATAAATCACATAAATCACAGACATGGTACATAAGCAGATATAGAGTATATCTATGGTGTGAAAATGTCATGGAGGAAAGTGATTAGGAAAAAAATGTCTAAAAAGGCGCCTTAGGAGGGCAACAAATGAAGAAAAGGTGGAGAAACACTGCCACAGGCCTATGAGGACTCTTCATTCAGGTGGAAGGGAAACAGAGGATGGAGAAGGCTCACCTGCTTCTTAACCACCTTGACCCAAAAGCAACACAGGTTACTTGGCCCACATTTCATTGGAGAGAACTAGTCAGGGAGTTCCAGCTTGCTGCAGGAGGAGCTGGGAAATGTAGTCTCCGGCTGGCCACACTTCAGAGTACCTCTAAGTGAGGACTCTTAGCCAAAGAAGGGAGAGCATCAATTTTGGAGGATGGTTGGCCTCCCAATACAGGAATCAACCAATGTTGTCTTAAAGGACCAGGTACTACACATTTTGGGCTTGCAGCCATGGTCTCTATTGTAACTACTAAACTCTGCTCGTTGCAGCTAAAAGCAGCTGTAGATAATACTGAAATGAATGGGTGTGGCTATGTTCTAATAAAGCTTTATTTACATAAACAGGCAGCTGATTGGCCTGCAGGCTGTAGTTGTCCAGTCCCTGAGTATCCATTCTGGAGCCTTTCAGTTGTCCCCATTACCTCTGCTTCTTGGGACCTAACCCACATTTCCTTTATTCCAGTGCCTAACTGGAGCCTAGAGCTTCCTCTCAACTGAATAAAGGGTTTGTCTTGGCTGTTTCACTGAAAACAGTGGAATACGACCCTGTACCAAGTGAAGTGACCCTTTCCCAAGACTGCAGAAAAGAAAGAAATGTTGTCTGTGTCAGTCCAGTGTTAGCTGTCCCCACAGCCACCCAACATGGTAGGGGTAGAGTGCCTGGCACTCAGTAGTAAGTGCTCAGAAATGTCCTGTATTCAGTGTTGGAGGTTGGCTTAAAACTACCTGCATTCAGTGAAATAAGACTTGGAGAATATGGACCTCTATTTCTTGTAGCATTAGAGTGGATTATTATTCAATGGTTAACACTAGTATTTACAAAGAACTTTTTTTTTTTTTTTTTTTTTGGAGACAGAGTCTCGCCCTATCACTCAGGCTAGAGTGTAGTGGTGCGATCTCGGCTCACTGCAACTTCCAAGTGATTCTCCTGCCTCAGCCTCCCGAGTAGCTGGGATTACAGGCACCTGCCACCACGCCCAGCTAATTTTTGTATTTTTAGTAGAGACAGGGTTTCGCCATGTTGGCCAGGCTGGTCTTGAAACTCCTGACCTCAGGTGATCTGCCTGCCTCGGCCTCCTGACGTTCTGGGATTACAGGCGTGAGCCACTGCGCCTAGCCTAGAACTTTTAATAACATGACAAAATGCTTATTTTATAAGCAGGATTCAAAATTATGTATACAATATAATCTCAACTATATCTTAAAAAGTTCAGAAAAAAACAAATTCTCAACAAGTGATGGAGTTTTTCTTCTTTTTATTTTGTATCTGTTTTCTAAAATTTTTACAGTGAACATGTTTTATATGTGGAGAAGAATGTTATTTTAAAAATTATTGAGGTCTGGGAGCTAATGTTTGTAATCCTAGCACTTCAGGAGGCCAAAGCAGGAGGCTTGCTTGAGCCCAGGAGTTCAAGAGCAGCCTGGGCAACAAAATGAGACCCTGTCTCTATGAATTTTTTTTTAATTAGCCAGGGATTATGGTGCGCACCTCTAGTCCCAGCTTCTTGGGAGGTTGAGGTGGGAGGATTGCTTGAGCCTGGGAGGTTGAGGCTGCAGCAAGCCATGGTCATGCCACTGCACTCCAGCCTGGGCAACAGAGCAAGACTCTGCCTCAAAACAAACAAACAAAAACTATTGAGGAGGAAATTAGTGCTGAGTGAGGGTATAATTACCCAACAGGTTCTTCCTTCCTGCTTCACAGAAAAAACTAATTCACTGAGACCACAGTGTTGCAGTAGACAAAGAGTTTAAGGCAGAGCCAGCCAAGCAGAAAGACTGGAGTTATTACTCAAATTGGTCTCCCAGAGAACTCAGAGGCTAGGGTATTCTATGGATAATTTTGTGGAGAGGGGAATGGGTGCTGCTGATTGGTGAGGGTTGAAATCATAGGGCTGTGGAAAATGGTACTTGTGCGCTGAGTCAGCCTCGACATTACGGGGCCACAGGACAGGTTGTCATGAGTCCCAGGTCCCGGTAGAGTCAGTTGGTTGCCAGAATGCAAAAGTCTGAAAAGCATCTCAAAAGACCCATCTTAGGTTCTACAGTAGTGATGTTATCTATAGGAGCAACTGGGGAAGTCACAAATCTTGTGACCTCTGGCCACATGACTGCTGAGTAGCAAGGGATTATAAAAAGGCAAGCTGGGGGGAGATGGCTGGTTATCCTTTAGCTACACCTACATGTTAGCAGAATTCAGGTCCCTCCCATAATCCTAATCTTGTGGCCTTTGATTACTATTACAAATGCCATTTTGGTCCCTGAGCAAGGAGGGGGTTCATTTCAGGGAGGGACTGTTATCATCCTCGCTTCAAAGTTAGAACAATAAACTAAATTCCTCCCATGGTTAGCTTGGTCTACCCCCAGGAATGAGGGAGGACAGCTGGCTTGCAGGGATAGAGGCAAGATGGAGTCAGCCATGCTAGACTCCTCTCACTGTCATAATCTTTGCAAAGGTATTTTCAAGAGTATTAATGAAGGTGTCTGTCTGCTTGTGCACACATAAGCATGCACCTGAAAATGCCATCCAAAATTTTGTTAGAACAAAGTCACTATGAGGCAACCCCCTTCATCTATCCTCCCCAAGTTAGAAAAGCTTCTTTGGATAGTGACCAGGAAGGGTTCTGAACTGCTTCTGCACTGAGGCATTCTTCTCATTTCTTAGTAATGAGACCCTCACCTAGATTTTCTTTCCACTGAGGCAGACCGGCCTCTCTGGATGAATCATCAAGATTAGCAGTGCGGGAAGGAGGAGGTGCATGCTTGGGGTTAACTGCATGCCAGAGTCGTTGGTCATCACAGCCACTTCCCCAGACCCATGGACTTTCTTGACTTTGGGAGAGAAATGAAATAGCTTGTGACTCGAAGTGCCATTTGTGTAGACCCATTAGCGAGGCAGCCTGACGTCCAGGTTCCCCCACCCCCAGTGGAGCAGAGAACAACTGATTCTACAGGAGGAACCAAATCTGAGATCATCCCAAAACAGCCTTATTTTCTAGGCCTCCCTTGGGTCCTCATGTGTATCTTCCAGGTACCGTGAGGATAGGTGTGGGCGTCCTCTCCCCTGAAAGGAGAGCACCCCCACCCAAGTCTCTCCTGTTCAGCCTCTGCCTGTGTTTCTGCTGATGATGTCCTTCTTGAGCCTTGAGCTGTCTGCACACTGGTCCCAACCTGTGCCTTCCACACTGCTCAGACCTGCAGCGTTCTCCAGCCTTCAGCTACTTTGCTATGACATCGAGGGGTGGCGGGGTGAGGGGGTGGTGTTCCTCTTCCCAACCCTGACCCAGGGGCCCCACCTGATCTCTTGAAGGACATCAGCTGCTGGAAGACAGCCCGATGGCCCCCTTTCATTTGACCTCCTTTGTCTCTACTGCAGGAGCTCCCTCTTAGCTCCAAGTTAGGTTAGGGTGACCTCGTCGCAGCCTCTTTGCCTCTACCCCTGCTTCTGTGTTCTGAGCGCCGATCCTAGAGCCCTTCTCTTTCATCCCAACGTGCGTACTCTAGACCTGGATGTGCCACGTGTAAGGATCACACTCCAGCAGGCACGAGGCATTAGAAAGTCCTTGGTGTGTGCTTCTGTAAGCACCCAGACTTCTTAGTGTGACTTGTGAGGCCCTGCATCAAGGTTTGTCAACCTTAGTGCTATTGATATGTGGAACTAGAGAATTCTGTCTTGAAGGGACTGTCCTGCACATTGTAAGATGTTTAGCAGCATCCCTGCCCACCAGATGCCAATAGCACTTCCCTAGTCGTGAAACAGAAATGTCTCTAGACACTGCCAAATGTCCTCTGGAAGGCAAAATCACTCCAGGTGGAAACCACTACCCTCCATAATGGAGACCCCCTCCTACCACGCTGCCTCATCCCACCCACTGCACACCTGCCACATGCACGCTTATCCCTACCAGGGTCACTGCACTCACTGTCCCCACTGCTGTGAACGTTCTTTCCTCACATCTTCATGCTCTGCTCATTTAGGTCTCAGCTCAACTGACGTCACCTCCTTACCTTGGCCTTTCTTAAGCTCCCTATGCAACCAACCCATTCACTCCATCAAGTGCATACTTCTGTTTTGTTTTAAAATCACATTTAGAATCTCTGACCTTGTTCCTACCGCTTTCCTCCTGGTTTTCACTGTCCCAGCCACACCTTTCTAATTCCTCAGTCACATCCGGCATGTACCCACCAACAGGGTTCTTGCTGTTCCTCCTTCTAGAATGCTCTTTCCCCAGATCTCATTGTTCTTGTTCCCTCAGGCCTTTGCTCAGATGTCACTTTCTCAGAGAGGGCTTCCCTGGCTATTTCCTATTTCATTTTTTCCCGTAGCACCTACAGCCATCTAATACACTATACACTTTAATTATAATGATTTTTATTTTCTGTTTCTCCCTATTAAAATGAAATCTCCATGAGGGCAGGGAGTTTTGTCTTCTTTGTTCACTGTTGCATGCCAGTCACGGAGAACAATGCCTAGCGTTGAGGCACTCGGCCAGTATTTTTTTAGATGCATGAGCTTAATTTTGCAAGGCTTGCTGGGACCTCTGCCCTAGTTTAACTGTGCACATTTGAACGCATCGGGTGAGCTTGGCTTCTTGTTGTAAAACCAGGGATTTATGTTGATGAAGAGTTCTGTCAGGGTAGACTCATACTCTAAAGCATGTTTTCTTGTGAATAGAGATGTTTACAAAGCACAAAGCAGTGAATTTGCTAATAGTTCTTTTTACTGGCATCAGCTAGAGTTCTGAATTTAGCTGAAGCTTATACTTACCATGCCATGGTAGAGGTTTTCGTTTCCTAATATGTACATGCACTTGTCTAAAAGTAATTAGTCTTCAATTATGAGCCACAAGAGGTCAGGACCACCACTATGGCACCTCTCCAGAAGGGGCCCTGCCTGATAAGCGCAAAAAAAACCCTTTAGGGCCGCACCTCCGGCTGTTCCCTGTTTCCCGGGATCTTGCTTATTTCTCATCTCTCCTGGCTCCCGGCTTATTCCTTTGCTTTTTGTCTTACTAGGCTCTCATCCTTGTCTCAAAATCCCCGTCCTTACCTCCATGATCCATGAAGACCATGGCTGTCAGAAGGCAGCGTAGAAGTGAATCTGCAGCACCTCCCGGCTTGGAGCCCGGGAAGTCCTGAATATGACCAGAAGAGTTCCCAAGGCCCACATCTCCTAACATGTTGAAATCCAAGGTCTTTCAAGGAAGCCCCACCACATATGCCTTCAGGGACCTGGCCAACCCTGCCAGCCTCTCCCACAGATTCTCCCTCATACGGTCACAGTGCCAGAAATCCCAACCCCTGGGGCTCAGTGAAGGCCCTTGGGTCTTCAAGGGAATTCCCTGTTCTGGGGCCCACATCCCAGGAGAGGGCACAACTTGAGCATGTTTGCATCCTGGTAAGGGTTACTGGGAAGGCTCAGATTTACAGGCGACAGGAGAGGGGCTGGCGGGAGAGTTAGGATGTTGCAGAGAAGACCCCGTTTCCAGCTTATGTAATCGCTCCAAGGAAAGAGAGAGAAACAGCGAGAGAGAGATGGAGCTTAGCAAGTGAGTTCCTGGCTGCTTGTCATATGAAGAAAACTGATGTGAACGACACTTTCCTCCTCTGCTTCCTGCCCTGCTTTTTTGTTCTTTGTATTGTGAATAATATGAATACAGGAGCCTCATACTTAGAGTTATTTTTACAAGGTCTCCTCTCTGCTTCAGATGACTCAGAGCCAGAGCCTTCTCTTGAAGACGTTCCTTGGGAAGCACCAGAGAGATGCTGAACCCCAGGCGATCTCAGGGTCACAAGTGGGTGTCCTGGAAGTGTGGTCTGGAAGGAAAGCCTTATTGAAGGCAAGCCTTCTGCTGGTTCCCCTCTCTGCCCAGCCGGCCCTGCCTTTCTCTCACCATCTTTTCCTGCTTCAGCAGAAACAATCAGGCCCGCTTGCCAGTCTGGAGATGAGCAGAGGGCACTGCCCAGGGTCGAGGCTGCAAGCTGTGGGTAGATGAGGGGAATCTGTAGGCCCCAAAGGGCTGGGTGGCTCTAGTGTGAAGGCAAGAAAACTATTCGGGCAACCAGGCACTAAAGGAGAAGGAAGATTGGGAGAACCTATTTCGTGTCTGTCTCCCACACTGCCCTCTGTCTCCCACACTGCCCTTGTGTTCCTGGAGAGTGGGGACTGCCTCTGACTGTTCTTCCAAACATGACACCCAGCACTAAGACCCAGTGCATGTGTGTGGAGTTGATGAATTAATGAAAGGGAAGCCCCTTTCCATGGGTAAAGCCAAATTACCTGGATGCGAGTACAACGCAAAACCGTGTGCCCGAGGAGGATGGAGAGCATCTGTATCTGCTCCCGAAGGTGCGGATGCCCAGACCTCGGCACACCCAGCACCAGCACTGTCTGCTTCGACCCATCATAACCACTCTGAGAGGCCAAGGAGGTTGTTTCCATTTTACAGAGGGGAATGCCGAGGATCAGAGAGATTGGGTGACATGCCTGTGGTGCGTTTTGTAGGCGGCACAAGGGGATTCTTCCGCCCCACTTCTGACTCCATGATCCAGTGCTGCCTTGAATCCTCGGAAACTCCAAAGTAGGGGCTTCCTGCTTCTGAGAAAGACTCCATAGCTCTCTTTTGGACACAACTGCAGTGCTATCCTTCTGGGAGAGCCAGCCTGGAGCAAGACAGCTGGGACTCATCTATCTGCTGCCCAACAAACCTTGGAAGGAGTATAATAGGAAGGTTCCATTCAGACCGCTGTTCTCTGTGGCTCTGGGGAAAAGGCATGATAGGGGAGATGCCCTTTTTCCTCCTGTTAATCTGCCCTCATCCCTGACTCCCTTTCCTGCTGTCTTCTATCCGACCACACAGTCCCAAGCTTAAAACCAAGGTGGCTGGAAAAAGCTTCAAGTTGATCATGAAACTCAGAATGCATTTTCCTGTAGAAGTAGCTGGAATGCGATGCTTGGTCTCCCCATGATATATCTGAAATAGAAGAGTAATAGCATTGGCCCAGTAGAGAATTAGTATTAATGTTGATGATTTAATTAATGAATTAATAATAAGCCAGCACCCTCTCTTACTTGGAAGACGACAACAGCTCTCTCCACTCTTGTCCTCTTTTAGTTTGTTCTCCACGTGAAAAGTGAATCAGACCCCATCCTCCTCTGCTCATAGCCCTCCACGATCTCTTACGCCTGCAGCCTGGCCTCCTGCCTCACTGACCGCACCTGCCGGCTCCCTCCACCAAGCTCATTCCACCAAAGAGTGGAAGGACACAGCTGCTGTGTCCTCTGCCTGGGACTCTCTTCCTTCCCTGATTCACCTGGTTCAGTCAGTTCATTCAGGCCTGTGCCCAGATGTCACCTCTTCAGGTAACCATGGATAGGCCCCACCCATGCTCATCATTCCTCTGACCCTTACCCGGCTTTATTTCCCTTCATAACACTCATCATATCTGCCATGACATTGCACATGTGCCTGCTTACTTGTATATTGTTATTCTCCTCCACTAGAATATCAGCTCCACAAGGGCAGGGACCTTTTATTTGTTTCCTGCTGTGTTTCGAACACTAAAAGAGTACCCAACATATAGTAGGTGCTCAATAAATATTTATAAATAAATAGATGAATGGACAGCTGAATGAGTGATATATCTCTACACCTAACCAACAGCAGATTGTGGTTTCCATGCAGAATTTATCACACATTCCAAACATCAGTGCCATAAAGGAATTTCTTCCTTTCCTTGCCCTCGGGATTGGAAGTACAGGGACTTCATTTTATTAATGAGTTATAGATTTTTCTGGAAACCAGAACTTCTTATTCTGCATTTTTGGCAATAATAGACACCTGCTTTCTTGGAGAGTAGCTTCTCAGAGTTCTGAAGGCTTCTTGGGGTTTGGCAAATGGCTGGGGGTAGGTACTCTTTGGTCTCCTTAGCCTCCTGCCACCAGTTCTGCTGAGACTGGCAGTGTTCTCTTGATTACTCTAGAGCAGGGTTTCTCCTACTAACATTTTAGACCAGATCGTCCTTTGTTGGGGACTGTCCTGTGCCTTCCAGGATGTTTAATAGCATCCCTGGCCTCTACCCATTAGATATTAGTAGAACTCCCCCAACTGTGACAACCAACAATGTCTCTGGACATTGCCAAGTATCCCTTGAGGAGTAAAATCACTCCCTGTTGAGAACTACTGCTCTGCCATGTTCAGAAAGCCCCACCCACAACAAAGAATTATCCAACCCACAGTGTCACAAATGCCAAGGTTTAGCTATGCTGCTCTGAGAGCTCTGTCTGATAGGACTCTCTGCATTGAGGGAAATCTATTTGGTGTTGTCTAATATGGTAGCCACTAGCCACATGTGGCTGTTGAGCATCTTAAAATGTATAGGCCGGGGCATGGTGGCTCATGCCTGTACTCTTAGCACTTTGGGAGGCTGAGGCAGGAGGATCGCCTGAGCCCAGAAGTTAGAGGCTGCAGTGAGCTGTGAGCAAGCCACTGCACTCCAGCCTGGGTGACAGAGTGAGGCCCTGTTTCTTAAAAAAGAAAAAAAAAAAAAAGTAGTGCAACTGAAAAGCTGAGTTAAGTTTAATTTTAGGCTGGATGTGATGGCTTATGCTTGTAATCCCAGCACTTTGGGAGGCAAGGCAGGCAGATTGCTTGAGCCTAGGAGTTGGAGACTAGCCTGGGCAACATGGCAAAAACCTGTCTCTGCTAAAGGAGACCCCTGGTGGTGCATGTTTGTAGTCCCAGGTACTTGGAAGGTTGAGGTGGGAGGATCACTTGAGCCCAGGAGGTTGAGGCTGCCGTGAGCCCTGATGGTGCCACTGTACTCCAGCCTGGGTGACAGAGTGATACCCTGTCTCAATAAATAAAACAGAATAATAAAATAAAGTAAATTTTTAAGTTTATTTTATTTTAATTAATAATCATTTAAATATCCACTTACAGCTAGTAGTAGCTGCCGTATTGGACAGCACAGCTATAGAAAGGCCAGTGCTGCTCACACCTCAATGTACATATGAATTATCTGAGGATAGCAAAGTCCAATTCAGCAAACTTGAGCTGAGGACTGAGAGTCTATAAATTCCCAGGGATGCTAAGGCTTCAGGTCTAAAGACCACACCTTGAAGTAAGATGATCTAAATCTGGGACATAAAGAGCATTTTGCACATATAACACAGAGATGATATTCCTGCTGCCTGAAAGAGCTTGTTGAAGAACACAGTGGCATAGAGTAAGGAGAGAGAAAAAATATGGTCTGTAGAGTCAGACAGTTACTAATTTGAATCCATTGTTAGCTCTGTGCCCTTAGCCTCCCTGAGCCTCCATCTTCTTATCTACAAAATAAAAGAGATCATTTCTCCCTTGCAGTGTGATTCTGAGATAGTACATTTAAAAGCACCAAACCCAGTGCCTGGCAGATACTTGGCACTCAGTAGGTAAATAGTATCAGTCATTATGGATTCATCCAAAGAAAAGGCATTGTTTATACAAATCGGCCCTGCATTGTAGACTGTGTTTGGGGACCACCCATCTCAGAGTCACCCAGGACGTTCTTTTAAAAAATAGGTCCCTGGGCCCAGCCCAGACCTAATGAGTTCAAGTCTCTAATGGTAGGGCTCAGGAAGCTTCTTTTAAAAAAAGAAAAAAAAATGTATGAGGTAAAATTCACCTAACATAAAATTAACCATCGGTCATTTTTTTTTTTCATGTAAAAAATTTTAGCTTTTATTTTATGTTCGGGGATACATGTGAAGGTTTGTTACAGAGGTAAACTTATGTCACGGGAGTTTGTTATACAGATTATTTCATCACCCAGGAATTAAGCCCGGTACCCAATTGTAATTTTTCTGCTCCTCTCCCTTCTCCCACCCTCCCCACTCAAGTAGACCTCAGTGTCTGTTGTGTTTCCTTCTTTGTGTTCCTAAGTTCTCATCATTTAGCTCCCACTTATACGTAAGAACTTGGGATATTTGGTCTTCTGTGCCTGCATTAGTTTGCTGAGGACAGTGGTCTCCAGCTCCACCCACGTTCCCACAAAAGACATGATCTTGTTTTTCTTTATGGCGGCACGGCCATTTTAAAGTATACAAGTCATTGGCATTTCCTGCATTCACAATGTTGGGCAACCTCACCTCTGTCTAGTTCCAAGGCATTTTTGTCATCCCAGAAGGAAACCCTGTACCCACTCACCATTCTCCCCTCCCCAGCCCCTTGCAACCACTAACCTGCTTTATGTTTCCATGCATTGGCTTATTCTGGATGTTCCAGATAAAAGGAACCATATAGTATGTGACCTTTTGTGTTTGACATCTTTCACTTAACACCCTGTTTTTGAGGTTCATCCATGCCATTGCATGTATTAGTGTTTAATTCCGTTTTATTGGTGAATAATATTCCATTGTATGAATATAATGGATGACTTTGGAATATAATGGATAAACACGTTTGTTTATCCACTCATCAGTTGATGGACATTTGGGTTCTTTCCATCTTTTTGGCTCTGTGAATAATGTTTCTGGGAACATTTGTGTGCAAGTTTCTGTTGGAGTACCCGTTTTCAGTGATGTGGGCTATATACCTAGAAGCAGAATTCCTGGGTCACATGGTAATTCCATGTTTAAATGTGTTGAGAAACTGCCTGAACTGCCCTCCACAGTGGCTATACCATTTTCCATCCCTACTGGCAATGCATAGGGTGCCAGTGTCTCCACTTGCAGGTCAACACTTGTGATTTTGTTTTTTTGGTTATGGCCAACCTGGTGCGTGTGAAGGGAAGCTTCATTCTTCACAAGTTCCCAGGATGGTTCGTGTGGACCCAAATGTTGGAGAACCATCGCTTTGATGAGAGCTCCTCTTTCAGTGAGTTCAGTCAGAGTCTGCTGCTCCCGTGTCCTGGGACTCTCTGCAGCAGTGCCTTTGTTGGGCTGGGGAAGCTCATCAGGGAATTGGAATTGTTACTTCGTGTGCTGTTGTAATAGCGATTGGATCTTTTTATATATATATATATATATATATATACACATCTTACCCTCTCCCCTTTAGTCAGCACAACTGAGTAGAGAAGAACAGTTTGCCATTGACTTGTCCTGGGAAAGCCAGATTAGCACAGATGACCCACCCCCTGGTGTCCCCTGGGTGAGTTTCTGCAAACACCTCTACCTGTCCACCTGAGGCTGGCCTGGAGGGGGCCCGTTCCAACATGAAATGGCCTTGAACTCTCCTGTTTTAATAACATTTAATGTGGAATTTTATATTCTACTGCGTAATATAGCTGGACCTGTTTTAATTAAAAATTAAAAGATTTTACTCCAAATATTTAAGTGTGTTTCAGAAACACATCAAGTTAATCCTGTGGCCCTTAGGATGAAGGTGATAAACCCTGGTAAGGGGACAGAGGAGTGTCAGGGGAGGAAGCCGTGTAGGGGAGCACTTAATGAAAGGAATAGTATTCCTCTTTAACAATGAGGGTTTTGTTTTCTTCTTCTGGAATGTCCTCAAAATTAATCTCTAGGGTGGAACACATTTAAGTGATACATTGTATACACAAGCAAAGGGAGCAAGGTCCTACCATGAGTATAACTGCCTGCACCGCTTCAAAATTGTTCTAGGACATAAGCCAAGGTCCTCTTCTTCAAGTCGTCGGTCTCAGCCTTGGCCACATATCACAGCCACCTGGCAGGCTGTACACACTCTTGTTTAACAGGGTGTTCAATAGGAGCCCACGTGGAACCCAGGCATCCCTGGTTTCTAAAGCTCCAGGTGATTCTGATGTGCAATCAGGGTTGACTGCTGTGCCAGGCCATTAGACACAACCCATGCCCTAATAGAGCTAACGGTCTGACTGGGGAGACCAACTCGTTAATCACATACTTGATTAATTACAACTCTGATAAATGCTGTTGCCCATTAAATTTCGAAGGGTTGGAGACATCTTCCCGAAGCTATAGCCTGACAGACGATTAGATGCTAATGAGGGGAGAGCTGGGAAAATGGCATCCCAGGCAGAGGGACTGGCATGTGCAAAGGCCCGGGGGTAGAAAAGAGCTTGGTGTGTCTGAGGACTTGAAAGACACGCTGGTTGGAGCTGTGAGCAAGGGGGGTGGGCAACCTGAGGTTGGGGAGCAGATGGTAGCCTGTCACCCATGTTGGCCTGTGGTGAGTCCACCTTACATGCTGTCAATGTTTGAGCTGCTCTGATATTGGTGTGAAAGGCCCAAGCTTCTGTGCTCTGGAATGAGCAGATACACGAGGGCCTGATTAAGTGATCATGGTCTGGGCAGGATCACTTTCCTCCAGTGCGTGAAAATTATTTACTCAGCCTCCATGGAGAGAGAGGAAGGGCATCAAAAGAAGGGAGAGATTGGCCAGGCGTGGTGGCTCACACCTGTAATCCCAGCACTTTGGGAGGCTGAGACAAGTGGATCATTTGAGGTCAGGAGTTCGAGATCAGCCTGGCCAATATCGCAAAACCTCCTCTCTACTAAAAAGACAAAAATTAGCCGGGCATGGTGGCGCACACTGTAATCCCAGCTACTCAAGAGGCTAGGGCAGGAGAATTGCTTGAACCTGGGAGACAGAGGTTGCAGTGAACCGAGATCGTGCCACTGTACTCCATCCGGGCAACAGAGTGAGACTCTGTCAAAAAAAAAAAAAAAAAAGGAGAGATGTTTGGAGAGAGAATGGGAGTTTTCCTCATATGGGGGAAGTTTCTGGGCCTCACTTGAAAATTACATCTCCTAGCATCTCCACATAGAACTCATTTGACAGAACGGTGGGTCCCTAGGTGACTGGAGCCTGGGATCTCATTGCAGTGATTCCTCTCTGCGCTGTTTCTCAGATGCTCTGTGGAGCCTGTCTCACGTTTAATTCCTCCTCCTCCCCATTTTCCTCCATCCTCCTCCCCCTGCTCCTTTTTCTTCTTTTTAAAATCTGCGCCAATTTCTAATGAATTGTGGGTGGCATGGAGGGAATTCTTCACACTTCATTTGGTCCTGCTTCATAGTTTGTATCCTGTGTCCCTCCCTTCCCCTGGCTGAACCCCCCATCCCCGGTCTGGTAGGCGTGAGCTGTTCTTTTCTTTTCAACGGCCTTGTGGCTGCAGAGAACCCCTCTTTGATTTGGGCTTTTAGATACTCATTTAAAGTGTTTGTTTCTGCATATTAATTTCTTCCTTCCCTAAGACTCCTAATCTTCACTCTCCCTTAACTCCAACAGCAGTGTGGCGTGTGACGCGGCATTTGTCACCCCCATTGCACAGAAGGGAAACTGAGGTTCTGATAGCAGTGTGGGGCTGTGGGAAGATTCTGGCCTTGCTTGGTGGCATGATGAATGTGACAGGTCCTTGGAAAGTCACACAACCCTCCAGGGCTGCCTCTTTACTGGTCATATGGGAAGGAGATAAGATTTCTACCCCTGTAAGGAGGTAGGGTGATGGGGTAAAGAGGATGGGATTTGACCCTTAAAGCTCTGGCTCCACCACTCAGTTCTGTGACCTTGGGTAAGGCATCAGACCTTGGCTTCCTCCCTTGTAGAATGGTGATCCCTACAGCACCTCAGCAGGATGGTTGTAAATACTAGAGGCACTGTCTGGGAAGTCCTAGCAACATGCCTGGTCTGAATGGGATATAGTAGCTGTTCTTTGGCCTTTTTGGCCTTTGGGATATAGTAGCTGTTCCACCTCCCCTGCCATCTGGGATTCAGCTGTTTGTCCAAGAGGACCCCGATCATTATGGTGGAGCTGGAATTAGAACTAGAACCCAGGTATGCTGGCTTCAGGCCCTGAGCTCCTGGGAGGAGCTATCTATCTATAAGCACCCCGGTTTTGTGAGCTGGATAATCCTTGCTATCCAGGATATCCTGGATACTGTGTAGGCCTTTCTATACACAGTAGAGTGGTAGTTCTCAACTGGGAGTGATTTTGCAAGAGACACTTGGCAATGTCTGGAGAGTTTTTTCATTGTCTCAGCTTGGGAGGTTCTACTGACTTCTAAGGGGTAGGGGCCAGGTATCTGGATTGTTCTGGGATCGCTCAGCACAGTGATTGGGGACTTTGAAGGCACACACCAAGAAACAGCAAGTCATCAAGACCCCTGGTCAGTGACAGCTGACTCTGAGCCCTTGCAAAGCTGCCCTTTCAGCACCCGCTGGGAAATCCTTGTGGATTCTTGTGGATATTCACATAGAGGGAGGGGCATGACTATCCCCACTCACTGGGCATAGTGCTAGCAACAGCTGCCACTTATCCAGGGCCTATTGGGAGCAGGGGCAGCATGCTCAGTGAGGGACCTATGCTCTCACTGATCTCCCTGATCAGCCAGGAAGACACTGCTAACCTCATTTCACAGAAGTGGAACAAGGCCATACGGCTCGTGAGGGGCAGGGCCAGACCTAGGGCAGAGCCTAGGTCTCCTTAGCTCCAAAGCTCACACGCTATGCATGAAATTGCATGACCTTCCTTAGAAAGTAACACCCCACCGTGAGGCTTCTCCAGCAATAATTTTAATAGAATGCTTATCCACATCCCTATGTCAGCATTGGCCACCTAATTTTGCCGCCGGCCAGACTGAATTTACCACTGTTGCAGAAAACAAGTAGATAAGAATCTTAAAACTTATCACACATTGGGAGGGAGGGCAAGGGTGCCCCTATTTTGGATGTCTCATGCCAGTTTGGGAAGAGGGAGAATTTAGCAATTAGGCACAATATGTTCCTAATTTGCCCTAGAAAACTTATTGGGTGCTTTTGGTAAAAAGCTGTACAACGTTTTTTTTTTTTTTTTGGTTGAGACAGAGTCTCGCTCTGTCACCCAGGCTGGAGTGCAGTGGCATGATCTCGGCTCACTGCAGCCTCCACCTCCCAAGTTCAAGTGGTCCTCCCACCTCAGCCTCCCAAGTAGCTGGGACTACAAACACAAGCCACCACACCTGGCTAATTTTTGTATTTTTTTTGTAGAGACAGGGTTTCGCCATGTTGCCCAGGTTTTGTCTCAAACTCCTGGGCTCAAGTGATCCACCCGCCTTGGCCTTCCAAAATGCTGGGATTACAGGTGTGACCCACTGTACGCAGCCAAATCTGTACATCTTTAATGCCTGTCTTGAATGCCACAGTGGTTGGAGCACAGTGTGAAGTTAAGAAACAGTGCAATCCTGATTAAGAGCCTTCTCTCCTAGTTAGAATACATCATGCTGTGTCGTGTCACAGGACCTTTGCACAGGCTACTCGGGGGACCAGCAGCGCCCTTCCTCTCTCTCTTTCCCCTGCTTCCCTCTCTACTTTGCTTCAGTAATTTATTCTTAGGGTTCATATTAAAGACTAATTCCTTAAGAAAGCGTTTCTGCCCCATGTCCATGCTAGTCCACCTTCTGGCATATGCTATTATGCATTAGCTATGCTTCTTTAGGGGACCACTATTATAGTTATATCTAATTTATTAATGTTGGTTTCCTTCTTCCACTTGATTGTAAGCTCCATGAAGGTAGGGAACACATTGGTCTCACTCAGCTCTTGTATGCCGAGTGCCTTGCATTTGCCTAGTACATGCTAGGCATCAGCCAACATTAGATGGGTGAATGGACAGTTGGACGAATGGATTGAGCTAGTTAATTTCATTTCCTTTCCCTTAACTCCAGTCAATAATCTCTTCTTAGGGAATTGTAATTATCTGTTTATATGTCTCTCTTGAGCCTCTTTGAAGAAGAACCTATCTTCAGAAGCTCTGAGTCTAGCTCCATGCCTGACATATAGTAGATGGCTAATAAAAGTTGACCATATGGTTGTCTAAGACAAACTCTTGCCCATAAGACAAGCAGTTCCAAGAGCTCATGCTGCTGCAGAGAGGACCCTAGAGAGTTTTTTTTCACACATAGAGGATAAGGATGGTGAATTTATTCATAGAAACAGAATGAAGTGCATTCCTGCTTCCCACCCGTGCCATCCTTAGCTCCTCGGTAAGGTCTGCTATTCAGGTTGCCAGTTACTGTACTGACTTATTTGTACATAAACAGTTATTCCCCATAACCTTCCCTTCGCCAACATTCAGAGATAATGATATACAATCTTTGTAACATTACAGATGTTGCTTCAAAAACACTCTGTTGCTATAGGAATGTTTGTGATGTGCTTATCGCTTGAATTTCATAAGCAACAAACTCCAAAATTGCAGATGATTTAACATTTGAAGCAGGGAGTGAGAGTGTATGTGTGTTTGCATTAAAAAAAAAAAAGGCTTTGAATAAGGAAGTTTTCTTCTGCAGAGTTATCTTCTTCTAAAGCTTAAAATAAGAACTACTTAAAAGCAGTGAATTTAGAAGAATGAGCACTTTCTCTTAAACATTCAAATGGGTGAAAATGACTTGTAATGCCTCCCTCAAGTATTAAGGAAATAGGCAGTTAAAGGTTTTTTTTGGAGCTGGCTGTCACAGACAAAGGATTTCTCATTAAAAAAAAAAAATCATTTTATAGCATTAAATACTAGGAATGCATACCAGCAGCCCTTTTGACATTTTGAAAATGATTTATTTTCTGAAATGTCCCAGTCCATTTTAATAGATGACTCTTTGTTCTTCTCATTCAGAGAGGGAGCTTCGGGTGGGGTTGCCATAGTTAGGGTTGGGAAGTTCAGGGTGGAGGCAGACAGGGCTCCAGGAACAGCTTTCTGTGAGCCTCACACTTTGTTACCTGAACACAGCAGGTGGATGCCACCACCTATCTCCAGACAGCATGGAGCCACACTTTCCCAAAGCTCCTGCTGTGGTTCTCCTTCCCAAAGAGAGACTCTCTGAACTAACTTTTTATAGTCCAGAGAGTGAATTTGAAATCGTTTCTCTTTCTAGCCTCCCTCTCTGAACCAAGATATCAGCTAGACATCTTAGGAAAGGTGTGCAATGTGGAAGTCTCTACTATCGCAATGCTACTGCTCAGCTGTGGCTCAGGAGTGGTGCTCTCTGCAAACTCTTTAGCAGTCCGTGAGATAAGTTCAGAAACTGAGAGTTGGTGCTTAGTAACTTTCATGCCGATTTGACAGAATAATCTGTTGAATCAAAGAACTTAAAAGTGAGCTTGCACTTTGTATCAGTATTTTTTCATTTCCTTTTTCTAGCAGTTCATTTTTACTATATTTTATTAAAGTAGTCATCTATCATGGTGTGGAAATTTTTTAAAAAACTGGTCCTTCGGCTCGACGCGGTGGCTCACACCTGTAGTCTCAGCACTTTGGAAGGCCGAGGTGGGCAGATCATGAGGTCAGGAGTTCAAGACCAGCCTGGCCAACATGGTGAAGCCCCGTCTCTACTAAAAATACAAAAATTAGCCAGGTTTGGTGGCGGGCGCCTGTAATCCCAGCTACTTGGGAGGCTGAGGCATGAGAATTGCTTGAACCTGGGAGGCGGAGGTTGCAGTGAGCTGAGATCGCGCCATTGCACTCCAGCCTGGGCGACAGAGTGAGACTCTGTCTCGGGGGGAAAGAAAAAGAAAAAACTGGTTATTCATGGCAAATAACTTGAAAAACTCTATGCCAAGGCACCTATAAGCTGCTGTCGCTCCCCCATAAGGAAAGTCAGCTGTTGAATGGATTTGGGGAATCGCAGCACTTAGCAAATGATGTTATAATGAGACTCAGGTCTCTCTCTGTCTCTCTCTCTGTCTCTCTCTCTCTCTTTGTCTCTATCTCTCTGTCTCTCTCTGTCTCTCTCCGTCTCTCTGTCTCTCTCTGTCTCTCTTTCTGACTGTTTCCTAAATGCAGAGACTGCATGCAGTTCATCTCCGTGGCCTCATTCCTCAGTGCCCTGCCTGGCAGATTGTAGACTTTTGGAAATGTTTGTTGAATGCATGCCTGTCTGCTTTCTTGTTACCTAAGAGTGGGTGAGGACAGCCTCAGAAATTTCCCTGGGATTTCTGGTAGTGTCTTCTGCAGGATGGTGATGGAGAGCTAGGAGCAAATGATGAGGAAATTACCTTTCCTTCTTCCTTTCCCCATAGGACCAGGCCTCCTCTTCCCGCCTGTCCAGCAGCATGAAAGCAGCATGACTGGCCGACCGCAGGAGAAGCCCCCAGAACCAGGCCCCCAACTCAGCCATCTGCGGAGGTCAAGGTAAGCTCGCTTTCCTTCTTCTGGAAGGCTGAGGAATTTTCATTTTAGTACATTCTGTATGCATTTGTAATCCCTTGCTGTGTGCTAGAAGAATGAGGTTTCCTGGGATGAGGGTAGACTTAGAAAGTGCGTGTCAGCCTTACAGGTTAAAGTGTGCTCATTTTGGTTAAAGGAGAGGCCAATATGGAGCAGAAAGGACTGAGCTGACTGTCTAGAATACAGCTCTTATTCTTCCACCACCTCCTGAATCTGGGACCTTGGGCAGGGTCTTTCAGGATGGGGTATCCAGGGAATTTTGAATGAAAAAATCTCTGAGACAGGATAAAATGAGAAAGACTACTCAGTCCACGACCTGAGAGTCCCAGTACCTGCCAGACGGACTTCCGTCCCACACAGAGTCGTAAGGGGCCTTAGACGATCAGTCAGGCCAGTTTCCAGCCAGTGTTGGACAGTTAGTTGTTAGAAAGTTCTGTCTGCTGGCCTCTGCTCTGCCATTAGGAACCACAAAGACTTGGCTTTCAAAGACTCTTCCACATGCCTCTCTCATTCGGTTTGAAGATTTGAAGATTTGGCTGTCATAACTCCGTCTTTCTTTTTTTTTGGCTATAAATTAGGCTTCCCTAGGGACTGGTGCCAGTCACCTTGTCCTCTCATCCCCTCCATCCTGGAAAGGGCTTTAGTTATCTCCAGTGTCTGCCTTGCTGGTTGCTCATGCAACCTGCACCATGTTCAGTAGAGAATCATTCATTCACCATTCATTCTTCAGTGGCTATTTACAGCCTCTGGCAGACAGGCACTGTGCTAGACTCTGGAGACATCTCAGTGAAGAAGAAAGACAGGGTCTCTGTCTTTAAAGACAAAATAGGTTTAGATTCTTAGAGTTTGAAATATGCATCGAACTACTTCCGTGTGCTCCTTGTTTGCATTTTTATCTCTCCAACTTTTTTCTTAAATGTCCCATGAGTGCTTGAAAAAAGTCTTCAAATATTGGATATAGTTTTCTGTATACCATCATTGAAAAATAAGTTAGCTTATTGTGCAGCTCAAATCATCTATAGTGTATCCTTTTCTGATTTTGTCTGATTATCAATTATTGAGAGAGGTGTTTTAGTTAAAGCTTCCCACTGGATTTGTCGGTTGCTCCTTGGCAATGCTGAAATTTTTGCTTTATATGTTTTGAGGCAATGCTGTTTGGTGCATAGATGTTTAGAACTGGTGTATTTTATTGATGAATTGGGATTTATTTCTACCATCTTTATATGCATTTAATTTTTTCTGCTCTTTCTTTTAGGTTGAGGTATTTTCCCCCCTCATTCCATTTTCCATCTTCTTATTTGGAATTTACACACTCTATGTCTGATATTTCTGGGGTTACCCAGCTAGCTACCTGGATAGATGATTGATTGATTGATTGATTAGATAGATAGATAGATAGATAGATAGATAGATAGATAGATAGAAAAAACACTCTATGTGTGTTTTTTCAGGGGTTATCCAGCTAGTTGGATATATATATGTAGATAGATAGATAGATAGATAGATAGATAGATAGATAGATAGATAGATAGATAGATAGATAGTTTTAGAGACAGGGTCTTGCTCTGTTGCCCAGGCTAGCTTCAAACTCCTGGGCTCAAGTGATACTCTCACCTCAGCCTCCCAAGTAGCTACCTTAACTTTTTTTGTTTGTTTGCTTGCTTGCTTTGTTTTATTTTGTTTTTGAGACAGAATCTCTCTCTCTCCCAGTCTGAGGTACAGTGGCATGGTCTCGGCTTACTGCAACCTGCACCTCCTGGGCTCAAGCAATTCTCCTGCCTCAGCCTCCCGAGTAGCTGGAACTACAGGCGTTTGCTATCATGCCTGGCTAGTTTTTGTATTTTTAGTAGAGATGGGATTTTACCATGTTGGCCAGGCTGGTCTCAAATTCCTGACCTCACATGATCCGCCCATCTCGGCCTCCCAAAGTGCTGGAATTACAGGCATGAGCCACTGTGCCCAACCAATTTTTGTATTTTAAGTAGAAATGGGGTTTTACCCTGTTGGCCAGGCTGGTCTCAAACTCCTGACCTCCAGTGATCCACCCACTTCAGCCTCCCAAAGTGCTGGCATTACAGGCGTGAGCCACCGCCCTCAAACCTATTTTACACTTTTCATCTCTTTGTCTCTCTGTGCTGAACTCTGAATAATTTATTCAAATCTATCTTCTGGCTCGGGGAATGGGTCATGCCTATAATCCCGGCACTTGGGGAAGCTGAGGTGGGTGGATCACCTGAAATCAGAAGTTCAAGACCAGCCTGGCCAACATGGTGAAACCCCATCTCTACTAAAATTACAAAAATTAGCCTGGTGTGGTGGCGTGCACCTGTAATCCCAGCTACTCTGGAGGCTGAGGCACAAGAATCACTTGAACCCTGGAGGTGGAGGTTGCTGTGAGCTGAGATCACACCACTGCACTCCAGCCTGGGCGACAGAGCCAGATTTTGTCTCAAAAAACAAAAAAAAACTATCTTCTGTTTAACTAGTATATTATGTGTGTTAAAGGCTGTTTAACCCATTCATTGGATTTTTTTCTTTTTGCTTTCTTTATTTGTCATTTCTAGAAGTTCTGCTTGGTGATTTTTCTGGTCTCTCATTTCTTGCTCGTATTTGAAGATGTTTATTTCTTTAAAATATTAAATGTGCTATTTAGAAATTTTATAATTTTGTGTCTTGTAATTCCCAAATCTGAAGTCTTTGTAGGTCTGGTTCTGCCGCTTGCCGTTTCTGCTGGCTGGTGTTCATAATGCCTTATTTCCTGTGAATTGCTCATTTTTTCTTGGCACTTTATCTTTGGGAATTATCTGAGGTGTGGGTTGAGTTGTCTTTTCCAGAGAGGATTTGCGTTAACTTCTGCTAGTTGTCTGGTGGGCACTACCAACAAAAATCACTTTGAATTAATTTTCTAGTTAAGGCTTTTCTGGCTACCCAAGTAATATAATTCAGGCTACAAACCTGTGTGAAGTCCAACTATGGTTACATATTTTCAGGAGAGAATTTTTCCCCCCCATTCCCTGCTCTGCCCAAGGTCCAGTTTTCTTGCAGTCTCTTTCTGTGTTGTGCATTTATTTCTCATTCACCAAGTTGAATGAATTTTGTGGAGTGGAGCCATTTGAAGTCCCAACTTTGTGGAGGGGTCTCCCTAGGCTGTTAACCCTGTGCTGCTGTCACTGGGAAACTTAGAATCTCCAGGTTTCAGCAGAAACCTTCAGGGCAAAAGCCAGCTTTGATGCCAGCTCACCTCCCAAGGTTCCTGCTTTGGGTTTGTTTTGGTATTTTCATTTGTACTATCTCAGCAATGTGTATTCAGTCTTCATATCTAAAATTGTATCCAGCATATTAGTTCTTTCCATTAGGAGGGGCAGGTAAGGTATCTGGTCTGCCGTCTTGCCAAAACTATATATTTTTCTTCTCCACAATAGTCCCGCTGGGCAGGAATTTCTATTTCTTCACAGAAGAGTGACCTGAAGCTCAGAGAGGGTATAGCCATAGGCCTAGCAGGTGAAAGGCTGGGAGAGAATATGTCCCTCTCCTCTCCTCTCTCCCCACCTTCCCTCTCCCCAAGATAACTGTTGACCATTGGTGAGGACAAACTTTAGTCTCACAAAGAATATGAGTTGCTATCAAAATGTTTTAACTAGCTGAACAGCTTTGTATACTTTGTTTATGAATCTATTGTTTATCTTCCTTGAGGGAGGAAATGGCTTCTGCATATTTTGTGGTTTGTCTGGCAGTCACCAGCAGCTTTCCTGCTTCATTCCCATTCTTCAAAAAGTCTTCTGAACCTGAAGCCAGATCCCACGGGCTTCTCATCCAGACCCTGGCTTGCTTTCCTCCTTATGCTACTCTCTCCTTCTTCTCACCTTCTTCGCTTCCCTCTGCCTCTTCTTTTCCCCTCTCCCCATCCTTCCTGCAACTGGTTTTTCTTTTTCATGGTGGTGTGCCTTTCATTGGAGGGGAGTCTACAGAGCCAGTGGTTTGGCTTTTGGGCTTTGAGGGGCAGGGAGAAAGAGCTGAGTTTAAACGTAGCTCTGCCACTTAATAACTGAATCTCTCTACGCTTCCGTTTCTTCATTGGTCACATGGGGACAGTGGATAGAGCTGTTCAAGGACTTAATGAAACGATGCCTGTAGAGCTTATAACACAGAGCTTGGACATCATCAGCACTTGGTCAGTGGTGGTTCATATAACTATGACTGAGAACAGACCACTTCAAGGCCAGTCCTCTTGCTGGTGATGCTTTTAAATTGACAAAGCCGGTTTATAAAACAGGATGAAAATGGAGGCAGAAATCTAATATAAATATGGGAATCCTAGCCTCGCTATGATGTTCTTTGAACTGGGGTGTTTTTTATTTTTATTTTTATTTTTATTTTTTATATTTTATTTTTTGAGACAGAGTCTTGCTCTGTCACCCAGGCTGGAGTGCAGTGGCCGGATCTCAGCTCACTGCAAGCTCCGCCTCCTGGGTTTATGCCATTCTCCTGCCTCAGCCTCCCGAGTAGCTGGGACTACAGGCCCCCGCCACCTCGCCTGGCTAGTTTTTTTTTTTTTTTTTTTTTTGTATTTTTTAATAGAGACGGGGTTTCACCGTGTTAGCCAGGATGGTCTCGATCTCCTGACCTCGTGATCCACCCGTCTCGGCCTCCCAAAGTGCTGGGATTACAGGCTTGAGCCACCGCGCCCGGCCAAACTGGGGTGTTTTTAAAAATAATCTGAGGGAAGATAGAACGCACTGGTCTGACCAGTGTTTGTGGAAGATGTAAACCAGGGGTTCTGAAAATGGGGCCTAGACCTCCAGACTCCAGATCTTTGCCCTCCTGCTGAGCTGTGCCCTGTGTCCTGGTACCACGGTGGGGCTGGGGCTGGGGCTGTGTAGACTCACTGTGGAGGTTCCCCTTGCAAGGGCCCCCAGATCAAGGGATTGCATTACTACTCTGAGGATGCATTTTCAGCAGTGGTGGGGCTGGGGGAGAAGGGTCGTCAATGTCCTTTAGCTCTATTCTTATAGCTGGCATGAGACTTCACTTTTCACGCCCTCTTCTAATAAATGGCTTTATATTACACCTAGACATGTGTTGTTTCCTGATTCGATATCTATCAGGCAACAAGTCTTTTTTCAAAGCCTGCTATTTATAGTGACTCTGGGCTTTGTATAGTGGGCAAGTAGTATAAAAGAATGCATAAAGTTGCTGTGAATCTAAAACTACTCTAAAATTAAAGTCCGTTAATCACAAGAGGACTTTATAACCAAAAAAATGCATAAAGTCTAAAACATCTTCATAAGATCGTTAGGTACTCAGAGTGGATATCCAAGAGGGAAAAGCACAGTGCCCTGGAATAGTCAGAGAGGGCTTCCTGGATGAGGCTGGATGATGATTTGAGCTGGTCTTATGGGGCAGCCAAGGTGAGCTGCTGGAGAAGGAGCCCCATGCATCCTGGGTGTAGAAGTGGTAGGAACTGGGGTTTAGAAAGCCCCACAGATGGCCGTGTGGTCCCTCTTGGAGCGCATCTCCCATTATCAAAAGCGCTCCGAAGTCCTGCAGCTAACATTTGACACCAGGTTTCCCAAGTGTGTTTGACCACTCGTAGCTGATGAGCATGGAGGTCTTGAATGGGTTTCCACATGGCTTCTGTCTCTCTGACTAATGCTTCAGCTCATCTGGGCTACCACCTCACTTCCGTAAAACAGGGATTGGCAACTTTAAAGGTTCAGCCTCTTGGGAGCACCAAAAAATTATTTGAAGTTCACCTCTTATCTTTTTCCAAGCATTGCTCAAATATTCAGAAGGGTGAAGGTTTCTAGGGGGACTAAGCAGGGACATTGTTAGAGTTAGGGAGGGGGCTTCTTCGTTATCCCAGTCTCCCAAGATGATTGAGCATTTCCAACCCAGCTGAGTGGCCAAGCCTGTTTGCCTGGAGTTAAATGCCCAGCCCTACCCCACCCCTCGTCCCCTGCAGCAAACCTCAAAGTCTGTTAACAGCCTCTGTCCTGATCATGATTCATCCTTCCTGCCCCTTCTGTATTCTGGTTACTCAGAGCTGTGAACCAAGATTGATTACTAACGCCATCTAACTGACCTTGCCCATGGAGAGCTTACCTGGTAGATTAAACATTCTTCATCAGATGACACCTCAGGTTGAGTTCTGTTGTCGGGTAGCTCTGTACAGTGCAACAAGGGATTGTCCTAGATGCAGATGGAGACCCTTTTCAGGACCAGGAAGCCAGGGGACACATTATCTGAGGAGTTTGGGATGCCAGGGTCATTGTGAGTATAGAGGCAGGAGGTGCCCCAGGCCAAGAGCTCTGTGCTTAAAGAGCCACATAAAAGTGTGGAAATGTGCTGTACATCAAATCTTCACATGCTGCCCTGGAGACTGGCTATCAGCCCCTTCTCATTGTTGGGTGGAACCCTTCTAAAAATATTTCAATATTTATTATGCCAAGTATATCCATTATTCTATTTTTTTAAATTACAACATTAAGACCGGGCGCGGTGGCTCACGCCTGTAATCCCAGCACTTTGGGAGTCTGAGGTGGGCAGATCATGAGATCAGGAGTTTGAGACCAGCCTGGCCAATATGGCAAAACCGTGTCTCTACTAAAATACAAAAAAAAAATTAACCGGGCATGGTGGTATATACCTATAATCCCAGCTACTCAGAAAGCTGAGGCAGGAGAATTGCTTGAACCCAGGAGGCGGAGGTCGCAGTGAGCTGAGATCGCACCACTGCACTCCATCCTAGGAGACAGAGCGAGACTCTGTCTTACAAAAAAAAAAAAAAAAAAATATATATATATGGCTAGAGCTTGAGTTCACTTTAATTCCTACCCCTGCTCACTCTCTTCCCTTTCCCAAAAGATAGCAGAACTGAGACTGAAATCCATATATCCTGACTTCTAGCACTGTTTCCCCGAAAAGCTCAGATCCTTAGGGATCAGGTGTCATTGGTGGGAAAACCTACTATCTTAATATCCTGGCCCAAGATTGTTCAGTGTCCTGGACAGGCCAGGCAGGGTCTCAGGAGGTTCGTCCAACAGAGGCTTGGGGCTCCTCAGGTCCAACTTTCTTCTGCAGAAGCTGAGTCTGAGGTGCAGGGAGGGGAAGTCATTTGCTCAACCAGGTCACAGGGCACGTCTCTTTTTCTGTTTGGTCCGGGTTATCTTTATATTGGGTTTGCATTTCCTGAATACACAGCAACAGGGTGGGGGGTGGGTGGAGGACAAGGGAAGTGGGCTTAAAAGAACCCCATCTGAAAATGTTTAGATTTCCTGTGACTGTCCCGTGAAGAGGGAGATAATCTGTGTTCACGGAACTAAGAGGAGAGGGAGAGATTTGGTTCAGGTCCAGGAGGCCAAGAGTGCAGAGGAAAGGAGGACAACATGAGAGCTATTCAGAGAAAGCTGTGACATTTTTATGGATGAAATAGAAACAAATAGGAGTTTGTTTCTTTGCACTTCAGTGCTGCCTTCTTGTTTGTATTTTTGGACAACACTCAAGCCATGTGGAGGCTCTGGCCTCGTTCTAGTAGCAGTAGTTTGTGGTCTTCGGAGGCTCTTTGGCCTGGGACTGGGAGCCTTTGGTTCTCATCTCCCTTGAATTGGCTTCTACCAGGATGTGTGATCCTTTGGAAATCTCTCTTCCTGCCTCGGAGCTTCCATAGTTTATCTCAAGATGGAGATAAAACCTCCTGCTGGGCCTGCCTCACAGAGAAATAGTGGGTACAAGAGTGTCCCCCACAAACTGTCAGGGTTAGATTGGCCTCATTTTTTTCTTTTTCCATGTCTGTGAGGCTGGCATGAGCTCTGAGGGAGTCAGGAGCTTCCACCAGGGAAGGCCCATGTGCCCATCAGATCAGGTGGCACATGTGGCCACAGAGGTCACTCCAGACCCGATTTCCTGGGACAGCCCTTCCAGGCAGTGTGTCCCCAGTTCCTTAAAGGGGGATGTCATTTAAGCAGGAAAGGCTGTAACTAAAAATAAGAAAATGGTAAATATGGACAGAGTTACTGCCAATTTTCTGGAATTGGAGAGCTGGGTACCCTCTTGAAACAGAAAAAGAAGTAGGATATCACTTTATCTGGTATTATAGAGGAACTGAAATGACTCTAGCTAACAGAGGCCACCTTTTCTAACTCTTTTAGATGGTGATACCAGGTGAAGTGATATTCTACTGCATACAATTAAGCTTTAGATTGCCACTAAATAATTACGTCTCATTTCCTCTTCTGGGGTCTTGAACTGCTTGAGAACCATATCCCAGAGAGTAGAACACCACCTTCGTTACCAGTAATGCCTAGTTGGAGAACTCAGCCTGACCCGTGGCCACACCAATTCCCTCTTTTGCACCCCTTGAATTGCACTGACCAGTGTAGACTTGTAGGCCTCTCTCTCCTGGACTTCCTGCAAGGATGTGCCAGTCATGTGCATGTTTGCATTCTGTTTCCTGCTGTCAGTGAACAATTCTACTGAATGAACTATGGCCTTTCCTTGATGTCTCTGGATCATCACTGTGGATAAAACGAATGTGCCCTGGACACAGGCGCTTTCAGGGGATGTTAGAGTAAGCAAGGTCATTGGTCCCTATCCCAAAGGGCCCAGGCTGCCCTTCTCTCTTCCCTCCTGCGTCCACTCCTGGCAGTTTCTGCCCGTGAGCACCATTCTGCTGATTAAAACAAAAGGAGGGCTGAAGGTTGCCCAGGAAACAAATAACCAAACCAACTCAATCAAGCCTCAGTCTTTGAGCCTGGTATAAACTGTAACCCACATCTAAACAAAACAACAGAAACCCCACCCCAGGCAATGAGACTGCTCGAGTCCTCCCTGGGAGCACATGTGTCCTGTACCTTCTCTTGTTTAATCTTCTCAGAAACCCAGAACAGCAGGTATTACTGTTTTACAGATGTCAGAATTGAGGCTCAAAAGCAAAGTTAGATAGGCCTGCTGGAGGGACTCACTTTGCCAGTGGAACATTGAGATTTGAACCCCAATCTTTGACCCCAGAAGCAGTGTTCTTGGTGCTTCCGTGAGGAAAATACTTGTCATATAAGCCGTTTGTTTCTCTCCAATGAGATATTTCTGATGAGTAAAAACTTGTCAGATAGGACCAGGCGTGGTGGCTCACACCTGTAATCCCAGCACTTTGGGAGGCCGAGGCGGGCAGATCACAAGGTCAGGAGATCAAGATCATCCTGGCTAACATGGTGAAACCCTGTCTCTACTAAAAATTACAAAAAAAAAGTTAGCCGGGCCTGGTGGCGGGCACCTGTAGTCCCAGCTACTCGGGAGACTGAGGTAGGAGAATGGCGTGAACTCAGGAGGCGGAGCTTGCAGTGAGTTGAGATCGTGCCACTGCACTCCAGCCTGGGTGACAGAGGAGACTCTGTCTCAAAAACAAACAAACAAACAAACAAAAAAAAAAAAAAAAGAAGAAGAAGAAAAAAAAAAAGAAAAACCAAACCAAACAAACAAAAAAACTTGTCCAGATAACTGGAGCTTTTAAGCATAGAACTATTTTTTTAGTGTAAAGTGCATCAGCTTCTTTTTCAGACTTCCAAGTTCATGGCTAAACACTAGAGCATTGCAGTTTGCTGACAGCCAGATTCATGGGACATGCCTGTACTATGGCATAAACTTTCTCTCCTTGGCCCTTCAAAAACCAATGATAAAAGCTGGAAGGATCGAGCAAGGAGGAAGTAGCTTCATGCTGAACAGATTTGCAATGGGAGGACAAGAGGCACCGCAGAATATCAGAGGAAGCCTCGTCGTTTGGCAGGAGAGAGTTGGGGGCTTAGCCCTTCATCACTAATCATGCAACCTGGGGAAGCTCATCCCCTGCATGTTAATTTCCTCCTTTCAAATAGAGAAGACAGTTCTGACCTCACAGGTTTGTTGTGACCCCACAGAACAAAATAGTATCTGTCCATTCTTTTTGCAATATTTTCAAGAATGTTATTATGAAATATTTTCTAGAATGTTATTATTGGCCATAAGGACATGCACACCCTTTCACAAATTCTTTGGTGTCCTCCTCAGAGACTTTACACCGAGCCAGAGGGTTCGTGACTGTGGCCCAGAGAGACTGGTCTCCAAGCCGGGGGCTCCACGGATGTTAAGCGAACACACCATGTGGTCACTGGAGCAGGCCACCCCACATCCCAGCACTGACTTCCCCATCCCAGGGCTGTTACAGAGATGCAATTATGAGTCTTTTACTCTTCTGTTCAAAAACAAAAAAGGAAAGAAATGGAAAAAAGGATAATTTTCTTTAACCTGTGGCTTTTTTTTTCCTTCCTCTCTCCTTGCTGTGAGATTGCCACTTAACTTATTTTAATTAAAAAAAAATGATGTTCTGGGTGATGGAACATAATATTTAGACATGTTGAGCTGACAGTTGATGAGTGTGTTGTCAATACACCATCACCACAAATCATGTTCCCAGGGTTGATCGGAAGGAGATTTGTGTGCAAATGTGTGTGTGCTCACACACTTGGATGATTTAGAGTGACTGGCGAAGGGTCCAGTGACCCTTCTCAAAAGCAGTTGTAGGGAGGGCTGGCCACAGGCGAGGGGCAGCTGACCAGGGCAAGAGGAGGAAATCGGCTTCTATTGTGAATTGAGGTGATTGACTCTGAGTTTGCTGTGGAAGCAAAAGTTGCCACTTCCTCCTCCCTCCCTGCCTTCCTCTGTCATGTCCTTAGCACCCAGTGGGTGCAAGGTATTCTACTGACCATGAGACACTCCTTAGAAGCAGTCTCAGTTTGATGGAGGAGACAGAAGAAACAGTTTGAAGCAGTGTGCTGAGTGGTGTGAGGAAGACGTGCCCCCCCCGAGCGCTGGGCTTGTGCTCGCTGGCGCGCTGGCCGCCCTTCCTCGTGTTCCTGCCTTCAGTGACTGCCCGTTCTCAGGGGCCTCACAAACCTCTCTGGGCCTTGGAACCTCAGTCCAGCTGCCTCAGTGACAGCTCCTGTTGAGGTCTCCATGTGAAACAGCTCTCCCAGTGCTCCAAGCTTCATAGATGTGAACCTGACATCTAGGTCACATCTGACTCCCCCTGCTGTACCTCCATAGGTCCCTTCTATCACTAAGCCTGTCAGGTTCACCCCACAACACCCCTCCATCACCCTCATCCAAGCTATCTGGCCTGGACCATGGCAAACCTAAGTTGCCCCATGTCCTCATTCACCTTCCTCCAGTCCATTGTCTGCATTGGGGGTCAGCAAACTACAGTCCAGGGGCCAAATCTAGCCATTGCCTGGTCGATTTCACGCAGTCTGTGAGCTGTTTTTACAGATGAGCATTTGATGATACGGGAATACTGACTTTCCTTCTCTTTGAAGGGGAAGTGTTATCTCTCCAAAAAACAATTCTATTCTTCTCATTAGAGGATCGGTATTATAAAAATTTACACTCACTCAATTATCATTATATTTTCAGTGTTCTCAAAAATGTGTAGAATTTTCTTTCTTATTATGTAAGTACTACATAATAGCCTGTATTTGCCTCTCGGTGGCAAAGCCCAGAATATGTATCATCTGGCCTTGAACAGAAAAACTTAGCTGACCCTTTGTCTCTACTGTGGCCAGAGCAAGATTTTTTTGTTGTGATGGTTTTGTTTTTTGAGACAGAGTCTCACTCTGTAACCCAGGCTGGAGTGCAGTGGCATGATGTCGGCTCACTGCAACCTCCGCCTTCTGGGTTCAAGCAATTCTTGTACCTCAGCCTCCCGAGTAGCTGGAATTACAGGTATGTGCCACCACACCCAGCTCATTGTTTTGTATTTTTAGTGGAGGTGGGGTTGTACCATGTTGACCAGGCTGATCTTGAACTCCTGACCTCAAATGATCCACCTGCCTTGGCCTCCCAAAGTGCTGGGATTATAGGCATGAGCCCCCATTCCCGGCCCAGAGCAAACTTTTCAAAATAGAAATATGATCAGTTACATGTGCTTGGTCACACACACACACACACACACACACAGTTCAAGATACTTTAATGGTTCCCCATGCTCTGCAGGGGAGCCATTAAGATGAGGATCCTTAGCCTCAAGAGCCTTGGATGGTCTTGCCCTTGCCCCCTGTCCAGTTTCATCACAGTGTTCCTTTGTCCTCCACGCTGGCCTTCTTTTAGTTCTTTACATCCACTTGTTCCCACCTGCCACAGGGCCTTTGCCCATACTGTCCTTGATGCTGTCTGGAATACAGCTTTCTGCACCCTATTTCCCCTCCCTATGTCCTTCTCATCTTTAGATCACAGCATCACCGTGACTTTCTCAGAGAATCCTTCCCTGACTTTTCTGCCAAGGTCACAGCCCTATCTCTTTTTTTTTTTTTTTTTTTTTTTTTTTTTTTTTTTTTTTTTTTTTGGTTTTAAGATGGAGTTTCGCTCTTGTTGCCCAGGCTGGAGTGCAGTAGCACCATCTTGGCTCACTGCAACCTCCGCCTCCTGGATTCAAGCGATTCTCCTGCCTCAGCCTCCCGAGTAGCTGAGATTACAGGTAAGTGCCACCACGCCTGGCTAATTATGTATCTTTTTTTTTTTTTTTTTTTTTTTGAGACGAAGTCTCGCTGTGTCACCCAGGCTGGAGTGCTGTGGCCAGATCTCAGCTCACTGCAAGCTCCGCCTCCCGGGTTCATGCCATTCTCCTGCCTCAGCCTCCCGGGTAGCTGGGACTACAGGCGCCCGCCACCTCGCCCGGCTAGTTTTTTGTAGCTTTTAGTAGAGACGAGGTTTCACCGTGTTAGCCAGGATGGTCTCGATCTCCTGACCTCGTGATCCGCCCGTCTCGGCCTCCCAAAGTGCTGGGATTACAGGCTTGAGCCACCGCGCCCGGCCTAATTATGTATCTTTAGTAGAGATGAGGTTTCACCATGTTGGCCAGGCTGGTCTCAAACTCCTGACCTCAGGTGACCTGCCCACCTCAGCCTCCCAAAGTGCTGGGATTACAGGAGTGAGCCACGGTGCCCGGCCCTCGGCCCTGTCTTATATCTCCTCATGACACGTGTAAAATTGCACTTGTCTCTGGGTGACATGCACACCCCCAGAGGGCAAGCCCCATAGAACTGACACCATCTCTGTTCCCACCTCCATTATATCCACTGTACCTGGTATATAGTGAGCATGCAATAAATGTTTTGTTACGATGAGGGGCTGAGGATCAGGGAAGACTTCCTGAAAGACATTAGGTTTGAAAAGGAACTTGTAGGCTGAGAAGGTGAAGAATGGGAGAAAGAGCTTTCAAGCAGAAGGACCAGCATTCTGGAAACCTTGTGTGGCTTCATAGGATAGGTGCTCAGGCTGTGTCTGAGTGGGTGGGGAAATCACTGGAAAGGTGAGTGAGGCCAGATCACGAGGGCCTTCTGTGCCCAGCTGAGCTGTTTGGACACTTACCTGTTGGCAGAGGGAGCACTGGAGGTTTTAAGGAGAGGGGTGCTGTGGCAGGGCTGGAGGGGGTGAGACCCGACCAGAGGAGCATGGATTAGGGAATGAGAGAAGATGGCCAGGGAAAAGCTGTGCAGGAGAAGTGGGCAGGAATTGATCATCTCTTGGAAGTGAGTGGGAATGGGGAGGTGGTGGGCCCTTGGGGTCCCAGTTTCTGATTCAGGATCCTGGGTAAAGGGTCACCAGTTGTTTCAGATAAGTGAAGAGGAAGGAGTTAGGGCAGGGAGGAGGTGTGAAAATTTGTTTGGCGGGAGGAGGTGGAGAGAGCAAAGGCTGGCAGCTCCCATTCTCTGTGAAGCAGAGGTCAGGGTCATCTGCTGAGACAGAGGCCTTTTGGCTTCAGGTCATGGACTTGGGCCTCTTCCCCCTTCACAAGCAGAGGGTTCCACATTGTCTCTAAACAGCTGAGGGGTTCGCCTCAGCCTGGGGCACTGGGGACCGACAGGGGATTTAATCCCAGACACTTTAGGAGATCTTACAGACTTGCCCTTCCCCATCCCTTTCCTAAACCGTGAAGTCTAAATGTCAGCTTTGTCAGAAATCTTACCTTGAAGACCTTTGAAAAAAGAAAAAAGGTCTGCTCACTTCAGAAAATGTTTTCAGAGTGGCTACCCCATGACAGCTTGGCTCTGATCACCACGGGGACCCCAGCACTCTGCCTCAGGAGTGTGTGCCTGACCTGTACATACTTGACATTTGAATGCATGAATCACAATGTCAAAAGGCATAGTTCAGAGACATCTAGCATGCTGCTCATGTTAAGGTTAGCAAGTCACACTCACACGCAGGTGGAACTGTCTTTAACCAGCCTCTACGTAACTGAGTGGCAGCTGGCCTTCTCCACAACTTGCTAGAGCTCCCCCAAACAGAGTACCCACTCCCACAAATGTAGTCAAGGGCTGTGTTGGTCCCCAAACCTGCTTGTGCTAGTTGTCCTTGTAATTGTAATTATGTAAATTAGTTAAATGTGATATAAGCTGATGAACTATAAATGCAAAAAAGAAAGAGAAGTGCTATTTCAGTGAAAAGTAAGAGTCACCTTGTTCTACCTCAGCTGAGAATGTGTGACCGGCGACACATTTTTCACTGTTGAATGCTTTGGAAAGAAGTGATAAAAGCAAGCCACCAAAAGAGAATTGCTGCCAAATTAGGTGTGAGCAAGACAACTATTAAAGACTGGCACTGCAGTGCCGTGGCTCACATCTGTGATCCCAACAGTTTGGGAGGCCAAGGCATGAGGATTGCTTGAGGCCAAGAGTTCAAGACCAGCCTGGGAAACAGCAGCACCCTGTCTCTACAAAAAAAAATTAAAAATCATAAAGATTGGCACTAGAGGGAGAGGAAAATAAAAGCATGTCAGAGGATGCAGCACTACAGTTCCTTTACCAGGCTTCTCTACTTCTGGCTCCTTTTTAAAGAAACCAAACTGAAAAAGTATAGATTATGCATCATCAGTGGTTTATGCATAAAAGATAAATACAGAGCTCTATTCCACAGATCTATGAGCAAAGAAAAGTCCTGGACCCTGCCTCAAAAGACCAGTAAGATATTTGTGTTTTAAGTTAAAATAAATTCATAAGGCATTAATGTACTGCAAATTTAAGTGCACATAAAGGTCTTTTCGGCTGGGGCACAGTGACTCACACCTATAATCCCAGCACTTTGGGACACCGAGGCAGGGAGATCACCTGAGGTTGGGAGTTCGAGACCAGCCTGACCAACATGGAGAAACCCCATCTCTACTAAAAATACAAAATTAGCCAGGCGTGGTGGTGCATGCCTGTAATCGCAGCTACTCGGGAGGCTGAGGCAGGAGAATCACTTGAACCTGGGAGGCGGAGGTTGTGGTGAGCCAAGATCGCACCATTTCACTCCAGCCTAGGCAGCAAGAGCAAAACTCCATCTCAAAAAAAAAAAAAAAAAAAAAAAAAAGTTGTTTTTCATGTTTTATTATATCTGGGTTTTTTTGTAAGTAATATATTCACATGGTTCAAAAACACAGAAAAATATAAAAAGTTATAAAATGAATAATCTCCCTCCTGCTCTTTTCCCTAGTTAGCCCAGTTTCCACCACCTCCCTGCAGACAACTATTATTAGTTTCTTGAATCCTTCCAGATTTTCTTTATGAATATATATCAATTATAAATACATAGTTGACCCTTATTATTCACAGATTCCATATTTGCAGATTCCCTACTCTCTAAACTTATTTGCAACCACAGAACCAATGCTCGGTACTTTCTTGATCATTTGAGGACGTGCACAGAGCAGTGAAAGTTTTGAGTCGCCCGATGCACGTTCCCAAGCTGAGTTTGAACAAGGCAACTCTGCCTTCTTATTTCAGCTCTCCTGCTGGACACAAGTGTCCTTTTTGTGGTGTATTTAGTGTGGCATTTTTCATATTTTTGTGGTTTTTGTTGTTGGTTTCACTGTTTAAAATGGCTCCCAAGTGTAATGCTGAAGTGTTGCCTGCTGTTCTCAGCACAAGAAGGCTGTGATTTGCCTTACAGAGAAAATGGGTGAATTAGATAAGCTCCTTTCAGGCATTAGTTGTAGTACTGTTGGCTGTGAGGTCCATGTTAATGAATGAAAAAAATAGATGTTAAATAAGATATCCTTTAAGCAGACACATATAAAACAAGGTTATGTATACTGATCAGTTGACAAAAATCTTGCAACCAGGGGCTTGCAGGAACCTAACCCTGTATTTCTCTTAGGAGCAGTGGCTCAGTATTCACTAATTCAGTGATCATAGAGACTTTATAGGATGTAACTACCACAACTAACAAAAATCAACTATCTATATTCCTACATACATATAT
Organism: Rhinopithecus roxellana; assembly: GCF_007565055.1. Classification (NCBI taxonomy): domain Eukaryota; kingdom Metazoa; phylum Chordata; class Mammalia; order Primates; family Cercopithecidae; genus Rhinopithecus; species Rhinopithecus roxellana. The sequence continues at coordinate 36,165,581 of NC_044552.1, read as the reverse complement.
GTTCTATTTTAACCATTTCTTTACACAAAAGAGAGCATATTGAACATACTGTCCTGCATCTTTCTTTTTCATTTAACCTTGGACATCTTTCCATATCGTTTCATAGAGAGTTTCCTTGTTGTTCTTTTGGAATTTTTGTTTTGGTTTGGTTTGTTTGTTTGGGACAGGGTCTCACTCTGTCACCCAGGCTGGAATGCAATGGTGCCATCATGGCTCACTGTAGCCTCAACCCTCTGAAGTGGGCTCAATTGATCCTCCCACTTCAGCTTCCCAAGTAGCTGGGACTACAAGCGTGCACCACAACACCTGGCTGATTTTTGTTATTTTTTGTAAAGACAGGGTTTCACCATGTTGCCCAGACTGGTCTTAACTCCTTGGCTGAAACAATCCTCCTGCCTCATCCTCCCAAAGTGCTGGGATTACAGGCATGAGCCACTGCACCAAATCTCCGTGTTAGTTTTAACAACTGCATAGTATCCCATCCTGCGGTTATTCCATGATTTCCTTCAGTTGATCCCTTATGGTTAGGCATTTGGGTTGTTTTCAGTCTTTGGCTTTTCTAGCAATACCGCAGCATACACACTTGACTACATGTCATTTTCTATGAGTCTCTGCTTTAACCAACTACCTAGAAAGGGAATTCTGAGGGCAGTAGTTCAGCCTGGCCAAATTGACACATAAAAAGCATCACACCTTCCTCTACTCCTGGTATGTATCCTAAAGAAATTCTCACAGATGTTCCTAAGGGGATGCATCTGAGAATGTTCATTGCAAGGTGTCATTGGGAGGTTGGTAAGGTAGTTAAGGTGATGGATGCGCTTACTACCTTGTGGGATTATTGGAAGGGGCTTCTAAGGGACTTGGCACTGTGCCCAGCCCGGGGTTTGCGCCCAGTGCACGTTAGCCATCGTTGCTGTTCTTCCTTCCTGTTTGTGTAGCAGCATCTTAGTCCAGCTCATCGGCGCCAGGCTGGGTGTCCCTCCTACGGCCATCCCTCTGTGACCCGCCTCCACACAGGGCTGGAGGATGCTGGCAGAGTCCGGGCACTCTTAAGCAGGCATCCTAGATGTAACTCTGGACCACCTCAGCTGGTCTGGAGAAGGGGATTGGCTCCTTCACTCTCTAATAGTTTACCATGCACACACCATTGATGTTTGACAAATTTGTTTGCTGTGTTCCATAAACATTGAGTGAATCTACTTTGGTCAAACACTGCTCGTGGCACAGTGGATAGAGAAGGAGAGATTTTAAAAAACAGAGCTATTAAACACAATTTTGTTTCTGTGGAACTGGAAGTCTAGTATTGTTTGAAAAATAAAGTATCTGAGGTGACTGAGCTTGGTGGGGTAATGTTTCCAACAAACAGAAGTATGCGTGTCTGGGCCTGTAAAACCTTTAGCTAGGATTTGGTCCTCACACTCTCCCTCCAGCCCAGGCTCTGGGGCTGCATTTCTATCTTCTTGGTTCAGCTGCAGGGGTCCCCTAGCAGCAAAGGGAAGTTGTTTTGGCAAGAAATTGGGACTGTGAGATCATGGGGGCCAGTGACCAACAGGATATCTGCCTTGAGCAGGTCCAGACAGGTTTGGGGGCTTTCCAAGGGAGCGTGAAGATTACCAGAGGAGAAGCAAACCCAGAAAGGTTTGCTCTTTATCCCCTGAGGCCTCTCAGTAACCAGAAGCCAACCTTCATCATGCCTGCCACCATCCACATACAACCACCAGACAGTGGGAATCTCAGGTGAGGGGGGATTTCACTTCCAGCTGTATTCCATAATGCTGAATTCTTAGAAGCATTTGTGAATTAAAACATACTGCTTTTCTTCATTGTGGCATGCTGTGATTTGGAACAAATTTGGAACCAGATCCTCCTGACAGACTTTCTCTACAGCTCCCATGGACTTGCCTCTCAAGGACATCTTCCCGATTGGCTTCCAGGCCACCTCCCTCACTCCTTCCTTTCCCCTCCCTCAGCAAGCCACCAAAAGAGAATTGCTGCCAAATTAGGTGTGAGCAAGACAACTATTAAAAGACTGGCACTGCGGTCTTTAGTGCACTGGCACTGGCAGGCAAGAGCCTGCATCTGGGTGCCATGAGAGTGAGGCTCCCCCTAGACCCTCAAAGGAGGAGGCCCACTCATCTGCCTGGGAAGGCCAACCTCCCATAGCACCATGAAGAACAGGGGAGACGTCGCCAGGCACAGCCAAGTGGCTGGGCTGAACCCCAAGGGCTGCAGGGCATAGAGGCTTCTCCCTGGCTGCCCTGAGTCAGTGCCTGCTGAGCACTCACTCACACTGTCAGGCGGGGGCATGGGCTGAGTCCTGGAGACGAGCGAGCAAGCAAACCAGGGCTCCCCCTGCCCTCCCTCAGAGCCCAAGCCTGCTGGGAGATGGGTGCCTGAGTGAGGCTCACCATCCCCCAGGGCTTCTAGAAGGAGGCCAGAACCGGATCCTCGAGGCCTGGAGGAGGGAGCGACTCAGGAAGTCCCACTGGAAGGCCTCCAGCCCCCGTCACCAGAGGTCCCCTCGGGTTTGTTTGTTGACTCCCAGAATTCCCCAAAAGACCTTAGAACTCTGAGCCAAAGGGACTGTGGAGATTGCTTGCCCGAGCCCCCTTATCTTAAAAGTGAAAAGCTTGGGACCGTGGCACTGCCCAGGATGTAGTTCAGTGTCGCCGCCGGTGTTTACAGAATGCTCCCGTGTGGCACCGACATCATAACCTGGGATACCCTGGGCTTCCACGAGGGCTTTTTGTCTGAAACGCAGGCAGGAGACCCAGAGGGGACCCACGACAACCCAAACACAAAAACACTATTGCACGGTTATTTTACATACTGACTTTGTACATCACTGACATTTACTGTGTGAGCTGTTTTCCAGACTGAAAGGGAAGTGGTTGTCCCCCAAGATGATCCCCCCATTTCTGGAGCCCTGGGTGACCTTTTGGTTTTTTTATACAGTCTGATGTCTTGGAAGGCCACACACCAAAGCCACACCAGCTGATCCGCTTGGGAGTATAGCTTACACACACACAGGCCTGGAGAGTCTGTGGGTCTAGTACCATCTCAATGTGCGTGGCCAGGATGTGGTGACAGCACCAGCCACCTCCCTCCCTATCGTCCCTTGCAGAGGAAGCTGGTCTGTGGTGCCCACCTGCCGGAGGCTGTTCTGGCCACTTGGCCCCATGACGCTAGGTGTGGAGCTTAAGTGATAGCAACAGAGCCTGCAGGTGCTTGACTTGTGTTTTCTTCTATTAATAATTCACTCTGCGGCTGTAGGTAGGGCCAAGGGGGTCAGATCTCCCTGCCAGCGCACTTCCCCTCTATCTTTATCCCCACTCTTGCCAGGGCCTCATCAGAGCAGCCGGAGGGAAATCTCCTCCCATTCTCCCAGCCCTGCCCTGCCCTGCCCAGGACAGCTGCAGGGCCGGGGATCCTTTGTTTGGCTGAAGTCCCAGGTGCTGATTCAGAAGGCCCCACGCCCCAAGTCCTCGGGGGCAGGAGTGGAGGATCCTTCCTGTGGGCCCTGGGCCCAGACCCCTTCAGCCGAGTGCCCTGCAGAGACCTTCCCGGAGTCCCCCACAGCAAGAGTCTGCCCACTGCATCTCCTGGGCCCTGGCCAGAGTAACCTTATCCTTATGTGAGGCCCAAGCCGCATATTGTGGCTCCCACCCTGCGAGGGCTGGGGTAACCAGTTGTTCTTCTCTGCCTTCCCCTTGTGACATTCCTTGGGGTCCTTTGGAAGCCTCGTCCTCCCCAGATTGCAATCTTAAAGACACAGGTTTGCCCCATAGTGGCCCTGCCATAGAGGGTCCTCAGTGTGAGTTGGTATAAAAGACTGTAAAGGATGACAGAGCACAGATGCTGGTCTGAGCCATGAGGGCTTCAGTTCATATGACTGTAAACCTCATGAGGCCAGAGGCGCTCCTGACCTCTCATCTCTCCTGGCACATAGCAGGTCTTCAATCTGATTAATGATTAATTCTGAAATTCTCTTAGCAGCTCCTCCTTAGGGGACACATGTGATCATGAAAGCATTTGGGTCACTCAGGGAATCACGTGTGGATTGTTTTGGTGCTCCTCTGTCCCATCTTCTTTCTGCAGACCTTTCAGCTGGATCATCTGTCAACCTCACCACCATCAGGTGATGGGGGATGGTGTCAACTGTGGGTTGGGAGGAAGCTTCCTGGGGAGCCAGGCAAGCTGGAGTGGTCCTCGTCCCTGGCATGCCCCACTCAGAGCCTATTGCACCTCTCCCTTTAGGCTGAAAGGTGCAGTAAGTGTGGGTTGTAAGTTTGCTAAGGATGTCTGCATTTGTATCTGCTACTTTCTCCTTGGAACCATAGACTGTAGCTGACTTTACCAGTGCTGATGTTAGAGTTGTTAATCCCAGGTAACTGTGTTGGAGCTTGTCCCATTCTAGTCTCCCAGAGCAGTTTGTCATACAGGAAGTGTTCAGCCATGTCAGTTACATCAATTTAACATCTCCTCCCCTCCCTAGCTTCTGTGTGTCATAAAAGGAGAGGTGGAGACCACATTGGCCTCTACACTGCATGCATTTGCCCCCTAAACAGTTGTCAGATCTATACAGTGAATACCAGCTGGATCCAGAACCCTGAATTCGTCTCTACAAGTGAGGTTAAGATGAGGGAGAGATTGTGTGGATTTTATTCAGGCTCTCTCTCGAGAAAAACTTTGCTTCAATTATCTGGATATAGAGAAAGCCAGGGCTGAAGTCCAGAGAGGGCAAATGACTTGCCCAGGGTCACATGGAGTCAGTAGAGCAAAGCCCAGGGCTCCTATCTTCTATTGCAGTGTTCTTCTTCTTCTTCTTTTTCCTTCTTTCTTCTTCTTCTTTTTATTTATTTTTTTATTTTTATTTATTTATTTATTTATTTATTTATTTATTTATTTATTTATTTTTGAGACGGAGTCTCTCTCTGTCTGCAATCTCGGGAAAGCTCCGCCTCCCAGGTTTAGGCAATTCTCCTGCCTCAGCCTCCCAAGTAGCTGGGACTACAGGCGCCCAGCACCACACCTGGCTAATTTCGGGTTTGTTTGTTTGTTTGTTTGTTTTTGTATTTTTAGTAGAGACGGGGTTTCACCATGTTAGCCAGGATGGTCTCAATCTCCTGACCTTGTGATCCACCCGCCTTGGCCTCCCAAAGTGCTGGGATTACAGGCATGAGCCACCACACCAGGCCAAATTTTTTTTTTTTTTTTTTTTTTTTTTGAGATAGGGCTCACGTGCAGTGGTACAGTCACCACTCACTGCAGCCTCAACTTCCCAGGCTCAGGTGATTCTCCCACCTCAGCCTCCCAAGTAGCTGGGACTACAGGTGCACGCCACTACACCTGGCTAATTGTTTGTAGAAATGGGGTCTCACTATGTTGCCTAGACTTATCTTAAATTCCTGGGTTCAAGTGATCTGTGGGCCTTGGCCTCCCAAAGTGCTGAGATTACAGGTATGAGCCACTGCTCCCAGCTTTTTCCAGTGCTTTTCTAACTACACCATATTCACAGAGCCAATGCCCATGTTCCTAATCTCCCTACAATCCTAGCCATGTCAGGACTGCTGCAGGACAAACCTGTATCTGTAAGCTCACAATCTGAAGGAGGAGGCTTCAAAAAGACCCCAAAGAATGTCACAAGCAGAAGGCAGAAAGAGACAACTGGCAACCCCAGGCCTCACAGGGTGGGAGCCACAATATGGGGCTCAAGCCACACAGGAGGGTGAGGTCATCCCAGCCAGGGCCCTGGAGGTGGAGCAGGCAGACCCCTGCTGTTGGATACTTAGGGAAGGTAGTATGAGACAAATGTGTCCAGGAATACAACAACAAGGCCCACTCAGACCATGGCTGCCTCCTCCAGGAAGTTACCCTAGACTCCTGCAGCTCCCCCTTCTCTCCCCATGTCCTTAGTTTCCATACCACTCCATGGCAGCTAGGGAGAGAAAGAAGTGGCATATGGTAATCACAGGGGAGAGACGATGTTCAAGTCCCTGGTAAAGAACTACAGCCAGCCCAGAAGAAAGATGGCAGTGACAGTGACAACCAAAAAGTGAAATGGCTCCAATCTCTATTTCCTAATGAGGAGCCACCTGCAGGAAGCACAATCCCAACCCTCCATTCTGCAGGTTCCTGGGCTACGCGTCCGGCTTCTTACTGATCCCCAGGGCTTGGAGGGAGCAATTGATGCTACAGGGTGAGATCTGAGGGTGGAGAAATGAATGTTTCTTGCTGCCCAAAGAGAGCCTTGAAAATCCTCCCACAGCCCAGAGTCAGCAGGAAAGCCAGGGCTGTGAGGGAGTAAGAGCGAACCATTCACTGTGCAGAGGAAGATTTAGGTGCTAACCACCGTCTTTGGCAGCACATGTCCACGATAATCGGGTAACTGAATTATAAAATACCCACTGGAATTATTTAGAAGACTAATCAGAAAGCATTTAGAACAACAACGGTGCTACAAAGAAGACGGCAAACTGCGGCCCACATCCTGGAGAGCCGCCCTTGGCTCCTGCCTGCTTGGGGGAGCTGGGAGTGAGCTGGAGTAAGAGGAGCCCCCAGGGGAGTCAAGTGAAGCTTCCTTGACAGAGCCCAGAGGAAGGCTGGACTAAAACACAAGCCAAAGCGTTTGGAGAATTGTGTATACAGTCTCTAACTGACGGCCCAGGGTCAGAAAAAGGAAAATCTTTTTGGTTTTTCTTCCTCAAACAAGCAATGGTGGTCTGGCCGGAGCAGGGTGTTACCCCTTCTGAATTGTAAGCAAACAAGTTCTGCAGAGACCTTGGCCAAAGTCAACTTCCTCTCCTGATGTATCTCTCTGTCTGTCTCTCTGGTTCAAAGGGTGGCCCTTAGGACAGATATCCTCCTTGCAGACTGCGGCCTTGTCTCCTGGTGCCCCAGGCCAGGGGTTGGGGTGTAGAGAGACTTTGATGCTCTAGAACAGGGGTCAAGCAAACCATGGGTCAGGCCAGATCCAGCCCACACCTATTCTTGTACTGCCTGTGAGTGAAGAAGGATTTTTACATTTTTAATTGGTTGAAGAAAAATCAAAAGAAGAACAGCATTTGGCATGTGAAAATTATATAAAATTCAAGTTTCAGTGTCCATAAATAAAGTTGTATTGGAACACAGCCACGCCCATTCATTTATATATGGTCTGTGGCCGCTTTCACGCTACCGTGGCAGCGTTGTGACAGAAACCATATGTATGGGCCCCAAAGCTGAAAATATTTACTAGTTGGCCCTGTATAGAAAAAGTGTGCTGGGAGGTCTCTGTAGAGTCTTGTTATTTTCTACAGCACTCCATAAATTTGGTGCTTTAGGGCACTATGCCCTCAACAGAAACGAGTAAATTCTGTCCCTCAGTCCATGTCAGAGGCATGGGACCTGCAGAGGGGAACAAGCCACTCTAGGTCTCCTTTGCCTGGCGCAGTGTTGCAGTTCAGTGAGCGTTTGTTGAGCATCTGCTATGTCCCAGTCCCTGAAGACACCACATGGGCAGGCTGCTGTCCCTGCGTCACAGTGACTGGGCAGCCAGGCTGGAGACAGGCACGGAAGTGGGTCGCCTGACTGTGACCTGGTAAGTGCAGAGGAAAGGCGGTCACAGGCTCTGTGGGAGCGTAGAGTGGCACCTTAGGTTCTGAGTGGGCATGTATTTGTTGAGCCCACCCTGGAGTCCTGCTCTAAGGAAGAAACTGACTGAAGAAATGGGAAAGGAGCAGTTCTGTTAATTAGTTCATGAATGAAAAAGCTCCTGGTACAAATTACCCAGTAGGAATTGTTACACATAATGAGCAAAACAATTACCTTGTTAGAAAAATAATAGAGACTTGAATCCTGAGTTGGTATTATAAGAATTCTGGGAGATTGACTAATCCACCAAGAACAACAGTTTCCAGGTTTTAAATGATATGTTTAAAATAGCCTTTTGGCAAGATGCTAAACCACGGCCTAGCACGCTACCATCTGTATAAGAGGGGCTGTGCACCAGTGTTCTTATATGAGCATAAAGTGTCTCTAGGAGGATATATAAGAACCTAATTCACTGTCCCAGAAGGGGTGCTGGGTGGCTAGGGATGGGGGTGGAGGGTGGAGGGAGACTTTTCACATATGCTCTTATTTTTACAATTTGCATGATTTTCACTTTATTTACAAGCATTTATTTGGGATAATTTTTGCTGTTTTGCATATCCATTTTAACCTTTTGAATTTTGAACCATGTGAATCTAGTACCTATTCAAAAAATATTACATTAATGTAAAATAAATAGCACATGGTTTTGCCATTATCTCCCTATGGTGTTTTAGGAAAAATCATTTTCTCTCTTTTTTTTATTTTATTTATTTATTTATTTTTATTTGTTTGTTTGTTTTTTTTTTTGAGACAGGGTCTCACTCTGTTGTACAATGGCTTGATCTCAGCTTACTGCAGCCTTCACCTCCAGGGTTCAAGCAATTCTTGTGCCTTAGCCTCCCAAGTAGCTGGGACTACAAGCATGCACCACGACGCCTGGCTAATTTTTGTATTTTTTTTTTTAGTATAGACAGGGTTTTGCCATGTTGGCCAGGCTGGTATTGAACTCCTGGCCTCAAGTAATCCGCCTGCCTTGGCCTCCCAAAGTGCTAGGATTACAGGCTTGAGCCCAGCCATTTTCCCCTTCTTACGTTGAACAAATGAGGCTTGATTGCCTACCATCAGCAAGGCACTGCTCTGGGCCCAGAAATTACATCTCTGGGCCTCTATTTCTTCATCTGTAAAGTAGAGAGACCGTATCATCTCTGGGGCAGTGGTCTTCAACTTGAGCGTGCATCAGACTCAACAAGAGGGCTCATTAAAACACAGACTGCTGAGCCCCAGTCTGTTTCTGATTTACTGGGTCTGGATGGGGCCTAAGAATTAGTATTTATTATTTCCCAGGTGATGATGGGGCTGCTAGCCCAAGAACCACACTTTGGGAACCCACCTAGGGTTCCATCTAGGGTTCTGTGCTTGTAAACAAACTACATTCCAGTTCTGGAAATGTCAACAAATAAAAAATAGCCTCCTGCAACTGAGAATGGAAAGTCATCCCTTTCCCTAGCAGTTTGGGAAGACTTAACAAAGCAAACATGTCAACAGAAGTTCAATTATCTAGCTTCCATTCTATCCACAGGGCCATAGGAGAGAGACATGAAATCAATAGTGCTCAAAGTCGGGTGAGTTTCAACAAGTAATTCTTTCTGGGTGTGGTGACTTTGTGTAAGCCTTTTAAGGAAGGTTGAGTGGAGGGGTTTAAGCCTGGTAGAGCATTCTGAAATAGCCAGGCCTAATGCCCAAAGGATAATACTGTCGGATGGCACTTTAAGGCCCACTACAACTTATCCCTTTCTTATAAATTTAGCCTGATCATTGGTGAGTTCTGGACAAGGACATGATGTCCCAGCGTGAACTCCTGAACCTGACTCCATGCCTTTGTTCATGCTGTTCCCTGTCCAGAATACCCTTCCTGGTCCTCTCCACCTCTGTAAGCCCTATTTGCCTATCAGGACCAAGGTGCTGACTATTCTTCATGAGAACTTAAGAACTTCTTGATCTATACTGAGTATCTTTTTCTGCCTGTCTCAGCTCACTGGGATATTTGATCATTGTTTTCTAATTTTTTCTCATTTGTTGATCTATTCATTCAATAAATGCTTCCCTTCCTTCAGCAAATCTTTATTGGAGTCCTGCAATGTGCTGGGCATTATGGTAGGTTTGAGGAAGAGACTCCTAGGTAAAAATAGACCTGGTTCCTGCTCTAATAGAGAAAGATCCATTAATGAAATAATTGCACTGGTGGAAGTACAATTACAAGCGGAGGAGAGTAGTCTAAAGGAAAGAAATATGGTTTTAGTGAACATATAAGAAAGGAATCTGATGTAGACTTGGGGATTGGGGTCAGAATCAACTTTCTGAGAATGTGTAATTTGAGCTGAGATCTGAAGGATACTGTGTTAGGGAAGAGGGGAAGAGCTCTCCAAATGGTGAGGGGGCATCATGTACAAAGGCCCTGCAGTGGAAGAGAGCATGGCAGGTTCAAGGAAAGAGCTCCTTGAAAACAGCATCCAGTTTGGGAGAGATGATGTTGAACTGCCTTTGAATGTGGACGTGGTGACGTAGAGTAGGCAGCTGATCAGGATCTCAGACCATCTGAGCTGGGGGCAGTCATGATATTGCTTAAAATCAATAAGGGGTCAGAAAGGATGGGTGGTGGATGAGGCTGTCAAAGGAGAGAATATGTATGAGGAAAGGAGTGGGTGTCTCAGACTGGGTCCTAAGCCCCAGAGGGCCAGAGTATTTCAAGGAAAGAGAGTGGCTTCCCACTGGCAAGACAGGGAATGTTTCTCTTATTCCTCGCTCCCTGCTCACTGTCTTCTGAGTTCTGGTCTTAGTTATGCCTCACCTGGATGCAGCGAGAGTCTGCTAATTCAGTGCTTCTCCAGTTTTAATGTGCACATGACTCACTTGGGGGTGGGGATTATCTAAATAAAATACGGATTCTGACTCAATAGATCTCAACTGGAGCCTGAGATTCTGCATTTCTAACCAGCTCCCAGGTGACCTGGAACACCGTTTGAGCAGTGAGGTTCATTAGTCTCCTTGCCTCTGAAACTCAGCATCCTCATGCCCAGCATCCTTTCACTGTTGCAGCCACCTTTGGCCAGCCTCTCCTTCCACCCACGGCTGGCATTCCTCCACCCTTCCCTCCACCAAATGCAACCCTTCATCTGAAGTTTTCTGTCTCTTTCTCTCGTAATTCAGAAAGGGACAGACCAACTCAGCTCACTCACAGGTAGAGGGGGACGACTGCAGTGGTCTTCAAACTTTTCTGTTTAAAATCCTCCCTAAAAGAATCTTTTAAAACTCTTTGCCCCTTCATACAGTTTTAAGTTTACACCCACATTTTTAATCATACATTTGCTGAAGATACAATTTCCAGTATGTTGTAAACATTGATATTTTTAAGCAAAACTATTACATCACTGTTTTAAATTTATCCAGTGGAATCTAAACACCATAGCAATTTAATACCTCCCATCATCCATTTTAAAAATGCATGAACACCCTCTTTAATAGTCAGTGTTCCTTTTTCTTCTGGAAATTGTATTTTCATTTCACTTGCTCTGTGGAATTTTATCCTAATGTGATATGTGTAATATATTTTTATGCTTGGAACTTTTTCACTTGTTTCCCTACCATATTTTTCTGTAACAATTTTATAGAAAGTTGAAACTCTTTTAATTTCCTAAAATCAAAAGATCTAAGTATTAAAATGTTCTTCTGGTTTGAGTTATCACAATTATTAATCAAAACAACATTAATCAAAACAACATTAAGTGTGTTACTAATTTGGATAAATAGTAAACATAAATAGTTAAATTATATTGAAAATGCATCTCTAAATGAAATGGTGGTACTGGGTAACTTTGTTGGGGGGGTGACTTTTTAAAATAAACTTTTTTAAATTGACATACAGCATATACACCTTTATGTATATGGCCAGGTCATAGTGTATAGCTTGAATTATAGCAGAGTGAGAATGACCATGCAGTTCCCACCCAGGTCTAGAAATAAAACATTGCTGGTGCTGAGCTATATTTTCAATTTCATTATCCATAGAAGAATATTAGTTATTGCTAGTATGAGACAAGGATCAGCATTTATTATGTTTCCATTTTTCATTCTTCCTGATGGAGTACATGAGAAGTTTGCCCTTCTTTTTGTAAAGGAGGGTGATTAGGAAAGAGAAGGCCTAAAAGGACAGCTTGTACCTCTGCCACCCATGAGTTCTAGAAAGAATTTCTGTAGAAGTTGAGGGTCTAGGAATTGAACCTTTTTTTTTTTTTTTAATTGTACTTTAAGTTCTAGGGTACATGTGCATAACGTGCAGGTTTGTTACATATGTATACTTGTGCCATGTTGGTGTGCTGCACCCATCAACTCGTCAGCACCCATCAACTCGTCATTTACATCAGGTATAACTCCCAATGCAATCCCTCCCCCCTCCCCCCTCCCCCCTGAACCTTTTTTTTTTTTTTTTTGAGATGGAGTTTTGCTCTTGTCACCGAGGCTAGAGTGCAGTGGCACAATCTCGGCTCACTGCAACCTCTGCCTCCTGGGTTCAAGCGAATCTTCTGCCTCAGCCTCCCAAGTAGCTGGGATTACAAGTGCCTGCCACCACGCCCAGATAATTTTTGTATTTTTGGTAGAGACAGGCGGATCATGAGGTCAGGAGATCGAGACCATCCTGGCCAACATGGTGAAACCCCGTCTCTACTAAAAATACAAAAATTAGTTGGGTGTGGTGGCAGGCACCTGTAGTCCCATCAACTCGGGAGGCGGAGGCAGGAGAATCGCTTGAACTCCGGAGGCGGAGGTTGCAGTGAGCCAAGATCGCACCATTGCCCTCCAGCCTGGGCAACAGAGCGAGACTCCATCTCAAAAAAAAAAAAAAAGAGATGAGGTCTTGCTTACTATGTTGCCCAGGCTAGTCTTGAACTCCTTAGCTCAAGCAATCCTCACCTCAGTCTCCTGATAGGTGGGGGTACAGGTGCATGCCATCACACCCTGCTTCTCTTATTTTTACCTTTTCATTACATGTATCTTTTTCCCCTTTGTAATTATTCATGCAACTCATCACCTTTTCTAACTACATGCTTGAGAGCAGGCCTATGTCTTAGTCATTTCTCAGCATTGTGCCTTAACAGTTAATAGGTGTCTAATAAATATGTGTTGAACAGATAACTTGATTAATGCATATCTTAAACCTCTTTATATTTCCCACAGGTCCTAGAATAGTGTTGGGCTTTCAATAGCAGGGTCTCAGAAGAATGGATGAATTAATCAATGAACAAAACAATGAATTAACAAATCAATGAACTACTGAGCCATTGAACAATGGCTCGAAAGTAAGAGTTTGCATCTCATGTGAGAATTAAGATCTGCGGACTCAGTGAAAAGGGTGTGGAGTGCAGTGCATGACACTGGCTATTTCTAATTGAGTCTCCTGTTTCATATATATATATATATGAATACATATATACATATATATATGTATGTATATATTTTAGAGATAGTGTTTCACTCTGTCATCTAAGCTACAGTGCAGTGGTGCAGTCGTAACTCAGTGCAGCCTTAAACTTCTGGTCCCAAGTGATCCTCTTTCCTCAGCCTCCTGAGCAGCTGGGACTACAAGCGCGTGCCACCACACCCAGCTAATTTAAAAACATTTTTGAGACGGGATCTCCCTATGTTGCCCAGGCTGGTCTCAAACGAACCTCGTGTCTCAGCCTCCCAGGTAGCTGGGATTATATATTTATTTTTATCACTGGTCATGGTAGATATCAATTGCTCATCAGAAAACATCCAAATAAATCCTTTCCTGTCTTTTGCCTCTTGCCTTGCAGGTGTGAGCACCGTCTCCTCACCACAGTGCTGTGTGGTCCGTACCTCAGCCAGGGAGAGGATGTGAAACCCCCCGCCCTGCACATGAGTGGTACAGGCCAACAGGAACACCTGGCTCCAGCCACGTTCACAGACATGTCAGCTGTGGAGTAGTGCCGACACTTTCTCTCAGCTTCTCAGGGTTTCAGTCCTTTTGGGTTTGTTTTATTTACCTTTTTTATGGTTTTGTGGCTGGACGTTCACAACCAAGGCAGACAGCATGGGTGACCAGCAACTGTACAAGACCAACCATGTGGCCCACGGTAGTGAGAACCTTTTCTACCAACAGCCACCACTTGGCGTCCACAGCGGGCTGAACCACAACTATGGGAATGCAGTAACAGGGGGCGGAATGGATGCCCCTCAGGCCTCGCCCATCTCCCCCCACTTCCCTCAAGAAACGCGGGATGGTCTGGGCTTGCCTGTTGGCTCCAAAAACCTTGGCCAAATGGATACCTCGAGGCAGGGAGGGTGGGGAAGTCATGCAGGGCCTGGAAACCATGTCCAGCTACGTGGAAACCTGGCCAACTCAAACATGATGTGGGGGGCACCGGCCCAGGCTGAGCCCACTGATGGCTACCAATATACCTACTCCCAGGCCAGCGAGATCCGGACCCAGAAGCTTACCAGCGGTGTCTTACACAAGCTGGACTCTTTCACCCAGGTGTTTGCCAACCAAAACCTGCGAATTCAGGTCAACAATATGGCCCAGGTGCTGCACACTCAGTCAGCAGTGATGGATGGAGCCCCTGACAGTGCCCTCCGCCAGCTGCTGTCTCAGAAGTCCATGGAGCCCCCAGCACCGGCTATCCCTTCCCGCTACCAGCAGGTGTCCCAGCAGCCTCACCCTGGTTTCACTGGTGGGCTGTCCAAACCAGCCCTTCAGGTCGGGCAGCACCCTACCCAAGGGCACCTGTATTATGACTACCAGCAGCCACTGGCTCAGGTGCCAGTGCAGGGAGGACAGACACTGCAGGCCCCACAGATGCTGTCACAGCACATGCAACAGATGCAGCAGCACCAGTATTACCCACCGCAGCAACAGCAGCAAGCTGGGCAACAGCGTATCTCCGTGCAAGAAATACAGACGCAGCCGCAACAAATTCGCCCATCACAACCACAGCCGCCGCCACCGCCGCCGCCGCCGCAGCAGCAGCTACAGCTGCAGCAGCGGCAGGGTTCAATGCAGATACCTCAGTATTATCAGCCCCAACCCATGATGCAGCACTTGCAAGAGCAGCAGCAGCAACAGATGCACCTGCAGCCCCCTTCTTATCACAGGGACCCTCACCAGTATACCCCAGAGCAGGCACACACTGTCCAGCTGATTCCCCTGGGCTCCATGTCCCAGTACTACTACCAGGAGCCCCAGCAGCCCTACAGCCACCCCCTCTACCAGCAGAGCCACCTGCCCCAGCACCAGCAGCGTGAGGACAGTCAGCTGAAGACCTACTCCAGCGACAGACAGGCCCAGGCCATGCTGAGCTCCCATGGGGACCTGGGGCCTCCTGATGCAGGAATGGGAGACCTAGCGAGCTCGGATCTGACCCGGGTCAGCAGCGCCCTCCCCCATCGCCCCCTCCTGTCCCCCAGTGGGATCCACCTCAACAACATGGGGCCTCAGCATCAGCAGCTGTCTCCTAGTGCCATGTGGCCCCAGGTATTCTCCCACTGGAAGTTTCTCTCTATACCCAGTGTGCTACAGGGTCAGCCAGAGCTGAGTCTGCAGTGCTCAATCCTCTCTCCAAGCCTCCTCAACGCTTTTGTTCTTTATTCATTCCCCAAACATTAACCTACATGTGTCGCACACTGTCTGTGCCAAGCACTTGGAATACAAAATCAATCTCTGTTAAGTCCTTTGGCCATGGAGCTTATAATCTACTAAGGAGATGGCCAGAGTACCATATCGTGCCCTAAATGATTCATGTAATGGTCAAGACCTTGAGTGGGGTGCCACGGGACCACACAGTGGTGGTGTCTCAGTTCCCTTGGATCTGTGTGCTCAGGATATGCTCTGTGACATTGGTCCCCCTTTGGGAGGGAGACCACATTATGACAGCATTTCTCAAAGTATATTGCTCAGAACAGTCGTTCCACAGTGTTTAATGGATATTGCTGGGGAAACAGTGGGTTCTCTGGATAAACTAGGGTTTTTTTTTTTGTTTTTTTTTTGAGACGGAGTCTCGCCCCATCACCCAGTTGGAGTGCAATGGCACAATCTTGGCTCACTGCAACTTCCATCTCCTGGGTTCAAGCGATTCTCCTGCCTCAGCCTCCCAAGTAGCTGGAATTCCAGGTGCACACCACCACACCTGGTAAGTTTTTGTATTTTTAGTAGAGACAGGGTTTCACCATGTTGGTCAGGCTGGTCTCGAACTCCTGACCTCGTGATGCGCCTGCCTCACCCTCCCAAAGTGCTGAGATTACAGGTGTGAGCCACTGTGCCCGGCCCATTTTTAGAGACAGGGTCTTCCTCTGTCACCCAGGCTGGAGTGCAGTGATGCAATCATAGCTCACTGCAGCCTTGAACTCCTGGGCTCAAATGATCCTCCCACTTCACCCTCCCACATAGCTAGGACTACAGGTGCATGCCACCATGCCTGGGTACTTTCTTTGGTTTGGTTTCGTTTTGTAGAGACAGGTCTCCCTATGTTGCCCAGGCTGCTCTTGAACTCCTGGCCTCAGATGATCCTCCTGCTATAGCCTCCCAAAGTGAAACAGGTTGCTGTACTGCAGGACTTTTTGTGGCCTTTAATATGGTAATGCATTATAAGTCTCCCACACACCATGTGTGATTGCGGAGATGAAAACCTTAGCTGCCCACATGATCCAGGCTGGGAAAGTAAATAACCAAAACTGTCTGGTATGAGATATTAGGGAGTGGTGGTGACTGGGGACTAGAGAGCAGATGCCCCATCCCATAGCATTCTCATTAAGGATTTTTAAAAAACAGTCTAGCCAAACAAACATGTCTGCAAGCCAGTTCAGCCTATGCACCATGATTAACCCTTGATTAGTCCCAAAAGTATTTGACCAGAAAACAACCTACTATGTGCTGGGCACTTTTCATGCCTTGGCTTATTCCAAGTGCTGCAGTCAGATGACAGCCGTGTCTGAGGAGAAGGCGACCCCAAATGGGAACTGGTTGGGTAGAGAGAAGGTTCTGATGGAGGTTGAAGGCCAGAGATGTACTTCCCCTTGAGTTTGCTTTGTCTGGGGCTCAGAAACAGTAGTAACTGAGAGCCTTTGTAAATGTAGGAATGAGATGATTTAGATGATCTGGCTAAGGCTTTTTAAGAAGAATTCCAGGGCCGGGTATGGTGGCTTACACCTATTATCCAAGCACTTTGGAAGGCCAAGACAGGAGGATCGCTTGAGCCCAGGAGTTCAAGACCAGCCTAAGCAACAGAGCAAGACCTTGCCTCTACAAAAAATCAAAAATTTAGCTGGGTGTTGTGGCACACACCTGTAGTCCCAGCTACTTGGGAGGCTGAGGCAGGAGGATTGCTTAAGCCCAGGTGGTGGAGGCTGCAGTGAGCCATGATCATGCTACTACACTATAGCCTGGGTGACAGAGCAAGACCCTGTCTCAAAAAAAAAAAAAGAATTCCATCAGGAGGTCTCCTGGCATAATGCTGTGTCTTCCAACTCTCTTCTGTGTCCTTTATGGGAATGGAGCCTATCTGTGCACAGAGTGGGTGCCCTGGGAGAACAGGAAAGAACACGGTGGGAGGTTGCATCCTGGTGGGCTTGTTGTGGCTGACAGCAGCTCCAGGAGTGGGGGCGGTGGTCCCAAGTCAAGGAGCAATTCAGGGACAGAAGTCAAATGCAGAAGAGTGAGGGCGTGAGTGGACATGAATGGGGTCAGCACAAGGCAGATGGCAGAAAGAGTCCTGGAAGAGTACCTGATGTTCCCACTGCTCGAGGACTTCTCCCTTCAGAACACGTTTTTTTCTCTTCTTTTTTTCGGTATCCTGTTTGGCTCAAAATTAGATGCACCTACCTGATGGGAGAGCCCAGCCAGGGTCCCCTGAGTCAAGGTAGGATGAGTGGAGCCTTGTTGGTATTTTGGGAGACTGGGAGGATTTTCTGGGGTGTCTCTTATGATTCATTTCTAAATTCCATGTCATTCCTTAAAGAAGTGTGTAGAAATAATAATAGCAGCTGCTGTGTTTGAGTACATACTATGTGCTAAGCACTAGGCATTGTGTGTAGTAAAGTAACGCATGAGAGTGGGTATGATGATGATGTGCCTATACTCAGTAAGCACTCAATAATTGTTAGCTAGTATGATTGTTACTTTACAAATGAGAAAACTGAGGCTCAAAGAGCTTAAGGTTACACATCAAGTAACAGTGCTGGGATTGACTGCAAAGCCCATGTTCTGTCCACTGTGCATTCATTCAGTAGTTATTGAGTGTCTGCTGTGTGCCAAGCATAGAGCTAGGCTTTGAGAATACAGCAGTGAACAGTACAGACTGGCTTCCTCATCTCATGGGCATGGTCAATAAAGATTTAGCCAAACCTGATAAACTGCTGAAGTGTGCAATACAGAGGCTGCCCCAGGAACTTGCACAAGTGTCTCTAAGTGGGGAAGCTTTTGGAAGAGCTGGGCTCAGGCCAACCCTTAAAGGGTAATAAGCTATTGTTCCCAAGTCAAGATCCATTGCCTGAAGTCCTGACGTGAAGAAGGACGTTTTGTTCAATTCCTGCATGGGTTTGAGAAGGCCTTTTCCCATTCTGAGCCTCAGCTTTTCATCTGTAAATTGGACTTTGTTCTCTAAAGGCCACTGGGCTGATACAAGTGGTGCCATGGACAATGGGATCATTGGATGAATGAAATGGGTTTGTGGTGGGTATGAGGTCTTGTGGCAAGTCACTGTTTCCCCTTCCTCAATGTATGTGTCCTCTCCATTTGGCTCTACCCTTGAGCAGTGGCCAACCCAAAGGAGTGTTTGGGGAGCAGTTTGATGCCAAGAACAAGCTGACATGCTCCATCTGCCTGAAGGAGTTCAAGAACCTGCCTGCCCTGAACGGCCACATGCGGTCCCATGGGGGAATGAGGGCCTCCCCCAACCTCAAACAGGTTAGCAGGAGCCAGTTCCCGGTCCTTTCTAGGCCGTGTGCTGCTTGCTTTGCTTTGCTGCCATCAGACAGAGAGTGATGTGAGCCCCATGCGGGACCTGGCGAGGCACAGTCCTCCCTTGACAGGAATGCTTAGGCTTTGACGCTGGGAGCCAGCCAGGTCAAGCAGCCCCACTTCCCCAGCTTTATGATGAGCAAGGGTCAAAAACAGAGGCTCTAGAAAGCCTTTTAGGGCATCCCAGCCTCTCTCTGCCTCCTGGAGAAGACAGCAAAGGAAAACATGTAAATGCAATATTATTTTTAAACTTCTGCTGCTTGACACACCCAAGACCAGGCCCGCTGGGGCCTTCCAGATTAGTGGTCAATGGCAAGAGAAAGCTAATATAATCATCAGGCTCTCAGCCAGAATTTTCTGTTTACTGATGCAGTGTTGTTTGGCTCAACATCCAAAGATCCTTAAATACCCTCTGGATTATCCAGGTAGGATATCCAGATAGTAAACTATCCACAAATTTTAGAGTTAGATTAAAATCAAAAAGTTTTCTCAGAATTCTTTTAATATTGTTACTCTTAATTTAAATCTATGGGATTAAATCTCTGTTGACCAGAATTTTTGATTACCCAGATCACTCCATCTCCTGGCCATGCCAGATTATGTTTTTTAAAAAAGCTTTTGTCTTTACTTGTTAAAAGTACATGTTTTGTATCTCCAGTGTGGTTTCCTGACCTGAATAAAATACAGGATGGAATGCCTATTTCCATTTTGACAAATGAGTAAACCAAGGCCCATAGAATTAAAAACTCCTACACAAGATCATACCTTTTTTTGGACTGATTACAAGTCTGTGCCCTTTTCTTTACAAGCTGACACAATTTTTAAAAAATAGTTTAATATACAGGTAATGCATGGTCAAGATTTTTTAACTGTAGAAAATGGAGTCCATGGCCTCCTCTACCATCAGCTGGCATCACTCCAGTCAAGGGACTCAGGATTGCAGGAAGGAAATCACCCTGCAGTGGTTCTCTATCACCCATACCTGATGTCCTGGAGCCTTTCAGGAAAAGCAAAGTGCATCCCCCTTGTGAGAGCTACTCTCAGCCCAGGATCAAAGCCTTTATTGTCTGTGTAGGAGGAAGGAGAGAAGGTCCTGCCGCCTCAGCCCCAGCCGCCACTGCCGCCTCCGCCTCCGCCGCCGCCACAGCTCCCTCCCGAGGCAGAAAGCCTCACGCCTATGGTCATGCCCGTGTCTGTCCCTGTCAAGCTTCTCCCACCCAAGCCCAGCTCTCAGGGGTTCACCAACAGCACCGTTGCCGCCCCCTCCGCCAGAGACAAGCCAGCCAGCTCGATGTCGGACGACGAGATGCCTGTGCTCGTGAGGATGACCCTCTCTCCCCCACACTCACCCCAAGGGGCTGCCCCCTGCACGCCTGCTGTGAGTTGCTGCTCTGCCCCACCTGCCTGGGTGGGGACTTCCCTTTGCTTTCTTGGAGATGGGGCAGCCCTTCCAGAGTCACTGACCTGAGCTCAGACATGGCTTGGTCTCTCAGGGCTGAACCCCCATGGCCACATTGGGAACCCCATCCTTGTTCACACTGCCTGCTGCCCATTAAATGCCAGACTAATGGCCTGGGTTAGATTCTGAGAGACCCGAAAGTGCTCCCAGGTTTAAACAGAGATGATCATTCAGCTGGGAATCACTGGGACAATCATAGCCATTATTGAAATATGGAAGTACTCTATCCCAGAAAGTAAGCAGCTGTTGCCCCAGGCCCTGGCCCCTTCCCCAGGATCTCCAGATCTCCCAAATCCACAACCAAAGAGGTAAACACTGTTGCAGCAGGCTTCCAGGCAATAGCCCTGGCATCCATTCTGACAATCAGCCTTACCAGATGCTTAATATTTTGTCTGCTTAAATACCCTGGAAAACCTAATTCGTTAAAGTTCCCAAAGTAGTTCCACTGAGAGCCTAATCTCAGGAAAGCAAAGAGATTTGTTTTTCTCACTCACTGTTCTCCTTTCTCCAATTCTAAGTGCTTCACTCAAACAGCTTAACTTGGCTCTGGGAAGGGTTTGTCTCTCTCTCTCTCTCTCTCTCTCTCTCTCTCTCTCTCTCTCTCTCTCTCTCAGCCCCTAGGGAATTTGTGACCTGTGTGGTTGGGAATATCAAACTTACCCCCTCCCCACAAAGTGGCGTGTTGGGTCATATTTGTCCTTAGGAATAGGCAGCTGCTGAGAATCCAGGAGGCATAAGGGTAGGCTGGGCCAGGATAGAGGGAGAGAGGATAATGAAAAGAACTAGAAAAGTCCAGAAAAAAGCCTTTATGGTTATCTATGTAACATCAAGTCCTCAAAAGAAAAGAAACTGATGGAGAACTGAGGGGAAGGTTCTCATAAGCTGTCAGGGCTTGGGGGTCAGCAACAGGCAGAGATGAAATGATACATCCAAGCTCCCTCTTTGCCCAGGGAAGTTCCTGATTTGGTGGGAGAAACAGTGTCTCCTTGGGGAAACAGTTCCCTTGGAGAACTCTGAATTAAGGGTTCATAGTCACATGGGGGTCAGAGTCTCAGGCACACACCCCACCCACCCACCCATTCAAGATGGTAAGAGAAAGACAGGGGCAGACAAGAAATGGATGCCTCAGGTGTGACTGGATGAGAATACACCAGGGTAGCCCAAGTCATTAGGGACTGAGGAGGGGCAAGGGAGTTTGCTCAGGAGATCATCATTAGAGTTCTGAGCAGGGTTTTGAAGGAAGGGATGAACTTGGCTTAATGGAAGGGTGAGAGAGACCTCGTTGGTGGGGGCAATAGGCTGAAGTGGAAGCATGTAGGTGAGACTGAATACATGTAAACAAGGCCCTGGCACTTGATGTAAAGCAATTAAAACATCCAGGAAGGAGCCCCGAGTGCCCATCTCAGCTTGGCTCCTAGCCAGCTGGGATGAAGACAGCTGAGACCTGCCCCCACTCAGAGCCTCAGTTTACTCCCCTGACCTTGGTGGGGTTGGACTCATCAGTGGTTCTCAGCCTTCTCTGTGGGCAGCTTTTTAAAGTTTTCAGTGGTTGGCCTCACCCCCAAAGTGTCCAAATAGCTTGGTGGGATGGAACACTGTAAGTGCTTCCTCTCAATTGACAACCAGACTTGACATCCTGGGTGGCTTCTCTGGCCCAGTGGCTCAGAGCCTTGCCTGGAGGATTGGAAAATCCAGGTTTAGAGCTGGAGTAACAGGACAAGAAGCTGGAGGAGAAGGAGCCCAAAAGGGACCTCTGGCCCTGTGATCAGAGGTCTGGATTGCAGTGCCGTGTTGAGATCGTATGAGGTCTGCATGTTCTTGGATGACTTTATCTGCTACCCGGGAACAGACTGGATCTTCAGGGCTGCTCCCCTTGTCGGGGGCACAAGTCTCCTTCCCGCATTCTCCCCAGCCCCTCTCTCGCCTCAGCCTCAGGCGCTGAGGAGCCCTCTGGTGGAGAGAGGAGGCAGTTGAGCGCGCTGGCCTAAGGAGGGCCCCCTGGGGGTGAGCCGGGGTGGGGACGGGGGTTAGGAACCTCACTGTGGAGCCGGGAGCCTGGGACCGTCTGCCCGCTCCTCCTTTCCCCACTCTCTGCCTCCCTAGACTCCCCTCCTAGAGGCCAGGATGGCACCATGGAAGGCAGAGAAGCTGAGGGAGAAACGTAAGGGGGCAGAGCCTGAAGCTCTGGAGGGAGAGGAGTCCAGAGCAGAGGAGCCCATGGGGCAGGTCACATGACCATGGTCAGCCCTTCCCATCACCCCCTGCTGCTTCCTACCCAGGCGCCACCCTGGGCTCAGGAGTCTCCAGGACCTGCAGCTGTGACTGGCCTCTGGCCTGCAGGGCCTGAGAGGGCACCCCAGACTGCCCAGAACCTTCCCTCAGGTATCCCCGTGGCCCCTCCCAACCACACCGCCTCTGCAGCCACACCCAGCTCTCAACTTTTCTGGGCTGATGCTACCACACAACCCGCGTCTGTTTCTGTTTGGCTTTGGCATGCCCTGCTCATCTGTTTACGTGCCTATGTTTACTTATTAGTATATATGTATCCATGTGGCAGATCCTCCTTCCAGACTATGCTTGGTTCCGCTGCCATTAAAATAAACTAACTCTCCTGACAGGAAGCCAACCTCAGAGAAGAGTTTGCTACAAATAAGCTACGAGTTCTGGGAGCAGTAGTGAGGGTGGTGACGGGGGAGGTTAACCAGATCCGTTTTTAGGTGAGCACATGGAAGGGCCCTTAGAGGTAGGTCATCGAGGGCGCTCCCCCGTGCTGAAAGTGACCCAGGAGAGCCCGGTGTGGGTCGCTGGCCTTGGGAACCTTGGCTAGGCTTGAACCCCTACTTCCTGCCTCACAGGTCTCGGTCCCAGCTTCCCTGAAGAGATTATTCAGTCCCCTTCTCGGAACATGTGGTATCTGTTCCTGATGTCCGTCCCTGGGGAGCAGTGGGGTAATTAAAGAGCCCACTCAGCTGGATTCCACTCAAACAGATGGGAATGTAGTGATAAGCAATAAAGAATTTGAATTTATTATTTCTTGCCCACCCACTATTCCTACCACTCCCAGCTCTTTCAGAAATTGGGGATTTCTTCCAAAACCTTAGTTTTCTCCCGAGTCTAGCAACCAGAACTCGCTTTCCCCGAAATGGATGTGGTCAGTGTAGGGGCGTGGGGGGGTGTGGTCAAGCAGAAGGGCTCTCTGCTTAGACAGTAGAAGGCCCGCTTCCCTGAACCTGGGGAAATGGCCTGCGGGGGAAGCTGAAGTATTCGAATCAGATCGTTGTTCCCGTTTTAGGAAATCCCCAGGAAGCATCAGCCCAGCGTGCCCAAAGCCGAGGAGCCCCTCAAGACCGTGCAGGAGAAGAAAAAGTTCCGGCACCGGCCGGAACCACTCTTCATCCCGCCGCCGCCCTCCTACAACCCGAACCCCGCCGCCTCCTACTCGGGCGCTACCCTTTACCAGAGTCAGCTGCGCTCCCCGCGCGTCCTCGGGGATCACCTGCTCCTGGACCCCACCCACGAGCTGCCCCCTTACACGCCCCCAC
The DNA here is from genome assembly GCF_007565055.1 of Rhinopithecus roxellana. Lineage (NCBI taxonomy): Eukaryota > Metazoa > Chordata > Mammalia > Primates > Cercopithecidae > Rhinopithecus > Rhinopithecus roxellana. The sequence goes on along the minus strand of NC_044552.1, from coordinate 36,141,979 downwards.
CCATGCTGAGCCCGGTGCGCCAGGGCTCGGGGCTCTTCAGCAATGTCATCTCCGGCCACGGCCCTGGCGCCCACCCGCAGCTGCCCCTGACGCCCCTGACGCCCACGCCACGGGTGCTGCTGTGTCGCTCCAGTGAGTCACCCCTTTAGCGTCCTCCTGGGCTCTGGGTGCTGGGTAGAGTCCTGGGAGACCTCGTTTTCTTTAGCTTTCCCATTTATCCCACAGACTTTTGCGGAGTATTGACTGTATGTAGCACACACTGCTGGGTGTTAAGAAAGACTTGGAATGCATAGCCCTTATCCTCAAGGGAATCTCAAATTGGGAGACAGATGCATAAACTGATCACTACAGTCTCTGGGATAAGGAAACAGTTGAAATGTTCACCCACTTTCTAAGACTGCCAGCAATGATCGTGCAAGAGAGAAAAAATGAGGCCGGGCGCGGTGATTCACGCCTGTGATTCCAGTGCTTTCGGAGGCCAAAGCGGGTGGATCACTTTAGGCCAGGAGTTGGACACCAGCCTAGCCAACATGGTGAAACCCCGTCTCTACTAAAAATACAAAAATTAGCCGGGAATGGTGGCGCGCGCCTGTAATCCCAGCTACTTGGGAAGCTGAGGCAGGAGAATCGCTTAAACCTGGGAGGCAGAGGTTGCAGTGAGCCGAGATCAAGCTACTGCGCTCTAGCCTGGGGGACGAGAGCAAAACTCCGTCTCAAAAAAAAAAAAGAAAAGCAGGATGTGGTGGCAGGCACCTCTAGTTCCAGCTCCTCAGGAGGCTAAGGCAGGAGAATCTCTTGAACCTGGGAAGCGGAGGCTGCAGTGAGCCGATACAGCGCCACGGCACTCCCGCCTGGGCAAAGAAGCGAGACATCTCAAAAAAAAAAAAAAAAAAAAGAAAGAAAGAAAATGTACTCAGTAGATGTACAAATAAGATTAGGTATTACATGCAAGATCAAGCCTTGACATTTTAGCATGCTTTATGAAAATCAAGCATAGAGAGGCTAGGCTGTCTTTCTGAAGAAAGAATAATTGCATAGAAATCCTACCGCTTTGGTACCCATTGTGGGACAGCTGGTTTCTCCTCACCCTGTGTGAGCAATGGGTAACCCTAAGTTATTTAGCACCATACTCCACCCAGCTCCCTGGAAACTGTCAGGGTAACTCTGGCAGGAGTTGGGTAGGAAAGGAGCTCTGTTATGGCTGGTTAGGTAACTGCTCATTTGCTTTAGTCTTTTTCAGCGTTCCTTCCCTGTTGACCTCTGATTTTTGTGTTTTAGACAGCATCGATGGCAGCAACGTGACGGTCACCCCAGGGCCTGGAGAGCAGACTGTAGATGTTGAACCGTAAGGAAAAGTCAATTACTCATTAGAATAGAAGCTTCAGCTTCTTGAGAAGTGTAGTTAATACTTTGTAGTCAGAGGATTACACTGAGAGAGCAGTTGTAGAAATTGTAGGATTGTGGTTATTTCTTGAGTACTGTTGTTTCCCTACACAATGGTTGCCAGTATTTTAAGGCCTTTGCCAAAGACTAGATACATGGTCAAAGCATGAAGCCTTGTATTCAGAGAGCCTAGCATCCCTATGTCTGGCTCCATAGGCAGTGCTTTTTCATCCCCAGTGATACAGGCATCTCCCTCATTCTTTAAGAGGCACCTTCTGAATGTCCTCACTTCCCACTCCCCGATCCTTGGCCCAATTATTGGCCCATCCTCCAAATGGGCTTATTAAGTACTTTAATTTTGCATAGGCAGTGGGTGGTATTAGGAGAGGCAAAGGTGGTTATCTTCATGGATAGGCACAGAAAAGAGGCCAGGTGGTAGAGTGATGAGTAGACTGAGTCAGGAATCAGAACACCTGAGTTCCAACACCATTTTGTAATTTGATCTTGATCCAGTTAACCTTTCTAGGCTTTAGTTAACTCGTCAAATGGGAGTAATTATTACAGCTTGCTTACGTCACAGATCCCCGTGAGGTTCGGATGGGATAATGTCTGTGAAAGTGATCTGAAAGAGACAAAAAAATGAAATGAATGCTTTGTATTTGTCCCCCTTTTTTTTTTGTGGTTAAATGGCACCATTGGCCATGCTCTGGGAAACTGTTCTCTTGGAATTAATCACCCTCCCTCTCCCAGTTACAGGGAGCCGTAAAAGCCCCAGGCTAACTGCCCCCTTGCTCCTAAAATATTTCTCCCTAATCTTAAAGCTGTTCCTTATCCCAGCGTAAAAGCCATGTGTGGAATCTTAGGGTCACACTCTGAGGAAATGCCCCTACATCCTTGTAGAAAGAACTAGTTTCCTTCTTTTTCAAGTTCCTGACAGTTGCCCTTGGCCTGAGCCATCAACTTGAAGACCACATTGTTGTTTTTCTTCTTGTCATTTAAAGACGCATCAACATTGGCTTGAGATTCCAAGCAGAAATCCCTGAACTCCAAGATATCTCTGCTCTGGCCCAGGACACACACAAGGCCACACTGGTATGGAAGCCCTGGCCAGAACTAGAAAACCATGACCTCCAGCAAAGAGGTATTGGCATATGGGAAGAGCTGGGTGGGAGAGGTTTGATTCTCTCACTGGCATCACTGGCTCTGGGATTGGTGTGTTTTCCATTACACTTAGCTCTCTCTGATGCACTGGCTTCTCCTTATTCCCAACAGTGGAGAATCTTCTGCATTTGTGCTGTTCCAGTGCATTGCCAGGTGGAGGAACGAATTCTGAATTTGCTTTGCACTCTCTGTTTGAGGCCAAAGGTGATGTAATGGTAAGGAACCATGAAAAAGAGGCTTTACAAATTCCTGAAGAGTATTTTCTCAAGTTTCAATATTGTCTCATGTACCATACAACCAATTTGTAATGGCCAATCAGCGTGTGATGACCAATCAGCATGCCTCCCTATTCCTTCTCTCAGTGAGTAGGTCAGGATGTTAAAGCCTATAGAAAAAAATCTCCAACTGGACTTCTGTTTCCACATCTGTTCCTAAAGTTAGAACTGTGGGTATATCTGTCCTAGGACATTAGAATTTCTTTTCCTCGTCTTGCATTTCACTTCAGAAAACTGAGTCTCTCCAGTGATGGAGGTAGAAGGCTTTACTGAAGCAGAAGTTGGTCTAAAATAGCCTATCGTACTCTGCTGATTCTTCTTCCCTACTATGGAAATCAGCCAAAGTTTGATGTTTATAGAACTCTTTTCTCATCTAACCAAAATGAAGTGTTTACTGTTCACCAACTGGTTCCATTCTTCCACTTTTAACACAGTTCTGCAGATGTTCCCAAACCCAGGCCTTAGTGCTGTCTTCCCAAAATCAGAGCTAACAGTTGACCTGCTCAATCTGGACTTCCTTTTTTTTTTGAGACAGAGTTTCACTCTTGTTGCCCAGGCTGGGGTGCAATGGCACGATCTCGGCTCACTGCAACCTCCACCTCCCAGGTTCAAGCAGTTCTCCTGCCTCAGCCTCCCAAGTAGCTGGGATTACAGGCATGCACCACCACGCCCAGCTAATTTTGTACTTTTAGTAGAGACGGGGTTTCTCCATGTTGAGGCTGGTCTCGAACTCCTGACCTCAGGTGATCCACCCACCTCAGCCTCCCAGAGTGTTGGGATTACAGGTGTGAGCCACTGCGCCCGGCCTTTTTTTAAAAATGGAGTCTCGCTCTAACACCCAGGCTGGAGCGCAGTGGCACGATCTCAACTCACCACAACCTCTGCCTCTCGGGTTCAAGAGATTCTTCCTCAGTCTTGCTAGTAGCTGGGATTACTGTGCGTGCCACCATGCCTGGCTAGTTTTTGTATTTTCAGTAGAGATGGGGTTTCATCATGTTGGCCAGGCTGGTCTCGAACTCCTGACCTCAGGTGATCCTCCCACCTTGGCCTCCCAAAGTGCTGGGATTACAGGCATGGACCAACGCACCCAGCCTCAACCTGGACTTCTGACCAGATCACTCAATCACTGACCTCTGTTTCCCCTTTATATAAATATATGGTAGTAGATCTAGCTTCCTGCATTTTGATTTTATGAAAATGTGAAAGTAAATGTCCCAATACTATGATACCCTTCAGGTATTTCCTAGAATGCTGGAGAACTGTCCTTAACCCTTTGAGATCAGTGTGGCAGAGCAGCACTTCTCAAACTTTTAATGTGCGTATGCGTCACCTGGGGAATCTTGTTAAAAATACAGATTCTGATTCAGAGGCTTGGGAGTAGGGCCCAGTTCTGCCTTTCTGACTAGCTCCCAGGTGAGGGAGGTACTCCTGTTCTATGGACCACACTTGGAGTAGCAAGATTCTAGGCCCTGCTCTGCTCCGAAAGTATCTGCTGTTCAACTCTGCCTGTGGCATCTTTTAAAAAGCTACTGAGGCTGAAGAAGGCTGATTTGAAACAGTTTATTTAGCTAGGCTCTCTGGACGGATGGTGTGTGTGTAGTACAGTTGTTACTGATGCAGCTGTTTATGTTCAGCTGGAATGAAACATGATTTTTCTGTAAAACAGTTACAGATCACCCACTCATTTCCTGGGAACTCTTGCCCAAAGACTCAGCCTCCAGTCAGAGGAGGCCCCACTCATCTCTGGGGCTGGTGGGATTTTACCAAGCAGGAGTCAGGTCTTTCTGTTTTCCTGTGACATGAACAACTGGCTTCAGGCATGGATGGGGAGGGTGTTAGAATGAGAGTCTTACTGGGTGCTGAACAGACATGAAACCCTAGTTAGGGTAGTCTCCCTCTGGGTTTCCTTCCAGTGCCCCCACCCCTGGCCTCCACAGTGCTAACTCCATTTCCCCTTTGAGTGGATGGTCTCCGTAAGACACACAGACCTATTACTGACTCTTGACTTTTCTCTCCCCTGGGTCTGCAGGTTGCTCTGGAAATGCTGCTGCTGCGGAAGCCGGTCAGGTTAAAATGTCATCCTTTAGCAAATTACCACTATGCCGGTAGGTTGCCAGGAGCCCTGTGTCCTGTTGCCTCCTGACAGTGGGTTGCTTGCATGTGTGGTTGTGTCACTTTCTGGTAATGGATAACACTGGTTCTGTCCTAATCACCACTTGTGATCTCAAGGCCTCCTAAGGCAGAGCTGTGTCTGTTGCTTTGGCACTGTTGGCATTTTGTCTGTTGGCATAAGCTCCTGCCCCTTGTGGGTGTGCCAAGACCTGGGTGATAGTGGACAGTGCCTGCACATGTGGCAAGGAGACTAGTGCATGAGACCAGAGAGAGCCACAGAAGGTACAATCAGCAGCCCCCTGGTTTTGGAATCAGTAGCCATGGGTTCAGATTCTACTGTACCCCTTGGCCAAGTACCGTGGTCTTCTGCAGCCTTGGTTTTCTCACCTGTAAAATGAGACTTGTATTCCATCCCTTATAGTGTTTTTGTGAGATTAGAGATGGTATATGTAGCCCAATGCCTGGCACATCCTAATAACATTTATTACTCATTTATCCAATAATTATTTTTTGAACACTTACTGTGTACAAGGGACTTGCTAAACACTGAGATGCATCAGTGACTATGACAGACATGGACAGAGTCCTATGTTGTACAGCTTAGAGGCTCTGAGGAGGAGGCAGTTATTAAATAATGGATCACACTGACAGGAAAGACTTCATACATGCAGGGTTTTGTATGTGAATTAATGACAGTACCACAAAAAGAGGGAAGTAGAAGACACCTTCAAGATTTAAATGGACTGAGAATTGTGAAGAGTGAAGGAAATAGGTTGGAGAGCCTAAGAAGTGACCAGTGACACTGAGGTCAACATTTTCATTTCCATGTACTAACTGTTCCTTCTGAGGGTCTCCACGAACCTACACTGGTTCTTTATTTTGGAGGGGGCTGAATTTTCAGTGCCTCTTGATTTTTAATCACTTGAGGGTTTCTTTGGTGCTCTGGGCAGACCCTGCCTAGGCAGGTGCCAAATATGTGGGCTTGGGGACCTAGCTATACCTTTTCCAGTCTTTGGTCCGGGCAGCCCAGTGAGGGCTTCTGTACAAATACTAGCTTGCTTTCTCCACCAATATTTGCCTCACCTACTGTGCTCCTCCTCTTTCATGAATGAGCCTTCCTGCCTGTCATCACAAGGTAAACCTCAAAGCCCTTCTTCCGAGAACGGTAAGCCCAAGATGTCTGCCTGGAGGTCACTCCTGGAACTAGGCCAGTACAGAGTAGATGCATGGAATTAGAAATTCATCGCTTCTCTGGTGGCCTAAAGGAGCCAGCTTCTCAATATTGTCTCCATCATTTCCTGCTTGGTGTCTGTCCCAAGTGTGGGTAGAAAGATTTAGGAGTTCTCCCTAATCTGCCATGGAAACAGTTCAGTCCTCTCTCTTAATTTCCAGCATCATCTGCTGCCCATTGAACCCTGAGAGGCTGTCCAGCCTCCTGGAGCCTGTCTCAAGCTTCTTTGCATGATGGTGGGCCAGTGGATTGGCTAAAAGGAGTTTTCCAACCATGTGCTGTGAGATGCTGCTGCCCTCAGCCCTCAGAGTGGCTGGGGTCACCGGAGCCTCTGGGCTGGTTAGCTCCAGCTGTGAGCAGCTTCATCTGGGATACAGTTCTCCTCTGGTTCTTCCAAGTGTACCAAACAAGTATTTTATGTGTATCGTGACATTAAAAAGGTCAGAAAGCTGTGTACTAGGAGCACCACACACCCCAGTCAAAACAAAATAAAAACACTAAAATGTTACCAAAAACTTTGAAACAAGAAGGCCCTAAACTCTGCGACAATTAGTTGATCTCTTGAGGTTAGGGGATTCTGGCTAATTCCTTGCCTGTCCCTTGCCCCCTTCCCCAGCCGGCAAGACCAGGGAGGACTCTGCTGTTTTCTGCAATCATTTCAGTCCTTGGAGGCAAAAGAGGTAGAGCTAAGTTGTGAAGGGTTGACGTCTCCAAGAGAAGTGTACTCATCTATGTTTGCCAGTCACTTGCCTTCTCCGGGAAGTGATGATAGACTGGGACACAGAGAATTTTCTATAAGTATGAGCAACAAGGGCAGAGGTCACTGGTCTCTAAAGTCTGACCCAAAACAATCTCCTTAACAGTTTCCTTCTAAGCCGTAGGGGAGGCAGCAGAGTCTTCCCCATCACATGCCCCAGCCACCACCTCCTTCCCCCACTGCTGAACCCCCTCATTTGCTTCCTAGGTGTCAGCGAATCCCATCTCTATGGCCACATTCTGCTTTGGCCTTTGTGCTGAGCCCTGTTGGGTTGCTCCCCAGTAGTGACTGCCTGTTGGCTTAATTGCCACCTTGCTGGGACCCTATCTTCTGGATCTCCTTTGGCTCCTGACTCTGTGGCTGTGGCCAGTGTCACCCATCCTGAGTCCCAGCCCCAAATTTTCTGTCCAGGCTCCTAGTTATCTGGAGAGGGAGTTCAGGTTTCCCAAGCCTGCCTGAGCCTGTCCATGTCAGGGAGGGAGGCTGTATGTTTGGAGAGAAAAACAAAGACACAGGCCTATAAAAATCACTTCCTTACTTTACTCATTATCTTCCCTTTCCCACCCATTCCAAGCCATTCATTAAGAAAAGGAAGAAGTGACCAGTGCTGGGACCCAGGAGAGATGTGCTATAGGGAAAGGACCGATGTGGTGGGCAACTCGCCCAAATCTAAGGGCTGCTTGCCAAGGCCACATGAACCCTGCACAGGATCCTCAGAGGAAGGTGCTGTTGCAGTGGCTCCTGGCGCTCAACCCACACCACGATGCACAGTCCAGCCGTCTGTTGCTCTCAGCACCCTCCCACCCATGTGTGGTTAGCAGTTGTGTGTAGTGATTCCCAGTTAGCACTTGGGCTGGGAAAGGCCAAGCATGGGGGAGTCAGGGTGAAGAGGAAGCCTGGTTGTGATTCGATGGATTGCAGCATGCTTGACTTTTTTCATTGAACTGGTCATTCCTGCAGATGGGTGAAGAGTGGAGGGTGTTAGAACTGACCGTGGCTTCTTGGCAAGTGTTCAACAGAGTCTACTTACTGGCCCTGAGCATAGCCCAAACACCTATTGAGTCCTGAAACCCTGACCTGACTTGTGGAGATGGAGGAGACCTGGAGGAAATACTCATTCCGTTGGAGAGGACTGGTCTCTTCTGCCTTGGAAGCTGCTCCAGTTAGATGAGGAGACAGAATTACATGCTCAAAAGAGTAATTTGCAAGAAGCACAGCTGTGATTTCATTTCCCAGGCATCCTTAGCCTGTGTCTGTAGCTAGACATTGGTCCCCTCAAGGGTAGGACTGAGTTAATACTCTTTTACCTTGCCTAACACAGCACTAGTTTAAATTAAAAAAAAAAAAAAAAAAATTGCCTAGTGGACAAGCTCAAATTCTGGATTCAGATTGAGGCTTCCCCCTTTTTACCCACAGAGAAAACTTTGGTAGCAGCCTTCTTCACCTTGCACCCCTCAAAAAATTACTCAACCTTCACCCACTATTGAAAACCCTGTGTGGAAATGAAAATCTGGTATAAAAACAGTCCTCCTTTTTCTACAGTGAATATGTCTGTCTTGTGTAACTACAAAACATTATCAATGGGGCCAGGAATGGTGGCTCATGCCTGTAATCCCAGCACTTTGGGAGGCCAGGGCGGGCAGATCACTTAAGTTCAGGAGTTCGAGACCAGCCTGGCAAACATGGTGAAACCCCATCTCTACTAAAAATACAAAAATTAGCCGGGCATAGTGGTGCATGCTTGTAATCCCAGCTACTTGGGTGGATGAGCAAGAGAGTTACCTGAACCCGAGAGGCATAGGCTATAGTGAACGGCGATCATACCACTGCTCTCCAGCCTGGGTGACAGAGTGAGACCCTGTCTCAAAAAAAAAAAGAGAAGAAAAAAATTTATTAATGGAAGTTTTAAGAAAGAAAGTCCCTCTAAAAGATACTGTGTCCAAACTTTCTCTCACCCCTCCATGTCTCTTTTTAATTGCCCGGGTTCACTGTAGATTGCCCCCAAATTAACCACAGTCCAGAGCCTGTTTCCCAGCAACCGAAGGTCAGAACAGTTTTCCTCTGGATACTGTTCCAGCACCGTTTCATCCAGTTAATTAGGTTCTTTGTAATTAGCCTTAATCGTTTTGTTAGGGGCCCCTGCTGGTAATAGCCCAATAGCCAGGAATCCCCAGGTAGAACAAATGAGTGCAGGGGGACTCTCAACCCACGAACCCTGTGTGCATGCTGAGTTGGCAGCAGGGATCCTAGAGAGAAGGGAGGGTGTGGGTGGGTAGTTGAAGGATAGGGGAGGATTTGAGGCAACCCCCTGCCTCGGTTTTGTATTTTATCCTGGACTTTGTCCAAGATGCAAGATCTAAGAAGGGTCGGTTTAGAACCTTGTCTAAGAATAAGGAACTTGTCCCTGTCAGACTCCAGGAAAGAGAGACATCTGAGCCTTTCCTTAACTTCAGATTACAGAGGGATTTTGGAGGCAGGAAGGAGAAGACTATGGATATAATAAGCAGCCAGGAGTGAGACTGTGGATAAGAAATACACAGAACAAGAAACAGGTGGTCTTGGATGTCACTGTCCACATATCAGCAGGGGCGGCATATGTCTCATAGCCCTGGGTTGATTTGGAATCTGCTCTCCAAGTGCCCAGTGAAGGTTCAAAACATGTATCGGACACTTAGGACCAAATCTGTCAGTCACAGAGTGACTGCCACCCTCCCCATGTCACGTGGGGAAACTGAGACTCAGAGAAGTTAAGTAGGCTTGCCTGGGATCACAGAAGGAGTAAGTAGCAGAACCAGGTTCACAACCTAAGGTGACTAAAATCACCCTTTTTATCACAGTTCAGTGATACTATTTGGGGAAAACACATTCATATGTTACTTATCTGTCCGAGGCTTTAGCCTGGGAATTCAATCCAAGAGTCCGGGGATGGACTCTCAGCCTCAGTGGGCAATCCTGTGACCAGGAAGCCAGCTTTAGTGTGAGAATGGATTTGTTGCCCGGCCAAGCCTCTGTCCCTCAATTTGTGAACACCCTGTTGAGCAGACACAAACACATGCACACACAGAGCACTGTCATTTGCACCAAAGCACAGACCCTAGGACTATGCAGAAGAGCCACCTCTTACTCTCTTAAGAGAGGACTTCCTGACCCAGCCCTGTATCCCTTGGAATGGGAGAGTCACATAGAGGGGCAGGGAGAACATGCAGCCCACTCCAGCTCAGTACGAGTTGTACAGAATGCACATTCCAGAATCAGGAAGCCACCAAATCCAGTGTCAGAGCAACAGTCTTAAAAACCACCAGAGTCAACAGGGAGAAGGTCTCCTTCCCCCACGAGGTTTGGGGATCCCTCCTAACAGATGGGCAGGAAGTTACTTCACCTGTGGAGTTGCATCTGGCAAGCAATTTGGAAACATGAAGGGACATGCTGCTCAGAAATCGATAGGCCTGGGAACGGGACACTGCTTTTGGGGCCAGAAATCAGGTAATGAGCCTGGCAGGTAGAAAAAAGTATATCCACTGCAGAGACTGGCTGAGAAGGCTAGATGGCCCTGTTAGTGTCTTGTCATGTCTTAGAGCTACACTCTAACTTAGGAAACTGATGATCTGGCTGCGGTTGGAAAGAATTTCATTGATCTAGTTGAGGGTTTCATCAGCAAAATGTCTCCTGATTCCCCATCGGAGATGCAACTGAGGGCCACACAGATTCTGGACCTGCAGCAGGGCAGCAGAGCAACCTCTGTGTAAGCTTACGTGAGTCAGCTGGTATGACACACTGCCATTGTGGTCTTTCTTCCATCATTCTCTTTCTGACTCCTCTTACCCGTTTGCTCTTTTGGTGGATACCTAAAAGGAACCATGATTGTTGTTTGGTTGTTGAGCTGAATTGTTGGTTATTCCTTTCTGTGTCCCTCTTTCTGCCTTTGTTCCTGGGTAAGGGGACCCCAAGGCTTTGAATGTTGGACAGAATTTGAAGAATGGTGATGGAAGTGCTATAAAGCCTCAAATCCCACCAACCCCCTGTGCTCACGTGCACTCCGGCAAGGATTCTCCAAACCCGCAGCCCCCCTGAGGCTCCCTGTTACTGTGGTCTGCACAGCCAGAGCTATCCAGTCCTCTGGAACCCATGGAAGATGACTCCCTTCTGCTGAGGATTCATGAGAAAGCTGCTTTCCTTCTAGAAGTAAAGAGATAAGTTTGCAGCTGGGCACAGTGGCGCACATCTGTAATCCCAGCACTTTGGGAGGCCGAGGCAGGCGGATCACTTGAGGTCAGGAGCTCAAGACCAGCCTGGCCAACTTGGTGAATCCCCGTCTTTGCTAAAAATACAAAAATTAGCCAGGTGTGGTGGCACGCGCCTGTAATCTCAGCTACTCAGGAGGCTGAGGCAAGAGAATCACTTGAACCCAAGAGGCAGAGGTTGCAGTGAACTGAGATCTTTTCACTGCACTCCAACCTGGGTGACAGAGCAAGACTCCACCTCAAAAAAAAAGATAAGTTTGCAAACCAATTAAATTGGGTGGTCGCCCTGCTTTTGTAGACATCTGACCCCGCCCAGCTGTGGAAAGCATATTCTGAGTCTGGAGCCAAAGCTCCTGGCTTGAGGACCCATCAAAGAGCTGCACAAGGAAGTTGTTTATTTCAGAAATGTGAGTTTATGTCACTGAGCCATATATTTTCCTAAGGACCCTAGGCTCCCCACCTGTGGTCTAAGGAGGCCGCTGCCTACACAGAGCGTTTTCGCCTGATTCACTTATTTTGGCCAAACCCTACAAGGGAAGAGGTGATTAGGGTTTCCTGTACTGCAGCCCCATCAGTTGACCATAGCAAAATGGAAGCCTTGGACTTGCCCGGAAAGAGAGGAAAGATATTATGGTTTGGGGTACTAGTGTACCCCACTAATGAAGTATAGTGAGATGGGGTACTAGTGTACCCCACTGATGAAGTGTAATGAAAGATATGGTTTGGGGTACTAGTGTACGCCACTAATGAAGTCTAGAGAAGTGTAGTGAGATCAGAGCCTTGGCCAAATACCATCCAAAGAACCAGAGATGTGGAGAATTCAGCAGGCCAGAAGAACAAGACTGAGTTTTCTCTGAACCAGCTGCAGTGGTGGAACCTTCCCTAGAGCCTCCAGAAATAGGAGTCCCCTTAGAAGTAGACCTTATTTCTTGCCCCAAACAAGCCAGTACCATTTTATATTATTATCTGCATATCCTTCTTTCTTTCGTGGAGGAAAAAGACATCAATATCAGGTTTAGCCAGTAAGGCAGATGCACCAGCCCAGCAGTGAAGCCTCTCCCTCGTCGGTCAGCAGATCTATCAAGAACTGGCTCCACTCACCTCTCCAGCCTCATCTGCTTCTGCTGGAACAGTATACTTGAACCAGATTAGATTACTAGTCGTTCTTTGGAAACCTCCATTTCCTCATCTGTCAAATGGGCTCATCATCATAACAATCTTACAGGATTGTTAGTAGAACCTGATGATGAATAACTGAAGTACTGAGAACCTGCCACATAGTAAGCACTTAGAAATGTTAAGCTATTTTTCCTAGCACAGCATCTTGCTTGTAATATACCCCTAATAAATATCTGTTGAATGAATGACTGAAGTGCATGACTTCACTCTTGCCTCTGACTTTGCATATCCTGCTTCCTCTCACCAGAATACTCTTCCATCTCCTTATTGCCTGACTTGCTTCTATATGACCTTTAAAACTCAACTCAGATGTTTTCTCTACCTGGAATCCCTCCTGGCTGCCCTGGCCCTAACCTGAGTGTGGTGTTTCTCCTTTGTGCCCCAATGACACCTCACCTTTACCTGAATAGTTAGTTACCACTTTGAATGTCATGACCTACTTGTTGGTCTCCCCAGTAGATTGTGCGCATCTCGAGGGTGGAGGGTGAATCAAGCCACACCCTGAAGGGTACTTGCTACATGAATGCTTGCACTTGTGAATATGATCATTACATTAACACTGTCCCTAAAATATGTTGAATGCTCTTTGTTTCCCAGTGATGATGGTGGGCACTTTTTGTGCATTATCTTCTTTAAGTTTCACAAAAATCCTAATCAGTGGAGGCAATTGTAATTATTCCCAATTGTAGGTAATAAAACAGACTTAGGATGAGTAACTTGACAAGGTCAAGGCCATAGTTGAGACTTGAACCCAGGTGTCAGAGCTCCTAACCATTATATCACACTATCTTTTTGTTCAAATGGGAATTTGATATGTATTATATCACTTGCTCTGTAGTTGTATTTTGTAACTTAAGTAAATGAACCAGCAACTAAAAGCAAGGGGAACTGCGAGCTGTTCTTATGAGGTTTGTGTTTTGTTGTAGGTTCGGACAAGTGGACCTCCCTAGAAAGAAAACTGTTTAACAAAGCACTAGCCACTTACAGCAAAGACTTTATTTTTGTACAGAAGATGGTAAGCATGATTTTTCCCATTGCCCTGTTGAAATTAAACTTGGGAAATGGTACACAAAAATATTTAGAAATATTTGGATACTGGTTTAAGATACTTACAAAAAGGATGTCTTCCACACTCGCTGGTGAGGATGGTAGTGGATATAGGGGTGGTATGGCCCCAGTGTTAGGACTGTGGCAGGGAGAGGACAGGGGAAAGAAGGCATAGATTATCTGGACACTGCAGTGGTGCGGTGTTATTTTCTATCTTAATAAAAATGTGTAATTCATAATTCTGTCAGAATAACGAGAATCAGGCTCCTGGTTCATAATTTACATAATTTATTTTATTTTATTTTTTTATTTTTCAAGACAATTTCACTCTGTCGCCCAGGCTGGAGTGCAGTGGCATGATCTTGACTCACTGCAGCTTCCATCTCCCAGGTTCAAGCGATTCTCCTGCCTCAGCTTCTAGAGTAACTGGGATTACAGGCACGCACCACCACTCCTGGCTAATTTTTGTATTTGTAGTAGAGACGGAGTTTTACCATGTTGGCCAGGCTGGTCTCGAACTCCTGACCTCAAGTGATCCACCTCCCTCAGCCTCCCAAAGCATTGGGATTACTGGCATGAGCCAGTGTGCCTGGTCATACATAATTTATGTATATTTGACAGATCTACCACATTTCTGACAGAATTTTTTTCTGGGTAACTGGGGAGAGGAGAACATGTGGCCTCCCTCTACCCATCTGGTTTCTGGTGTTGAACTCCTATTTTTAACGACAGTAATAATAAAAATACCTTGCATATACAGCATTCTAAAGCAAAATAAACCTTTCCATAGATGAAATAGCACTTTATACAACAGATACATTTATTGATTTTATTGGCTAAGAGATGGTTTAGCATAAAAAATTAAAACCATTCAAAGAGTGTTTCAACAAACTGATGAATGATGGAGCCATATTGTGTTAAAGCCATTTAAGACTGTTCGGGTACACAGAGAACAGAGCCACAGGTGACAGCACCCACTGGCCCATGGCTGAGACAGATGGTCCTCAGAGGTGTCCTAGCATGGCATGTCTCCTGTCGTCAGTCTAGGGCCTTGCCTGGGCAAGTGTGAGAAGCAGGAGGACTTTGTCTCTAACTTGCCTCCACCTCCATGTCTGCATTTGCTCCTGCCTTGCCCTTGACGACCGCCATGCCCTTGCTGCCCCGTGTGCCCAGCAGCCCTCATGCTGCATCTTTCTTGAGTCACCCTCCCCGCCAGGACTGACCTGGCATAGACTTCAATCCTTTAGGATTGGGCGACCACCACACTTTCAACTGATGATGGATTCGTGTATTGAGCTTACCAGGCAACATGAGTTTTAACCCAGGGCTCTCTGGGACGGACACTATCCTCACTCCCTCAGGTAATTCTAGTGTGGAAATTCCAGGTGTCAGGGGGATGAGAAGGAGGCAACTTTGAGGAGACAGGACTTCATCTCACCATGTAGGTGGCCTTGTTCCAACCGTCAGGGGTAAGGCCAGCCTTTAATCTGCCGCCAGCAAACCGACATTATTACACCTCATCTGATCGTAGAGCATATGAACTAAAGAAAGGAATGTTTTTGCCTTAAGATGCATAGACCTGGCCGGGCGCGGTGGCTTATGCCTGTAATCCCAGCACTTTGGGAGGCCAAGGTGGGCGTATCACGAGGCCAGGAGATCGAGACCATCCTGGCTAACACAGTGAAACCCCGTCTCTACTAAAAATACAAAAAATTAGCCAGGCGTGGTGGTAGGCACCTATAGTCTGAGCTACTCGGGAGGCTGAGGCAGGAGAATGGTGTGAACCCAGGAGGCAGAGCTTGCAGCGAGCCGCGATTGCGCCACTGCACTCCAGCCTGGGTGACAGAGCGAGACTCCATCTCAAAAAAAAAAAAAATCTGGAATGATACCCAAAGAAAGTAATGCAAGGGGCTACCTGTGTTGCAGGGTGAGGGGTAAGGACAGGTGTGGGAAGGAAGCCTTTCACTGCGTACATTTTTTTCTTGAACTAAACAAACTTGTTTATTACCTATTACAAAATTAAATATTCAAAAATGCTTGCTGCCTTTGCTGTCTGCGCATTGCTGGAGCTAACCTTGATCTCGCTTTCCCGGCAGGTGAAGTCCAAGACGGTGGCTCAGTGCGTGGAGTACTACTACACATGGAAAAAGATCATGCGGCTGGGGCGGAAACACCGGACACGTCTGGCAGAAATCATCGACGATTGTGTGGTGAGTGAAGCTGCTAGGTTGTTGCTTGTGCTGGCACAGCTCCCACCCCAGGCCCAGGTTAGTAAGTAGCTGGTGTTCGGTTTGGCTTTGCTGCCAAGATAGCAGGAGGAAGGAGGTGACAACAGCCCAGCTCCTCTGCAGGATTCAGGACCTGCCCTCCAGAGTAGATAGAGGGAAGACGTCCATAGGTTTGGCCTGTAGCTCAGTGTTCAGATACAGAGGTGAGGGCTAGTGCCCACTTCAAGGCAGCTAGGAGCCAGAAGAGTTAAACCAAGGATGGTCCCAGTCCTGGGTTTGTTGGTTTATGACTGGCTGGTGTCCTGACCCCCTGGAATATTCTTTTCTGATCTTTCCATGTCACAGATGCTACTGAACTGAGCCCATAACGTGCCTCAGAAAGGGTCCCTGGGATTTTGCCACAGTCTGTAAAGCATGAGCAAGAGGAGCTTTGACCTCTAGGTAGTGCCAGGAACCTTCCATCACTGAGGAGCTAATTCGCTGCATGTAGATGATTCTAATCCTTACATCACCATTTATCGCTGGTATTGATTTCCTTCATTAGCAGACAGTCCACAGTCAACTGCACATTAAGTATGTACCAAAGACACAACAAGACCTAAATAGTCTCTGAACCCTGTATGTGTTGCTTTGTTGATTACTATCACTTGTGATCCTTGCAACTAACTATCCACCCTGCATCCATAGCCACGGGAAAGCTCCTTTTCACACTCTGTGGGAAACATTACCTACAGTGTATGTGTATATAAAAATTATGTATTACATTACTGAACTCTAGCTTGTGTCACCGTCAGTGAAAGTATTGGGAATTCATGAATTATGTAAATATTTGAAATTATATTTTGGTTCCCAACTGTGCCCCAGTTGTAAGGGTTAGCACATGTATGTGTGTTATTTTGTTTAACAGACAATGAAATAGCAGTTTTCATGTGCTAAGCATTGTGTTAGGGACTTTATAAATATTGACTCATTTAATCCAATGTAATTCATTTAATACCAATTCTATGCGGTAGGAAACTGAGGCACAGAGCTTAAGTAAATTGGCCATAGTCACACAGCTGCTGAGTATGTTGTTGATCCTGATTCCCTTGTGTAGTTAAGAGCAGTGATATGCAAATTTTCTTTTGTTTGTTTGAGACAGGGTCTCACTTTGTCGCCCAGGCTAGTGTGCAGTGGCACAATCATAGCTCACTACAGCCTCAACTTCCTGGACTCAAGTAGTCCTCCCACCTCGTCCACCGGAGTAGCTGGGACTACAGGCACACACCACAACGCTCCACTCATTTTTTAATTTTTTGTAGAGGCAACATCTCACTGTGTTGTCCAGGCTGGTCTCGGACTCCTGAGCTTAAGCAATCCTCCTGCCTTGGCCTCCCAAAGTGCTAGGATTACAGGCTCACCCCTGTAATCTCAGGCCACTGCACCTGGCCACACATTTCCTTAAAGAAGTATAAAAAATTTGGACTTGGCCAGGCACAGTGGCTTCAAGCCTGTAATCCCAGCAGTTTGGGAGGCCAAGGTGGGCAAATTACCTGAGGTCAGGAGTTCGAGACCAGCCTGGCCAACATGGTGAAACCTATTTCTAATAAAAATACAAAAAATTAGCCAGGCGTGATGGCACACACCTGTAATCCCAGCTACTCCGGAGGCTGAGACAGGAGAATTGGTTGAACCCGGGAAGCAGAAGTTACGGTGAGCTGAGATCACACCATTGCACTCCAGCTTAGGCAACAAGAGCAAAGCTCCATCTAAAAAAAATTTAAGCCAGGCGTGGTGGCTCATGCCTGTAATCCCAGCACTTTGGGAGGCCGAGACAGGCGGATCATGAGGTCAGGAGATCAAGACCATCCTGGCTAACACGGTGAAACCCTGTCTCTAATAAAAATACAAAAAATTAGCCAAGCATGGTGGCGGGCACCTGTAGTCCCAGCTACTCGGGAGGCTGAGGCAGGAGAATGGTGTAAACCCGGGAGGCGGAGCTTGCAGTGAGCTGAGATCCGGCCACGGCACTCCAGCCTGGGTGACAGAGCGAGACTCCATCTCAAAAAAAAAAAAAAAATTTTGGACTCATTAATGCTTCAAAGCCTATGCTTCTAACTAATAATTGATCCTCGCTATGAAATATACATACATATATACATTTATGTTAGAGCCCAAATATCAGAGAAAATAGAAATCTGTAGAATAGAATGGTATTGCCATTTTTTCAATCAGAGATGGCAGTATTTTATATTCAGGATTTCTTGTGACCAGGGCTTTTGTTTGACTCATTTAAGTAGTGATGTATGATATCAGAATAAGTAGTGATGTATGATATCAAAATAGTCTTTTGCTCGTCTGTGGCCTAATGTTTAAAAAAACAGTGTGATCGCCCAGGCACTGTGGCTCACACCTGTAATCCCAGCACTTTGGGAGGCCAAGGCGGGCGGATCACAAAGTCAGGAGATCAAGACCACCCTGGCCAACATGGTGAAACCCCTTCTGTACTAAAATACAAAAAATTAACTGGACGTGGTAGTGCATGCCTGTAGTCCCCGCTACTCGGGAGGCTGAGGCAGGAGAATTGCCTGAACCTGGGAGGTGGAGGTTGCAGTGAGCAGAGATTGGACCACTGCACCCCAGCCTGGGCAACAGAGTGAGACTACATCTAAATTTAAAAAAAAAAAAAAAAAAAAAAAAAAATATATATATATATATATATATATATATGATCTCCTCCAGTTCAGTCAACTAAAAGCAGTTGAACTCCCACAATGTAAACAGCAATGTGTATGTCGTGCTGTGGGCAACTCGAGGATGTTAAATGACCCCTCCCTCCTCTCCCCCCACCACACAGAACATATGTCCTTATTGGGAGGATACAACATATGTAAGTGGAAATACACCATGAACCCCAAGAGTGTTTAAAAGCAGTATGCAATGAGAACCAGAAAGTCTTAGATAGAGCCTTAAGGACTCTTTCACCCAATTTCACCATTTTACAGGCAGAAAGTTGAGACCCAGAGAGAGGAAGAGGCTTGCCCCAGGTCACACAGAGCATTGCTTTCCAAATGAGTAGATGAGACAGTAAACAAGGAAGCACAAAGATTCCTAGCCTTGAAGACCTAGGCTTGCTAGCCTGTAAAATGGCCAGATGATTTAAATGATTTAGAAAGTCCCTTCCAATTCTGGAATGTTCTGGGCTCTGTCAGTGCCATGTTTTGGAAGAGGGGCAAAATCAGAGAATATGGTCTTCTGAGGTAAATTGGTGCATCTTAGGCTTGGGCGTTATCAAGTGCCTAGGACAGAGCCTGGCATCATACAGTCACTCAACAAATGTTCGTTAAATGAATGGGTGAATATTTTTCGAAGATAGGAGTTGCTCTGATTCATAAACATTCCTTCTGTAAATTCACTGGAGGGAGATGGAATGAACAAGGGGATGCTGAGCAGAGGAGTGACGCTAACAAAGATGTTTCCACACAAGGCAGAGGCACTGTCTTGGACTGCCTGGGCTTTGAAGATGGGTAGGAAGGCCCAGGCCAGCATGAAGCTTCAGATGAAGGAGGAGAGGGTAAGAGGGTGCCCGAGGGGCCACACCCTCTTGGGTTTATTCACCAGGAGCCAGTATTAGGCTGGGCCAGGAGTGTCCACACCCTGGTTACTTGTGAGCTTAGGGAGAGCAAAAGGCTTACGTGCAGAGATGACTCAGGCCCACAAAAAACAAGAAAATCTTGATTAAAGGCCAGTATGGCAGCTCACAGCAGCTTTGTGGGCACTGTGTGCACAGTCAGCCTTCTAAGCATAGTTTGCCAAGTGGAGATTAAAAACTGGGATCATAGGGATACCGGGGAGGGAGCACCTGGGGAGGGTGTGCAAGGCACAGTCCTAGGATGTGGTCCTACTCTTTGTCCTTGGGGCCTGTCTGGGACACCTGGGATAGCTCTCCTGATCATGTGTCTTCAATGTTTTATGAAAGGGCAGGTGACCATTTCCCTCCAGATGGAACATGAAGGAACATGCTCAGGTGGTTCAGGGATTATTGAGGACTTGAGAGTGGGGGAAAGAAGGAGGTTTGAAAGGAATGATTGCCCTTTAGCTAAGTAACTGGGAGGTCAACAGAGCACAGCTGCTCACTCAGCAGGGGCAGGGTGACTGGAAGCAGAGGAAGAGAGCCAAGATGGGTTCTGTTAATGAGGTGAAAGGAGAAGGTGCTGGCCACACCTTCCTGTCCCCTGCCTGTGCTCATGCTCCCCAACTCAGGACAAATATATAGGGCTGGCTGTGACCAAAAATTAGCACAATTCAAGAAACCAACTGAGGCAATTAACTGACTGTGGAAAACAGCAATCAGGGCTCCAAGGGCAAAGGTAGAACTCACAATGATGTCAACACAGTTACCTACAGCACAGTCCATTGACAAGGGCCTTGGGAAACATCCTCCTTCCCTTTGACATTTCAAAGCAGCTGGTTCCAATGATATTGAGAGGTTTAGGATCTCTAAGCTATTTCCAGATGGACAAACATGCACCTGTGGACATTTGCAGCCAGATCAAGGAGTGAAGAAGGTTGAAGTTTTGGAATAAGATAAGGCCAGGTTTTGAATCTCAGTTACACTTTTTTACCAGCTGTGTGACCTTGAGAACTTATTTCTTGGGTCAATTTCCTCATTTGTTTAAAAATGAAAAAATTTTACAGTGTTATGAGAACTAGAAATTGTGTGTGTGTGTGGGTGGGTGTATGTTTGTGTGTGTGAAATGCATGATTCTCAGCAGGCATTCAATATTGTCATCGTCATTATTATTAGCAACTGTTACACACAAATTGGTGTCTTTGAGCAGATTTGGGTTGTCGAGCATTTGTATTCTGACTTACCAGTTTCTCATAATATGAATTCCATTTGCATGCCTGAGAAATAAAAATATCATCCTGCTCAAGAAACTCTTATTGTGGACACTCGAGGTTCTGAGCACCATGTTAAATGTATAGCCTCCTCCCCACCCCCATATTTGCCCGCCTTCTAATTTTGGAATATACTAAATGTTTTGTTTCACAATATATCATAAAATGACCAACTTGTTGATACAAAGTTCTACATGTTAAGATTTTTGTTCTTGTATCTTTGTATCTCTTAGTCACTTTGGTGAGCCATATGGCTTGATGATAAATCATTTTGTGATTTATAGATTGCCCGTTGAAATAAAACCTATCTAAATTCCAGAGACATACATAATCATGGTACAGTGTAATTTATAATGTTGTGGCTATATGGAACATTTCTTCTAAGAATGTTTAAGCCAAACAATGGCATTGTGAGAAAATTGTCATTATAACAAATACAAATACTATGAAACAAACGGCATTGTCATTTGTTGTGTGTAATTATTTTTAAATGTCAAACTGTAGACCATGGGCTACTTAATGTTTGAGACCACAAAGTCCCAGTTTGACATAACAAGGTTTTGCCTGAAACTCTTTGGGACAGAAAGATGGTGGAGTCCTACAGGAATAAGACCACCTAAGTGAAATCAACCTGTATGTTCTATACTAGTAAGAGGCTGGCTGCTTAGATCATAAACCACTTTGTCAAATGTACTAGGCCTACATCAGTATTCACTGAGGTCTTCTAACAAATGTGATCATTACTAATTAATCCTGTTTACCAATGGAAACTGGAGCCATTTCTTAAATACACCCTGTTCATACTGCATCTCAAGTATACATGTATGTGATATTAAATAAGGACAATACTGAAACAGTGAGGGGCTACTAAATGCCACGCACATACTGGCATTGTCTCTCTCTCTCTCTCTCTCTCACACACACACCCCAAATCTAAACTGCAGAGAGGAAGCTTGTGTTTTCTGGGTCCTAGGGTATCATCACTTTCAGAAATCTGTATCTTTCTTGGAAAGTCTTGCTTCTGGGCTTGCTATCATAGACTCCCCAGAGTTCCGTCACTGTCGGGGTAGAGTAGACTGGAGTCCACGTGCATTAAGTGATGAGTTATGCAGAGAGCCTGGCAGAGACAAATGACTTGCCAGGTCAGGGGCAGCTGAACATGCCTTTTCCTTCCTCGTTTATAAAATGAGAGGACTGTTTGCAGCCTATTCGGTGGCATGGTAAATGTGAAAGCACTTTGTAAACTGTAAAATGAAAGCTGAAATGAGGCTGATTGGTCCTCAGCCCTTTCGGGGCCTGCAGGAGCCAGCAACCCTCACCCCTACCCTGGGAAGGATGGAAAGAGCAGAATATAGTTAAGCAAGGGGAGAATGAGAGCCTCCTGGATCCCCGCCCTTCCATCCCAGCACACCCAGGCCACCCACTCCAAGCTATTCCAGTAACTTACTATTCTGTTAACCTTGAGGAGAGCAGGGACCTTCTGCTTAATTCTCCCCATGGCTGCTGTTCTGAAGTGGGGAGAGGGGCCATAGAAGCAGAGGAGATCATTATTCATAGGAAATGTTTTTCTTGTTCTTTTTCATTAAATGCCTCTAGCAGGGGAAAATGAATAAATAGAAACATTGAATACACTGCTTTTTCTAAGCCCATGGTCAGAGACAAAAGGAAAAGCACATGATAAATAAAAGGGAATTTCCCCTTCCATATTCTCTCCTTTCATTCTATTTTCTGACAAGACCAGAGTGGAGCGCCCCTTCTGTCACGTGCTTTCTGCCCGCCACAGGTCAAATCCAGCGTCTTGCATAGTGTTGTTATAAAGCCTCTAAAACACATCAGCACAGGTCCTTCTTTAGTCTCTCTCCAAGGGGGATTCCATGGTGGTGTATTGCTGGAAAACCCTCTTCACCGCTGTGAGGAGGCAGAGCTACTCACAGGCAGGGTGCAGCCTGAGTTTTAGTCATTTTAAGATCTAATGGTCTTGAGCAAGGCGGGGAATCCTTGCATGTAGAAACTGCTCCTTTCTGCCTCACCGTATCTTTGTATAAGTGATGAGGGTCCCAAAATGGGGCAGGGGACTTACTTCCTTGACCTCAAAGTCCTAAGCATCCTGAGACCAACCTTTCTGGGATCACGCCTAGCAGGCTCTGTCCGCCATTCCTTATGCAGAAAGAAAGGAACACAGTGCCAGCATCCAGCCCCTCTCTCTTCTGTTCATCTGTGTGTTCTGTTCATCACTAAGAATGCCATTTGGGGATTTTCCCTCTTGCTTTTATTACCTTAACACTAGACAAGTGAAGAAGAAGAAGAGTTAGAGGAGGAGGAGGAGGACCCGGAAGAAGATAGGAAATCCACAAAAGAAGAAGAGAGTGAGGTGCCGAAGTCCCCGGAGCCGCCACCCGTCCCCGTCCTGGCTCCCACGGAGGGGCCGCCCCTGCAAGCCCTGGGCCAGCCCTCAGGCTCCTTCATCTGTGAAATGCCCAACTGTGGGGCTGTAAGTATGTCTGTGTCATCTGGGGATCTGGGACGAGCAAGGGCCATATAGCTGTGCCTGGCTTTAAGAAATGATGTATTTTCGAGAGTGCTCTTCCAACAATCACAGTTTGGCAGAGGGTGTTCCATGTTGCCATTGTTTTCTTCTTCATTTGGCCAACAGGTATTATAGAGTGTGTGTTCTGTGTCAAGCACAATGCTGCGTGTTGGAGAACACAGAGAAGGCCCCCGTGCCCAGAAGTGTGTGATTCCAAGCTCTGCAACGAGTGTTGGCCTCCAGAACATAATTCCACATTTCCTGGAGCCTCTGCGCTCCCCTGGGCTGTGTGTCACACAAGCTTGTGCCCTGTCAACATGCATTTAAATGTACTAGGAGAGCCTGCTGACAAAGATCATCCTTTTATGACATAATTACTTGACCCACCTCCTGCAATTTTTACCTATTAGAAGGTTTTGCATTTCACATTTCATGAAGTGTTCCTAATTGAAATGTCACTAATTTAAAATTGAGAATATTGTTATAAAGATTTAACTAAAGTTTATGTTTGTACTCTGTAGTGGAGAAAAAAGGATTTATTAAAAGTAAATTAATCATAAAAACAGGCTGAAAGGGAGTGTGTGTTAAGTACTGAGGCCAGTACTTTTCAAGAATATTGGAAGCATAATTTAGCTAAAATAAAACAAGTTCACCATTTGGTCATTCTTAGCACTAAAGAAAGACCTTATGGTATCTGTGCTGGCCTTGTCTAAGGCTCCATGTGTCTTTTAAAGGATATATTTTTTTTTTTTTTTTTTTTTTTTTTTTTTTTTTTTTTTTTGAGACGGAGTCTCGCTCTGTCGCCCAGGCTGGAGTGCAGTGGCCGGATCTCAGCTCACTGCAAGCTCCGCCTCCCGGGTTCACGCCATTCTCCTGCCTTAGCCTCCCGAGTAGCTGGGACTACAGGCGCCCGCCAGGTCGCCCGGCTAGTTTTTTGTATTTTTAGTAGAGACGGGGTTTCACCGTGTTAGCCAGGATGGTCTTGATCTCCTGACCTCGTGATCCGCCCGTCTCGGCCTCCCAAAGTGCTGGGAAGGATATTTTTAAAGGTTATTTCTCAATCTCCCACTGGTCCCCCACCAGTCTGAATTGGTGAGCTTTTTCCAAATCAGATTTCTTAAGGCCAGGCACACCTGTATAGGCAAGTTCTAGAGGGATTACCCCTCAAAATAATGTTGCTCCTTCCACAGGAAGCCCATTTTCCTCAAGTCAATGTGCTTTTCTTTGCTCGTACATGATATAGGACAGTGCTGTTCTCCAGAGTGTACTGAATTAAGCCTGTCACTTAGATGGAGAAAGCAACAGTCTTTAAGATATTTAGATCCTAAAGCAGAAATTCATTTGATTTGCATTTAAGAAAAAATGAAAATTTTTTTTTAAAAAAACAAAGATATATACATTTCACATTCACTTTGCAGAGAACAGAAGAGATTGCTGACTTGTTCTCCATCTTTGATGTTTAATGACCTGGCCATTTTGTATAGAGTGTTCAGTGCAGCATGATTACAATAA
Source organism: Rhinopithecus roxellana (assembly GCF_007565055.1). Taxonomy (NCBI): domain Eukaryota; kingdom Metazoa; phylum Chordata; class Mammalia; order Primates; family Cercopithecidae; genus Rhinopithecus; species Rhinopithecus roxellana. Next base: position 36,117,445 of record NC_044552.1, on the reverse strand, counting down.
TGACTTTAAGTGATGGTATTTCTTGGTGAATTTGTTCAGAAATTAGATGCCTCCTCAAATCATAGCTCTATGTACAGTAAGTGTGTACCAAATGGGAAGTTATCTTTTACTTTTTCCAATCAAATGCTCAGCAAGGTAGATATTTTTCTGTTCTAATTTTTCTTTATGTAAAAAAAGAAGATATTTTTTAATGACTTTTAAAAATCACAGTGGAAAAAGCATGCTGGTTCTGTTTTATTCTTTGCCTAATGATGGAGACTTTGGTTGCTAAGTCAGCAATACTTTTTTTCCTATGTAAGAAAATTAACAGAGCTTGCGTGGTGGCTCACGCCTGTAATCCTAGCACTTTGGGAGGCCAAGGTGGGCAGATCACAAGGTCAAGAGATCAAGACCATCCTGGCAAACATGGTGAAACCCCGTCTCTACTAAAAATACAAAAATTAGCTGGGCGTGGTGGCGCGCATCTATAGTCCCAACTACTCGGGAGGCTGAGGCAGGAGAATCGCTTGAACCCAGGAGGCGTAGGTTGTGGTGAACTGAGATCATGACACTGCACTCCAGCCTGGAGACAGAGTGAGACTCCATCTGAAAGCAAAAACAAAAAAGCAAGCAAACAAAACAGAGAGCTCATAAACTTAACACAGCAACTACTACAGCTAGACAGCCCAGTAGGTACTCCCCTTAGCTGATGAGTTTAACAGGCTGAGAGCCAGGACTCTTGGGATTCAGGGATATGGGTTTACATCCCATTATAGCAGTGATTCTGAACTGGGCATGATTTATTCCCCAAGAACATTTGGCAAGCAGTGTCTGACCAAAGATGTTGCTAAACATCCTGTACAACAGAGCCCCCTACCCATCAAACCAAATAATTATCCAACCCAAAATGATAATAGTGCTGATGTTAAGAAACCCAGCTTTATGGCAGGATTTTAAAATTCTGCCCAGATCCTGCCTCTTTTTATCTTTCTGTTTTAAAATTTGGGGGTCTTAAACATTGATTCAACAATGGGCTACTGATTATATATAACATAGAATATGTCAGAAAACCTAATCATTGTCTTTCAAACTGGGTTCCTTAGGGTACTAGGGCTTCCTGGGGGTAGATAGAGCTGAGCAAACAGGCCCAATTCTGGGGCGCAGTCTCCATTCTAGCCAGAGCACCTCTGCTTTTAACTTGAGCCTGAGTTTTTTGAGTAAGACCTGATTTCTTAAAAAAGAAGGAGGGAAGGAAAGAGGAAGGAAGGAAGAAAAATGGGAGGGAGAGAAGAAGGTAGTTACTGGCTTTAAAAAAGTTTGAAAACTGGTCCAGCCCCGTCATTTTTCAGATGGAAAAAAATAAAGTATACAGAAGGGAAATGGCCCAGAAGCTTTAGTTACAGTAGAGCTGGGTTCAAATCTCTGACGTCTTGACTTCTAGACAGTAGCTTTGTTCTTTATCCCGTGCCACATCACTTCTTCTCTTCTGATTGTAGCAGTGATGAGGTTTTGATTGGCACAGCATTTGTGGTTGTGGTATTTGATCTTTACCTTTTGTAGCATATGCCCAAAGTTTGCTTATATAAAACCTTTGTGCCCTGTCATTTGACAGTTTCAAGTATTCCATGTTTACCACTGAGTAACTAATAACCCTAATTTCCTTTTCAGGACTGTAGATGTCATGTCACTCCCTTTCTTCCCCAGGTGTTCAGCTCTCGACAGGCACTGAATGGCCATGCCCGCATCCACGGGGGCACCAACCAGGTGACCAAGGCCCGAGGTGCTGTCCCCTCTGGGAAGCAGAAGCCTGGTGGCACCCAGAGTGGGTACTGTTCGGTGAAGAGCTCACCCTCTCACAGCACCACCAGCGGCGAGACAGACCCCACCACCATCTTCCCCTGCAAGGAGTGTGGCAAGTAGGTGCAGGGGACCAGGGACTGGATCTGAATTCATGAGGATAGTCGCTGTATGGGGACTGGGCCAGGATGGCCTGAGGTTTCTTCAATCAGAAAAAAGAACTTAGACCTCAAAATTCTTCTTCATACCATCTTTGGGATGGGTATGTAGGCCTTGTGGCAGACTCAGAATATGGCCATTCTGTTATCTTAGAGCCTTATAAGGATGGATATCTTCAGAGAGTGAACCTCTAAGTTACAAAACTTCCCTCTTTCCCAGGAATGGCAGGTGGGACTCTGGTTCCCACTCCTTCCCTTCACACCCAATCTATGTTCACTAGCATTACTCTGTTTGCATCCCCACTGAATGATTTGAGAATGGCTCTAGATCACCTAATCAGGAACTCTCTATAACACAGATGGCTCATACAGGGTATTCCTACCACCTTCGCTTACTTCTGTGCCTAGGGCAGACATCACTAATCAATCACCACACTCTTTGCAATCACTTTTAAGACAAAGCCTCAAATACTTTTCATTGTCATGGTTCAAGCTGCACAACCAATTAATCAGAGTTGATACATGAAATACAACCTATTTGTTATCCTCCCCTTTTAGGTATAATTTAAAAAAACAACAACAACTGAAGAAAAGTAACCTGAGATAGTAATTATAATAGCTAACATTTACTAAGCACTTACTTTGGTACATGCTTTATGTGTATGAGCTCATTTAATCCTCACATAGAAACTCCATGTGATACAGATACTGTTTTTTTATACTTGTTTTACAAATAAGAGTTTAAAAATTAAGTAAAATGACTTGCCCTAAGTCACACTGCCAGTAAAGAGCAGAACTGAGATTTGAACCCAGTTTTGTCCGAATGCAGACCTGGGCTCCTGACCACTGCTCTGTCCTTTTGGTTTACTTTGTTTTTTGCTTTAGGTAGAAAATGCCATTGATTGTAAGATGGGTGATTCCCTCCCACAGCCTCCAGTAGAGAATTCCAGTGTACTTCTCAATAAGTCCACCTGACTGGAAGGGTACTACATTATTATGAATTACATCCTTTAGGAGCCTTGCTGAGTTCCTCTTCCCATAATTCCTAATGCCTCAAGCATGAAGAGGAGTGTTACCTGGGAGAGATGCTGCCCAGGCGGTTTCTGAAACTCTACCAGGAAAACATCCCCAGTTACATAAGCAAGGCCAGGTGGGACCTCATAGAGTAGAGCAGGCAACTTAATAGTAACTGCTGTTTATCAGGTACTCACTACGTGCCTGGCACTGTTTTAAAGGATTTTTTACATGTTTTACTCTGTTTTGTGTTGCTACAACAGAATATCACTGACTAGATAATTTATAAAGAAAATAAATTTATTTCTTATTGCGCTGGAGGCTGGGAAGTTCAAGGTCAAGGGGCCTGCATCCAGCAAGGGCCTTCTTGCTAAGTCATCCCATTGTGGAAGGGCAAAGAGAGGGGAGAGAGAGCAAAAGGTTGAACTTGCAGCCTCATACCGTAATTATTGGCATGAATCCACTAATAATTGGATATATGGAATAATCCATATAATAATTGGCATGAATCCACTCATGAGGGTGAGGCCCTCATCACTGAAACGCCTCCCATTAGGCCACACCTTCCAACACAGCTGCATTAGGGATTCAGTTTTCAACGTGTGCTGTTTGGGGGACACATTCAACCCATAGCACATGTACTGATTAATCTTTAGCCCTGTGAGGCGGGTACTTTTAGGAGCTTCTTTTTTTACAGGCAGAAACTGAGGCACAGTAAGGTGAAGCCCCTGTTGCAGTTCACAGCGAGCAGCCTAGTAGGGATTTAAATCATGCAGGCTGGCCTGGCCTTGTGCTCCTGGCTCTATGCCATGCTGCCTCTGATTAAGCCCAGCTTGGCGGCACCCACCAAAGTGAACTGGAACTAGCAGATCACTTCCTCCTGTGAAGCACAGGGATGGGAGAGGTGGGATTCGGTGTGGGTCTCCTCCACACCCTGCTGTCCTTCCAAGCTGGCCATGATGTCATTTCCACATCACCACCCACCACATACTGGTGCATCATGGGAGAAATGGGCCCTGGGTTGATCTTAAGGCTTTTTTAATAGAAATAATGATAGAACCACCCTCAGCTGACTCTCAGTGATCTCTCAGTTATTTGTCCTGGAGTGGCAGCATCAGGGTATCAGGGTCTTACCAGTTTTCCCCAAGAGGAGCCAGCACCTCCCACTCATTAGGCTCAAACAGGCTACAACTCTACATTCCACCAGGTGGAGACAGAGGATGATTTAACTAACAAAAGTCAGTATTTCGTGTTTCCCGGCCATGTCTCAGTGGCATCTGTTAAATGGTTTTTTGGAGTCTTAGGTTGCTTGGGAACTTTTTTCCACCAGAAATCCAGTTATGATTTTATGGAAAATACAAATGGTTTATGTGACTTTTCCTAACTCAGAATAACATTAGGCAAATGTTCACAAAATACCTCTTAGAGCTGCTGAAATTATGTTTGTTACATTGAACCATTTTCAGTGTGTCCAGGTAGAATTGTGATTTATCAGCCCTGTTGGACTCAGGCCTTAGAAACCAGGTGTTTTGTGATTTTTCTTTTTCCTTCATGAGCTCAGGAGTGACTAAAGAGTATTATGTCACCCCCTCTCCACAAACAGTCTCACTCCTGGACACACTTCTTCTGAAAAAGGTCCAGATAGTTAATATTTGAGGCTTTGTGGGCCATTTACTGTCTTTATCATAACTGCTCAGCTTTGCCACTGCAACACAGAAGCGGCCATCAACATTACATAGACATGGCTATGTGCCAATAAAACTGATTCCCAAAAACCGTCAGGATTTGGCCCACTGACCATAGTTTGCAGACCTCTCATCTGAAGAATTAACCCCAGCAATATATCCTTTTATCCCAGGGTTTCTCAACCTCGGCACTATTGGCATTTCGAGTCTGCTAATTCCTTGCTTGGGGAAGAGGGGGTGTCCTCTGTGTTGTAAGATATGTAGCCATTATGGTAATATCTTGGCCACAAAGCAGGGGCCTTAAGTGAAAGGGAGTAGTAGATGTAGCTCAGAAGTCAAGTACAATAAAGACAGGGGCCACTGAATTTGGCCACACAGAGTTACCGATGACCTCAAGAAGAGCAATTGGGTTGACAGGGAAGTGACAACAGTCCACTTGGAGAGGAAGGAGGAGAGAAAAAAGAGATCCACCAAGTGCATGTGGGCAGATCCTTCGAGAATTCTGACCGTGGGTTGGGCGCAGTGGTTCACATGTGTAATCACAACACTTTGGGAGGCCAAGGTAGGAGGATCACTTGAGGCCAGGAGTTCGAGGCCAGTGTGGGCAACATAGCAAGACTCCGTCTCTACAAAATATTTAAAAATTAACCAGGCATAGTGGTGTGTGCCTGTAGTCCTAGCTAATCAAGAGGCTGAAGTGAGGGCCTTGGAGTCCCACCTCACTTGAGCCCAGGAGTTCATGGTTATGGTGAGCTGTGATCACACCACTGCACTCCAGCCTGGGCAACAGAGAGACACCCTGTGTCTATTTAAAAAAAAAAAACAACTTTCTACCGTGGAGGAACAGGGACAGAGGCAGAGGCAGATGGTGGGTTTTTTCATGATGGGGACTATCAGGGCTTGTTAGCATGATTTAGAAGATTCTCCAGTGGAGAGGGCATGGTCAGTGATGAGGAGAAGGGGGAGGCTGAAGGCGGAGAAAGGGCCTGTGCTCCAGACTCCAGGTGGACAGGAGGCCTTTGAGAATTCCTCCTCCATTGTCACAGGAAGGAAGCCTGAGGCACAGTCAATGTGTTCTGCCCCATCCCTTTCCTTGTAATGCTTGGAGAGGAAGGAAGAGAGGTGACAGGTCACAGGGGAAGGAGATCCTAGAAGCTGAGCAGCCAGGGACTCTGTCAGACCACGCACCCCTATTCCCCCTAGGACACCCGGATTTCCAAGAACTCAGATCTCCTTCTAAATTCTACACACCTCTCTTTCTTTATTTTTAGAGTCTTCTTCAAGATCAAAAGCCGAAATGCGCACATGAAAACTCACAGGCAGCAGGAGGAACAGCAGAGGCAAAAGGCTCAGAAGGCGGCTTTTGCAGCTGAGATGGCAGCCACGATCGAGAGGACTACGGGGCCCGTGGGGGCGCCAGGGCTGCTGCCCCTGGACCAGCTGAGTCTGATAAAACCCATCAAGGACGTGGACATCCTCGACGACGACGTTGTCCAGCAGTTGGGAGGTGTCATGGAAGAGGCTGAAGTCGTGGACACCGATCTTCTCTTGGATGATCAAGATTCAGTCTTGCTTCAGGGTGACGCAGAACTATAAAGCCCTGTGTGTCACTTAAAGACAGTGAAAACCCACGGCCTCCGTCTTCATTAATCAGGAAACCTGGACTGTCTGCTTGTTTTGTAACCCTTTTAAACTACCTGTTTTAAAAGTGGTCATTTTATTCAGGTTTAGAAAAAAAAATCCCATTTCTTTTCCTTTTATTTAAAAAAAAAAAAATTGTTTTTGTGGGGGGTTGGGGGAATAAATAATTGGCACAACTATCTTTAAGAGGTGTTTCATCTGGGCTACCTTCTCATGAAATCATTCCTGGTAGGGACTGAAGCTGACCTTCATGTTCCATTGCTTTCAGATGTCAACCATCCCGGTTGCCTTTTATCCCAAAGCTTGCTGTGAGTGTGTGTGTGTGAGAGGCAGGCGACCCTCTTAGTACTGGGGTCTTGGGGCCAACTTTTCCCATCAAGCGTTACTTTGATTCTGTTCTGACCTCATTCCATAGTTTGCAGTAAGCATGGCATCTTCGCCTGGAGATACTATGCTAGGGGCAGCTTTCCAGGGGCAAAGCAAGCCCTGGTGTTACACAGCTCTCCTCCAGCACACGCGACGTAAGGAGATGATCAAATGTGAAAATAGGTTTCCCCTGTGTTGCCTGTCATCCTTTGGGCCGTTTGCAGGAATGGAGTACTGTATAATTTTAGGCTTTCATTCCCAGCAGTGTTTACTGAGGACCTGGTTTTCTACAGCAGGTGCGTCCTGTCCTGTGTTCCCTGGGGGCTGGTCAGCTCCAAGTTGTGGGTCGCAGAACTGTGTTTCAGCATGAACTGACTAGAGACCCATCTGGAGGCAAATATTAAGTTGCCAGGACTGCTTTCACTTTAGGGTGATTGAAGGACACATATTGAAGTACCTAGAATACCAGAAAGTGTTCTATTGCCCAAAAAACAAATCAGAAAAGCCTATTCTTTTTTACAACACTGTTAATGATGAGTGGAGTTCTGAAATTACTTTGTGCCACTTGGAAGTACTGTGAAACCGCATTCACTGGGATTTTGCTGTAATTCACATCCGCTGGACTGAAGTTTACCTTGATGTTAGCTATAAGAAATAGTTTTCTAACACATATGATAGCAAATACAAGACAAATAGCATTGAAGGCCAACAAAAATGGCTTCAGATACACCTTAGCTATAATGTTTGCATTCACACAATGAATGTATTCATTACAAGTCACTTACCAAAGTACTTCTAGACTTCTCCAACCTTCATGACTTTGCTCTGCTTCCTCCTGTCCCTGTCAGCAGGGTTGCTGTTTGTACTTGAAGGTAATAAACCTGTAATCCTTCAAAAATGCCATTTAGCCCCAGGCTTCTGAACTGAGTCAGACTGACCCATCCCACCGTTAGGGCAAAAGTCAGGCTGGGACACAGCCCCAGTACAGAGAGGATCCTGCTTCACACAACTCCCCTTTTGGAGTTAATGCAGCGTGATTTCCTGGGCCGGTGTTTTCAGGCATCACCCACCCCAGGTATGCTGGTTCCCAGCTCCACATAAATGTGCCTATCACGCTGGGCCACTTTGCTGACACATTCATAGCTTGACATGAGAGAGAATATCAGCAGAAGCATGAGAGTAGGATCTGACGTCTTTGACTCTGCAAAAGCATTTAGCACACACTCATGGCGGGGAACCAGCTGTGAGCCACAGCAGCCCCACACAGGCAGTGGTCTCTGAACTTCAGGAAAGTCATGAACAGAAGAAAAACTAAAATTCTTTTCCATCATTCTATTTTCAAAGAAGAGGTCTTGGCGTTTTCCTACATCTTTTGTTTAGAGGGGGAAAAAAAAAAGTTTCCTTTGCTGCCATTTCAGAAAGGTTATGCTGTCTTGTTTTATCCAAGCAGTCATGAGTCAAGAACTGCCTGGGCAGTGTGCATCAACTTTGTGGCCGAACCATTACAGCTGTCATATCCTTGGCTGATCGTCTCTCCCGGGGACTACTGCCCTCCACTTAGTGTCTGAGGGTGAGCCTAGAAGGGTGCTGCTATTGGGTCTGTGAAAACTTATCTATCAAAGGAGCAAACATCCAGAAAAGTGTTTATAAAGCAAATGTATTGCCTCTGTTTAGAGATTTGCCCAGCTGTTCCAGTTTTAAACATTAAAAAATAAACTCAGTAGCCATGGCAAAAATAGAATGCACAGCTTACTTTTAATTTTCCGTGCAGTATAGCATAAGGATTTTTGACTTGAAACAACCAAAGAACTCCTCCATAACGAGACAGTTCAAATTCCTGAATTAGTATTTCTTGACTATCAACTTAAAGAATGGACTTCCTAGGACAATGTTGCACTTTTTTTTTTTTCCTGAAATAATTCTGCCTGCATGTATGTGTTGTGTTTTAGCTTCTCCCCTTACCCCACCCCAAAGAACTTTTCTTCCTAATGGTTAATGTCTCAACTCGGTTACTGTTTACTACCAGATGGTTTTTCATTAGTGAATTTAGACCTCTTTGAGAAAGCTTGTATATAAAAAGTTAACAGATATATTTTATGGAAAAACCCATCTTATTTTCAAATATATTTAACTGCTGTTATATTTTATTAGAGGAAGGTTGTAAATATTTTCTAGGAGTTCTATTGTAAAGAAAAGTATTTTTGAAAAAAATTAATGTAATAAAAAGGAAAACATTTTTAAATAGTGGTTGTGATTGCTTCCTGTTCTGGCTTCGTTATGTTCTATTCTCAGCAGATGAATTGCATGCCTTCCATATCAGGATGTAATTTATTCAGGTTTGCACTATTATAAGTTGACATCATAATATCTAGTGTGCTTAACTGTATTTTCCTGGAATGCAAGTCCCTTGGTCCATATTAAAGCACTATGTATAGCATATTCATAATTTTTCTTTTGTAATGTGTGTATTTTTAATAAGGATTTTATGTAACATTTTGGCAAAAAGAGGACAGTATTTTCTAGTGAATTTTATAATAACATTTTGCTAAAAATGTTTCTTCCTAGGTCAGTTTTTGTTAAGGTGAACCAAAAGTCTTATTTTACCAGGGGTTTAAAAAAAGTTTGAAGCTTGAAAGCAAAGTTATATTTAAACATCATATGTAACAAATAAATAAAGATGTTTTATAGACTTGTCCTAAAAAGGTGCATTCCTTAAAAAAAAAGAGAGAGAGAGAGAGAAAGAAAGAAACTGGGGCATTCTAGGTTGTTTCCCCTCCAAGTGATAAGCTTTTTTTTGTTTTGTTTTTTTTTTAATTGTCACAATGCTTCTTCAGAAAGGGAACCAGGGAAATTTTATTGAACACCTTCTAATCATTAGCCTTCTCAGAAAGTTATTACAGTTCCTAGAGATGGGCATTCATCAAATGGAGATGTAACCAAATAGACACTGTCATATTTATTTGTGAAAACCTGATTCAATATTGCATCAGCTGCTCTGAAAATAAAATATTATCTTTTTGCGTTTCGTTTGGCTTAAATATTTCTTCTTTCTAGCCACTGCTATGACTTCTCAATGCTGGATAAATGCTAGTTTATCTGTTCATTGGTTTCTGTAGACAACAAGTTTAACTCTGCTGATCAAATTTAATGCTCATTATTAAATTTGAGACTCCAGAGACCAGGACATACATTTCTGCTATTCAAGCAGTGGATGAACCACTTGGGGACTTGGTGGTCTCCAAACCTTATGACTCAAACTGCGATTCAAGGGAGCGCACTGTGACACACAGGTGTCTTACACTAAATCCTCCACAAAGTCTAAGTCCACCCCGATTTATTTGCATTTTAAATCTGCATTTGCAAATTTGAGTAAGTATGTATACTTTTTTTTTTTTTTTTTTTTTTTTGAGACAGAGTCTTGCTTTGTTCCCCAGTCTGGAGTGCAGTGGCATGATCTCAGCTCACTGAAGCCTCCACTCCTAGGTTCAAGCAATTCTCACGGGTCAGCCTCCTCTAAGTCCACCTCAATTTATTTGCATTTTAAATCTGCATTTTCAAATTTGAGTAAGTATGTTTACTTTTTTTTTGAGACAGAGTCTTGCTTTGTTCCCCAGCCTGGAGTGCAGTGGCACGATCTTGGCTCACTGAAGCCTCCACTCCTGGGTTCAAGCAATTCTCACGGGTCAGCCTCCCAAGTAGTTGGGATTACACAGGTCATGCATCACCATACCTGGCTAATTTTTGTATTTTTAGTAGAGTTGAGGTTTCGCCATGTTAGCCAGGCTGGTCTCGAACTCCTGGCCTCCAGCAATCTGTCCAAGGCCTGCCTCGGCCTCCCAAAGTGCTGGGATTACAGGTGTGAGCCACTGCACCTCGCTGTATGTTTAATTTTTTTTTTTTTTTTTTCCGAGACGGAGTCTCTCACTGTCACCCAGGCTGGAGTGCAGTGGCGCAATCTTGGCTCACTGCAAGCTCTGCCTCCTGGGTTCACGCCATTCTTCTGTCTCAGCCTCCCAAGTAGCTGAGACTACAGGCACCCGCCACCACGCCCGGCTGATTTTTTGTATTTTTAGTAGAGTCAGGGGTTTCACCTTGTTAGCCAAGATGGTCTTGATCTCCTGACCTCGGGATTCACCCGCCTCGGCCTCCCAAAGTGCTGGGATTACAGGTGTGATGTATGTTTACTTTTTCGTGGTCAACTGAAAACTATAGAAGAACTGAAATTCTGGATTTCATACAGAAGTTGACAGAATTTTACAAAAATAAATTTGCTTTAAGTGGGGAATGCCTATTCAAGACCTTGATCTAGATTCTTTTGGAGGGTGGGAGGGTCGAGGGGGGTTGTTGTTGTTGTTTTTAAATTCATAGAGACAGGGTCTCACTATGTTGGCCAGGCCGATGTTGATCTCCTGGCTTCAAACAATCCTTCTGCCTTGACCTCCTGAAGTGCTAGGATTACAGGCATGAGCCACTGCACCCAGCCTCTTTTGAATTTTTTTTTCTTTTTGAAACAGAGTCTCACTATTGCCCAGGCTGGATGCAGTGGCACCATCTCGGCTGACTGCAACCTCTACCTCCCGAGTTCAAGGGATTCTCCTGCCTCAACTTCCCAAGTAGCTGGGACTATAGGCACATGCCACCACGCTCAGCTAATTTTTTTTTCTTTTTTTTGTATTTTTAGTAGAGATGGATTTCACCGTGTTAGCCAGGGTGGTCTTGATCTCCTGACCTCGTGATCCACCCTCCTCGGCCTCCCAAAGTGCTGGGATTATAGGTGTGAGCCACTGCGCCTGGCCTCTTTTAGTTTTTGACTTTAATTTTAGCTGTTTACTTTAGACAACCTATACCAAATAAAATAGTTATTCCTCTAGAAACTGTGTGACTTAGCCAGTGTTGTAAATTCAAAGTCTATTTCAGGAAGCCTAATCGGAAGATTTTTTTCTACTTTTATTCAGTCAATCCTCATAAGCCACCATGTACCAAGCATTATTCCATACTGTATTATACATGGCAGAGGAGAGTGTATAAAGATGGCTGCACATGATTCCTTCCAGCCAAGGAATTTAATACCTAGAAAGTCATACAGGGGCCTTGGAACAGATTCAATTCCAGCACTGAGAAGAGCCCTATCAATATTGGGAATCCTCTCACCATCGCCCACACGTACACAGCAATTTATAGCAAGTAACTGTGTGTTCAATGAGTTACCTCGCCAGTCCTCCAGGTATGCTCATCCATGTGTGCATTCGGCAGAGACAGAACATGTGTGTAAATCTGAATTCCATTTACTCCCTATCTACCATCCTCAGCCACCATCAGTGAGCTGAGATGTGCTCTAGGAATGTGAATGAGAGTTCATGTTGACATAGCAAAGCATAATTAGGAAGACATTTTAAGAAAGTGAATAATATATTCCTAAGAGAACCATAAGTGATCTCTGAATTGCAGATATCCCTGCGTAAAGGAGCCACAGGGCCGGGTGCGGTGGCTCACTCCTGCAATCCCAGCACTTCGGGAGGCCGAGGTGGGCAGATCACCTGAGGTCAGGAGTTTGAGACCAGCCTGACCAACATGGAGAAACCCTGTCTCTACTAAAAATACAAAAAATTAGACTGGCGTGGTGGCACACACCTGTAATCCCAGCTACTCGGGAGGCTGAGGCAGGAGAATCGCTTGAACCCAGGAGTCAGAGGTTGCAGTGAACTGAGATTGTGCCATTGCACTCCAGCCTGGGCAACAAGAGTGAAACTGTCTCCAAAAAACAATAATAATACAAACAAAAATAAAAAAGGAGCCAAAGGGCTGATTATTTCCTTTATGTAACAGAGGATCTTTTGGAAAGGGCTATCTTTAAAAACAGAACAACTGGCACAATCAAAATATGATTAACTGTAAAATATTTGATATATCTATGTTTATTTTTTCTGGACATAAAGCAAGGTTTACCTGCATAAACTCTCTAGAATCACTGGACTCCTGCTCATCTACATGAGGTCGGGTGTCTGGAAGTTTAGGCTGTAGGAAAGAGATGCTTAATGGATAGGCCAAGCTTCAGAATGCTGTCCATGCCCACACCTCATGCCAAAGAGCACTGTTCTCAGCCCTACTCTTGGCAAAACCTGACGTTGCTCCTTACAATGACTTCTACTTAGGCCCTAGCAAGTTGGCACTTGACCCCAAACCATTAGGCCCATAGGCCATTTGGTGACACATTTGGCTCAGCCCAGGAAGATGAGAGGATCAAACCAAATTCCCACATTTGAGAGTATGAATGGAGAAACTTGATGAGCCAAAGCAGCAAGCAGTGGCCACGCAGAGTCCTGAGGAAGCAGAAACCATTGGTAAGCAGTGAAATCCCATCACTAAAAAGAACACATTTGGCCTCAGGAGTGAAGAGGGTATCCCAGTCCCTAAGACTGTTTAAAGCATACCTTTCCAGTTCCAGGAGCCGTCTGGACCACACAGGTCTTTAAATATAAGCCCCTATTTCTTTTGGAGTGGTGCTAGGGTGGTGGGTGGGTATTTCTAGTCCTACTATCGAAAAGATTTAAATAGAACTGAACCTCATAATAGAATCAGCACCAGCCCACTGCAGAGGTAGAAAAGGCACTGCTTTTAAGATGGCTATTGGTTTAGCTGTAACTAACTTACCATATGACCTTGAGTGAGCCATTTCACCTTGGTTTCCTCATCTATTAAATGAGGACAAAATCCATGTCTTCTGGTGAGGATCAGAGTAGGTAACTTAGGTGAAAGTCGTTTGCAAGCACTATGGTTGCAGAACACTCACCCAACTGAGGCTACTCAAAGGCAACAGAGGCAGGCTGAAAGGCCTCACAGAAGTGCCATTTGGACAGACTGATGCAAACTTTGGAAGCAGCAACAAAGTTGGGAGTGGGGAGGCTGTTGGAAAACCCCATTGGCTGAGGGAAATCCCCTTAAATGTCACAATTCAGAGAGACTGATTCTGAGAAGGGCACTGGGCAGCCTGCCAACATGGGGCATCACTGAGTCCAGCAGAAGTGCACACAGGTGAGGCCGGGTGTGGTGGCTCAAGCCTGTAATCCCAGCACTTCAGGAGGCCAAGGTGGGTGGATCATGAAGTCAAGAGATTGAGACCAGCCTGGCCAACATGGAGAAACCCCATCTCTACTAAAAATACAAAAATTAGCTGGGCATGGTGGCGCATGCCTATAATCCCAGCTACTCAGAAGCTGAGGTAGGAGAATCACTTGAACCTGGGATGCGGAGGTTGCAGTGAGCCGGGATCGCACCATTGCACTCCTGGCTGGGCAACAAGAGCGAAACTCCGTCTCAAAAATAAATAAATAAGAAGTGCACACAGGTGAAGTGTGCTGTTTCCACACTCTGGGGCAAGGCCGCACTGGAATCTCTGCCACACCTCAACATGAACTGAGTTCTAGTAAACAGAGGCCAGTCTGAGGGGCAGGAAAACTGGTTTCTGCTCCTAGACCTTTCCTATCTCCTAGATAGGTGTGATGTTGGGCAAATCATTTTACCACTTCTTTGGTTCTCTTGCCTACAAAATAGGGTAGTAATAACTATTTGTGGGGAGAAAAAAAAAAACAACTTTATATGTTTACGGTTCTTTAGTTGGATGCTACAAAATATTCTCATAAACTTGATCTTTTTATTTTTAATCTCTCAACAACCTTGTGAGGCAGGTGAGGTAGAAACGTAATGGCACAGATAGTGGAAAACATCTATAGTGTATCAGTACATGGCAGTATTGTACTAAACACCATACATTGGTATTACATCGAATTCCCAAGCAACTATTGGAAGCAGGAACTACTGTTATCTTTTTTTTTTTTTTTTTTTTTTTACATATGAGAAAACTGAGGCTCAGGGTAGGGAAGTAACTTGCTCAAAGTCACTCAACTAACTGGTAAACCTGGGATTAGAAACCAGATCTGATGATAAGTCTACAGTTTTCCATTAGGCTAAAATGCATATGTGAAAGCACTCTGGGAAAATAAAGCTTAGAAATGTGCACAAATGGGCCAGGTGCAGTGGCTCATACCTGTAAAACCAGCACTTTGGGAGGCCAAGGTGAGAGGACTGCTGGAAGCCAGGAGTTTGAGACCAGCCTGGGCAACATAGCAAGTCTCTGTCTCTACAAACAATAAAAATAAAATAAAAAATGGTTGCAAACACCTGTAGTTCTAGACACTCCAGAGGCTGTGGTGTGAGAATCACTTAACCCCAGGAGTTTGAGCCTGCAGTGGGCTATGATCAAGCCAGTGCTCTCCAGCCTGGGCAACAGAGTGAGACACTGTCTCACAAAAAAATAAAATAAAATAAGACAATATGGTATTACAGAAGCAGACTTTAAGATGAGAAGAAAATAAAAGGAAAAATAAAAATAAATTTTTAAAGATTTACGCAAATGGAAGAAGTTTTTTTTGGAGACAGAGTCTTGCTCTGTTCCCCAGACTGGAGTGCAGTGGCGCCATCTCAATCTCGACTCACTGCACCCTCTGCCTCCCAGGTTCAAGTGATTCTCCTGCCTCAGCCTCCCAAATAGCTGGGATTACAGGTGCACACCACCACAGCTGACTAATTTTTGTATTTTTAGTAGAGACAGGCTTTTGCCATGTTGGCCAGGCTGGTCTTGAACTCTTGACGTCAGGTGATCCACCCACCTTGGCCTCTCAAAGTGCTGAGTGCTGGAATTACAGGTGTGAGCCACTGCACCTGGCCTTTTCTTTCTTTTTTTTTTTAGACAGTCTCATTGTGTCTCCCAGGCTGGAGTGCAGTGGCACGATCTTGGCTCACTGCAACCTCCACCTCCCAGGTTCAAGCAATTCTCATGCCTCTGCCTCCTGAGTAGCTGGAACTACACGCACACGACGATGATATTCCACTAATTTTTTGTATTTTTAGTAGAGATGAGGTTTCACCATGTTGGCCAGGCTGGTCTCAAACTCCTGACCTCAGGTGATCCGCCTGCCTCAGTCTCCCAAAGTGCTGGGATTACAGGCGTGAGCCACTGCGCCCAGCCTGAAGAAGTTTTTATTATAGCAAATCCCAGCTATACACTTTTTTACTTGGAAAAAATTATGGTGGACATTAATAACTAGACAAAACACTTTGGCTTGTTGTAGGTGAAGCTAGTCATTGTAAATTCCTAAATACAAGAGTAACATAAGGAAATGAATAATTTAGAAAGATCAGTGTGACAGTGGTATACAAAATGGATGGAGCATAAGAATTCCAATTCGTGTGGGGAAGGAAGAAAGGATTAAGAACCATAATTAGAAAGCCATTGCAATAAGGTAATTGAGTGGCAACTGGACCCAATGGTAGTGGCCGACTTTTCTTTTTCTTATTATATATAGATTTTGTTAAAATTTTGAAAAATGCAAAAAAAAAAAAAAAATTGAAAAATGCGAACATAGAAAAATAAATCACCCATTACTGAAGTAAATGGTGTCAATACATTAGTTTCAGTCTGGGCTTGGTGGCTCATACCTGTAATCTCAGTCCTTTGGGAGGCCAAGGCCGGAAGATCACTTGAGGACATGAGTTTGAGACCAGCCCAAAAAATAACACGGGCAATATAACGAGACCCTGTCTCTACAAGAAAATTAAAAAACAAAAAATTAGTTGCCTGTGGTGGCACGCACTTGTAGTTCAGCTACTTGGGAGGCTGAGGCAGGAGAATCACTTGAGCCAGGAGGATCACTTGAGCCAGGAGTTTGAGGCTGCAGTGAGCTATGACTGTACCACCGCACTCCAGCCTGGGCAGCCGAGTGAGACCCAGTCTCTAAAAGGAAAAAATAATAAATAAGAGAGAGAGAGAGAGAGAGAGAGGGTGTGTGTGTGTGTGTGTGTGTGTGTGTGTGTGTGTGTGCGCGCGCGCGCGCAATTTAAAGGTGAAAACATTGATGGGGCTTGGTAACTATCCAGACACTGCCCAGAGAAAGGCTTGCCTCCTCCAGCCAACTGTCCCGCCCTCTAAAAGCACAGGATCGTGTCTCTATGGTTGTTCCAGCGTCGGAACACTAGGATGTACCCTCTCCTTTTGCAGAACTCTATGGTCTGAGGACGCCGCTGTAACCCCGGAAGCAATCCTGAGAGGTCGGGACCGACAAGATGGCGGCGCGGACAGCGTTCGGGGCCGTGTGCCGGCGCCTCTGGCAGGTACTGGATGGGCTAGGGAGACTAGGAGGGCTGACCGGGATAGTTGCTTTTAAGTTTCCCAGCCACCAGCCGCTCTGCCCATCAGAATTTTTCCTGATATTTATCCCTCACCTCGCGCCGTTTACAGGAAAGTGACGAGAAAGGGGCTGGTTTTATCAGAATTCTCTCATGGAATTAAACATAAGTTAATGAGTCCAGGCAAAGATAGGAACAAGAATAATCGTAGAATGTCAGAGCTGGAAAAGATTTTGTACTTTCTATGTTCCAAAACCCTTCTTTTACGTTTGCAAAATAAACTGAGGCTCAGAGAAGACAGGAAATTTGCCTCGCGAAAATTAAGAGGCTGAGCTGGTGCGAGATCTCAAACTTCCCATGGAACTAAATTGAGATGCTTTCCTGGCATCCAGGTTTAGAGGAAGGTCTCAAGCCAGAGGAGTGGGTTAGATATCCTCTGCGCAGTTATTTGGAGGAGGAGCAAAAACTTTTCAGCAGCGGTTCTCATGCTTTTTGGCCTTGAGACCGCTTTACACTTTTGGAGTTGAGGACTCCAAAGAGCTTTTGCTTTTGTGGATTTTAGCTATCTATATTTAGCTTTTTGGAAAATAAAACTGAAGAATATGTATTGATTTAAAAGTAACACTCATTACATGTTACAACACTTTAGGAAAAATATATTTTCTGAACAAACTGAGTAAGGAGCAGCAATGTTTTTACATTTTTGCAGCTCTCTTTAATTTCTGGCTTAATAAAAGCTAGATTCAAATCTGCTTCTGTATTTAATCTTTTTCTATGTCACACCTCAGGCTGTCACGGGAAAACTTCACTGTACATTAGTAAGAGAATGAGTGTAAAAGTTGTAAATAACATCTTAGTTTTATGAAAATAGTTTTGATTTCCCGGACCCCCTGAAAGCGTCTTAGAGACCCCACAGACGTCCTCAGACTACAGTTTGAGAACCACTGTTTTTTGTTTTGTTTTGTTTTGTTTTGGAGACGGAGTTTCGCTCTAGTCGCCCAAACTGGAGTGCAATGACACGATCTCGGCTCACTGTAACCTTCGCCTCCCGAGTTCAAGTGATTATCCTGCCTGAGCCTCCCGAGCAGCTGGGATTACAGGCATGCGCCACCATGCCCAGCTAATATTTGTATTTTTAGTAGAGACGGGGTTTAACCGTGTTGGTCAGGCTGGTCTCGAACTCCTGACCTCAGTGATCCGCCCGCCTCAGCCTCCCAAAGTGCTGGGATTACAGGCTTGAGACCCTGCACCCGGCCTGAAAACCACTGTTCTTAAGAAAAATTAGATGGTATTAGAGGTTGAAATTTTTGAACTGCTTTATTAAGACAAATTTACCCAGACAGCCCTCCCTTCCAAACCACCACCACCCCCAACACATGCACACACATTCCCTCTTTCTCTCTCAAGAAATACAAAGAAAAAATGCAATTGAAAAACTAGTTGACCCGGCGCGGTGGCTCACGCCTGTAATACCAACACTTTGGGAGGTCGAGGTGGGCAGATCACGAAGTTAGGAGGTCAAGACCATCCTAACTAACACGGTGAAACCCGTCTCTACTAAAAATAAAAAAAATTAGCCAGGTGTGGTGGCTCATGCTTGTAATCCCTGCTACTGGGGAAGCTGAGGCAGGAGAATTGCTTGAACCCAGAGGCAGAGGTTGCAGCGAGCCAAGATCGTGCCATTGCACTCCAGCCTGGGCAACAAGAGCAAGACTCCGTCTCAAAAAAAAAAAAAAACTTCTTAAGATTTCTTCGTGGATGTAATAGCACTTTAGACTCCTACTTTTTTTTTTTTTTTTTTTTTTTTTTTTTTTTTTTTTTTTGAGACGGAGTCTCGCTCTGTCGCCCAGGCTGGAGTGCAGTGGCGCGATCTCCACTCACTGCAAGCTCCGCCGCCTTCCGGGTTCACGCTGTTCTCCTGCCTCAGCCTCCAGAGAGGCTGGGACCACAGGCGCCCGCCACCGCGCCCGGCTAATTTTTTTGTATTTTTAGTAGATGAGGTTTCACCGTGTTCGCCAGGATGATCTCCATCTCCCGACCTCGTGATCCGCCCGCCTCGGCCTCCCAAAGTGCTGGGACTACAGGCGCAAGCCACCGCCTCCGGCCTAGACTCCCACTTTTAAATGCAGAGGTTTATAAGGCCGGGCGCGGTGGCTCATGCCTGTAATCCCAGCACTTTGGGAGGCCAAGGCGGGTGGATCACTTGAGGTCAAGAGTTCAAGACCAGCCTGGCAAACATGGCGAAACCCTGTCTCTACTAAAAATACAAAAATTAGCCGAGTGTGGCAGTGGGCCCCTGTAATCCCAGCTACTCAGGAGGCTAAGGCAGGAGAATCGCTTGAACCCAGGAGGTGGAGGTTGCCGAGAATGCTCCACTGTACTCCACAGCCTGGGCGACAGAGCAAGACTGTCTCAAAAAAACAAAAAAGCAGAGGTTTTATAGTGGGAGAACGTGACTGAGAAGTGTAATATTCTTGCTCCTTTTGCACAACTCGATTGTGGAGTCATTGGTATAATTGTTGGGAGGGAATTTTCTATGCAATTTTGTCTGAAGAAGGGCACATACCTCTTACCACCTTGTATTGTACCTGATTTCCTTTTTCCTTTTCTTTTCCCTTTTGGTGCAAAGAAGATTATAGAGTTATGATTTGTCTCTATCTTGAGTAAAGAGAGGAAGGACAATAAGCTAAGAATAGGCTTTTAAAATGTGGCTAGGTGTTGGTTCGCTCCTGAAATCCCAGCACTTTGGGAGACTGAGGCTGGAGGATCGCTTGAGCCCACGAGTTCAAGGCTAGCCTGGGAAGTATGGTGAAACCCCATCTCTACAAAAGTACAAAAAATTAGCTGGGCCTGGTGGCCCGTGCTGTACTCCCAGCTACCCGGGAGACTGAGGTGGGAGGATCACCTGAACCTGGGAGGTCCAGGCCTTGATCATGCAACTGCACTCCAGCCTGGATAACAGAGTGAGACCCTGTCTCAAAAACCCCCTGAAAAAACAAACAAAAACATACTTAGGTGATCATCAGTTGTATTAATGAAACTTCACTTACACTAAACTTTTTTTTTTTTTTTTTTTTTTTTTTGAGATGGAGTCTCGCTCTGTCACCCAGCCTGGAGTAGTACAGTGGCACGATCTCAGCTCACTGCAGCCTCTGCCTCCCAGGTTCAAGCGATTCTTCTGCCTCAGCCTCCCAAGTAACTAGGATCACAGCCGTGCCACCACCAGGCCCAGCTAACTTTTTATTTTTAGTAGAGACAGGGTTTCACCATGTTGGCCAGGCTGCTCTGGAACTCCTGACCACAAGTGATCCACCCACCTTGGCCTCCGAAAGTGTTGGGATTACAGGTGTGAGCCACGGCACCTGGCCTTATTTTCATCTTCATTGTGTTTTTAAGGATCCTATTGTGTTTCCACTTTCTCAGGTTACACTTTAAAATCTCAGAAAAGTTTACAGGAAAAAACAGTTAGCTGTTATGTTATATGTAGTAGTATAGCTTGTTTCCTAAAACTGGAAAGTCATGTTCCACCAGGGGGAGCTGAAGGTAAAGGATTTGGAAATGCGGGTTTGTTGTAGCATGTGGCACAACATGCTACAACATGTTGGGTATAAGTCACAGCTCATATTTCAGTTCATTTATAAGCTAATTATCCCAGCCTAGCTAAGAAATATACATGCTTTAAAAGATGTATGAAAGCATCAAAAGAGGGGTACTTTAGAATTTTTATTCCAACTCTTAACAAGTTATGAAAACAAGATATTTTATTGCTTGAAACTATTCAGGCAAAATAAGTATTTACTAAAGTACAATTAATTTGTAATAAAAAATGGGAAGATAAAGTCACATTTTTTTCTTGATGTCCACATAATTCATAGCTTTTTTAATGGGAGAATTGTTTTTTTTGAAAAAGTTTTTATTCCTAAACTTTAAAATAGAGATCCTCTAGTATTTTGAGACTGCTTTTTTATCATCAACTCTACCATTGTCCTCCTTTTTTGTTTTCAATGAAATCTAATTTGGCCATTTTAGTTACCCCAGTATCTTCATCTGAAATAATGAGGTAACCCTTTAGTTTTTAGTGGAAATTATGAATGGTTTGGTAGTTGACTTTAATTCTAACACATGTCCTACTTTTTTTTCTTTAGGGATTGGGGAATTTTTCTATGAACAGTTCTAAGGGCGATGAAGTCAAAAATGGTGGCTTTCTTCTGTAAGTATACAATTGGATGTGCTAAACTGAACAAAATAGGTTATTGTGCTATTTTACTTAGGGTTCTCTTTTTTCCCCCACACATAGCAGTACCAATATGAAGTGGGTACAGTTTTCAAACCTACATGTTGATGTTCCAAAGGATTTGACCAAACCTGTGGTACGTACTCCCTGTTCTTTGGTATAAGGAGCTACATTAGCAATAGGTTTTCCTTATTATTTCATTGGGGTTTCTTTTTCCCCAAACACTCTATGAATAAAAAAATTTTGTCCTAGAATACTGGCAGATGCACAATGCGTATATTCTCTTAACTCCCTGGATTGTATTATCTTCAGGGTATCAAAGGAAGTTCTAAAAGGATAAATTATTTACCCCCAAATAACTGCTAATTAGCAGTCTTTTGCTTTTAGCTTGGCATAATGGAAGAGTTGTCAGAATTTGTGATGTAGAATACTTGATGTTATGTTGTGGGAAAGTATTTTTCTGGTAGCCTTCAAGTCTTTGTTTTCATTTTGTGTGTTGAGCCTGGGCCTGGACGGTGCTTTATTGTTCGCAGTGAGAAAATGCATTAGCACAAATAATAAACATCTAGAAGGAACTCGGTAACCCTGTAGAAGCTATGATTTCATCAATCCAGTTTTTTGTGTCACTTGTAATTTTTAAAAATCCTTCCGTTTCCACCCCTCAAAAATATTAACAGTTTGGGATTTTACAGTTCTAGACATTTGTCTGTAGGTACTTATTTTGTCTGTGCACATGTCTAGTTTACTGCTCTTTTTTTTTTCTATCTTTTCTCTTAATAAATACTGGATATTTATTTATTTATTTTGAGACAGAGTCTCGCTCTGTCACCCAGGCTGGTGTGCAGTGGCATGATCTTGGCTCACCTCAGCCTCCTGGGTTCAAGCAGTTCTCATGCCTTAGCCTCCCGACTAGCTGGGATTGCAGGCACGCACTACCATGCCTGGCTAATTTTTGTGTTTTTAGTGGAAATGGAGTTTTGCCATGTTGGCCAGGCTGGTCTCACACTCCTGGCCTCAAGTGATCTGCCTGCCTCAGCCTCCCAAAGTGCTGGGATTACAGGCATGAGCCACCACACCTGGCCAGTACTGGATATATTTCTATGACAGTACATTTAAGCACCAGTCTGCAACTCCCATGCCTGCAGGAGCCAGGCCTATAAGAAAAGGTTGCAGAATTGGCATGGTGTGCCACTGTCTTTATAAGCAAGACAGCAGCTACTCACTCTAGCCACTTGTTGCCCTGTGGGAAATCAGACCTAGTGATGCCAGCTTGTCTAAATCTTCCAAGCTAAACTGAAATCCAGATGTTCTTGTGAAATCTTCTGATTTTTAATATTCCTAACAAATTCAAAGTATCTTTTAACACCCTGTAGGGATCAGTCAGAACACATTTTGAGGCCGGGTGCGGTGGCTCAAGCCTGTAATCCCAGCACTTTGGGAGGCCGAGACGGGTGGATCACGAGGTTAGGAGATCAAGACCATCCTGGCTAACCCGGTGAAACCCTGTCTCTACTAAAAAATACAAAAAACTAGCCGGGCGAGGTGGCGGGCCCCTGTGGTCCCAGCTCCTCGGGAGGCTGAGGCAGGAGAATGGCGTAAACCTGGGAGGCAGAGCTTGCAGTGAGCTGAGATCCGGCCACTGCACTCCAGCCTGGGCGACAGAGCGAGACTCCGTCTCAAAAAAAAAAAAAAAAAAAGAACACATTTTGAGGCTATATTCATTCCCCCTTCTCATCCCTCAACTCGTGACACAGGCTATCAGTATATTCTATTCTTCCAACAACTCTTTTTGGGGTAATTGAGAGTGGATATCTAGCTTTCTGGCTAGTAAGTAAATCTCCTTTCAGGAGTGAAGTGATTTAACTCTGAATCATCGGATTAGTAGTATAATTTACTGGTTTAATGGATGAATGAAATGAAGGTAATTCACCTCTTGGAAGAAAGTCAGAAGTGTCAAACCCATTATTTCTGAGGTCTTTAGGTATTAGGGTGGAAGAGGTAGAAGTTATAGGTACAGTCAGCGTCATATCATTTTAATTAGAAATGAGTAATTTGTTTATTAGGACAGGCAAAACATACATGAATAAAACTTAATAAAAAATATGAATAGAACTAGCTTGGCTTTGTATAATAATGTTTTATAATTAATAAGCACTTTAATCTGTGTTTTCTTATTTTTTTCTTAGAGAAATACTGTGGGCTATAGCATAGGTTTACCCTCTTTCATATGTGAGGAAACCAATGTGCAGTGAGATGGGATGATTTGCCCGTTGTCCTTCAGCTACCATTAGCAGAGTTTAATTCTCAGTCCAGGTCTTCTGACCAGGCTCTTTTTATTAGGAGACCCTGAAATCCTTTCTCATTGTGAATTTGAAGCTGAATAATTATTTTAAGTTGGAAAGTTCCTTTAGTAATTTTATGGGTTGCCTTGAAAATTCTTTTGATTCACGCTGTATTTTAACAGATGCTGAGGCTTATTGTCCAGATCTGAACATGAAAGTATCTAGACACTTCAGCTAACGTGCTGTCACTCAGTGTTTTTCTCCTCATTTATTAGTAAACTCTGAAGTTTTTCAATTGAGGGTAATGTGTTAAATTTGCTAGTTATAAATATAAGAGGAACTAAAACTGAAACTTTTCTTTGGGATTGTAGATAACGATCTCTGATGAACCAGACACATTATATAAGCGCCTGTCGGTTTTAGTGAAAGGTCACGATAAGGCTGTATTGGACAGTTATGAATATTTTGCTGTGCTTGCTGCTAAAGAACTTGGTATCTCTATTAAAGTGTAAGTATGGCCTTTCCTGATCTGACCTGTTCGTTGCTATAATATGATCAACCAGGAAAATAGTGCTCATCCCAGGAAGGTCTAAACTTTTTTTTTTTTTTTTGAGACAGAGTCTGGCTCTGTTGCCCAGGCTGGAGTGCAGTGGCGCAACCTCAGCTCACTGCAACCTCTGCTTCCTGGGTTCAGGCAGTTCTCAGCCTCCCAAGGAGTAGCTGGGACTACAGGCGCACGCCGCCACGCCTGGCTAATTTTTTGTATTTTAGTAGAGACGGGGTTTCACCATGTTGCCCAGGCTGGTCTTGAACTCCTGAGCTCAGGCAAATTGCCTGCCTCGGCCTCCCAAAGTGCTGGGATTACAGGCGTGAGCCACCATACCTGGCCCAGTCTGAACTCTTTTTTTTTTTTTTTTTTTTTTTTTTTTTTTTTTTTTTGAGGCGGAGTCTCGCTCTGTCGCCCGGACTGGAGTGCAGTGGCCAGATCTCAGCTCACTGCAAGCTCTGCCTCCCGGGTTTACGCCATTCTCCTGGAGCCTTAGCCTCCCGAGTAGGAACTCTTAAAGTAGGATAGAAACTCTTGGTGGGTAGAGTTTAAGCTTGTGGTATGTTATCCTAATCAGGATCATGCCTTCCTGCCCACTGGAGTTTTTAAATACTAGAATGAGTAAACAAGGAAAATGAAAGAAATCCTTTTTCTAGAAATTGCATTGATATAAGGAGACTCAAGAAGGCCATGTTTCTGGGATCTCCATGGAGCAGGGAGGTAGAGTGGGTGAATGAACAATCGTTTTAGACCCTTTGGATGTGATGATTTTGGGCTAATATATCCATTGTTTCAAATCTTCCCTAAGAAACACCACTCACCCAGTAATTTCTTGCTTGAACAAGGTAAGCTTCAGATAGCCTTGGAGTCACTGCAGGGTCAAGCATAACTGTCTCCTTTGTCTTGTCATCTGTTCCTTCTGCTGTTGAACAAGGCCCCATCTGGGGCTTTGGCAGTCTGACCTTCTAACAAAAACAGAAGGCCACAGTTTCCCAAAATAGACTATAGTTTTGTTATTTCGATGTATCTATAGATTTTCCTAAAACAACAGACATATAGCAGATGTTACAACTGTGTCCACCACACTGGTGCTACTCTTCATAATTCATATGTTTGGTCAATAAAAGACTAAAGGGTGTAAAAGCAGCAGGTGTGTATGTATGCATGCGCACTTGACATGCCAGGGCTTATTTTTGAGCCTGTGGGAAAAAGCTATTGCTGTCTGCAGTGTTTATTTTGGCCTGAGTTTTATGATAGCAGTTGTTGTTCCAGATGACATTTTTGGCAAATGGAAGTCTGTAAATGGTACTTAATGCCTATAATCGAGTGTGAGTCTGACCTACAAAATTAATGAAGTTATGCTTTGTTATCATAGTGACTCAGGTTTTGTTTTGTCCATTAATTTCAGACATGAACCTCCAAGGAAAATAGAGCGATTTACTCTTCTCAAATCAGTGCATATTTACAAGAAGCACAGAGTTCAGTATGAAATGAGAACACTTTACAGATGTTTAGAGGTGAGTGTATTTGAGAAATCCTGACATTTTTGAAATACCAGAAATTCACACCAACATACAACTTTAACATTGACTAGATTGACTTCTTTCAGCAAGCCCATGTCTGTTGGTTGTACAGAAGGTAAATATCTTTTAGTGTTTATGGAAGTGTCATGGTAGGAAAAGTAAAATTAAATGAAGCCATCCTTTAGAGTAGTGCGTACCTTAACTCAGGAATGCAGATTATGCCAAGATGGCATTGGAATAATTTTGCTCATATTTCAAAAATTCTAGTTAAGTTTTTACACAGTTCTAATAACTGTTTCACATACTAGCTGGATTTTCCATGTCAGTGATGCACAGCATTAGATTTTTCATTCATCTGTTACTCATTTGTGCTTCCATTAGTGCCAGCACAGTCTTGTGCTTAAGGAGAGCATGGGTTCTGGAGTTAGACTGCCAATGCCAGAATCCAAGTTCTGGCACTTGACAGCTGTGTGACATGTACCTCAATTCCTCCATCTATAAAATGAGAATAATAGTGGTACCCATCTCAAAAGGTTAGTGTGAAAATTAGAATGGAAAATTTATGTAAGCACTCAGAATACTTTGATCACATAGTAAGTGATTGGTAAATATTAAAACAAGCACTCATGCATCTTTTATATGGAAAGTACTGTACTAGTCATTGAGGGCACAAATATAATAAAGTCAGGGTCCCTACTCTTTTTGAGATAGAGTCTCACTCTGTCACCTAGGCTGGAGTGCAGTGGCACAATCTAGGCTCACTGTAACCTCTGCCTTCCGGGTTCAAGCAGTTCTCCTGTCTCAGCCTCCCTAGTAGCTAGAACTACAGGTGTACGCCACTGTGCCTGGCTAATTTTTGTATTTTTAGTAGAGATGGGGGTTTCACCATATTGAACAGGCTGGTCTTGAACTCCTGACCGCAGGCGATCCACCCACCTCGGCCTTCAAAGTGCTGGGATTACAGGTGTGAGCCACTGTGCCTGCCCGGTCCCTACTCTTAAAAAGAAAAACCCAAATTTTATCCACCTGTGTCTGAGGGAAACATCTCTCATAGTTTACACAGAAAACCTTATACTAACTGTATCTTATAATCCAGTCCTTTTGTCTTCAGTTGTTTTGTGAGCCTCTTGAAAGTATACTGCTTTGATACTGTGCTTGCCAAAGGTATTCCATGGAGCCCAGGTTTTAAGGCAGCAGCATTTTGGAAGAAGAGGGTTTCTGGGCCATGTTGCCCCTATGCCGTCAACCAAAGGATTCGTACTTTTTTTTTTAATTGGGATTTTACGTAAGATTCTTTAGCCAGGTGCGGTGGCTCACGCCAGTAATCCTAGCACTTTGGGAGGCCAAGGCGGGTGGATCACTTGAGGTCAGGAGTTCGAGGCCAGCCTGGCCAACATGGTGAAACCCCGTCCCTACTAAAAATACAAAAAAAATTAGCTGGACATGGTGGCACACACCTGTAGTCCCAGCCACTCGGGAGACTGAAGCAGGAGAATGGCTTGAACCCAGGAGGCAGAGGTTGCAGTGAGCTGAGATCACATGCACTCCAGCCCGGGCGACAGAGTGAGACTCCATCTCAAAAAAAAAAAAAAAAAGTGTGCTTTAACAAACCATACATGAATCATTTTCATGTTTGATGTTTTAGTTAGAACATCTAACTGGAAGCACAGCAGATGTCTACTTGGAATATATTCAGCGAAACTTACCTGAAGGGGTTGCCATGGAAGTAACAAAGGTATAGCTTGAATTTCTACCTCTTTCGGCTGGGGCAGTGGGGAGTGGTATCTGTATTGTTGTTTTGATACACTGCAACCTGGTCCTGGCCCACTGAGTAGAGTTTGCCCTAACCTGTGGCAAACTGGGAGACAGAGTTGCCACAGTGGTTGGGGGCTATCCACCCCTTGCAACAGAATCCTGCCATTTCAGCCCAAGTCCTCCGTGAACCACCTCTAAAGTTCTCCCTCCTCAATATTAGTTGTCTAGACTTGGGGATCCCATTAAGTGGCAATCCATGAAGATCATTGAGGATCAAATAGATTATATATGTGAGAGTATTTTGTAGACCATCAAGTTTCCTTCTTTCCATTTCAGAACCCTATAGAAGGACTAGGGGGATAAAAGAAAAAGAAGAGGATTTGACCAAATTAATAAGTCTGATTTATAGCCAAAAAGTTCTTTTAAATCCACATTATAGTTTTGTTTCTCTCTTTTTTTAGACACAGTTAGAACAGTTACCAGAACACATCAAGGAGCCAATCTGGGAAACGCTATCAGAAGAAAAAGAAGAAAGCAAGTCATAAAGCCTCGGGGAGGCCATTTGTGCCTGAATTTGGAATGAGGGTGGGCCAGATGAGTATGTTTAAGCGGAGAGTGCTTCCAGCTGAGATGATTGGAGTCCGCCTAACTGTTCCATTGAGTTTTCGTGCCTTCATCAGCTGAGAGCAGGGAATGGAACTTCAATGGAAGAACCACTTTTATCTATTCTTTTTATACATGTCATTGTTTCAGTTCTGATTTCAACAAACATGAGCAAACCACTTTGACTCAAAGTGGAAAGTGAAAATTCTATTTTGTTATGGTGCTAGTGTTCAATTATTAGTTTGCACCATTTTTAATTTATGTCAGTTGATGCATCTGAAAATAAGTGCTTGAAGTGTTCACACCCTTATTTTTTTTTTTTTTTTTAAGATTCCTAGAAGGAATCTTTGGTTAATTCAAATTGAGCAGTTAAAGTTCTTGATATTTACCTTTGTGCAGGCTGGCATATGCTAACTTGGGGGTGGTAACCAACCAGTTTTATCTCATTTAAGCATTACATTTTGAAGACTGTGAATATACTTTACAGCAGATCAAACACATTTATGACATGCATTGACCTCTTCTTGGAGCCCAAAATTTTATAGAGTTGCCTACCAGGGTTACTGTAATGGAATTTATGATCTTAAGGAATTACTAGTTGTATTATTTATCCTATTATTCATTCATTCAATAAGATTTTACATAAACTTTGCATCCAGCACTGTAGTGATAAGTACCCAAAATTGAATAGAAATAATGGCTTTTGAAAATTGCGCAAAGCAGGCCAGGCACAGTGGCTCACGCCTGTAATTCCAGCTCTTTGGGAGGCCAAGGCGGGCGGATCATGAGGTCAGAAGTTTGAGACCAGCCTGACCAACATGGTGAAACCCTGTCTCTACTAAATATACAAAAATTAGCCGGACGTGGTGGCACATGCCTGTAATCCCAGCTACTCAGGAGGCTGAGGCAGGAGAATCACTTGAACCCGGGAGGTGGAGGTTGCAGTGAGACGAGATCGTGCCACTGCACTCCAGTCTGGTAACAGAGCGAGACTCTGTCTCAAACAAAAAAGAAAAGAAAACTGCAAAGCAGTAGATAAAATTTTTTCTTTATTAAGCTGCTCACTGATAAGCCCTCTTTCTTTTGGTAAATGTCACTCTGTTAGGATATGTCTGCTTTTCCATGAAATGAAATAGTGGCTAAAGCCCTGAAAGAGGCAAGACTACAATGGGCTGAAACAGTTGGTATAGCAACCCCAGAGAAGTGCTTCATTTTCTTTTTATAGTAGAAGCAGGTCCATATCTTTTGTAGTTTCCTTCACATCTTTGGAATAGTTATGACTTCTCAGTTTTCCCCCCTTAAACTGCATTGCCTGTTCTCTTTTCCTGACATGCTATCGGGTATCAGTGTGTTGAATACATGCTGCTTGTGTATCAGACTTACGTTACTGCCATTACCATTAGAAGAATTACAGCCTTGTGCCCCATGACCTTCAGCTCAGTTGTTGACTGTCATTCATGAATGCCTAAAGCATACTTACACCAGGTATAAGCCTCAAGATCAAGAACTAGTCAATAAAACATGAGCAACATAATGGTAACTATGTGTAGCAAAGCAGCAATTTATGACACATTGTCATCTGAAGTAATTCTTTAAAAATAAATATAGACCCGGCCAGTCGCAGATGCTCAAGCCTATAATCCCAGCACTTTGAGAGGCTGAGGCAGGTGGATCACCTGAGGTCAGGAGTTCGAGACCAGCCTGGCCAACATGGTGAAACCCCGTCTCTACTAAAAATACAAAAATTAGCTGGGCATGGTGGTGGGCGCCTGTAATCCCAGCTACTTGGGAGGCTGAGGCAGGAGGATTGTTTAACTCAAGAGGTGGATGTTGCAGTGAGCTGAGACTGCACCACAGCACTCCAGCCTGGGTGACAGCAACACTTTGTCTCAAAAAAAAATAAATAGGCCGGGCGCGGTGGCTCACGCCTGTAATCCCAACACTTCGGAGGCCAAGGCGGGCGGATCACGAGAGCAGGAGATCGAGACCATCCTGGCTAACACGATGAAACCCTGTCTCTACTAAAAATACAAAAATTAGCTGGGCGTGGTGGCGGACGCCTGTAGTCCCAGCTACTCAGGAGGCTGAGGTAGGAGAATGTTGTGAACCCAGGAGGCAGAGCTTGCAGTGAGCCGAGATCGTGCCACTGCACTCCGGCCTAGGCGACGGAGACTTGTTTCAAAAAAAATAAATATAAATCCACACCTAAACTTTTTGGAACTTTTTTACAGAACTTATAAATCACTTTTATAGTGATTTATAGGATGATGTATGCATGCTCACCTCCAATGACTTATATATGCACTCCTTCAAAGTTATGTGCATCCACTTCCAGCTATTTCAGACTAAACCTGTAAACCAAAGTACTTAGTTTAGGACTTCCAATTACATGTTAAAACCTTGGCTTAAGATAAATAAGCAAATGAATTACATGTGCACACATGCACGTGGGAAAAACTAGCAGTATTTCTTTTTCTTTCTTTTTTTTTTTTTTTAAAGGTGGAGTTTTGCACTGTCACCCAGGCTGGAGTGCAGTGGCGCGATCTCGGCTCACTGCAACCTCCACCTCCCAGGTTCAAACGATTATCCTGCATCAGCCTCCCAAGTAGCTGGGACTACAGGCATGTGCCACCATGCCCAGCTGATTTTTGTATTTTTAGTAGAGATGGGGTTTCATCATGTTGGCCAGGCTGGTCTTGATCTCTTGACCTCATGATCCGCCTGCCTTGGCATCCCAAAGTGCTGGAATTACAGGCATGAGCCACTGTGCCTAGCCCAAAACTAGCAGTGTTTCTTTGACAAAAGTATTTGGCATATTTGAAGCCTACTTCTTGATATAAACAAAGTTGGCATGAAGTACAGTACTGAAAAAATGTTATAAAACAAAATAGTTTCTTAGCGTATCAGGATATAGCTATCCTGATAGGCTGAGAAGATTTTTGGTTTTCTTTTGTTGGTTTTAAATTAGGCCTCTGAGTAAAATGCGTATCCTGAAAATTAGAATTAATGCCTGGGTCACACTTTCTGTCCATGGTGGGTGTGGGAGATGATGAGAGAAGAGTGGATTTGATGGTATATGTTGGTGCAAAAGTAATTGCAGTTTTTGCCATTAAAAGTAATGGCAAAAAAATAGTATGACCCAGCCGGGAGTGGTGGCTCACACCTGTAATCCCAGCACTTGGGGAGGCCGAGGCCAGCAGATCACCTGAGGTTGGAAGTTGGAGACCAGCCTGGCCAACATGGAGAGACCCCATCTCTATTAAAAATACAAAACGAGCAGGGTGTGGTGGCGCATGCCTGTAATCCCACCTACTTGGGAGGCTGAGGCAGGAGAATCCCTTGAACCCGGGAGGCGGAGGTTGCGGTGAGCTGAGATCATGCCATTGCACTCCAGCTTGGGCAACAAGAGTGAAACTCCATCTCAAAAAAAAGAAAAAAAAAAAATAGAATGAACCAGAAGGCAGGTGGGAAGTGAGATGATCTTTTTTCTTTTTCTTTTTTTTTTTTTTTTTTCTTTTGTAGAGACAGAGTCTTGTTCTGTTGCCCAGGCTGGAGTGCAGTGGTACAGTCAGAGCTCACTACAGCCTCGAACTTAGGGGCTCAAGGGCTGTTTCCACCACAGCCTCCCAAGTAGCTAGGACTAAATATGTGCACCACCACAGCTAATTTTCTTATTTTTTGGAGTCAGGGTCCTGCTCTGTCGCCCAGGCTGGAGTTTAGTGGCATGAACACAGCTCACTGCAGCCTTGACCTCCTGGGCTCAAGTGATCCTCCTGCCTCAGCCTCCCAAGTAGTTGGAACCACAGGCATGCACCACCACACATGGCTAATTTTTTAATATTTTTGTAGAGATAGGGGTCTCACTTTGTTGCCAGGGCTGGTCTCAAATTCCTGACCTCGAGTGATTCTTCGGCCTTGGCTTCCCAAAATACTGAGATTACAGGCATGATCCATCATGCCCAGCCTATATTTTCTTCATAGGAAATAAAATCATGCTCTGATCTAAGAGTCTTAGTATAACAGCCGGGCGCGGTGGCTCAAGCCTGTAATCCCAGCACTTTGGGAGGCTGAGACGGGCGGATCACGAGGTCAGGAGATCGAAACCATCCTGGCTAACACCGTGAAACCTCGTCTCTACTAAAAAATAAAAAAAACTAGCCGGGCGAGGTGGCGGGCGCCTATAGTCCCAGCTACTCGGGAGGCTGAGCCAGGAGAATGGCGTAAACCCGGGAGGCAGAGCTTGCAGTGAGCTGAGATCCGGCCACTGTACTCCAGCCCGGGTGACAGAGCAAGACTCTGTCTCAAAAAAAAAAAGAGTCTTAGTGTAACTACAGATCTCTGGTAAGACAGACTAAACTAGTTCAGTGCCAAGTTTCAGTGCTTTGAAAGAATGGCATATATTCCTGGCCCTATGACCATTTAAACATGCCACAGTGAATACATAAAGCAATCATTTTAAATTGTTAGTCTTGGCCGGGCGCGATGGCTCACGCCTGTAATCCCAACACTTTTTGGGAGGCAGAGGCAGGCGGATTACGAGGTCAAGAGATCGAGACCATCCTGGCTAACACGGTGAAATCCCGTCTCTACTATAAATACAAAAAATTAGCCAGTCGTGGTGGCGGGCGCCTGTAGTCCCACCTACTCGGGAGGCTGAGGCAGGAGAATGGCGTGAACCCGGGAAGGGGAGCTTGCAGTAAGCCAAGATCATGCCACTGCACTCCAGCCTGGGCAACAGAGCTAGACTCCATCTCTAAATAAATAAATAAATAAATAAATAAATAATTAGTCTAGTTTCTTAACATTTCTAGTTGTCTGCAACCATCCCTGTCCTACATTACATTATTAAGTTAGTTCTATTACAACACTAATGAATAACATAATAGAGCAAACATGGACTTTGGAGTCAGACAGACATGAGTCAGGATAAGAGTTCAAACCCACTGACTGCCGTAAACTTGGGCAAGAGATTTAACCCTGTCAGGGCCTCATTTTACTCATTAGTAAGGTAATAATAAGTCTGTAGGAAATAATACCTACATACTTACATTTGACTATATTTAATACTCCAGCTTAATAAGATTGGAGTATTCAATAACTGGTAAAGCACCTAGCACAGTATTGAGCAGGTAACAGACATTCGGTAAATGGCAGTACCAATCTGATGATTGTTAAATGCTTGTGTGCTATACTGTTCAAGTACCAGCTGGAAAAGACCTCAGATTACCTCCAGGGTAGGGATAACATTTATCTTAGAGTTCTTGTTTTTTTTTTTTTTTTTTTTTTTTTTGAGACAGAGTCTCACTCTGTCGCCCATGCTGGAGTACAGTGGCACGATCTCAGCTCACTGCAAACTCTTCCTCCCAGGTTGACTCCATTCTCCTGCCTCAGCCTCCCAAGTAGCTGGAACTACAGGCACCTGCTGCCATGCCCGGCTGATTTTTTGTATTTTTATTAGAGATGGGGTTTCACTGTGTTAGCCAGGATGGTCTCCATCTCCTGACCTCGTGATTTGCCCACCTTGTCCTCCCAAAGTGCTGGGATTACAGGTATGAGCCACCGTGCCTGGCGCTTAGAGTTGTTTTTGAGACAGGTCTGGCTCTACCACCCAGTCTGGAGTGCAGTGACAATCTTGGCTCACTGCAACCTCTGCCTCCTGGGCTTAAGTGATCCTCCTACCTCAGCCTCCTGAGTAGCTGGGACTACAGGCATGTACCACCACACTCAGCTAAGTTTTCTTTTTTCTTTTTTTTTTTTTTTTGGAGAAACAGGGTTTCGGCATGTTGCAGGCTGATCTCAAACTCATAAGCTCAAGCAATCTGCCAGCCTCAGCCTCCCAAAGTGCTGGGATTATAGGCATGAGCCACAGCACCCAGCCACAAACCAAAAATCCTTTGATTTTTATTAAAATACTAAAGTACTTACCGTTGTCCTCATTTTACAGGACAGAAAACCAAGGCTTAGAGAGTTGTTATTTGCCCACTCAGTCACCCTTTCAGCTTACAGATGAAGCTGTTAGTGACAGGGTCAGCCCTAGAACCTAGTTTGTAAGCAGGCTATGAGGTACTCAAATATCCACATACTAAATGCAGAATATTCAAAGCTAAATTCCAGCTTTGTTCATCTCTCGCATTACCAGAATGTACTCAATTCCTCTAAAGCAGGGGTGTCTAATATTTTGGCCTCCCTGGGCCACATTGAAAGAATTGTCTTGGGCCACACAAAATACACTAACACTAACGATAGCTAATTAAAAAAAAAAAAAAATCGGCCGGGTGCGGTGGCTCAAGCCTGTAATCCCAGCACTTTGGGAGGCCAAGACGGGCGGATCACGAGGTCAGGAGATCGAGACCATCCTGGCTAACACGGTGAAACCCCGTCTCTACTGAAAAATACAAAAAGCTAGCCGGGCGAGATGGCGGGCGCCTGTAGTCCCAGCTACTCCAGAGGCTGAGGCAGGAGAATGGCATAAACCCGGGAGGCAGAGCTTGCAGTGAGCTGAGATCCGGCCACTGCACTCCAGCCCGGGCGAGAGCGAGACTCCGTCTCAAAAAAAAAAAAAAAATCATGAAAGAAAATCTCATAATGTTTTAAGAAAGTTTACAAATTTGTGTTGGGCTGCATTCAAAGCTGTCCTGGGCCGCATGCAGCCCGCGGGCCTCCAACTGGATAAGCTTGCTCTAAAGCTTAGAAGTAAAGTGATTGACTGGGAGGAAAAATTAATGAATAAATTAATGAATAAAGGCAAGAAGCAAGATTTAGGTGGTCCCACTGCTGAGACTGGTCCTGAGGGAGGGGGCAACACAAGAGTTTAGGCATCAGCAAGGGGAGTCCAACTCAGTCACAAGAACACTCGGATGGAGATGATTCACAGTGAGGCTTCAGGTCCAGCCTGACTAGGGCTCAGAAGACATGGGTTTGTCACTTTTAAGCATTTGTTTGCCCCTGGAGCCAGGCTTGTGGCTGACTGCCTGCAATCCCCAGGGCTCTCTTTCCAAATCCCCTGCTCAGTTCCTAACCTGCCCTCCTTAAATCCTTTCTATTGTTACTTCAAGCTCTCATGTCTCTCTATGGATTCTTAATCCTCTCTATTTTATTTATTTTATTTTTATTTTCATTATTTATTTATTTATTTATTTATTTATTTATTTATTTTTGGAGACAGAGTCTCACTCTGTTCCCCAGGCTGAAATGCAGTGGTACAATCTCGGCTCACTGCAACCTCTGCCTTCCAGGTTCAGGCGATTCTCATGCCTCAGCCTCCTGAGTAGCTGGGATTACAGGTACCCGCCACCATGCCCAGCTAATTTTTGTATTTTTAGTAGAGATGGGTTTTCGACGTGTTAGCCAGGCTGGTCTCAAACTCCTGACCTCAAGTGATCCGCCCACCTTAGCTTCCCAAAGCGCTGGGATTACTGGCGTGAGCCTCCGCGCCCGGCCAGATTTTTAATCCTCTTTAAAATGATATATTTATAACTCAGTAGCTCAGCGACATTTATTTATAGGGTAGGTCATGGGCAACTGACCCACATGAAAAGCCAATTGAACCTTAAATTCCTCAGCCAGAGGCTAAATCAAGTTATATTTCACTCATAAAATTTCTTAACTTGGGCAGAGATCCTGTTCTTTAATCAATCTTCAGTGTTGCTTAAATAGTAAGTCCACGGAGCCTGGCCAACATGGCAAAACCGCATCTCCACTAAAAATACAAAAATTAGCTTGGCGTGGTTGATGCTTGCTTGTAGTTCCAGGTGCTCAGGAGGCTGAGGCACAAGAATTGCTTGAACCCAGGAGATGGAGGTTGCAGTGAGCCGAGAGTGCGCCACTTGGGTAACAGAGTGAGACCCAGTCTCCCTGTCTTAAAAAAAAAGAGAGAGATGGATGGGAATAATACCACCTTCACACCAAGCCAGTTGAGATGCTGCTGTTACAGAGCCATGGCTGCTGATGGGCATGTGTTATCTTAAGGTGTGTTGAGATGGGTAATTGGAAATTAATGGGCTAATCTTCAAGGCCTCTTCCAGTTCTAAAATCCCATGATCATTTTTATCTCAACAAATACCTGCTAATCTAGACACTAAACAGAGTCAAAGAGGAATTGCCTTGAAAAATGAAGGAGTAATAGCTCATATTAATTCAGCATTGACCATGTGCCAAGGACCTTGCTTAGTTACTCAACAAGTATTTGAGTTTCCTGTACATGCCAAGCACTGTTCTAAACGCTGGGAATTCTGGAAAGTATATGGTGAAGTCCCTCTCCTCAAAGATGGTAGACTCTAGTGAGAGAGACAGATAAGTAGAGAAAAAAATAAGATAGTTTCAAATGCAGTTAAGTACTGTGAAGAAAATAAAATGGGATAATATCAGAATTACTTGAGTGGCTACCTGAGGGGGAGTTGGGAAAGTTCTCTCTGAGGAGAGGAGAACGCTGAGAAGGAGGCAGTGGTGTTAACATCTGAAGGAAGAAGCCGGGCATGGTGGCTCATGCCTGTAATCCCAGCACTTTGGGAGGCTGAGATGGGTGGATCACCTGATGTCAGGAGTTCGAGACCAGCCTGGCCAACATGATGAAACCCCATCTCTACTGAAAATATTAAAAACTAGCCGGACGTGGTGGCAGGTGCCTGTAATCCCAGCTACTCAGGAGGCTGAGGCAGGAGAATCACTTGAACCCTGGAGGTGGAGGTTGCAGTGAGCCGAGGTCGTGCCATTGCACTCCAGCCTGGGCAACAAGAGCGAGACTCCTGTCTCAAAAAAAAAAAAAAAAAAAAAAAACTGGAAGAAAAGCAGTCCAAGTAGGAGGAACCATAAATACATGCAAAGACACACTGATTCTATAAGGAGTTCGGTGTGTTTGCAGTGTAGAAGACCATGAAGACAGAAGTAGGCAGGGGCTAGATCATGTAACGCATCATAGGCATGGGGAGGAGTGGATTTTATTCTCAGCAAATGGAAAGCTAAAGGAGGGTTTTGAGCAGGAGAGTGGCAGGATCTGCTGTATGCTACTGTGGCTGCTGGGTAAAAGAGGGGTGACGAGAGGGCAGGGAGACCAGTTAGGGATCTGCTGTGGTGGACTAGATGAGATGATGCTGGTCTGGGCGAGAATGTCGGGAATGGAAGTGAGGAGAAGTGGTTTGATTTAGAATATAGTTTGCAGGAAGAGCTGATTAAATGACCTACTAGTAGATTGAAGTGAAATCTAAAGGAAAGAGCATTCAAGTATAACTCCATTATGCCTAAGCATAAATGGCAGTGCCATGACTGAGGTGGAGAAGAGAGAAGGTGGGACTTGGGAAGGAAATCCGTAATTTGGTTTTGGCCTTGCTAAGTTTGCAATCTGAGTATAGATGTCCAGTAGCCAGTTGAATACGTGCATCTGGAGTTCCTGGGAGAGGTCCAGGCTGAAGATATAAATTTGGAAGCTGCTGGCCTGTAAATGGTGTGTAATGGCATGGGAATGAATGAGATCATCTAGGGAGAGAGTGTGGGTAAACAAGGGAAGAGTACTGAAGACAAGCCTGGAAAGCTCCCAGCTTTTAGAGATTTGGTTAAAAGCAAGAGGTGCTAACAAAGAAAATGAGCAATGAGTGAGGTTGGAGTGAAATCAGAGGAGGATGGGTCCCTGAAACCTGGAGTGTTTGGAGAAAGAATTCAGTTTGGTGAACTGTGATTAATCTGAAGCAGGTTAGGTAAAAAAAGTAGATAATTGGCCGGGCGCGGTGGCTCAAGCCTGTAATCCCAGCACTTTGGGAGGCTGAGACGGGCGGATCACGAGGTCAGGAGATCGAGACCATCCTGGCTAACACGGTGAAACCCCGTCTCTACTAAAAAATACAAAAAACTAGCCGGGCGTGGTGGCGGGCGCCTGTAGTCCCAGCTACTCCGGAGGCTGAGGCAGGAGAATGGCATAAACCCGGGAGGCAGAGCTTGCAGTGAGCTGAGATCCGGCCACTGCACTCCAGCCTGGGCGACAGAGCGAGACTCCGTCTCAAAAAAAAAAAAAAAGTAGATAATTTGTGACCACAATAAAAGCCATTTCTGTGGAGTGATGGGGATGAACATCCAGTTGGAATAACTTGAGGAGAGAATACCAGATGAAAAAAAAAGAGAGAGAATGCAAAATAGGTTTGAGAATGTCCCAGTTATCTATTGCTACCTCAAAAAACCCTTAACACTTAGTAGCTTAAAACAGTGACTCTGCAGGGATAGTGTCTGCTCCATGTGGTATCAGCTGGGGTAGCTCAAAAGCTGGGGCTAGAGTCATCTGAAGGCTCACTCAGCCATGTCCGGTGGTTGAGACTGGCTTTCAGCCAGAACCCCTGCGTGTGCTCTGGGCTTCCTCACAACATGGTGGCTGGGTTCCAAGGGCAAGTTCTAAGAAAGCCTGGTGGAAACCTATCACTTTTGATAACCTAGCCCTGGAAGTCACATTGTGTCGTTTCTGCAGTTATCTTCAACAAGGCAGCCAGAAAGTTTCCTCCAGGTTGAAGAAAAATATAATAGATTCCTCCCTTTGATGGGAGGAATGAGTGAAGCCAGAACCATTGTCCTGCCATTTTCTGAAAATACATCTGCCACAAGAGGTTTTGTTGTAAAGGGAGCAAAATTTAGGACAGTAGCTTGGGGGGAATGTGGACAGGTCAGCTTACCCAGTAGGCAGTGCCTAGGGCCCAATATTTTAAATTTCTTTTAAAACCAGAATAAAGGCCAAGCATGGTGGCTTGATGCCTATAATCCCAGCACTTGGGAGGCCAAGGCAAGACGGTCACTTGAACCCAGGAGTTCAAGACTGGGAAACATAGTGAGACCTTGTCTCTACTAAATATCAAAAAATTAACCAAGCATGGTGGTGCACAATTGTAGTCCTAGATACTCAGGAGGCTGAGGCGGGAGGATTGCTTGAGCCCAGGAGGTCGAGGCTATAGTGAGCCCTGATAGCACCAGTACACTCCAGCCTGGGTGACAGAGACCCTATCTCAGGATAAATACATTAGTTAATTAAAATAAAATCAGAGCCAGGAGCGGTGGCTCATGCCTGTAATCCCAGCACTTTGGGAGGCCAAAGCGGGTGGATCACTTGAGGTCAGGAGTTCAAGACCAGCCTGACCAATGTGGTGAAACCCTGTCTCTACTAAAAACAGAAAATTAGTCTGGCATGGTGGTGCACACCTGTAATCCCAGCTACTTGGGAGGCTGAGGCAGGAGAATCACTTGAACTCGGCAGGGCAGAGGTTGCAGTGAGCCGAGATCATGCCATTGCACTCCAGCCTGGGTGACAGAGCAAGACTCTGTCTCATAATAATAATAATAATAAAATCATAATTAAAAAGAAACACCCAGTCTAGATTATGTTCCTTTTTATACCAGTGATAATTATTAATATTTACTTATTTAATATTTTTTCAGTATTTATATTATGACCCATGAAGGCAAAAACGTGGGGCCCATGAACGTCATAATACATGTAGCCCTGAATGTGGGGTCAAGGAAGGATTTTTGTCTTGTTTTAATAAAGGCAATATTACAGCACATCTGAATGCTGACAGGAATGCCATTAGAGAGGGATGAGTAGAGGCTGCAGAAGAGAAAGGGAGTAACTGCGGGAATGAAGCTTTCGAGTAGGTAAAGAGAGATGGGATCTAGGAAACAAGTAGCGGCATTGACGGGGACAAGGGGAAGGGCACGCTGCTTCCACTGAGACTGGAAGGGGGCAGAGGACATGGGCATAGATACAGAGAAGTTGGTAAACACTGGTGGGAAGATGAGTCACTGCCTCGTCTGTCTCTGTGAAGTGGGTGACAGTGTGGGAATGAGTGGAAGGTTTGAGGGCAGGAAGCGCTATGGAATAGTCATCTCAGAGAGGGGGAGAGGGAATTCGGCAGGAAGAATATGTAGTACGATTGTCTGACATGATCTGAAGTGTGTACAGCCAGCATGATTTGTGATGTCCTCCTGTGATGTCCAGGCTCCCCACTGTAGGCAAGGTGTTACTGCATAGTTAGCGTACCGCCTTAACCAGGGCCAGGCCAAGTGAGGCATTAGGAGGAGAACAAAAGTCAAAATGGGGAGAATGCTGGGCCATGGAATGAGGATAAGGAGGAGAGTGAGGAGATGAGCAAGATGACAGATGTTAAAAACGGATCAGCAGGTTGGAAGTCGCAATGAGATTAGTGAATTATTGGAGTGAAGGTATTAGAGTAACAGATGGAAGGGGTGGGGTGCGGATAAGAGAAGGCAGCATTTGAATGTTTCAGAGGTAGTAGAGATTGGTGACAGCAAGGCCTAGGGTGGTGATCCTCAAACTTCAGTATGCATTGGAAGCACCTGGAGGGGCTTGTTAAAACACAGACTCCTGGCCCCAACCCACAGTTCCTGATTCAGTAGGTCTGAGGTGGGGCCTAAGACTTTGCATTTCTAACAAGCTCCCAGATGCTGCACTTGTGGCTCAGGGACCACAAGTGAATGGAAGTCCTAGGTAAGATGGAAGAAAAGCTCTTTGGAACTAAAGAGACCAAGGACCAGGCCAAACACAGTGACTCACGCATGTGGGACCATGCCAGGTTGCCAGCAATTAAAGAGTAAGAGGGCAGTGTGACCCCCACACATACTCTCATTGGGGCTGGGCACAGTGGCTCACGCCTGTAATCCCAGCACTTTGGGAGACCAAGGCAAGCAGATCATCTGAGGTCAGGAGTTCGAGACCAGCCTCGTCAACCTGGTGAAACCTCGTCTCTACTAAAAATACAAAAATTGGCCAGGTGTGGTGGCAGGTACCTGTAATCCCAGTTACTAGGAAGGCTGAGGCAGGAGAATTGCTTGAACCCAGGAGGCGGAGGTTGCAGTGAGCCGAGATCCAGCCGAGGCTGGAGCCATTGTACTCCAGCCTGGGTGAAAAGAGCAAAAGCCCTGTCTCAAAAAAAAAAAAAAAGGAGATCAAGGACCTTTGAGGCCAGTGTGTGGGATGGGCTGTTTATCCACTTGGATGTCAGAGTCACTGAAATGACTGACATGATGCTTTGAGACAAGCAGGGAGGTCAACAGTGAATTACAGCAAGGAGGGAAGTAAATAGTGGCAAGGAGTCAGATGTGGCTTCAAAGGGACTGGCCTTTTCTCGGGAGAAAACAATAAAAGGCCATTTGGAGGCAAGAGTGAGAAGAGAGGAGGACACTAGCCCTGTTATCTAGACCTTGAGGTGTGTGGGGGAGAAAAACCCACCACCACTTGAAAGGATGACAGAAGAAATCACATTTCTCCTTCAGGAATAGCAAGAAAGTTAAAAGAGCTTTCAGAGCTCCGTGACGTCTGGAGGCAGAGAACAGTGAGAGAGGAGGTCAGGCCTGGAGATGTGCAAGACAATTCAGGCTGAACACCCAGTGAGGGACAGGTAGGTTAAGGACAGATTCACTGGAAATGCTGCCTCTGAAATCTTCTAGAAAAATGAGTGTCGCTGGGCGCAGTGGCTCACGCCTATAATCCCAGCACTTTGGGAGACCAAGGCGGGTGGATCACTTGAGGTCAGGAGTTTGAGACCAGCCTGGCCAACATGGTGAAACCTCATCTCTACTAAAAATACAAAAATTAGCTGGGTGTTGGGTGCAGCAAACCAACATGGTACATGTATACCTATGTAACAAACCTGCATGTTATGCACATGTACCCTAGAACTTAAAGTATAATAAAAAAAGAAAAAAGAAAAAAACCTGAGTGTTGTGGTGAGCACCTGTAATCCCAGCTGCTCGGGAGGCTGAGGCATGAGAATCACTTGAACCCGGAGGTGGAGCTTGCAGTGAGCCAAGATCGCGCCACTGCACTCCAGCCTGGGCGACAGAGCGAGACCCTGTCTCAAAAAATAAATTTTTTTTTAAAAAAAGCAAAAAAAAAAGAAAAATGTGTGTCCCAGGTCTTTTGATTTCTTGGAGGTGTCATTTTTATGTTACATTAAAATAAGCATGAATATGTAATTGTTCAAAAGCAAATTTACATGGCCTTTAATGTAAAAGTAAGAGCCTTCAAAGATATTTTAGGCCATGCTCCCAGATCCTTCTCGGGTGAAGGGTTGGAGGGAGGTATTTGTATTTTTAATCAGAAAGTGAAAAGCTCCCAAGATCAAAGGTGGGATCTGGAAAGGAGCTTCAGATCCTGTGTCAGAGACTGAGTTAGCCTGGAAACAGAGTTGCTCACCTAGAGCCCTTCCCATCATAGATTCTGCCTCTTTTCACTAGACCGTCTGAAGGGCAAGTCCCAGATCACCAGCGGATTCTGTTTTACGGATTAGGACTTGATCTCACTTCCTCTCTGGGCTTGAGTCTCCTATCTCCAAGATGGGCCTCCCTGGAGCAATGTAGGGCCCAGCTAAAGAGACAGGGAGTGAGTGAGATGGGAGGATCCCAGCCTGGCACCCCCACTCTTTCTTCACTCTGCATCCCTCTCAATTTCTTCCCCTTCTACCTCTTCAGAGTCTGCCTGGGCCAGCTTGGTTGCTTTGTTAACAAGGCTAAGGGAAGGGGTGAGACTGGAGGAGCTTAGACTGGAGGTCAGAACTTCCAGGGGACTCTCCTTTTTTTTTTTTTTTTTTTTTTTTTTTGAAATGGAGGCTTACTCTGTCCCCCAGGCTGGAGTGCAGTGGCGCAATCTCGGCTCACTGCAACCTCCGCCTCCTGGGTTCAAGTGATTCTCCTGCCTCAGCCTCCTGAGTAGCTGGGATTACAGGTGCCTGCCATTACGCCCAGCTAATTTTTTAGTATTTTTAGTAGAGACAGGGTTTCACCATGTTGGCCAGGCTGGTCTCGAACTCCTGATCTCATGATCCACCCATCTCGGCCTCCCAAAGTGCTGGGATTACAGGCATGAGCCACCGTGCCCGGCTGCCCGGGGAATCTTCTAATAGTCTTAGGACGGCTTAGCTGGCCTGGGCCCACCTCCCTTACCACCTGCCCCCTGCACTGACAATCATGTTCAGTCATCCAGGAGATGATGGAGAGGCTGGTCAGGCCTCCTGGAAAGGGAGGAAGAGGGCCCTAGCTGGAGAGATTCATCAGCAGAAGCCAGGGAGGAGACACAGACCCTTGCTCCCTGACACTCCTCAGGGCCAGCATGGGGCA
This sequence comes from Rhinopithecus roxellana, assembly GCF_007565055.1. Lineage (NCBI taxonomy): Eukaryota > Metazoa > Chordata > Mammalia > Primates > Cercopithecidae > Rhinopithecus > Rhinopithecus roxellana. The sequence goes on along the minus strand of NC_044552.1, from coordinate 36,074,577 downwards.
GGAGTTTAGCTGGGAGGAGGCAGAGGCAGCTGGCGAGATAGATGTGGCAGAGCTCCAGGAGTGGTACAAGAAGTTTGTGATGGAGTGCCCCAGCGGCACACTCTTTATGCATGAGTTTAAACGCTTCTTCAAGGTCACAGACGATGAGGAGGCCTCCCAGTACGTAGAGGGCATGTTCCGAGCCTTCGACAAGAATGGGGTAAGGCACCCTGAAGGGAAGGAATGGTAGCCAGTCCACCTGGCGCCTTCCTCCACGAGTGTCCTCAGGGAGAGCTCCCAGTTCCCCACTCCTTCTGCTCTTTCTCTACTCTTCTTTCCACTGCATCTCTCGTTACCTTTTCTGTGTCACTCCCCAAACCCTTCTGTCTCTTCTCTTCATTTTGTCGCTTTCCATCTTATCTGTCTCTCCTTCCCTCCCTCTATCTCTCAGCTGTCGGCTGATGCTCCCTGTGTCCTCTTCTTGAGAGCTGAAGGGGGACTGGCAGACAGTCCAGGTCCTCTCTTTGTGTACTTTTGGCCAAGACTCTGCAGCCAATGACTGGGTTTTCACATCTGCCAGAGACCCTGTCACTCTAAACACTAGGAGCAAAAGAGATGTTCCAAATGGGATGAGGTATCTTAGCATGGGCTATGAGCTCCCTCTTGTTGGGGTTCTTTGAACTGAGACTGGTCAGATTCTCCCTGTCAAGAATGCTGGAGGAGGCTCCTGCATGGATTGGGAGACTGAGAGGATGACTGCAAAAGCCCCTTACAGCTCTTAAAGTCCAGGAAGGTTTCATGAAATCATTCAGACCAGAGTTTCTCTAAGCCCCCAATGTCACTAGCAGCTAAGAAGGTAACACACCTTGTAAATTCACCTGGGGGATTGAATTTTAAATTTCAATTCAGTTACAAAACCCCTTGATTATTTAAGGTTATCCAGTTCAGTGCCCTGGCAATCCTGCAAACCACTGGATTTGCCTCAAATACCTATTTAATCTGGAGAAAGCATCAGTATTCCACTTCTCAGTGCGTGGAGAATTTAGCTTTCTAAGCTGAATCACTGGGAATGCCACTTCAGGTCTCATCCTGTTGCTGGTACCAGTCAGTGCACATCCCCACAGTGCCTGTCCCGGGACAGGAGGGTGAGGTCAGCATCTTCAATTCAACAGAACCTCCTCAGAGATGAACCCCATTGACCACCCCACAGGGCACAGAGCCAGTTTCGGGCTTCTTAGCACTCCCCCTCTCCTCGGTCTCCTCTGAGTCAGCAGCAACCCTGGGTGGGAGGGGCAGACTTTTGTTATTCCAAATTAAATGATGAGAAAGCTGGGCAAAAGGAAATGAATCGATTTGCCCAAGGTCTTAAGTGCTCCTGCTTAGAAGGCAGGTTTTTTAAAGAGAGAAGATGAGTTTTTAAAATAATTGATGATTTTTTAAAATGTCTTAAGAAAAGTAAACAAATATATCAGGTCATAAATAATAAGACTCATTTAAGTCCATCAATCTTCCCCAGATTCATCTAAAAATCAGTACAATCATGATTTAAGATCGAAAAGGGCTGATTAAGCCCCTAGGCATATAGTGGTACTCCTTATGCCTCATCTCTTCTTATAAATCGGCATATCATGTTCATCAGTGTTTTTTCCTTTTCGGATAACTTCTTAATTTTGCTATGATTCTAAATTTACAGAAAAGTTATAAGAATTATACAAGTAACTCCCATATGCAATTTATCCAAATTTCCCCAGTTAATTACATTTTATCTCATTTACTTTATCATTCTGCCTCTCTATATACACATACATATATGTAATATATCCTATAAGTATATATACATATACATGATACATAATTTATACATATACAGAATATAGACATATACTTTTTTTAAGAGAAAGTTACAGATATCATACCTATTTATCCCTAAGTATTTCAGTGTGTATTTTCTTTTTCTTTTTGGTTTTTGAGACAGGGTCTCGCTCTGTCACCCAGGCTGTAGTACAGTGCATGATCTCAGCTCTTTGCAGCCTCTGATTTCCGAGGCTCAAGGGATCCTCCCACCTCAACCTCTCAAGTAGCTGGGATTACAGGTGTGCACCACCATGCCTGCTAATTTTTGTATTATTTACTTATTTATTTTGGTAGAGACAGAGTCTTACCATGTTGCCCAGGCTGAAGTGCAGTGGCACGATCTCAGCTCACTGCAATCTCCACCTCCCGGGTTCAAGCGATTCTCGTGCCTCATCCTCCCGAGTAGCTAGGATTATAGGTGCGCGCCCCCATGCCTGGCTAATTTTTGTATTTTTAGTAGAAACAGGATTTTACCATGTTAACCAGGCTGGTGTCGAACTCCTGACCTGAAGTGATCCGCCCACCTCGGCCTCCCAGAGTGCTGGGATTACAGGCATGAGCCGCTGCACCCGGTCAGCTTTCTTTCTTTTTTCCTTTTTCTTTTCTTTATTTTATTTTATTTTATTTTATTTTTTGAAATGGAGTGCAGTAGTGTGATCTCGGCTCACTGCAACCTCCACCTCCCAGATTCAAGCGATTCTCCTGCCTCAGACTCCCCAGTAGCTGGAACTACAGGCGAGTGCCACCACGCCCAGCTAATTTTTGTATTTTTAGTAGAGACGGGGTTTCACCATGTTGGCCAGGATGGTCTCCATCTCTTGACTTCATGATCCGCCAGCCTCAGTCTCCCAAAGTGTTGGGATTACAGGCATGAGCCACTGCACCCGGCCTTCCTTTTTCTTTGTTTGTTGTTGTTTTTTGTTTTTTGGTTTTTTTTTTTTTTTTTGGTGTGATCACACATTGCATTTACCTGTTGTATCCTCCTTAGTCTTCTTTAACTTGGAACCTTTAATCTCAGCTTTTCTTTTTTATTTGGCTGTGACATTGTTGAAGACTGCGCACCTCCATGCCTGGCTGAATTATGTGGTAGGACACCCCACAATTGGTGTTTGCCTGAATTGGCAGAATTGCCACTGATGTGATGTTGTGTCCTCGGTGCATCATATCATCAGGTATAAGATGTCAGCTTGTCCCGTCACTGGCACAGTTAACTTTGATCACTTGGTTAAGGTGATATCTGCCATGTTTCAACACTGTAAAGTTACTATTTTTTTTCTTTGTAATTAATAAGCATCTCATAGGGATATACCTTAAGACTAAGTAAATATCCTATTGTTCAGTCAAATTTTCTACTGGCTTTGGCATCTGTTGATAATTTTCTAACCCCACCACCCCTTCTCTATTTACTAGTTGGCGTTCCACTGTAAGGAAGAGCCTCCCTAGAACATGTTTTTAAGTTCCTCTCTCAGGGACTGAGTCTTCTTTCCCGCTTAGTCTTTGTCTCCAAACCTACACCTAACTCCATTCCCCTTTATATCGAGGAGTGTCATTTCTGAACAATCGGTCTGAGATTTCTAAAGCAAATCAAATCAAAAGAGTTTATGGATCTGGTTCACATGTGAAAATCTGAGGTGATGGAAACTGGTTTGGTGGAGACAAAGGTGTAGGAACACCTCATCTCTGCCACTCTCCCTTGCAACTCTGGTGGTTGCCCTATGACCGCCTAGAATGGAAGAAAGGGGAGGGTCAAGATCAAATGTCATTTGGGATTCTTGTATAACATGCATTGAGGTCAGGGCTGGTGCACAAATGTGGCCAATTCAAGGAGAAACAGGGCAGATAATCCCACAGAGCCGGTGACACGCCCATCCTATTCCTGAGTAGACAGCCATTTCCATCACTCTCAGGCCTCTGTGGGTAATTGGAGCTGACAAGGTCCCATGCACAGCAGATGAGATTAATCTCAGCTGGAAGTTTCCCAGAAATGGTCCTGGGGTTTCCAATAACCTCTCAGATGAGATCACTTGTCTAGAGATCACTCTGGAATATGTCTCATATAAGGCAAGGAGTCATAGAAACTGAATCATGTTGAGAGGATGTTGTAGGAACAGAAGTTTTGGGACAAAGAATGAGGAAGACTGGAGATCTAGAGAGTGGGGATTTGTGGTGGTTTCAGGTTTTTTGTTTTTGTTTCTCTTCTCTTGGCATCCCCAAGCACTAGGCTCATTTGCTGGACAGAAATAGATCTTAAGTGGAGACTGCAAGTTTTTCCTACTTGATGAACTGGAGGAGATGTGTGCCTGGAAAAGCTCTGCCACTTGCTGGCTGGGTGGCCTGGGAACCTCTGGGTCCCGGACTCCTCATCCATAAAATGGGGATAATAACTCATCCTCATTAAATAAGAAACACAAGTTTGCTTTGTGGTAAGCTTAATAAATAACAACTACTCAAGAAAATAGCCTTTTAAAGAACTGACAACCACTGCCAAGTGTCTACCCTAAAAAAAAATACCAGAGATGTAAGAAAAGGTATACATGCAAAAAAAAAGTTCATTGTGTAATGGAAAATATTAGAAATATGTTAAACAAAGGGAATGTTCAGTACCCCCTCCCCACCAAAAAAGAAAACATGGAAGTTGACATTTTAAATAATTTTTAAAGACATGAGAAAATGTTACATGAAAATGAAGGAAACAAAATTATAAATATAATCTGACCTCAATTAGGTAAGTATATGACGGGGAGTATGGAGACCATGTATTTATAGGAATTACATAAAAGATATGAATAGAACACTTCAGGTACTAAAGTAAGCTCGTTTTGTTTTCTTCTTAGCTTTTCCTTAGGCTTCTTGTTGTTTCCTTCATTTTCTGCCATTTCTCCTGTTGCTCAAACCTTGTTCACCCAGGCACCCCTTGATCTGGGGCTGGGGCTCCTGAGTGTCCTGACCCAGTGGGACAGAAGTGCTCTGCTCTGGGCCATCGGTGTCATTTCCGATAACAAAGTCAAGTGAATGACAGGCACTCCTGGTTCCACTTATTTATTTTTTATTTGGAGAGTGGAGGTCCCAACCCTGGAATAAGTGAGCACCTGTAAGTGAGACACTGGCACAGCTAACCCACTGCAGCCACCAACAGCAGCAGCAGCCTGTCACCCCAAATGCATTTGGAGAAGAAAGCAAGAATATATCCTCTTTCTTGTTTACTGCTTTAGAAATCATTATTGCTGCCGGGCGCCGTGGCTCAAGCCTGTAATCCCAGCACTTTGGGAGGCCGAGACGGGCGGATCACGAGGTCAGGAGATCGAGACCATCCTGGTGAACACGGTGAAACCCCGTCTCTACTAAAAATACAAAAACTAGCCGGGCGAGGTGGTGGGCGCCTGTAGTCCCAGCTACTCGGGAGGCTGAGGCAGGAGAATGGCGTAAACCCGGGAGGCAGAGCTTGCAGTGAGCTGAGATCTGGCCACTGCACTCCAGTCCGGGCGACAGAGCGAGACTCCACCTCAAAAAAAAAAAAAAAAAAAAAAAAAGAAATCATTATTGCTGCCGCATTTCTGTTACAAGAAGTTTCTGTTGTTTCTTGGTGAGAGTCACCTTACAAGTAGACTGTGCCTCTCTCCCTTCCTCTGCTCAGTTAGCATCTGAGCTCTGTGCTTCCCCCACCCTTCCTGGATGGGCTGGAGTCACAGGCCTGTTGTTCAGTGTAATGTACACTGGAACTTAGAAGTGTGTAGGGCTGGAGACACTGCCTGTCTGCCTCTCTCTGACTTGGGGTGAATGAGAATGCAGAGGAAAATTTCAACATGGGCTCTGCTTTCTAATCTCCTTCAAAACTGTCTTAGTCCCAAATTCAGATCAAGTCCGTCATTGACTAATTGATTCATGAATATCTATTGGCTTCCAGCTCTGGCTGTAAGTGGCACTGTGCTAGGCATGGAGGAGAAACCCAAGCAATGTCAACCCCTCTCTTTTCCCCAGGAGCATATAATGTGGTTAGAGAACGAGACATTTAGGAAACAGTTAAGTGACAATGCCAGAGAAAGTCCCAAGCTGTGTAGAATAGACAGTAGATGCTGAGGATGTTAGAATGGGGAGGGAGAGAGCACTATGGCTGAATAGATCAGAGAACGAAGGCTTCCTGGAGGAGGGGACCCTTGAGCTCAGCCTTGAAGGATGGGTAGGCTTGGGTGATCACAGAAAATGAGAAGAGAGAATGTTCTCTAGGCTGGGTGTGGTGGCTCATGCCTGTAATCCAAACATTTTGGGAGGCCAAGAAGGGAGGATCACTTGAGCCCAAGAGTTTGAGACCAGCCTGGGTAACGTAGTGAGACCCTGTTTCTAAAAATAAATAGACAGATGATTGATAGATAGATAGATAGATAGATAGATAGATAGATAGATAATGTGATACAGACGATAGATAGATAGATAGATAGATAGATAGATAGATAGATAGATAGATAGATAGATAGATAGATAATAGAATGTTCTCTACCCCAAGGGTGGAGAAAGGCTTGAGCAAAGATGCAGAGGCCACATGGATTAAAATGAGGAGGAGAAGCCCTGTGTTTGCAGGGATGAATGACATATGCTCTGGGGAGGTGGGCTGTGCCCTCAGCAGCATCCACATCTAATGCAGGACAACACCATTGACTTCCTGGAGTACGTGGCAGCCCTGAATCTCGTGCTGAGAGGCACCCTGGAGCACAAGCTGAAGTGGACCTTCAAGATTTATGATAAGGATGGCAATGGCTGCATCGACCGCCTGGAGCTACTCAACATTGTGGAGGTTAGTGTCTCTGCCCATGGGCCCGCAGCCTGGGCACTTGAGCACTGCTGGAGCTCTGAGGGTTGGCTGCAAGTGGCCAGCGGGGACTGAAGAAGAGGCCTTGAAATCATTCTGAGTGTGTTTCCTGTGTTCTCGTTCTGAGTGTGTACTTTCTAGTGGAATTAAGCTAGAAATCAATCACAAAAGATTATTAGAAAATCCCCATCTGTTTGGAAATTAGGCAGTAGACTTCCACATACTCCATGGATCAAAGAAATACTTTCCCTCTCTTTGTGTATCCCCACATGTGTATCCCCATCTCTCTCTCTCTCTCTCTCTCTCTCTCTCTCTCTGTCACACACACACGGCAAGTGTCTTAAATTGAAAAATAGCGCAAGCATGATATACTACAACTTGTGAAATGCAGCTAAAGCTGAACCTGCAGAAAAATTTATAGATTTAAAATGTACATATTAGAAAATAAGACTTAAAATGCATACATTAGGAAATAGAGGCTGGATGCAGTGGCTCATTCCTGTAATCTCAGTACTTTGGGAGGCTGAGGTGGGAGGATTGCTTGAGCCCAGGAGTTCAAGACCAACCTGGAAAACAAAGGGAGACCCCATCTCTACAAAAAGTTTAAAAATTATCCAGGCTTGGAGGTACATGCCTGTAGTCCTAGCTACTTGGGAGACTGAGCTGGGAGGATTGCTTGAGTCAGGAGTTGGAGGCTGCAGTAAGCTATGATCATGCCACTGCATTCCAGCTGGGGCAACAAAGTAAGATCCAGTCTCAAAAAAAGAAAAGAAAAGAAAAGAAAATATATATTAGGAAATAATTAGAAAATGTATACTATATTAGAAAATAAGACTTTATATATTAGAAAATCAATGATCTAAGAGGCCATCTCAGGAAATTAGAAAAAAGGAAGAGTAAATTAAGGCCAGGTGCAGGGACTCACACATGTAATCCCAGCACTTTGGGAGGCTGAGGTGAGTGGATCACTTGAACCCAGGAGTTCAAGATCAGCCTGGGCAACATAGTAAGACCCCATCTCTACAAAAAATACAAAAAAAATTAACTGGGCATGGTGGTATGCACCTGGTCCCAACTACTCCAAAGGCTGAGGTGGGAGGATTGCCTGAGCCTGGGAGGTCGAGGCTACAATGAGCTGTGATTGTGCCACTGCACTCCAGCCTGAGCAACAGAGTGAAAACCTGTCAAAAAAAAAAAAAAGGTAAAATAAACCCTTGTCTGGGAGCAGTGATGGCTCACACCTGTAATACCAGCACTCTGGGAGGCCGAGGTGGGAAGAACACAAGGTCATGAGATCGAGACCATTCTGGCTAACATGGTGAAACCCAGTCTCTACTAAAACTACAAAAAACTAGCCGGGCGTGGTGGCAGGTGCCTGTAGTTGCAGCTACTGTGAAGGCTGAGGCAGGAGAATCGCTTGAACCTGGGAGATAGAGCTTGCAGTGAGCCGAGATGGCGCCACTACACTCCAGCCTGGGCGACAGAGCGAGACTCCATCTCAAAATAAATAAATCAATAAATAAAATTAAATCCAAAGATAGTAGAAGAAAGAAAATAAACAGCAGAAATCAATAAAATAGAAAACACAAATGCATGAGAAAAAGTCAAGATCAGAAGTTATTTCTTTTAAAAGACTCACCATCACTCTCTATTAGCAAGAATGATTAAGGAAGAAAAGAAGTGCCTAGTGCATTCCACACTCTGGCGTGTTCCCTGCGTTAGCCAGACCGTCGTTAGCCCTATTTCACAGAGCAAGAAGTTGCTTCATAGAGATTCTGTAATCCGCCCAAATTAGTCTACCTAGAAAGTGCTGGAGCTGGATTTAACCCCTCAGTCTCCCAAGACACGTCGATGAGGCCTACTTTGTGCTGGGCACTGGGCTGGGCAGTGAGGCCATAGAGGTGCATAAGACACAGCTTCTGTCCTCAGGGAACGCCAGCCTGGGAGCTAAGGAAAACCATCATATGTGTCCATCTCTTCCACATTTACATAGTGCTTTCTTTCTTTCTTTCTTTTTTTTTTTTTTTTTTTTTTTTTTTTTTTTTTTTTTTTTTTTTTTTTTGAGACAGAGTCTCGTTTTGTTGCCCAGGCTGAAGTTCAGTGGCACAATCTCAGCTCACTGCAACCTCTTCCTCCTGGGTTCAAGCAATTCTCCTGCCTCAGCCTCCTGAGTAGCTGGGATTACAGGCACCCACCACTGTGCCTGGCTAGTTTTTGTATTTTTAGTAGAGACAGGATTTCACCATGTTGGCCAGGCTGGTCTTGAACTCCTGACCTCAAGTGATGGCCCGCCTCGGCCTCTCAAAGTGCTGGGGTTACAGGCGTGAGCCACAGCGCCTGGCCTACATGATGCTTTCACATAGTTTCACCAGGAGAGGAAACAGGAAAAGGAGAAACCTGGGTTTTTCCCTCCCGTCCATGAGGAGGGAACATGTGTATCCCCATCGTTCTGTTTTACACATGTACAGACACACACATATATAGATACACTGAATTTTCTTCTCTGCACCTCTATTTCTTCCTGTGTAGAATGCGATTTAGACTCATGGTGACTTAAACCTCCCTCATTAGAGGTTTTGGATTTGGGCTTTGCGGCTCACAGTGGAAATGCAAATGGTGTTGGGGTCAGGTGGGGTGTGAGGCCGGGAACTCAGCTGGAATTAGGCCAGTGGGATTCTGAGAGCACCGCCTTAAGACAGGTCAGTTTTGATCTGGATCCAGATTACGTGATCCTAAGACGCATAGCCTGGGAAGCCAGCACTGGGGAAGTGGTGCTGAGGGATGTGGGTCATGGGGGTGAGGGTGAGCTTGCAGGGTCTCCCATCAATGCAACTGAGTTTTCTTTGGCAGGGAATTTACCAGCTGAAGAAAGCCTGCCGGCGAGAGCTACAAACTGAGCAAGGCCAGCTGCTCACGCCCGAGGAGGTCGTAGACAGGATCTTCCTCCTGGTGGATGAGAATGGAGATGGTAAGAGGGGCAGAGATGTGTGGGGGGTGCTGCCCACTCTGCATCACCGCCACTTTCTGGCCTCACATCCTTGGGCAAGACCCCCCACCTTCCAACCCTGAGGTCCTCATCTGTGAGAAGGCTGTGGAGAAGATGACATGAACTAACAAAGGGACTCACGAGCACGTGTTTGTAGGAGCGACTAAAAGTCCTATAGGAGTTGCCGATGGAGGCCAAGTATGCAGAATAGAAAGAATTGGAACTTTGGAGTCAGGCAGGGAGTGATATATTGAGTGTCTTGTCCTGGTCTCAATTTCCTCATCTGGAAAATGGGGATAATAATAGTGGTTGAGAGGAATGAATGGGATAATGTGTTTAAGAGCAGGCATAGGCCGGGCGTGGTGGCTCAAGCCTGTAATCCCAGCACTTTGGGAGGCCGAGACGGGCGGATCACGAGGTCAGGAGATCGAGACCATCCTGGCTAACACGGTGAAACCCCGTCTCTACTAAAAAATACAAAAAACTAGCTGGGCGAGGTGGCAGGCGCCTGTAGTCCCAGCTACTCGGGAGGCTGAGGCAGGAGAATGGCGTAAACCCGGGAGGCGGAGCTTGCAGTGAGCTGAGATCCGGCCACTGTACTCCAGCCTTGGCGACAGAGCGAGACTCCGTCTCAAAAAAAAAAAAAAGAGCAGGCATAGGGTAGGCCTCCATTCAGGCTGCTTGGGCTCTCCTCCCTGTAGTCCAGTGCCCAGCCCCAAGGCTGTGTGGGGAGAGAGCTGGCTTTGAATACACACAGGAGCCCTCCAGATCTCTCAGCTCCACCCAGCATTTCCGTGGGACCGTATGCAAAAATTCAATTCATCTGCAAAGAAAGCCCCCTCCACCTTATTATTATTTTTTTTTTTTTTTGAGACGGAGTCTCGCTCTGTCACCCAGGCTGGAGTGCAGTGGCGCGATCTCGGCTCACTGCAAGCTCCGCCTCCTGGGTTTATGCCATTCTCCTGCCTCAGCCTTCCGAGTAGCTGGGACTACAGGCGCCCATCACCACGCTCGGCTAATTTTTTGTATTTTTAGTAGAGACAGGGTTTCACCGTGTTAGCCAGGATGGTCTCGATCTCCTGACTTCATGATCCAACCGTCTCAGCCTCCCAGAGTGCTGGGATTACAGGCATGAGCCACTGCACCCGGCCTAGAAAGCCCCTTAAAGGTGGCAGGAGACTCCTGGAGATTCAGACACCTGACAAGCCTCAAGCTTGGGGCCTGAGACTGCAGGATAATTGGCATAAGAGATGTAGGCGCATCCTGGGAGCGAGGTCTCCCTTCCTGCCCCCAGACTCAGATCTCCCCTTCTTCTGCATGACCACCTCTCCTCCCCCTTGCTCAGGCCAGCTGTCTCTGAACGAGTTTGTTGAAGGTGCCCGTCGGGACAAATGGGTGATGAAGATGCTGCAGATGGACATGAATCCCAGCAGCTGGCTCGCTCAGCAGAGACGGAAAAGTGCCATGTTCTGAGGGGTCTGGGGCCCCTGCATGACTCCAGGCTCACCCAGGTTTCCAGGGTAGTGGAAGGGTCCCTGGCTCAGCCTGCTCATGCCCACTCTTCCCCTGGTGTGGACTTCCTGGCACCCCCTGTGCAGGGCTGAGTGGGGATGGGGAAGGGCTGCTGGGTCTGAAGTGGCCAACAGGGCATAGTCCATTTTGGAGGATTCCCTGGGATGGTGAAGGGAACTGGGTTACTTTTCCCATTCAGCTGTTCCCGGGAGAAGTATGCCTTGGCTTGGTGGTTGTGGGGTTCCCACGGTTTCTAGGTGTTCTCAGTTGGAAGCAGGAGCCAACTGAGGGGTGAGGGTCCCACAGACCAAATCAGAAATGAGAACACAAAGACTGGTAGGAGGCAGGCGTGGTAGGGTATTGAGACTGAAGAAAAGGCAGGAGTGTTGGGAAGCAGGGGGCGGCAATAATTTTCCAACTTCCAGGATGCTGAGGGGCGTTAATGGGGAGGAATCTGGCCTTCTCCCGAAGGCATCCTCACCAGTGGTGTCAACAGGAAAAATGGAAGCAAATACGCTGCAGGCTGTAGTCTTTCTGCCTTTGGAAGGGTCAGCTGTGCTTAAAGGGGCTGTTTCAGCTCTGCCTGGGCGCTGCTCCGGGACCCCCTGCTGCCAACCCACCATTCCCCCAACAATCCTCCCTTTCCATCCACGTCCCCCACTATGGACCTTCCACAACTCCCAGCCATAAGCCGAATGTTTCTCTTTAAAGGATGGAGAAAACTTCTGTCTGTCTCTGGCAAGAATTGGGGGCCTGCCGACTGGGGTTCATGGGCCGGACTTTGCTTCTAATAGCTGTGTGACCCAAGACAGCCACTTCTCCTCCCTAACCTCGGTTATGTCTCAGCGGCACAGTGAGCAGGTCGGACTAGGCGAGCAGTTTGGATTATTATATTTTTAGATGTGGAATTATTTTTTGTTATATAAACTCTTATGTGTAACTCCAGTATAGAAACTAGATTAAAAGGGAGTCTCTCTGGTTGAAAGGGGGTCTGAGTACCCTCTGGAACTGGAGGCACCTCTGAAAAAAGCAAACTGAAAACCAGCGCCCTGGGTCACTGTTACTCCTATAAGACAGTTTAAAGTGAGACCTGGAAAAACATTTGCTTTATCTTGAATAGATAGGTTGTTATGTTGGTGTATAAAAAATAAAACCAACTATTAAACCTGCGACTTCGTAGGCGTGCTATTTCATATGATATTCGTATAAAATTTCCTTTAGACACCAATTTGGTAAAAAAATAATTGATTAGAAAAACATTGGCCAGGCGCAGCAGCTCATATCTGTAATCCCAGGACTTTGGGAGGCCGAGGTGGGTGGATCACCTGAGGTGAGGAGTTCAAGACCAGCCTGACCAACATGGTGAAACCCCATCTCTACTAAAAATACAAAAAAACAAAAAATTAGCTGGGCGCGGCGGCAGGTGCCTGTAATCCCAGCTACTCGTGAGGCCGAGGCAGGAAAATCACTTGAACCCGGGAGTTGGAGGTTGCAGTGAGCCAAAATCACGCCATTGCACTCCAGCCTCAGTAACAAGTATGAAATTCCATCAAAAAAAAAAAAAAAAAAGAGAAACAGAGAAAGAGAAAGAGAAAAAGAAAGGAAGGGAGGAAGGAAAGGAGGGAGGGAGGGAGGGAAGGAGGGAAAGACAGAAAGAAAGAAAGAGAAAAGCAAAGCAAAGCAAAGCAAGTGGGCCAGGTGCGGTGGCTCATGCCTGTAATCCCAGCACTTTGGGAGGAAGAGGTGGGCGGATCACCTGAGGTAGGGAGTTGGAGACCAGCCTGACCAACTTGGTGAAATCCCGTCTCTACTAAAGCGACAAAATGAACCAGGTGTGGTGGCATGTGCCTCTAATCCCAGTTACTTGGGAGGCTGAGGCAGGAAAATCGCTTGAACCCTGGAGGCAGAGGTAGCAGTGAGCCAAGATCGCCCCATTGCACTCCAGCTTGGGCAACAAGAGTGAAACTCCATCTCAAAAAAAAATATATATATATATATGCGTGTGTGTGTGTGTGTATCCAGGTGGGACACAGACATGCCCCAAATTATGAAGAAGGTATGTGAATGACATTAAGGGATGTCCCAATTACATGCAGACACTTTCCCAGCTCTGACCTTCAGGATTTCCCGACAGGCAGCCAGCCAAAGGAGCAGAAATGTCAACTCCCTTTTTCTTTCTGTCTGAACCAACATTCAGACAGAACGACCTCTATCTCTACCTTCTTTCCATGTCTGTTGCTCAGTCCCTGGCTGACTTCCTTGTCTGGGGAGGTCCAAGTGGTGGACAGGACATGAGCAAAATGCACCCCCTCATCCTCCCAGTGGGGCACTCTCTGACTTGGTATTTTACTTATTTTCCCCCTCATTTTCTCTCTCCCACTTCTGAATGTATTTATGTATTTATTTATTGGAGACAGGATCTGGCTCTGTTACCCAGGCTGGAGTGCAGTGGCGCAATCTTAGCTCATTGCAACCTCCGCCTCCCAGGCTCAAGCGATTCTCCCAACTCAGCATCCTGAGTAGCTGGGACCACAGGTGCACACCACCACGGCCAGCTAATTTTTCTATTTTTTTGTAAAGACAAGGTTTTACCATGTTGGGCAGGCTGGTCACAAATTTCTGTGCTCCAGTGATCCACCCACCTCAGCACCCATCCCAAAGTGCTGGGATTACAGGCATTAAGCCACCATGCCTGGCTTCCTCTCCTGAATTTTCATTTACTCCCCACACCTCCCCCACACCCAGCTGAAGTGAAGACTCAAAGCCCAGAAGAAAGAGCATCTTTGAAAAAATGGTTACAGCTGCTCCAGCCTCTGTGTCTCCCCAGGTTCCTGCAGCAACCAGGTAGCTGTAATTCAGGGACAGAACCAAGAAAACTTGCCTTGGACAGGTAGAGATAGATCTCTGAGTTGGGTTTTTCATTGCTGTTGTTTTGTTTTGTTTTGTTTTGTTTTTCTGAGATGGATTCTCGCTCTATAGCCCAAGCTGGAGTGTAGTGGCGTGATTTCGGCTCACTGCAAGCTCTGCCTCCCAGGTTCACGCCATTCTCCTGCCTCAGCCTCCAGAGCAGCTGGGACCACAGGCACCTGTGACCATGCCTGGCTAATTTTTTTGTCTTTTAGTAGAGACGGGGTTTCACCATGTTAGCCAGGATGGTCTCAATCTCCTGACCTCGTGATTCGCCCACCTCGGCCCCCCAAAGTGCTGGGATTACAGGTGTGAGCCACCGCGCCCAGCCTGAGTTGGGTATTCTTAAAGTTGAGATGTGCAAAGATGCGGATGGGGCTCACCTGTAACAGACTGTCCCACTTCCCAACTGGTATCAGGTGTCACTGCAGCAAGAGGGATTTAGGTTAGACCAGGGATAGATTATTTGCAATGAGCAATGAGCCGCAGATCTGTGGGGAGCCATGGAGCACCATATGTCACCAAGGAGGGGAAGTATGAGGGACTTGTGCAGGCTTTTCTGAAAACATATGGATTTCTTCTCGAGAAATGAAGATTTTCTGCAGATCCACCCACCCTCTTTCACGTTTTGGCCAACACCAAACCTTCCCAGAGTGAATGCATGCACATGCATTCAGATTCAGATCTACATTGTCATCTAAATATTCCACCCTTTTTTTCTTTTTATTTATTTTTTTGAGACAGGGTCTCACTCTGTTGTCCAGGCTGGAGTGCAGTGGTGTGATCCCGGGTCACTGCAACCTCTGCCTCCCGGGTTCAAGCAATTCTCCTGCCTCAGCCTCCCAAGTAGCTGGGATTACAGGCACTCGCCACCATATCTAGCTAATTTTTGTATTTTTAGTAGAGATGGGGTTTCACCACGTTAGCCAGGCTGGTCTCGAACTCCTGACCTCAGGTGATCTGCCCACCTCAGCCTCCAAAAGTGCTGGGATTACAGGCATAAGCCACCGCTCCCAGCCCCCTTTTTCCTTTTTGAAGAGGGGTCTCACTATGTTGCCTGGGTTTGTCTTGAACCCCTCGGCTCAAACAATCCTCCCACCTCAGCCTCCTGAGTATTGGGGATTACAGGCATTTACCACCACACTTGGCAAAACATCCCATCCTTATCTTGCTAGTAGGATTATAAATCTCTTGAAGGAGCTGTGTTTGTTTTTTTTCCCTTACTGGGGCCCTAGGAGGTACTCCCTAAAAACAGATATGGTGATTCTTACTGTTTTAAATTTGTTAAAATTTAAATTCCAAGGGATACCCCAAATTTGCACATAAGAATGCTCCTGGCCGGGCGCGGTGGCTCAAGCCTGTAATCCCAGCACTTTGGGAGGCCGAGACGGGCGGATCACGAGGTCAGGAGATCGAGACCATCCTGGCTAACACTGTGAAACCCCGTCTCTACTAAAAAAAATACAAAAAAACTAGCCGGGCGAGGTGGCGGGCGCCTGTAGTCCCAGCTACTCCGGAGGCTGAGGCAGGAGAATGGCGTGAACCCGGGAGGCGGAGCTTGCAGTGAGCTGAGATCCGGCCACTGCACTCCAGCCTGGGTGACAGAGCGAGACTCAGTCTCAAAAAAAAAAAAAAAAAAAAAAAAAAGAATGCTCCTGTCCACATCACACAGCCCCCCACATGTGACACATACATCACAGAGAATGCACCTCCAACCACCCCACATGCATCACCTTCTTCTCCACATTCAACCCCGAAGCACTCTTTCGTGTTCAAAGTCAAAGACCACCTCTGTGATACCGTCTCTGAGTCAGACGCCTGTAGGTGTCTCCTACAGAAATGTGTTCATAAGTTCTCTTAGCATGTTTTATTATAATGATGTTTGTCTGTATGTCTCACCATTAGCCTATGAGTTCCTTGAGGATGAAAACTGTCTTCTCTGTACATCTAACTTCTAGCATTAGTACATAGTAGGTGCTCAGTAAATGCTTGTTGAAGGGAGGCGTGAATCAAATGCAAAGCACACAAGTAGGCTCCAGGGTCCCCGGGGCAGAATGGATGTGTGATTGCAGTACTGGGATTGAAGCTGCAGCCACCGGATCTGCAGGATTCCATAGGAGGCCTGGGAAAGCTCAGCTCTGCCTCAGAGAGTCCACATCCAGAAGAGCATGGAGAAGCTCAGTGGAGAAAGCTGGGAAAAGCTGGGAGAGGAGCCAGAAGGGCTAGGGGGTCACCGGACAGCAGAGGGGTGCTGAACAATGCCCCCAGCAGGGAGTGCTGCAGTCAGCCCTCACTCAGAGGGGCCAGGAACCATCTTTCACTGTTCCTGGCTCTGGGCTCCCACTGCTGCCTCTCTGCTGCCACCATGTACCCCAAAGAGGCGAGCTAAGCCTCTGAGTTTAGTAGATTCTATCTAGGGTTAAGACAAGAGCAACACCACCAGTCACCACCATACTACCCCACCCGCTAGTGCAGAAGCAGCTGGGCGGTGCGCTCAGCCGGCTGCCTCAGCGGCCTCGTTGTCAGCCCCCTCCTCATCTTGCTCGCCATTCTGGAGCCTGCGCACAATGCGGGTAAGGTCCAAGCTTCGTGTCAGTGTGTCCAGAAGCATCTGGTCCTTCTGGACGCCCTCTATAAACTCTTCCAGGGAGAGTTCCCCTGGGGTAGAGAGAAAGGGAATCAGAGGCAGGAGGGTGTTCATTTCTGCAGTCCAGAGCACAGAACCGGGTTCTTGCCAGGGGCAGGGACAGAGCCCAGGCGAGGAGAAGCGACCTGCAGGTGCAGCAGGCAGAGGCACCCAGAGCCCAGATTCTGGTCCAGGGGCCCATAAAAGCCAACTTTGTGGCTGGGGCAGGTGGAGGAGGTGACTAGCCCGGGGACATTTGGGCCTCCTCCTCCCCTCCTTCCCCTCTCCTCTAGTGAACTTCCACCCCTCACGACCCCACATCCACGGTGACCCCTCCCCTGGGGAGCCCCTCCTCGGCCCGCTCACCATCCCCGTTGACGTCAATCTTGGAGAACACTGTATCGGTGAACTCCTCTGCGGTCATGGCGGTA
Organism: Rhinopithecus roxellana; assembly: GCF_007565055.1. Lineage (NCBI taxonomy): Eukaryota > Metazoa > Chordata > Mammalia > Primates > Cercopithecidae > Rhinopithecus > Rhinopithecus roxellana. Next base: position 36,057,478 of record NC_044552.1, on the reverse strand, counting down.
TCGCTGCAGGGGTTAATGGCGCGAATGGCCTGGGAGGGAAGAAGGGGCAGAAGCGAGAGGGGCCCATCCTTATCCTATCTCAGGGGTGGGAGTGGGGACGGTCAGAGCTGGTGCGGCTCCCAAGAGCAGTGAGCAGTAGAGTGCAGGGTACCCGGGGGCCTAGGCAGAGCTGGAACTCAAGAGTCAAACTTCTATCAACTGAGGCCCAGGAAGGCAAGGAACGTGGCCTGGGTCACGCAGCTGGTAAGGTCCACAGCTGCCACTAGGATCCTCAGTCCCACATCCTGTCTCAATCCTGAGATTGCTGTTCTAACCCTGGGCTCTCAGCTCCAGGTCCCACCCAGGCCGCTGCCCCCAGCCCTGGCCGGGCCCTCTGCACCTGGATGATGGTGAGCAGCTCGTCGCGGTCAATGCAGCCGTTGCCGTCTACATCATAGAGCTTGAAGTACCAGCGGAGCTTCTGTTCCACCTTTCCCTTGAGGACCAGGCTGAGCGCCGCCACATACTCCATGAAATCAATGTAGCCGTCCTGGGCGAGGGGCGCGGCCGTCGTGAGCCCACCCGGGCTCCGCCCACTCCGTCCTCAGGCCCCGCCCATCATAACCCAAGGCTCCACCCATCTCGGCTAGCCCCAAGAGATGCTGAGGGGAGCCCCAGACCCTAGGAGATGCGGCCAGGGAGGCCAGCCCTGTCTCCGCCGTGACCTGTCAGTCTTCCTAGACGCCCTGTATAGCCCAGCCTGCCTACCTCAGAGGCTGCCAGGCAAATCCAATAAGCCAGCCCCCACTGGGGTGTGAATGGCTATGACGCTGTCTGTTCACAGGCATCTGGATTTTAGCGGGCGCTGCCTGCTTCCCTGTGATTGTCAAGCATGAGCCTTTCCAGTTAGGGGAAATGCGAGACGTGTGCGTAGGTGAGAGGAGGAAGAACTGCACCCCCAGGGATGGGAGCGTGGTTTGGGTGAGCTTTTGGGAGTTTCTCACCCTGCCGCCTGAGGGGCTTAGGCCCCGCGTAAGGCCTTAACCACTCTGAGCCCCACCGTGGGCTCATTCAGTCCCAGCCCACTCCCCAGGGCTGTCATCAGAACAGAGTCCACAGAGGCCCCTAGACAGCACTGGTTGAATAAGCAAGAAAACTGCTAAAGAGGTTTCCTCTTGGGGAGGGGACACCGGTTGAGGATACTTCTGCTGTTCATTTTTTATCTTTCTGTATTGTTGGAAATTTCTATGATGAGCTGGATTGCTTTTGCAGTTTTTTTGTTTGTTTTTTATGTCTGAAAAGGGGCAATGGAAAAGGTGTGGATTTTTGTGCCAGAAAGACCTAAATCACCTTGGATAAGTCTCACGACCTTGAGTCTCCGTTTTCCCAGTTATAAAATGGAATGACAGTGTGCACTTTTTAAGGTTGTGGTATGCATTAGATTCAATGAAAATATATAGCAATACTAACAGTTTTTTAGTACACTCCATGGACTTCCTAGACTGACAGCTTTATTCACTTTACTCATTTAATCTCACGGCCACCCCCAAGAGGTGAGTATTTTTGTCTCTAGTTTGAATGAGAAAGTCAAAGTTGAGAGAGATTAGGCCACACAGCTAGTGAATGACAAAGCCTCGCCTAGAAAACTGGGTCTCCTGAATCATCCTATACCAGTACTCAAATGCAGATGGAGATCTACATAGATTTGCGTGCACCTGTGTGATTGTCAGACAAACCCAAGCCCAGACAAACATTTGAAGTAAGCAAAGCAAATGCCTGTCCCCCAGGTCTCACTCCCCGCTCACGTTCTGTACTCCCCAGCCCTGCACATCCCAAAGATACAACCATTTTTTTAGTGCAGGGGCTGGCAAACTTTTTCTATAAAGAACCAAAGAGTAAATATGCAGCTTTGCAGCCACACACCCTCTGTCATTTTATGTGAAAGCAGCCATAGACAATTGTCTATGTAAATAAATAGATGTGGTGAGTTCTAATAAAACTTCATTTACAAAAACAGGCCTGTGTGCTGTCGTTTGCCTATCCCTGTTTTGTTTAACTCCTCTCTGTATCAAAAGTTCTGACTGGGCACAGTGGCTCACACCTGTAATCCCAGCACTTTAGGAGGCTGAGGCAGGTGGATCACCTGAGGTCACGAGTTCGAGACCAGCCTGGCCAATGTGGTGAAAACCCATCTCTACTAAAAATACAAAAATTAGCTGGGCATGGTGGTGAGCACCTGTAATCCCAGCTACTCAGGAGACTGAGGCAGGGAATCACTTGAACCCAGGAGGCAGAGGTTGCAGTGAGCCGAGATTGTGACATTGCACTCCGGCCTGGGTGACAAGAGCAAAACTCCGTCTCAAAAAAAAAAAAAAAAAAGCAAAAAACTTCCCAATCCTGTGTTCCATCTCCTAGCCAATGCTAAACTGCTCTATGCTGATGACAATGGGTCAAGACAGTATTGTACAAAGTGATTGTGTACCATGGGTGTAGATGAGGCAGGTTGGGTGTTAGAAAGTCACTCTTTTAATACTTGCAGAGTTAAATTAATGTGTATTATAAAATAACTAGGCATTAAACTCCTGATTTCTCATATATTCATTCACTCATACAATCAATATTATTAAGCACCTGCCACAATCCAGGCACTGTCCTAGGAACTAGGGATTCAACAGCGAACAAGACAAAAATCCCTGCTCACGTGGAGCTCACATTCCAGCAGGGGAAGACAGGCAATAAACCTAATGATGAAATGTTATTTACATCTGGTATTGGAAGACAACAGGTGCTTGGGGAGAAAGGCGGGGCCAGGAAATGCAGAGGTGGGGACCAGTCCCAGTTTTAAACAGAGTTTAAACCAGGAGATCAGGGCACGGGTTAGTGAGGAGACTTCTGAGCAGAGATTTGCAGCAGAGGAAGCTGAACAGAATTCTGGGGGCAGAGGGTCCCAGGCAGCACAAAAGCCCTAAGTCGGAGGTGTGTGTGGCATAAGGGAGGAGGCCAGACTGCCTAGAAACAAGGGGTTGATTTACTTTCAGTGAAAAGAGAAGGGTCAGGTTTCAGACAGTACAGGTTGTGCTTGCATGTGACACACATTAAGACATGGTTGGCCCAGCGTGGTGGCTCACGCCTGTAATCCCAGCACTTTGGGAGCCTAAGGTGGGCGGATCACCTGAGGTCAAGAGTTTGAGACCAGCCTGGCCAACATGGTGAAACCCCATCTCTACTAAAAATACAAAAATTAGTCAGGCATAGTGGTGGGCACCTGTAATCCCAGCTACTTGAGAAGCTAAGTGGGGCAGAAGAATCGCTTGAGCCCAGGAGGCGGAGGTTGCAGTGAGCCAAGATCGCACCACTGCACTCCAGCCTGGGGACAGAGTGAGACTCCATCTCCAAAAACAAAAAAGACACGGTTAGGCAAATACAGGGTCGATGTGCCCCAGGGTTGCCCTCCCCAACCCCCACCAGCGTCATATATGTGGTTCTAAGGGTCCTTCTGCAGATGTGTCTTGACTCAAAGAGTTTTCTTAGCAGGTGAGAAGATGAAATACGTCGGTGTCTGGGGGTAAGGAGTGAGGCTCAACCATCCATTCGTCCTTCCCCTCCTGTTCAAGAGTTATTCTGGCCGGGCGCAGTGGCTCACGCCTGTGATCCCAGCTCTTTGGGAGGCCGAGACGGGCGGATCACGAGGTCAGGAGATTGAGACCATCCTGGCTAACACCGTGAAACCCCGTCTCTACTAAAAATACAAAAAATTAGCCGGGCGTGGTGGCGGGCGCTTGTAGTCCCAGCTACACGGGAGGCTGAGGCAGGAGAATGACGTGAACCCGGGAGGCGGAGCTTGCAGTGAGCCAACATTACGCCATTGCACTGCAGCCTGGGTGACAGAGCGGGACTCCGTCTCAAAAAAAAAAAAAAAGTTATTCCTTCTTCGGGAGCATTTTGAGTGTTGAACATGATGACGCCATCCCCCCAAGTCTCCGTACCACAGGCTCTGGACTCTGCTCACCTGCTCCCACTTCAGGAAAGCCCTCGGGCTCCCTCATACCACACTTGAGGTTGGGACTCAAAGCCTGTAATCTGCTTTGGTCCCTTATCCTCAAATATTACTGACTTTTAAATAGCCACTGAGCCCGAGCTTTCCCAAGAAGCCCCATCCACAATGGTGCCTGGACCTTTTGGGCAGCGAGGGAAGGAGCCTCTCCCGGGCCTGTGGAGGACATGTGGCAGCGCCTCATTTCATCCTCACTTTTCAAGTGAGGGGCCACAGGGCGGAGAGCCACGTTTGCAGATTTGGGTTCTTCCACAACTATGTCTTGACCAAATAGTTCCAAACGAATGGAAGATTTACTATGAAAACCAACAAACTTCTTAACTAATTCTCCCGACATCCACAGCATCATGAATATCCTGAGACTGAGAGGGGAGATGATGGGCTCAAGGTCACCAGGCTGATGAAAGCTAGGGACCCAAACCCATGGTCCCAAATTCGCCTTTCAGTGACCCCTCTAGCTTATCAATCAGGAAGTCCTTACCCAGTGCATTCAGGGGGCTACTAGGGAGACACACAATTTGACCATTGTGTGGACCTTCAGGCTCATTTGAGAAAAGGTGATCTGAGGTCACTGGGTATTTTGAGGTTGGGAGTATTCTGGATTCTCCAGGGACCAGGCAACCCTGTCTGTCTCCAGTCCTCATGTCCACAGAACATTATGAGTGGCCTGCCCATGCCAGACAGCAAGGCTGGAGAATCATCATCTTGCTCCCTGCTCTCTGCCCCTCCACCCACACCCTTGAAAGCTTCAAAGGGTTTTGTAAAACCTCTGAAAAACCAGCACATCGCAGGTGTTCAATGACCATCTTGGAAGTGTTTACACTCTTTTTGGAGTAAACCAAGATACGCCTGTGGCAGAGGCAGAGGAAGCCATTGGATTCAGCCTCAGATTACACTAATTTGGGGGCTTCTCTGTCTTGCCCTAGAAAGTGAGGGCAGGGGCCGGGCGCGGTGGCTCAAGCCTGTAATCCCAGCACTTTGGGAGGCCGAGATGGGCGGATCACAAGGTCAGGAGATCGAGACCATCCTGGCTAACACGGTGAAACCCCGTCTCTACTAAAAAAAAATACAAAAAAACTAGCCGGGCGATGTGGCAGGCGCCTGTAGTCCCAGTTACTTGGGAGGCTGAGGCAGGAGAATGGCATAAACCCGGGAGGCGGAGCTTGCAGTGAGCCGAGATCGCACCACTGTACTCCAGCCTGGGCGAAAGAGCGAGACTCTGTCTCAAAAAAAAAAAAAAAAAAGAAAAAGAAAGTGAGGGCAGGGACAGTGTCTGATTCATTTCTAACCCCCCAGTGCCTGATTCAGTCGGTGCTCATTAATAAAGCACAAACATTAGATCCGTTGAAACCCTAGCGTCAAAAACCCACCTCTCAAGCAAACAAATGACTGAATAAATGAAGTCGCTCCCCAGCGGACACTTCTACACTCTTCTCTGCTTTTCCTCACCCTCAGCTGGTCAGGCTTCCAGAGAGGTCCCTCCAGCACTCCCTTTCCCTGCCTTTGGGCCCCTGCTCACCTTGTTGAAGTCAAAAGTCTCAAACATCTGCTCCACGTACTGGCTGGCCGACGGGCTCAGGTTCTTGAGGCCGAAGAACTGGCGGAACTCATAGAGGGTGAGTTGGCCAGAGGGGCACTCAGTCATGAACTTCTTGTACCACTGGTGGCACTCAGTGCTGCTCAGCTCCTCCACCGACTTTCCCTCCATCACGTTGCCCATTGCTCAGACCTTCAGGGCGCTGACGCCTGAGATGGACAGGTCCTGTTCGCTGCTTCTCACCCAGAGGTGTCTTGGCGACAACAGGGCCGTCCTCTCTCACAGGCCTGAGTCCTTCGGGCCTGAGCAAAGAAGGGCCTGATGGATCAGATGGTACTGGGAAATGTGGAGAGGAAGAGAGAAGAAGGAAGGAGCTGATGGCCCACACTCAAACTCACAGATGCCAGACAACTGGTGTTAAGAGTCTCCACTAAATCCTTGCAGCCCCAGTGGAGACTGTACCCTGGAGAAGAGAGTTGAAAATAGAACAAGGCTTAGAGAAGCAGAGTCCTTAGGATTACAGCCTTGAGCTGTAGGTGAGAGGATTTTTTAACCCAGTTTGCAATCTCCTAATCCCTTCTTACCACCACGGAGTGGGTGTCAGCCAGAAGCTGCTCTGATCCTATGACCTTTGCGACCTTCTTCTCCCGGTTTGAGTGGATTCACAATGGTTTTGGATTCTGCTCTCAATCATGGAATTGAGGTATATATGAGATAGAGCTGGCTTCTTGTCCAGAGATGGCCAACTGTGGGCTCCTGACAGGGCTGCTGTGTACAGTTATCCAGGCTGTGCACTGCACTTGGCCATCACAACTGAGTGGGTCCAATCATACCATGGATGTGCTAACGTATGAGGGCAGCTAGGGTGGATGCAGAGTCTGTGGGCTTCCAAGATATGCCTTGAACAGCCAGAGAGAACCCCTCCTACATTAACCTGCACCAGTACACAGAGACCAGTGCACACACATACACACACTCTTACACACTGGTCCTGTTCTGGCCACACTCTCGTGTTCCTGAAGGTTGCATCTTTCCCATCTTGAGAGCCGTGAATTCAACCTTCCAACTGATTCTGAGCCTCACACCATCACCATCACCTTCTAGGGGCACGGGTGGGGGACACGGAGTGTGTGCCTGGTGCCCTGGGGTGTGTGTGAGTGGGAGAGAGCAGGCACACAGGTGCATGGGTGAGCTGCTACCTGCTGGGCCTGGAAAGCTCCCTGGCCAAGCCTGGGGGGCCTGTCTATGCAGCAACAGCTTTCTCTGATGCCTGGTGGGATGTGTATTCCCTGGCCACACATTTAAAAACTGGCTCATTTATGGAACTAGCATTTGGGTGCAGGTGCACTTAACCTGGATGCTGCCAGGAAAACTTAAAGCCAGCGCTTGCCCTGCCCTTTTTCCCTTGTTTGCCTTCCTCCTTTACATATGGGCCACACCCAGGTCTCCTGACTCATCTAGAGGGAACCATTGCCCATATTTCTGCGTTCCCCACCAGGGCCTTGGACGCTTGATCAAGTTGTGCACTGATACACAATTTATACAATTTATATAAATAATATATAATTACATGTAAATAGATTTATATAAATATACAATTTATACAATCTATAACACATATCAAATATATGTGCATGCATGTCTCAGAATGGGCTAGGTTATGCTACAGTAACAAACCACTCTAAAATCTCAGTGGCTGAAAACAACACAAGCTTGTTTCTTGCTTACATTACTGGCTGGGTGACCTTGAGCAAGTAACTTAACCTCTCTGAGCCTCAGTTTCCTCATTCTTAAAACAGGAATAATGGTGCGCATCTGATTGGGCTGTTAAGGGCAGTAAGTGGGGCTGGGCACGGTGGCTCACGCCTGTAATCCCAACATTTTAGGAGGCCGAGCTGGGTGGATCACTTGAGGCCAGGAGTTCGAGACCAGCCCGGCTAACATGGTGAAACCTTGTCTCTACTAAAAATACAAATATTAGCCAGGTGTGATGGTGCACGCTCCTGTAATCCCAGCTACTTGGGAGGCTGAGGCAGGAGAATCGTTTGAACCCAGGAAGCAGAGGTTGCAGTGAGCCAAGATCGCACCACTGTACTCCAGCCTGGGTGATAGAGCGAGACCCGTATCTCAAAAAAAAAAAAAAAGAGTGAGTTAATATAAGAAAAGCATTTAGAACAAGGTCTGGCCCAGAGTAAGTGCCCCATAAATCTTGGCTATGATGTTATTTTGTATCTATTACAGTAGCATGTCTGGCGTGCTGTTCACTACAGTCTAGGTGTGCTTATACTGCATCTTGGACACAGCAGCATCCCTAGGTTAGAGCCAATCGTGCTCTTGTCCCTTTAGCCCCATTCACTCGGGGCCCTGGACGGCTAGAAGGGCTATGTGTAGGAACAGACATTCAACTTGCCTCACACGGGTCACCTACCAGCTGTAGTCAGGCCCTAGGGAAGGTGGAGGCCTTTGTTAAAACCTTATCAGATTCAGGCTTATGCCTGTAATCCTAGCACTTTGGGAGGCTGAGGTGGGCAGATCACAAGGTCAGGAGTTCGAGACCAGCCAGGCCAACATGGTGAAACCCCTTCTCTACTAAAAATACAAAAATTAACCTGATGTGGTGGCGGGCACCTGTAATCCCAGCTACTTGGGAGACTGAGTAATCCCAGCTACTCGGGAGGCTGAGGCAGGAGAATCACTTGAACCTGGGAGGTGGAGCTTGCAGTGAGCTGAGATTGCACCACTGCACTCCAGCCTGGGCGACAGAGCAAGACTCTGTCTCAAAGACAAAAAAAAAGTGTTCGTGATGAGCATATGTTGCTCACAAAATCAAAGAGGATAGTTATTTTTGAAAAAGAGACCAACTGAGACTGTTGTACCTCTACTCCACATAAATTGACAGCGGGTACACCGGGGTGGGGAGCTGAGCTCGCCCTGCTTCAATCGAGTTCTCCACAACAAGTTAAGGGACGAGGAGAGAAGGACTCCTTCTGGGAACTTGCTTGGGGCCCAGCTGGAAAATGTGTCCTTGCAGAGGCCTCTCAGGCCCAAGATTGGGAAATGAAGAGGCTGGGGACAAGGCAGCAGCTCATCTTTCCCTCTCTATCTATTTAAATCCCTCTCCCTCTTCATGTGTGAGTACAAATGCCACCTTCTCTGTGAAGCCTTCCCAAATCGCTCTCAAATACCTTCCTCCCGCAGCATCCTGACATTTTATGTGTTGTGACCGTTAATTTTAGGACTGGATGAAGGGATACTCAGCCAGCTGGTAAAGCTTTATTTCTGGGTGTTTCTGTGAGGGTGCTTGCTGAAGAGACTGGCATTTGAATTCATAGACTAAGTAAGGAGAATCTGCCTTCACCCTATGTGGGTGGGCACCATCCAATTGGCTTAGGCCTGGATAGAAGAAAAGGGCAGGGGAAAGGTGAATTCTCTCTCTCTCTCTCTCTCTCTCTCTCTCTCTCTCTCTGTCTCTCCCCCCTCTCTCCCTCTCTCCCTCTCTCCTGGAGCTGCGACACCGTTCTTCTCCTGCCCTCAGACTCCAGGATTTGCACCAGCAGCAACCCCTCCCCACTCTCACGTTCTCAGTCCTTCAGCTTCAGACCCAGAGTTACACCATCAGTTTCCTTGGCTCTGAACCCTTTAGGCTTGAACTGAACCATGCTACTGGCTTCCCCGGTTCTCCTTCTTGCAGATGGCTTATTGTGGGACTTCTCAGCCTCCATAAACGTGTGAGCCAATCCCCCTAATAAATCCTCTCTCACACCTCTATATATATCCTATTGGCTCTGTCTCTGTGAAGAACTCTGGCTAATGTGTGTGTTATATTAGTTTTCTATGTTGCATAACAACCACAAAGTCAGCAGCTTTAAAACTACACACATTTATTATTATTATTATTATTATTATTTTTGAGATGGAGTTTCGCTCTTGTTGCCCAGGCTGGAGTACAATGACGCGATCTCAGCTCAGCACAATCTCCTGCCTCCCAAGTTCAAGCAATTCTCCCGCCTCAGCCTCCGGAGTAGCTAGAATTACAGGCATGTGCCACCACGCCTGGCTAATTTTGTATTTTTAGTAGAGATGGGGTTTCTCCATGTTGGTCAGGCCAGTCTTGAACTCCCAACCTCAGGTGATCCACCCGCCTCGGCCTCCCAAAGTGCTGGGATTACAGGCATGAGCCACCATGCCCAGCCATACATTTATTATCTCGCAGTTTCTATGGGCCAGGAGTCCAGGCACAGCTTAGCTGGTCCTCTGCATAGGGTCTCACAAGGCTGCTCTCAGGGTGTCACCTGGGCTGTATTTTCATCTGGAGACTCAACTGGGGAAGAATCCACTTCCAACTTATTCAGGTTGTTGGCAGAACTCATTTTGTTGTGGCTATGTGACAAGGGAGCTGGCTTTTCACTTGACATTGCCTGGGGGCTACAGTCAGGTCCTAAAGACTGCCCTCCATTCCTTGTTACACCAACTTCCTCACCATGGCTGCTTATTTCAAGTCAGTGAGAAGAGTCTCTCTGCAATCTGCTAAAGTCTATATAACCTAACATAATCCACAGAGTGACGTTCTTTGCCATATTCCATGGGTTAGCACCAAGTCATGGGCCTCACCCACACTCAAAGGGAGACGATTTTACAAAGGCAGGAACAACAGGAGGTAGAAATCACTGGGGTCACCTTAGAGTCTATTATGACATTCACTCTTCTACAATAACATAGACATAACATTCATTTCTTTCTGGAAGTATTATATAGGCAACTCTTTCTTGCCAGCCTGCTCTAAGGAACCCAGCAAGCTCACAGAGGGTGGTGACCATTGTGTTATTGTGACTCACCTGCCCCCAGCCCCTGGTACCACACATTCCACACAGTCGTCGGCTGGTTGTTCTGTTTGCCCTGCCCCCACTCATTCTCCACCTTTCTCCTCCAGCTCTGAGCTCCAGGAGACTGACCCCACAGACTGCATCACTCAGACTCTGCTGCCCTCTGGTTTCAGGCTGGGTTCATCCGCTGAGAAGCTGGAGGAAGACTGGAGGGTGGAGAAGGAGAAGGGCCGGGACATTTATTGTTCTCACTGCTCCCTGCCAACTTAGGGTTGGGGCAGCGGTTATTTCCTTCCACCTTCAGCCGCCGCTCCTGCCATAGCTCTCTGGGCTCCTGTAATCACAGCTCCCTCCCTTTGCCCTGCCAGGCATGATAAGGGCTTCCCTCTCGCTACTCTCTGGGTACATCACCATTCCCTTAACTATGCCCACCTCTCTGTTAATAGTCCCCACATGGACTCTCCTAAATTACCTTTTTAAGAGTAACATTTGGCCGGGCGCGGTGGCTCAAGCCTGTAATCCCAGCACTTTGGGAGGCCGAGACGGGCGAATCACGAGGTCAGGAGTTTGAGACCATCCTGGCTAACACGGTGAAAACCCGTCTCTACTGAAAAATACAAAAAGCTAGCGGGGCGAGGTGGCTGGCGCCTGTAGTCCCAGCTACTCGGGAGGCTGAGGCAGGAGAATGGCGTGAACTCGGGAGGCGGAGCTTGCAGTGAGCTGAGATCCGGCCACTGCACTCCAGCCCGCGCGACAGAGCAAGACTCTGTCTCAAAAAAAAAAAAAAAAAGTAACATTTGAATGACGGACTTGAGCCCAGTAAAATATTGGGTGCTCGCATGCATGCACATATGATTAAAGAAAGAATTCCTGGGGCCGGGCGCGGTGGCTCACGCCTGTAATCCCATCACTTTGGGAGGTCGAGGAGGGTGGATCACCTGAGGTCAGAAGTTCAAGACGAGCCTGGCCAACATGGCGAAACCCCGTCTCTACTAAATATACAAAAATTAGCTGGGTGTGGTGGCGGGTGCCTGTAATTCCAGCTACTTGGTAGGCTGAGGCAGGAGAATCGTTTGAACCCGGGAGGCGGAGGTTGCAGTGAGTCGAGATCACACCATTGCACTCCAGCCTGGATGACAAGAGTGAAGCTCCGAATCAAAAAAAAAAAAAGAAAGAAAGAAAAGAAAGAATTCTTTTTTTTTTTTTTTTTTGAGACGGAGTCTTGCTCTGCCACCCAGGCTGGAGTGCAGTGGCCGGATCTCAGCTCACTGCAAGCTCCGCCTCCCGGGTTTACGCCATTCTCCTGCCTCAGCCTCCAGAGTAGCTGGGACTACAGGCGCCTGCCTCGTCGCCTGGCTAGTTTTTTTTTTTTTTTTTTTTTTTTTTTTTTTTTTTTTTTTTTTGAGACGGAGTCTCGCTCTGTCACCCAAGCTGGAGTGCACTGGCCAGATCTCAGCTCACTGCAAGCTCCGCCTCCCGGGTTCACGCCATTCTCCTGCCTCAGCCTCCCGAGTAGCTGGGACTACAGGCGCCCGCCACCTCGCCCGGCTAGTTTTTTGTATTTTTTTAGTAGAGACGGGGTTTCACCGTGTTAGCCAGGATGGTCTCGATCTCCTGACCTTGTGATCCGCCCGCCTCGGCCTCCCAAAGTGCTGGGATTACAGGCTTGAGCCACCGCGCCCGGCCTTTTTTTTGTATTTTTAAGTAGAGACAGGGTTTCACCGTATTAGCCAGGATGGTCTCAATCTCCTGACCTCGTAATCCGCCCGTCTCAGCCTCCCAAAGTGCTGGGATTACAGGCTTGAGCCACCGCGCCCGGCCGAAAGAAAGAATTCTTAAAAAGCTAAAACTGAATGAAACTCTCCTTGTTGAATAGGTACGCAAGTCCTGTGGGGTGGGTATTATTATTAGCACGTGAGACAAAAGGGGCTTGGGGCAGAAACTTTAAATCACCTGCTCAGGTTCACGAGCCTTTTAGTGGTGGTGCCAAAGTTTTCCCACCTCATCATCATGCTTTTCTCCTAAGCCTTCACACCTCTGCAGAAGGGCTGGATAGAGCCAGAGGCACCCCACGAGCCCCTCGAGCCTCTCACTCCAGCGCCCTCTCCCTTAGCCCTCCCCCTTGTGGCCCTCTGCCCAACAATTCCATTGACAGAGAGCTTGCTCCCTTTGCGGGAGGAGGGTCCCCACCCCTTGTCTCCAGCCCAGGGTGGGAATGGAATCCCCTCAGACAGGCATGCCCAGGCAAGGAGGACTGAGATCAACACCAAGGCCCCAAGGAAGCAGTATGCACAAGGTATGCGTGAGGGCACGGAAGGCCAGGGTACAGGTCACACAGCATACACAGTGAGGGAGATTCCTGCCTTCCCCGGCTGCTCTGTCTGCACGAATCCCTCCTGGGACAGAAGCCAGATCAAAGGAAGAGGCTCCACCTGGTGGAATGGGGCCGAGGGGAGGGAGTAGATGGGGCAGCTGCAGAGAGGTGGGAAGACAAGCCAGGAAGAGACAGGAGGGGCAGCGATCCCAGGCCAGACTAATCCCCCTCCAAGGCTGCCTGCTTGCCCCTCCACTCCACAGAAACACAGAAGGATCCTGAGCACAGGTTCACTTGCCTCCTGGGCCTATCTCACTCAAATCAAGGTGATACCTTGGCCAGCTTCTGTAAAGGGTTTCTAAGGGCGTCCATGGAGGCTGCATTACCAAGATGAACCTCAAGAGGGAGCCCATTCTCCAGGGCAGGGGAGGAGGTGTCTGTTGGGAGAGTGAAGACTCCTCATGGGAACCCTGCCCCTCACCCTGCAAAGGCTGTAGAATCTAGGAGGCAAGGGACGGTTCCTGTTAATATCTTTGCATCTTAAGGACCCAGCCTACAGCCCACAGGGTCTGTTCGGTGACTGACTGAATGAATGAGCAAGACTTCTAAGTTACACACAGACCGAAAACTTCCACTTATCTCTTCTTTACAAAATCCCACTAAAATGTGAATAAATGCCTGTTTTAAAGACAAAAGGAGGCCGGGCTCGGTGGCTTACGCCTGTAATCCCAACACTTTGGGAGGCTGAGGCGGGCAGAGCACCTGAGGTCAGGAGTTCGAGACCAGCTTGACCAACATGGAGAAACCCATCTCTATTAAAAATACAAAAATTGGGCAGGGCGCGGTGGCTCAAGCCTGTAACCCCAGCACTTTGGGAGGCCGAGACGGGAGGATCACGAGGTCAGGAGATCGAGACCATCCTGGTCTACACGGTGAAACCCCGTCTCTACTAAAAAATACAAAAAACTAGCCGGGCGAGATGGCGGGCGCCTGTAGTCCCAGCTACTCGGGAGGCTGAGGCAGGAGAATGGCGTAAACCCGGGAGGCGGAGCTTGCAGTGAGCGGAGATCGCGCCACTGCACTCCAGCCCGGGCGACAGAGCTAGACTCCGTTTCAAACAAAACAAAACAAAAAAATTAGCCGGGCGTGGTGGCGCATACCTGTAATCCCAGCTACTTGGGAGGCTGAAGCAGGAGAATTGCTTGAACCTGGGAGGAGGAGGTTGCGGTGAGCCAAGATCACCTCATTGCACTCCAGCCTGGGCAACAAGAACAAAACTCCGTCTCAAAAAAGGAAAAGGGGGCTAGGCGCAGTGGCTCATGCCTGTAATCCCAGCACTTTGGGAGGCCAAGGCGGGTGGATCACCTGAGGTCAGGAGTTCGAGACCAGCCTGACCAACATGGAGAAACCCTGTCCCTACTAAAATTACAAAATTAGCAGGGCATGGTGGTGCATGCCTGTAATCCCAGCTACTCGGGAGGCTGAGGCAGGAGAATTGCTTGAACCTGGAAGGCGGAGGTTGCGGTGAGCTGAGATCGCACCATTGCACTCCAGCCTGGGCAATAAGAGTGAATCTCAAAAGAAAGAAAGGAAAGAAAGGAAGAAAAGAAAAGGGAAAGAAGGAAGGAAGGAAGGAAAGGGAAAAAAAGGAAAAAAGACAGCAGATACGGGGGTTCTAATAAAATTTTGGAAAACAAGGCAGATGAACAAGCGGTAACTGTCTTTCTTATGAGAGTGGAGAAAGTCGAAACCTAAATGCTTTCAAAGAGGAGGAGGCTGCGGAGCCCGGGACAAACCTATTCCTGCCACAGGAATAGGGAGGCAGACGTACCAGGTGCCCCTGAAGGCTGGGATGCAGCACATGTGGAGCAGAAAATAGGACGGGCCAAAGTTTGTATAATGAACACTTGGCTTCTCTGATGCCCTCCGTGAGGCAGCAGAACAGGCATCTCCCTGCATCAGTCCCCTCCTGACCCTGGTTGAAGTTTCTTCTGGAGATTTGGCCAGAGAGGCCCTAGTCTCTAGGCACAGCCTCAGGAAGAGACATGTGCCATTCTGTAAACGGAGCGTTAAAAGAAAGTCTACATACGGAGAGTGAGAAAACCACCACGTGCCTCCCGTGCCTGACTCCTTGAACACTAATGACCAAGCAGAAAGAGAGACCTGGTACAGATGCCAGATGGTCAGAGGCCAGCCAAGGCTCATCAGGCATTTGAGGAAAACTCTAACTCGAAAAAGAACCTACAGCAAGCCAAGAGGAAAACGCGGATTCTTAGCCGGGCGTGGTGGCGGGTGCCTGTAGTCCCAGCTACACGGGAGGCTGAGGCAGGAGAATGGCGTGAACCCGGGAGGCGGAGCTTGCAGTGAGTAGAGATGGCGCCACCGCACTCCAGCCTGGGTGACAGAGCGAGACTCCGTCTCAAAAAAAAAAAAAAAAAAAAAAAAAAAAAAAAAAAAAAAAAAGCGCGGATTCTGTGCTGTTAGGGTCGCCTCGAGGGGTCTCCGCTTCCCTCCACGCTGCTTACCATCTTCTCAAAGAAAGGCCGACAGGACAGCCTGGCCTGTGTTGTGGACTGCTTGTCGGGGTCTCCGGACACCTGTCTCTCCTTCCCACACCAACCCCAACCTCTCCTGCACAGGAATTATGCCCACGAAATACACTACCATACCTACAGGGGGACGAGAGTCCTAGGAATGAAACCAGCTGAATTCACCGTGTGGTGTGCTGGTAAATGTTTAATGATGAGCTCTCTGGAAAAAAGAAACTCAAATTTTTAGGCAATTTGCTCGCTTCTGTGGTGTAAATGCTCCCACCACAGCTGATTTCAAACTGCCAACAGGAAATCACTGATTGCAGGGTAGGGAAGACATGGGCACAACCAGCTCTTACAAGCCAGTACGAGCTGGCTCCAGCACACCGCTGGGGTCCCTCTGAATGGCAGTGACTGGGGACTCGCTCAGGCCACTGCTGGGAATCCAGTGCCCTCTGCCTCCATCCCCCTCTTCCATGCCCCATGACCCATGAGCTCAACTAGCCTCAGAGCCAGTTCTTCTGGACCAGAGGAGACAGCAAGGATGGGAAATCCTCCCCCGCCAACAAACTACAAGTCAGAAGTAGCAGCTTTATGTAAAACTGGGTCTGGGAGGGGACTCCCTAGAGACTGTGTTCATTCTCCGCATTCTTCCTCATTCTGCAGCAGCTGCTCCAACCAGGGTAAGATGACCTTGTGAAAGAGCAGGAGTCATGGCCAGTTGATGGATCTCTTCCTTTTTTTTTTTTAATTAATTTTTTTTTTTTTTTTTTTGACGGAGTCTCCCTCTGTTGCCCAGGCTGGAGTGCAGTGGCACAATCTCGGCTCACTGCAACCTCTGCCTCCCGGCTTCAAGCGATTCTCATTCCTCAGCCTCCCGAGTAGCTGGGATTATAGGCACCTGCCATCATGCCTGGCTAATTTTTGTAGAGACGGGGTTTCACCATGTTGGCCAGGCTGGTCTTGAACTCCTGACCTCAGGTGATCCACCCACCTTGGCCTCCCAAAGTGCTGGGATTACAGGTGTGAGCCACCGTGCCCACCTTCTCTTCCTTATTTTTGGAGGGATCCAAGCCTGGACCATCAGGAGGCTGGAGCCAGGATTGGCTTTGCTTGGGACTCAGGCTCTGGAGAAGGGTTGAGGTTACTTTTGGGGTTAGGGAACTGAGAATCAAGTCCTTCCAAGTCTTCAGGAACCTCTGGACATAACCTTACAGTATAACATCCCCATGGCCTGTTTACCCACTCACAGCCAACCATTCAGATGCCAGGGAAAAGAAGGACAAACTTGAACTGCTGCTGAGAAGAGAGACCTCCTTTTATCATTGTTGATAGGTGGGCATGGCACAGCTGTCTCAGCCTGATACAGGTCACTCCTCCTGCAGTAAGCAGCCCTTCCCCTTGGGGACCTGAGGTCACAGGGGTGAGGGTGAAGGGTGAGGGGCTTCTGGTTGGCTCAGGCCTGGGAGCGCCACAAGACCGAGTTGGCAGGAGGCACATCAAAGCGCTTGCGGGTGTGGTCAGTGTCCCGACGGTACAGGTAGCCACAGGTAGGCTTCTGCAAGGTGTAGAAGGGGTTCAGGGAGTTGGAGTACTGGGAGGTGTAGAAATTGAACCTGAGCTTGTCTGGATTCTGCCCCTTAGAGTCCACCACGACCGGCACATAGGCTGCTGCCAGAGACTGCTCACGGTCCTGCTTCCACGCCTGGGACACGGATGGGTGTGGAGCCTTCGCCCCCTTGCATGATGGTGTCTTTGGCCCATGACTGGGTCCAGAGGGTTTCTGTGAGTCCTGGGAGGGGGTAAAGAAGGCGAGAGCTGAGGCATTGGATACTGGGATTTCAACTGCTATGCCAGGGGCAGAAGGGAGGAGAAGGAGCCACTGCTTAGAAGCCCCCAGAGCCACTCTGGAGCACTGTTGTGTTGACCATGGAGCCAGGGACCTCCAGAGCAAGGGAGAGCCATCAGGGTCCCCTGACCTGGCCCCTGCTGCTGCAGAACTCTGCCTACTTACCAGAGGCAACAGCCAGCTCCCAGAGGCTAGGAACCTGGGGATCATCTTCAGTCCCTCCCCACCCCCTTTCCCCACATCCAATCCATCTGTCCGTGTCCTTCGCATGGCTCCTGTGTGGCCCTCCCCTCCCTCTTTTCTGCCACTGCTCCCACAGGCCTTCGAACTCTCTCTCCTGCGGGGCACCGCCAGCTTGCCTTCCACCAGGGCTTCCTGTCTCCCACCCTCCTGCTTGATCACGCTGTGCTTCACACTCACAGAGCAAGACTCCATGTCAAAAAAAAAAAAAAAGAGATAGAGTTTCGCTCTTGTTACCCAGGCTGGAGTACAATGGCATGATCTCAGTTCACTGCAACCTCCGTCTCCTGGGTTCAAGAGATTCTTCTGACTCAGCCTCCTGAGTAAGCTGGGATTACAGGCACCCAGCACCACTCCTGGCTAATTTTTGTATTTTTAGTACAGACGACGTTTCACCATGTTGGCCAGGCTGGTCTCAAACTCCTGACCTCAGGTGATTCACCCGCCTCAGCCTCCCAAAGTGTTGGGATAATAGACGTGAGCCACTGTGTCCAGCCTACTCTGTCTCCAGAAAAAAAAAAAAAGAACGTGTCTTCCACTCTTCAGTCCCTCCAACCCTCCACCCACCCTGCATTTCAGTCACACAGTCTACCTCTTGTTCCCTGCTCACATCCGGTACTTCCAGAGCCTGTACCTTGGCTCAGGTGTTCCCCTGAGCCCTCCCTCCTGTGCACTAGGGAAATTGTCTTTCCCATTAGAGCTTCAGCTCCTTAAGGGCAACTATCTCATACTCTTACCCTTGACATAACAGCCTCCAAAATCCTATTTACTGTTTTACTCCAGACGAATGCATTTAGAGAAAGCTTGATAAATGTTGGATCAATTGAACTGAATTCAAGTAAGGGGTACCAGCTCACTTTCCAACCAGCCAGCCCATTCTATTTTAGAACATATCTCATTGTTACCAAATATGTCTCCTACTCACCCATACCTACTTCATCCTAACCACCACTCTTGGTTGATTACTTACTGGGGTCTACCCACTCTCTAGGAGACCCCATTGCCACATTTAGCACATCACATTGACATTTATTTATTCCTCTGTCACTACCCTTCCTGTGACCAAGCTATCCTGTTCACCTTCAAATCCCCATACCATGTTTCTGGTACCAGCTGTGCATTTTACTAGGGACTGTCCTCACCATGACAGTACCACCAAAGGATGAGGCATCTGTAGGCAACCATCCACCCTGCATGTGTGTCAGGCTGGATCTGTTCTGGTCCCCGAGGCTTCAGCTGTCAGGGGAACCCATTTCCCCTCCCCCAGCCTCACAGCCCTCCAGCCTCCAGGCACTGTGAGAGAACCGCTAGGTACAGGGTTAGTGGAAGTTGAGCTCCTGCCCTCTTACAAAAGGAGTCTCCTTTTCTCAAATCATCATGTAGTTCCTCTGTGTTTTGTTTTGTTTTTTGAGATGGAGTTTCACTCTTGTTGCCCAGTGCAAGGGTGCGATCTCAGCTCACAGCAATCTCCACCTCCTGGGTTCAAGTGATTCTCCTGCCTCACCCTCCCGAGTAGCTGGGATTACAGGTATGTGCCACCATGCCCGGGTTTTCTCCATGTTTGTCAGGCTGGTCTCGAACTCCCGACCTTGGGTGATCCGCCCGCCTCAGCCTCCCAAAGTGCTGGGATTACAGGCATAAGCCACCTCACCCAGTCTTCTCTGGGTTTAATTTACAAACTATCTGCCCAGCCCAAACTTGTCCAGGGCTTTCCTCCAAAGCAGGCTTTGTTCCTGTTGGTTCCTACCCAGGTATATATGTGCCCTAAGTTTTGCAAATTTGCAGTTTTCAAAATTCTTCCTATTCTTCCAAGGTCAGCGGCAGACTTGAAACCTTCTCCAGGAACCCCTGAAGACTCCTGCAGCCCCTGCCCCATCTTGTCCTCTTCTATGCCTTCTGGACCCCTCTCAGGATGTGCTCCTTTACTGGAGGGACTAAGGTGAGTCAGGCGCACACATTCTGAAGAAGTCGTCATTTAGAGTCCTACGAGTGCACTGGGACCACTTTCTGCAGTCTTGTCTCATCTTAATCCCAACATAGTCCTTTGCTAAAGTCCCAACAGGCTGTAAATGTCTCCCGCAGTCAGGACTGCATCCTATGCATCTCTTTGTCCCTAGAGCCTACCCCAGTGCTGGTGCACAGCCACAAGAAATGAGCAAGTGTTCGACAGCCTTCCCAGACTCTTCCAGGCTCAGCCCCAGGGCACAGGGGCTTACAGGCAGAGGAGCAAGCACTGGAAATGAACTGTGATAGTGGTCATCAAAGATTGTTTTCTAGCCAGGTGCGGTGGATCACACCTGTAATCCCAACACTTTGAGAGGCTGAAGTGGGAGGATCACTTGAGGCCCGGAGTTCAAGACCAGCCTGGGCAACATAGGGAGACCTTGTCTCTGTTTAAAAAAAGTTAAAAATTAGCCAGGCATGGTGGCATGCACCTATGGTCCTAGCCACTCGGGAGGCTGAGGGAGGAGGATGGTTTGAACCCAGGAGGTTGAGGCTGCAGTGAGCTGTGATCACACCACTGCACTTCAGCCTGGGTGGCAGAGCGTGACCCCATCTCAAAAAAACCAAGATTATTTTCCACTTCAATTTGTGAGCACCACACCAAACCCTGTCAGTGGATCACCTCTTACAATCCTCACATCAACCCTTTGAGGAAGGTGTTAACTATTATTAGCCCCCCTTGTAACTGAAAAAACTGAAGAGGCCAGTCACATGTCCAGAGTCACGTGACTGGTGAGGAGCAAGGCTGGGATTTGAACCCAGGTCTTTCCACACCCCGTGCTCCATGACGTGTCTTGTGCCCACTGCTCTATGGGAGCAGGGCCCGCCAGGGGCCTGTGCATCTTTTATTTCTTTCTGTCCTCATTCCATCAACCTACTGAGCTCCTGCCAGACGTGCTGTGTGGCAGCTGATTAGCCAAGGTTGCCCTGCACAGCTCCCAGCTCACTGGAGGGCGGGGCAGCCAGATTTCCCAGTCTGGCAAGAACACTGTGGGGTTTTGACTGCTGGATTTGGGTTCTGGGTTTTTGGACCCTGCATGGACAGAACAACATACTGGGAAGTATGAGGTCTACAGCATGAATCACCATCTCTTAGCAGAGCTGAGGATAGGACATGAGTTGCTCCATTCATTCATTCGCAACCATTCCTGAGCACCTCTTGGATGCCAGGCTCTTGGTGTGAAGGTGACAAAGACACCACGCATGAACACAAGAGGGTCCCTGTAGAGTATGGTGGCTCAGCCTTGGTACCTCTGACTCTTTGGGCTGGACAATCTTTGTTAGAGGGGTTGTCCTGTGTCTTGCAGGATTACAGCAGTGGCCTCTACCCACCAGATGCCAGTAGCACCCTCTCCCAGTTGTGACAACAAAAATGTCTCCAGTCATTGCCCGATGTCCCGTGAGGGCAGTGACAATCAGTGCTATAGGACCCATGGCAATCTCTTTATCCTTGGTAGAGGCTGACATCCTGGCCCAGAGAATGCTCCCTTTCCTGGGCTGCAAGAAGTGGCTTAGGTTTCTTCGTGTTAAGGGTGAGTCTGAGCATGTGGGTTTTGTCCTCCTGACACCACAGAAGGACCATGAAGATGAAGGAGCTGCAGAGACCCCACCCCCGTCCCTGCTCCCCACTAACCCTTAGCCCCAGGGCTGCATCAGCCTCTTGGGCATCTTGGGCTCATGGGGCTGGGGCCAGGGATGACAGAGGCAGGCGCTTTCAGAATGGCTGGGGGACTGAAAAGAGCAGCCCACAGATGGAAGGGTGGCACTCTTTACTCACGGGATTGAGGATCTGCCAAATGTCAGGCATTAGCCACTCACCTCGGCAAAAGCTCCGAAGAGCCATTTGAGACGTTGCCCCCATTTTTCAGATACGGAAACCAAGGCTCAAAGGCATCGAAGCATTTGTCTGAGTTGACACAGTTTGTAGGATAGTATGTGAGTACCTTTCCGAAGTCCCACAACTGGTTAGTGTGGGAACCAGGATTCAAACTCTCTCTTCCCTTTCTGCCCTAGCCCAGGCCCTGGCTTGGGCCCATCCTGCCCTGGGTCCACACCTCAGCTGTGTTTAGGATGCTGCTGCTGCAACATACAGGACTCTGGTGGCAGCAGGGGTAGGGGACAGCCAGGGTCCCCGGAACATCCAGGGATGAAGCCCTCACAAAAACTGGGACAGAGACAGTCCAGGGGAAGTGGTGGAAGAGGAGGAGGAGGAGGAAGAGGGAGTCAGGCAGCACTAGCCTTCCCCTGCCCTTTCTAGGGGCCAAGCCAGCCTCCAAGTGACTCACCTCAGAGGGCTGAGGACTCCCCATTACCTCCCCCAGGGCCTAGCACAGCCAGCTCTGGTGGAGGGTGGAGCCTGACTGCATACTTTCTGGGTTAACATCTGGTTTCTTTTAACTGGCTGTTCTTTGCTCACGTGTTCCTTGTCAAGGGTGCTGGGTATGTGCATACTGCGTATGTGACTTAGATCACTGGTTCTCAGCCAGGGGTGACTTTTCCTCCAGAGGACATTTGGCATGTTTGGAGACATTTTGGGTTGTCACACAGTGTGGGGTGGGTGCTACTGCCTTCCAGCGGGTAGGAGCCAGGGATGCTGCTACGTATCCTACAATGCATAGCCCCTGCAGCAAAGAATCATCAGCGCCCAATGTCAAAAACACCAAGATTAAGAAACTCCGGTTTAGAGGTTTGGAGAAGAAGTCCCATCTCCCCTACCTGCTTCCCTCATTTCCATTCCGCAGGGAGTGATGAAGTTACAGGACAAGTACAGGTCTCACCAACCCCTCCCTTCCCTTGGGAATCCCATGATCCTATTTTCATATGGGTTCTAAGCTAAAGTCAAAAGAAGGAATCTAGATAGAATTATCCCTCCATGGGCCGGCGTGGTGGATCATGCCTGTAATCCTAGCACTTTGGGACGCCAAGGCAGGAGGATTGCTTGAGGCCAAGAGTTAAAGACCAACCTGGCCAACATAGTAAGACCCATCTCTATTTCAAAAAAAAAGAAAAAAAAAAAGAAAAGAAAAAAGAGCTGGCGCCATGGCTCACGCCTGTAATCCCAGCACATTGGGAGACTGAGATGGGCAGATCACGTGAGCCCAGGAGTTTGAGACCAGCCTGACCAACATGGCAAAACCCTGTCTCTACTAAAAATGCAAAAAATTAACTGGATGTGGTGGTGCATGCCTGTAATCCCAGCTCAGTGCAACCTCCGCCTCCTGTGTTCAAATGATTCCCCCACCTCAACCTCCCAGGTAGCTGGGATTACAGGCACGTGCCAGCATGCCTGGCTAATTTTTTTGTATTTTTAGTAGAGACGGGGTTTCACCATGTTGACCAGGCTGGTCTCGAACTCCTGACCTCAAGTGATCCTCCTGGATCATGGGATTCCCAAGGGAGGGGAGGGGCTGGTGAGACGCCGGGAGGCTGAGGAAGGAGAATCACTTGAACCAGGGAGGAGGAGGTTACAGGGAGCTGAGATCACACCACTGCACTCTAGCCTGGGTGACAGAGTGAGACCTTGTCTCAGAAAAAAGAAATACCCCTTCATGACCCCCATCCCCGCAGGCAGATCTCACAAAGGCCTTTTAGATGCACGGTACACAGGTATTAATATGTACATATGTACTAATATGTGTTTGTCCCTTATGCCGGGGTTTAGAATGGGGAAGTGCATGACTCAAGAGTGGGGCTTTCTGAGTAGGGCAAGAAGATCTCACCTGTGATATTACTACAGGTTTTCTAGGAAGGCCTCTGTCCTCTCAAATCCTCCAGGGCCATAGGCACATGACCTTGCCCAGCGAGAAATTCCACCTGTAGCCTCCTCACTCTGGGGGAAGGCCTTGTGCCTTATTGAAATGCAAATAGCACTTGGGTGTGAAGGCTGGTGAAGGCCCACAGGGGCATCTGGTGCTGTGGAATGTGCCTTGGCTTTGATGTTTGAAGGTCTGAGCTCTGGGCCTGACCCTGCCCTTACAGGTCAGGCGACCTTGGGCAAGTTGCTGTGCCTCTTTGAGCTTTAGTGGGGCAAAATGGGGATAATAAGGCTAGCTACTTCACCAGCTTGTGGTGGGGTGCCATGAGTGTTGGGAACCGTAAAGGTGCAGTGCAAATAGTCATGACTATCAGCCTCTCGCCCAGTTACACCGTGGTTTCACGCACACCTGCTGAACCTATAGGAGAGCACGTTTCCCTTTGGGGGAGCACAGAGGCTTTGAAGGGAGGGTTAGGGAGGCTGGGGGTAGGCCTCAACTTCCTCCTGTGACTGGGTAGCATGGGGGCCTGGAGCCAGCTACCTCAGTTCAAATTCCAGTTCCCTGCAGGGCCGGGTGGCTCACACCTGTGATCTCAGTGGGAGGTCGAGGTGGGAAGATTGCTTGAGCTCAAAAGTTCAAGACCAGCCTGGGCAACATGGAAAGACCTCATCTCTATTTTATAAAAAAGTTAAAAAAAAAAAAAAAAAAAAAAAAGGCTGAGCTCAGTGGCTCACGCCTGTAATCCCAGCACTTTGGGAGGCCGAGGAGGAGGATCACTTGAGGTCAGGAGTTCGAGACTAGCATGGTCAACATGGTGAAACCCCCATCTCTACTAAATATATAAAACAATTAGCCAGGCGTGGTGGCACGTACCTGTAATCCCAGCTACCTGGGAGGCTGAGGTGGGGGAATCATTTGAACACAGGAGGCGGAGGTTGCACTGAGCCGAGATTGTGCCACTGCACTCCAGCCTGGGCAACAAAGTGAGTCTCAAAAAAAAAAAAAAAACAAACAAAACTCCAGCCCTCTCACTCACTAGCTGCCTGATCCTTACGCAAATTATAATCTCTGTACCTCAATTTTCCCAGGTATAATGTGGGAACAACAAGAGCTCTACCTCATAGAGTTAATGCGAGGACTTAATGAGCTAGTCCATGTAAAGTGCCTAGACCTCTTAAGCACTCAAAGGTTAGCTACAATTATTACTTATCTCAAGTTTGCCTTGGAGATGGGGGTAACACGAACCAAACAGTCCAGGACACATTTTGCAGCAGTGAAGGGGCAGAGGAAGCAAGATGGAGGGTGTCCTGTTCCCTCTCTCCGTCTCCCCAGGGAGATAACAGAGGTCCCACAGCTGGGGAGTACAAGGCAGGTAGCAGCACCAGCACCCAACTAAGCCTTTTGTAAGAGGACCCACCTCCCAGCCACACAGGTGAGGCTGGCTGGGGCTTTCATGCTCTTTCCTGACCATCAGGCTTCTTGTGACCCCGGGCTGACCTTCTCCAGCCCTGTGACTTCATCCCACCTTGTACATCCTGGACCAGGGCCTTTCTTGATGGTCAGATGGAACTTCTGATGGTCAGGGAGGACTCTTGGCAGGACACTGAGAGTGCCAAGGTGGGGAGAACTTGTATGGGGCAGGGGGCATTGTGACACCTCTTTACAACACAATTCCTTCTGTCTTCCCAAGGGGACATGAGGCCAGGGCTGGGGACTGACATTTCAGGACCTGGAAGGGTCTTTCAGCCTTGACACTGGCCCACTATGCTATTCTCTCTTCCCACAAATGCACAGAACCCTAAAACTGTGGGCAGGAGGTGAAGGGAGATCATCCTAATTATCCAGGTGCCTCCAGAAGTCCTAATATACCCCCATGTCCCAATATCACTGTCAGGAAGGAAATGTACCCTGGCAACTCTTCGTTCTGTCTATCTATCTATCTATCTATCTATCTATCTATCTATCTATCTATCTATCGTTCTATCTATCTATCAATCATCTATCTATCAATCATCTATCAATCATCTATTTATCATCTATCTATCATCTGCCTGCCTTGCAAATTACAGAGATGAGTGGATGAATGGATGGGTGGACAGAGGAGTGGGAGGATGGATAGACAGGTAGATGGACTGGGTTGGTGGAGAGATGGTGGATGGGCCAACCCTTGTGATTTGAGCCCTGCTCATCTCCTTAGCCTCATCTCTTGCTGTCTTTCCCTCACTCTGTATGCAGTAGCTAGTTTCTTAGACATGCCCCACTCTCTCCCCTCTGAGGCTTTCTATATGCCATTCCCTCTCATGGACTGCTTTGAACAGGGGCTTGGGAGAAAAAGGGATGGATGAACAGGTGGATAGACAGATGGCTGAATAGGAGTGACCATATGTGAATGGATGGATGGATGGATGGATGGTCAGTAAATGGACAGATGGTGATGGCTGTGGTATAGAGGAGTGCAGGCCCAGGAGTTAGAATGCCTGAGCTTGAATTCTGGCTCTACTATTTTACTAGTGTGTAACTTTGGGAAAATTAATCGACATCTTTATGCTTCTGTTTTCTCATCTGTAAAATGGGTAAAGTCCCTACCTAATAGAGTTGGGCAAAGCACTGAGGACAGTGCCTGGCACAGAGTAAGCACTGAGTAAACATCAGCTATGATTATGTGTGGGTGGGTAATTGGATTGATGGGTGGGTAGCTGAATGGGCTGTCTTGTCCCCATCTTCAGAAATCAGCCTCCCTACCTCCCTAGGGTCCTGTCTCCCCAGTACCACACTTGGTAGGCAGCTTCCAGGAGTAGTGTCAGAAATCCCACATGTAGGAGTGACACGGGCTTGTAGTGTCAGAAATCCCCTGGGTTGAGGGGAAGGAGAGAGTTCCAGGGGAGGTAGATAGAGCTATTGGGTGCCTTCCTGCCACACCGGCTTGGGCTGGGCCCAGAATTATTTGTTTTTTTCCTGGCCCTGAGTCAACACTGACAAGATGGACTTTGGGGCCGAAGGTAGACTGGAAATTGGGGTGTTGATGACTTGTGTGCTGTGCCTCGATCTCACACCCTGATGGTAATGACCCCTAATTTCTAAGGAGGCTGGGAGGGACCAGGAGAGAAGGAGAAGGAGCAGCGCAGTATTAATCGGGCTTCCCCTGCCAGAGCCTCTGACCGCTTGGCAATCTCCAAGCGCTCTGGGGTGGGTGGAGTCTTGTTTGGAAGACTGGGGACATGGTGTTCTGGGCAGAGTGGCCAGCATCTCTGCATCTGGGGGCAAATGGCCTGAAGGAGCTATCAGGAGGGAGCCCAGGGGTCTGGGTGTGGGTTAAGGGGAGCCACAGCTTAGCACACACTGTACTTTGTTTCAGCCAAAATGGGGTGAGGTTCTGGTCTGATAAGCAGAACTGGGTGACCTCAGACAAGTCCTGTCCCCTCTCCAGGCTCAGTGTCTTATGTGTATCATGAGGATATTGGGTCCCTCCACCTTGGATACTTGATGTCCAAGGTGGGGAGAACTTCTGTGGGGCAGGAGGCATTGACATTTGGTGGTAGGCCCCTGCCATCAATGTACCCAGCCCAGGCCATGTCACCCTCACTGTGGGGAGCTCAAGAGGAGGCAGTGGCTGGGGAGATTGCCTTTAGGAAGTCCTGGCCAGATGAGCCATATCTGCCTTATTTCACTGGTAAATTGCATAATGGTTAAGATCATGACCTCCAGACCCACTCTGCCTGGGTTTCAAATCCCAGCTCTGCCATTTCTCGGCTGTGTGACTTGCACAAATTACCTAACCTCTCTGTGCCTCAATTCCTAATCTGCAAAATGGAGATGATAATAGAATTTACCCTGAAGGCTTATGAGGACTTTGTGAGCTTAGAGCAGTGCCTACTACCTGGTAGAGGCCGTGATTTATGTTACAATTTCTAAACCCTGATAACTCCTGATTCAATCCTGCCTCCTGGAGTACCTCCTTCTCTGACTTTCCTGCCAACTCCAGGGATGACCTCATTTTGTGCATCATCAAAGTCCCTGGAAAGTAAGGGCTGTGGCCCAAACCCCATAGTGCCCAGTGGGTGTTTGGGAAGAAAGAGAGTCATGGAGACTCAGGGCTGACTTGGAGCACAGAAGGATTCTCTAACCACCCCCACACCTTTCACACACAGCCTCCTCTCCTGCCTTCTCTGCTCTTAAGGTGCAGGTTAATGGTTTTAAGCGTCCTGCTATTGCCTTGCCCTAAATAGGCCTAGTTATCTGGACATTCTCTTCACCCCTCCTTACCTGCTGTGTAATTTGGACAAATTACTTAATCTCTCTGATCTTTACTTGTTTGTCCTTTGTTGGACCTCAAGTACACAGGGCTGAGTTATTCATATTCCTTGCTTAGCGATGCATTATCATCACTGGTCCTCCTCTCTCCTTGTGTTAATTTTTCTCCTTATCTCCATTTTCCAACCACACTTCCCACCCACCCAAGCCAAAGGCAACCATCTGAATATGCTTAATGAGTATCTTCTTGTTCATATGTGTTATTGCAAAATATATATTGTTGTTTTATATGCAGGTAGTTTTCATTTGCATAAGTGGTATTGTGTGTTTTGGGTCTCATTCTGTTGTTTACTTGTGGGACTCCCTGCTGTTGGTGAGACCCTCCGTGTTGCCACATAAGCACCTCCTTCCTCACTTCCAGCGGCTGCGTCGTCTGCACGGAGTGCACCCACCCCATTTTACCTCTCTACTTCCCTGGAGGTGGACCCCCAGCTGCCTCCAGCTCCCCATCCCCACAAACAACACTTCAATGAGGTCACATCCATGTCCCCTTCCGGACTTGTGTGAAAGATTCTTTGGGGCACATTCCTAAGAGCGAGTTGATTGGTCATGGAGTCTGAGTAAGCATCATTTGAAGTCTTCTTTATCCATCCATAAAATGAACATATGGGCCTCTCCCTTGCAGGGCTGATATGGCTGTAGTGGGTTCTGTGACTGACACAGAGAAGCCCAGCCAATGACACAATGACAGGTGTAGCTGCTGGTCCCTCCAGGTACCAGAGAGAGGGGGAGACAAGCTGCTTCTCAGGCAAGCTGACGTCCCACATCTCTCTCTCTTTTTTTTTTTTGAGATGGAGTCTAGCTTTGTCACCCAGGCTGGAGTGCAGTGGCATAATCTCAGCTCATTGTAAACTCCACCTCCCGGATTTAAGTGACTCTCCTGCCTCAGCATCCTGAGTAGCTGGGATTACAGGTGCGCACCACCACGCCCAGCTAATTTTTGTATTTTTAGTAGAGACGTAGTTTCACTGTGCTGGCCAGGCTGGTCTCAAACTCCTGACCTTGTGATCTGCCTGCCTCAGCCTCCCAAAGTTCTGGGATTACATGCATGAGCCACCGCACCTGGCCTGAGCCACTGCTCCCAGCCAATGACCCACAACTTGAATTGGAACTTTGAGCTCTGAATTCAACCCAGGCCTCAAATCCCAGTTCAAAATTTGATCTCCAGAACGCGTGAGACAGGTGTGGGACTGTGTGATTCCTGGAGCCTCTACATAGCTGAATGGTAGGACCTCCCATAGCCTGAGCACAGAGCCTGACACAGAGGAGATGCCGCACCAAAGAAAAGCTCGTCACACTCCCTTGAAACATTTCTCCCATTCCTGACCCCTCTTTCCTCAGAGCTGGAAGTAGCCTCCTCACACAGGAAGGAAAAGACAGCCTCATTTGCTGTTCTTCCTCTGTCCTGTCAGCCAACAAACATTTTAAACAGATGTGAAACCACACCTGAGTATTAGATCCCACCATCCCATTGTACAGACGGAGAAACTGAGGCACAGGAAGGCTCATGGTCTCATAGGAGTTTAGTGGCAGAGGTGGCACTAGAATCCACATCTCCAGGCCCCCCTGCCCTCTGCTCTAGGGCTTTTTATTTTATTTTATTTGTATTCTACAACAATGCCTCTCAAATTTTAATTTGCATAAGAACCACCGAGGAATCTTGCTAATTCTGATTCTAAGGCTTTTCAGAAAAAACAAAATAGGCCTGTAATCCCAGCACTTTGGGAGGCCAAAGCCGGTGGATCACTTGAGGCCAGGAGTTCAAGACCAGCCTGGCCAACATGATGAAACCTCGTCTGTACTAAAAATACATAAATTAGCCAGGCGTGGTGGTAGGTGTCTGTAATCCCAGCTACTCGGGAGGCTGAGGCACGAGAATCGCTTGAACCTGGGAGGCAGAGGTTGCAGTGAGCCAAGATTGTGCCACTGCACTCCAGTCTGGGTGACAGAGTGAGACTGTCTCAAAAACAAACAAGGGCCGGGCGCGGTGGCTCAAGCCTGTAATCCCAGCACTTTGGGAGGCCGAGACGGGCGGATCACAAGGTCAGGAGATCGAGACCATCCTGGTTAACACGGTGAAACCCCGTCTCTACTAAAAATACAAAAAACTAGCTGGGCGAGGTGGCGGCGCCTGTAGTCCCAGCTACTCGGTAGGCTGAGGCAGGAGAATGGCGTGAACCCAGGAGGCGGAGCTTGCAGTGAGCTGAGATCTGGCCACTGCACTCCAGCCTGGGTGACAGAGCGAGACTCTGTCTCAAAAAAAAAAAAAAAAAAAAAAAAAACCAGACAAACAAACAAAAATGCATTCCATGTTAAATTATGTTATTTTTATTTGTTGAGTTTTAAGTTAAAACAAATGATAGAGCAACAGGACACATCACTAAATAGTTTTTAAAAACTCGTATGTGGCCAGGCACAGTGGCTGAAGCCTGTAATCCCAGCATTTTGGGAGGCTGAGGTGGGTGGATCACTTGAGGCCAGGAGTTCAAGACCAGCCTGGGTAACATGGTGAAACCTCATCTCTGCTAAAAAATACAAAAATTAGCTAGGTGTGGTGGCACGCACCTGTAGTCCCAGCTACTTGAGAGGCCGAGGCAGGGGGATTGCTTGAACACAGGAGGCGGAGGTTGCAGCACTCCAGCCTGGGCGACAGAGCGAGACTCTGTCTCAAATAAACAAACAAACAAACAAACAAACAAAAACCCAAAAATCCATCTGTAATCCTGACATTCTAGCTGAACCATCTTCATAGTTCTGTTCCCTTCCAATCCCTGGCCATTCACAAATACATATTTATGGTCATAATCTACAAAGAATTTTTATTTTATTTTATTTTTGCTTTTTGTACTTAATCCATTTTTTAAAATGTAGACACAATCACTTGTGCACACACACATTGTTTCAGATTGTGGGATATGTTTTACCACGGGATGTTTTTACCTGGCCTGCAAGGTGACCTTGTAGACACCTGCCCCATCCTGTCTCCCGGGTCTCAATGGAATTTTCCTTCTTGAGGTCCTTTGTTGAATTGACACTGCTCTTCTGCAGCCTCTCATGGTCTCTGTTGTGTTTTTGCTGTTCTCTGTTTAGCATCTCCATGCCCAAAGCAGGGTAGGGAGCTTTGTCTACCTACAAAGCAGGGAGAAGGAGCACACAGGTACTGAGCACCTACCATGAGCTGGACCCTCTGCTGAGCACCATAACCCACTCTTTCATTCAATCTCTAACAACCTTGTCTTTTACAGATGAACCAACTGAGACTCAGAGAGGTGGTAACTCTGCAAGTTCACACCCTTGAGAAGTAGCAGAGCCAGGATTCGGACCTAGTCTGCAGTCAAGGATCTTCCCCACAGTATCATAATCCCATCAAAGAGCCCATGGATGAAAAGGAAAATGAGTCCCTTCCCAGCACTCCCTAAACAAACAGGGCAGACCTCAGATCCCTACACCACAGGCACCAGCTACTCGAGAATCTCCAAGCCCCATCTTGGGATGTGTAGGAGTCCAGCCATCCAGAGCCCCTCAACCTGAACCCCTCTTCTTGAATGCACCCAGCCCAGAGGAAAGCAGAAGTCACTGGGATTGAAGCCCACCCTCCCCTGAAGGCCTGAAGAAACAGCCTCAGGAGCTGATCTGTGGTAAGGTGTCTCCTGCCTGGAAACAAAAGGCCCGGCAGGATGATCTGCATCCCCTCATTATCTGGGATTTGAGAATTCTGATTGAGCCTCTGAAGAGCTAGCCACAGAGACCCAGGGTGGGGACTAAGGTGACTCTCGGGATGTTTTGGCCTGTCCTTCCCCTACTCAAGAGTCCACTTTCCCAGCCTGGACCCCTTGACATTGTGGGAGGAAAGACCACAGACTTGGCCAGGCACAGTGGTTCACGTCTGTAATCCCAACACTTTGGGAGGCCGAGGTGGGCAGATCACCTGAGGTTGGGAGTGTGAGACCAGCCTGACCAACATGGAGAAACCCCGTCTCTACTAAAAATACAAAATTAGCTGGGCGTGGTAGCATATGCCTGTAATCCCAGCTACTTGGGAGGCTGAGGCAGGAGAATCGCTTGAACCCAGGAGGCAGAAGTTGTGGTGAGCCGAGATCAAGCCATTGCACTCCAGCCTGGGGGCAACGAGAGTGAAACTCTGTCTCAAAAAAAAAAAAAAAAAAAAAAAAAGACAACAGACTTGACAAAGACCTGTTTGGGTCTCTGGGGAGACTGCAACTACGGGCCCCCAATCCCACCCTGCATTCCAGAGCTGCCCAGTGAAGTTGGCTCTCAGGAGGTTACTGAGTAATCGCTGAGCAGAAATGTAATGATAGGATTGGGCTTTTGTCTGTTTCGAGGGGAGCCTGTGATTTGGCTGCTTCTGTTCCTGGGGGACAGGTGTGAGGTGTGGTTATTAGATGACGGAGTGGAAGCTGAGTATCAACAGTACAGAGTGCTGAGCTGGACAGAGGATGAGGCCCTGCCCCTGCCCCAGGGAGCTCAGTGTCAAAAGCTGCCAGGCTGATGGGATGAAACTGGCAGGTTTGATGGAACTGCACACTGCTGAACCTAGACCTTCTAGAGACTCCTCCTCCCACCCCTATGGACAAGCCCAAGAGGGGACAGTGTTATTGCTCTCATGCTACAAATAAATAAGCTGACTCAGAAGCTCTCCCCCTATATGCCAAGCCTTTTCTTTCTTTCTTTTTTTTTTTTTTTTTTTTTTTTTTTTTTTTTTTTTTGAGGGCGGAAGTCTCGCTCTGTCGCCCGGACTGGAGTGCAGTGGCCGGATCTCGCTCACTGCAATCTCCGCCTCCCGGGTTTACGCATTCCCTGCTACCTCCGAGTAGTGCAGCCCCATCCATTTTTGTTTTTAGAGAGCGGGTTTCACTAGCTTCTCGTCTCCTGACTCGTGATCCGCCTCTCCTCCAAAGTGCTGGGTTACGGCTGACCCTCAGCTTCTTTCTTTTTTTTTTTTTTTTTTTTTTGGAGACAGAGTTTCCTCTTGTTGCCCAGGCTGGAGTGCAATGGCACGATCTCGACTCACCACAACCTCTGCCTCCTGGGTTCAAGCTAGTCTCCTACCTCAGCCTCCTGAGTAGTTGTGATTACAGGCGCCCACCACCACATCTGGCTAATTTTGTACTTTTAGTAGAGACGGGGTTTCTCCATGTTGGTCAGGTTGGTCTCAAACTCCTGACCTTAGGCGATCCGCCTGCCTCAGCCTCCCAAAGTGCTGGGGTTACAGGCGTGAGCCACCGTGCTCAGCCTTTTTCTTTCTTTCTTTCTTTCTTTTTTTTTTTGAGACGGAGTCTCACTCTGTCACCTAGGCTGGAGTGCAGTGGTGTGATCCCGGCTCACTGCAACCTTATTGTCCTGGGTTCAAGCGATTCTCCTGCCTCGGCCTCCAGAGTAGCTGGGATTACAAGCATGCGCTATCACACCCGGCTAATTTTTGTATTTTTAGTAGAGATGCGGATTCACCATGTTGGCCAGACTGGTCTCAAACTCCTCACCTCAGGTGATCCACCCGCCTTGGCCTCCCAAAGTGTTAGGATTATAGGCATGAGCCACCACTCTCAGTCTCTTTTTTTTTTTTTTTTTTTTTTTGAGACAGAGTCTCACTCGGTCACCCAGGCTGGAGTGCAGTGGTACGATCTCAGCTCACTGCAACTTCTGCCTCCTGGGTTCCAGTGATTATTATGCCTCAGCCTCCCGAGTAGCTGGGATTACAAGCATGTTCCACTATGCCCAGCTAATTTTTGTATTTTTAGTAGAGATAGAGTTTCGTCATGTTGGCCAGGCTGGTCTCAAACTCTTGACCTCAGTTAATCCACCCACCTTGGCCTCCCAAAGCGCTGGGATTCCAGGCATGAGCCACTGCGCCCGGCCACCCTTCCTTTCTTCCTAGGAAATGTCCCACAAACTAACAACTCTGCTCTGTTTTCACCACCAGCACACACGTCCTGGCCCCCGTCCCCTCCTGCTTATATCAATTAACCAACTAGCTAACCAGTTAACCCATCAATTAGCCCCTCAGCCTGTGCGCTCTCCTTCCCATACATCATCCATCCAGTTGTTAGATGAACATTCTGAAAACATAGCTGTCACTACTAAGCCTTGCCTACTCAGAATCCCATACAGCATTCTGATAGCCACTGACTTTAGGACAGAGCTTCTCCAATGTTATCATGCACCTGAATCCTGTGGGGACCTTGTTCAAACACAGATTTTCTGCTGGGTAGTTCATCTGCTCACTGAATCTCAAAATGACCTCAGTAGCCCATTTTGAGGCCAGGTGCGGTGGCTCAAGCCTGTAATCCCAACACTTTGGGAGGCTGAGACAGGCGGATCACGAGGTCAGGAGATTGAGACCATCCTGGCGAACATGGTGAAACCCCGCCTCTACTAAAAAAAATATAAAAACAAAAACTAGCCGGGCGAGCTGGCGGGCGCCTGTAGTCCCAGCTACTCGGGAGGCTGAGGCAGGAGAATGGCGTAAACCCGGGAGGCGGAGCTTGCAGTGAGCTGAGATCCAGCCACTACACTCCAGCCTGGGCGGCAGAGCGAGACTCCGTCTCAAAAAAAAAAAATAATAATAATAATAATAGCCCATTTTGCAGATGAACAAACTGAGGCTCAGAGAGGTTGCCCAAGGTCTGGGATGAGGCCCTAGATTCTGCATTTCTTTTTGTTTGTTTTTGAGACAGAGTCTCGCTCTGTCGCTGAGGCTGGAGTGCAGTGGTGCAATGTCTGCTCACTGCAACCTTCACCTCCCCGGCTCAAGCTATTCTTCTGCCTCAGACTCCCGAGTAGCTGGGATTACAGGCACCCGCCATCATGCTCGGCTCATTTGTGTATTTTTAGTAGAGACGGGGTTTCATAATGTTGACCAGGCTGGTCTCGGACTCCTAATCTCAAATGATCCACCCGCCTTGGCCTCCCAAAGTACTGGGATTACAGGCGTGAGCCACAGCACCCTGCCAGGATTCTGCATTTCTTTTTTTTCTTTTTCTTTTTTTTTTTTTTTTTGAGGCGGAGTCTCGCTCTGTCGCCCAGGCTGGAGTGCAGTGGCACGATCTCGGCTCACTGCAAGCTCCGCCTCCCGGGTTCACGCCATTCTCCTGCCTCAGCCTCCCGAGTAGCTGGGACTACGGGCGCCCGCCACAGCGCCCGGCTAATTTTTTGTATTTTTAGTAGAGACGGGGTTTCACAATGGTCTCGATCTCCTGACCTTGTGATCCGCCCGCCTCGGCCTCCCAAAGTGCTGGGATTACAGGCGTGAGCCACCGCGCCCGGCTGGATTCTGCATTTCTAATAAGATCCTAGGAGGTACAGATGTTGTTGGTTCATGGACCACATTGAGTTGCTAGGCTCAAACCAAACTCTCCTGCCTAGTTACTTTTCCTTTAATTTTTAAATAGGAAACACATTTACCTGGTGTAAAACATTTTAAAGGCATTCAGTGGAAAGTCTCCCTCCCAACCCTATCCCCCTCATTTGCTGAGTTCCCTGGACTTCCATCCCTGGTAACTTTCCTTCCTTCCTTCCTTCTTTCCTTCCTTCCTTCCTTCCTTCCTTCCTTCCTTCCTTCCTTCCTTCCTTCCTTCCTTCCTTCCTTCCTTCCTTCCTTCCTTCCTTCTTTCTTTCTCTTTCTTTCCTTCCTTCCTTCCTTCCTTCCTTCCTTCCTTCTTTCTTTCTCTTTCTTCCTTCCTTCCTTCCTTCCTTCCTTCCTTCCTTCCTTCCTTCCTTCCTTCCTTCCTTCCTTCCTTCCTTCCTTCCCTCCTTCCCTCCCTCCCTCCTTCTTTCTTTCTTTCTTTCTTTTTTTTGAGATGGAGTTTCGCTCTTGTTGCCCAGGCTTGAGTGCAATGGCATGATCTCAGCTCACTGCAACCGCCACCTTCTGGATTCAAGCGATTCTCCTGCCTCAGCCTCCGTAGTAGCTGGGATTACAGGCGCCCGTCACCACACTCAGCTATTTTTTTGTATTTTCAGTAGAGCCAGGGTTTTACTATGTTGGCCAGGCTGGTCTGGAACTCCTAACCCCAGGTGATTCACCCTCCTCAGCATCCCAAAGTGCTGGGATTACAGGCGTGACCCACCACGCCCAGCCACTACTTTTATTAGTTTTTTAATGTAACTTTCTGAGGTTTCTCTGTGCCAAAAGAAACAAATAAGATCATGTTTACTCTGCCCTACCTCCTGCCCTTGACAAAAGGTAGCACACTATACCTTTTGGTGTGTTGGCTCACACCTGTAATCTCAGCACTTTGGGAAGTTGAGGCGGGCGGATCACTTAGAATTTGGCTAAGTTTATCAGTTTATCTTAGAGATAACTGGACACAGCTAGCAGCTAGCTGACTCACTTGTATTTAGGGTTGCATTATGATAATTTTTTTTTGGAGACGGAGTCTCGCTCTGTCGCCCAGGCTGGAGTGCAGTGGTGTGATCTCAGCTCAGTGTGCAACCTCCACTTCCCAGGTTTAAGTAATTCTTCTGCCTCAGCCTCCCAAGTAGCTGGGACTACAGGTGCACGCCACCACACTGGCTAATTTTTTGTATTTTAGTAGACACAGGGTTTCACCGTGTTGCCCAGGCTGGTCTCGAACCCCTGAGCTTAGGCAGTCCACCTGCCTCAGCCTCTCAAAGTGCTAGGATTACAGGTGTGAATCACCACGCCTGGCCAGGGTTGCATTTTTATTCCATTGTGTGGATAGGATGTGGCATAGTTTGTTTGTTTATTTATCTATTTTTGAGACAGGGTTTCATTCTCACCCACACTGGAGGGCAGTGGTGTGATCTAGGCTCACTGCAACCTCTGCCTCCTGGGCTCAAGTGATTCTCCCACCTTAACCTCCCAAGTAGCTGGGACCACAGGCATGCACTACCACGCCCGGCTAATTTTTTTTTTATTTTTGGTAGAGAGGGGATTTTGCCATGTTGGCCAGGCTGGTCTCGAAATCCTGGCCTAAAGTGATTAGCCCATCTTGGCCTCCTGAAGTGCTGGGATTACAGGCATGCACCATGGCACCCAGCTGGCTATAGTTTATTTAAATTTAACCATTCACCTCTTGGTGGACATTTGGTTGATTCCCATTTTTCCAGTTGGCCTTTTTTTTTTTTTTCTTTTGGACAGAGTCTCACTCTGTCACCAGGCTGGAGTGCAGTGGTGTGATCTCAGCTCACTGCAACCTCCACTTCCCAGGTTCAAGCAATCCTCCTGCCTCAGCCTCCCAAGTAGCTGGGACTACGGGCACACACCACAATGCCCAGCTTTTTGTAATTTTAGTAGAGACAGGGTTTCACCATGTTGGCCAGGATGGTCTTGATCTCTTGGCATCATGATCCATCCGCCTCAACCTCCCAAAGTGCTGGGATTACAGATGTGAGCCACCGTGCCCGGCCTCAGCTGGCTTTTTCTTTTTCCTTTTTTTTTTCTGAGACAAAGTCTCGCTCTTGTCCCCCAGGCTAGAGTGCAATCTCAGCTCACTGCAACCTCCACCTCCCGCTTTCAAGTGATTCTCCTGCCTCAGCATCCTGAGTAGCTGGGATTACTGGTGCCTGCCACCATGCCCGGCTAATTTTTGTGTTCTTAGTAGAGACAGGGTTTCACCATGTTGGCCAGGCTTGTCTTGAACTCCTGACCTTAGGTAATCTGCCTGCCTCGGACTCCCAAAGTGCTGGGATTACAGGCATAAACCACTGCGCCTGACCCTTTTTTTTTTTTTTTGAGACAAAGTCTCGCACTGTCGTCCAGGCTGGAGTGAAGTGGTGCGATCTCGGCTCACTGCAACCTCCGCCTCCCAGGTTCAGGCAATTCTCCTGCCTCAGCCTCCCAAGTAGCTGGGATTACAGGTGCCCACCACCACGCATGGCTAATTTTTTTGTATTTTTTAGTAGAGATGGAGTTTCACTATGTTGGCCAGGCTGGTCTCGAACTCCTGACCTCATGATCTGCCCACCTTGGCCTCCCAAAATGCTGGGATTACAGGCGTGAGCCCCACACCTGGCCACTCAGATGGCCCTTTTTTTTTTTTTTTTTGAGATGGAATCTCGCTCTGTCACCCATGCTGGAGTGCAGTGGCCGGATCTCAGCTCACTGCAAGTTCTGCCTCCCGGGTTTACGCCATTCTCCCTCAGCCTCCCGAGTAGCTGGGACTACAGACGCCTGCCACCTCGCCCGGCTAGTTTTTTGTATTT
This sequence comes from Rhinopithecus roxellana, assembly GCF_007565055.1. NCBI lineage: Eukaryota > Metazoa > Chordata > Mammalia > Primates > Cercopithecidae > Rhinopithecus > Rhinopithecus roxellana. The sequence continues at coordinate 36,019,896 of NC_044552.1, read as the reverse complement.
TTTAGTAGAGACGGGGTTTCACCGTATTAGCCAGGATGGTCTCGATCTCCTGACCTCGTGATCCGCCCGTCTTGGCCTCCCATAGTGCTGGGATTACAGGCGTGAGCCACCACGCCCGGCCAGATGGCCTTTTTAAGCCTTCCACACCTTGGCCAACCTTACCATGACCTCCCGCCCACTGGGTAATTCCCAGCTCCCCCATCCTCAGCCCCTGAAGAGGCCTCCTGCTTACCCTTCCCAGATCCTGCAGCCCCCAAATTGCTCTGCACCTTCCCCCTCTCATTTCCTTCCTCCTCAGTTACCTCTCCACTGCCCAGCTCTCCACAGGTGGCTGCCTGTCTCCACAGACTACAGCAACCTGGACTCAAGAACCATGTGTTTAATTTTTCTGGCTCTTTCACAGCCCAGCATGCGGCACACAGTGGCTCTCAAGAATATTAGTTATAGACGGGGTGCGGTGGCTCATGCCTGTAATCCCAGCACTTTGGGATGCCAAGGCCAGTGGATCACCTGAGGTCAGGAGTTCAATACCAGAATGACCAACATGGTGAAACTCCGTCTCTACTAGAAATACAAACATTAGCCAGGCGTGGTGGTGGGCACCTGTAATCCCAGCTACTCGGGAGACTGAGACAGAAGAATTACTTGAACCTGGGAAATGGAGGTTGCAGTGAGCCGAGATTGCACCACTGTACTCCAGCCTGGGTGACAGAGCAAGACTCCATCTAATAATAATAATAATAATAATAATAATAGTTATATAGTAGAAGTTGCAAACAAATGGAACCACTTGGCTGGCAAGGTGGCTCACGCCTATAATTCCAGCATTTTGGGAGGCCAAGGTGGGTGGATCGCTCGAGGTCAGAAGTTCGAGACCAGCCTGGCCAACATGGCAAAACCCCATCTCTACTAAAAATATGAAAATTAGCTGGGCATTGTGGCAGGTACCTGTAGTCCCAGCTACCTGGGAGGCTGAGGCAGGAGAATCGCTTGAGCCTGGGAGGCGGAGGTGGCAGTGAGCCGAGATTGCGTCACAGCACTCCAGCTGGGTGATAGAGCAAGACTCCGTCTCGGGAAAAAAAAAAAAAAAAAAGGAACAAAGAACTAAAGAACTAAAGTGACATTGAGGGGATAAATGGGAAATTCTTTTTTTTTTTTTTTTACAAGAACACAAATCCACGTTTATTTATTGATTTTTCGTTAGTTTAAATCCTTGAGGGGTACATCATCACTCGGATTCTGTGTCCAATGGCCTTCGCAGGAAGATTGCTTCGGAATGTGGCACGAACCATGCCACTGTTTCCGTGGGCCCGAGTTACCTTTCCCCAGATGACTCTGGTTTTATTTGGTTTGCCGCCTGGAGTCACTGTGTTGTTCTTTGCTTTGTATACATAAGCGCATCTCTTGCCCAAATAGAATTCTGTTTCATCTCGAGCATAAACACCTTCAATTTTAAGAAGAGCTGTGTGCTCCCTTTGGTTCCGGAGACCCCGCTTATAGCCGGCAAAAATGGCCTTGGACCACAGCCTTCCTGACATAGTTCCTTTTAGAAGTCCCATTCCCAGCAGGCCTCCACAGGAGCCAAGATGGCGGGAAGAGCTTTTTTTTTTTTTTTGAGGCGGAGTTTCACTCTTGTTGCCCAGGCTGGAGTGCAATGGCGTGATCTTGGCTTACTGCAACCTCCGCCTCCCAGGTTCAAGCGATTCTGCTGCTTCAGCCTCCCTAGTAGCTGGGATTATAGGCACACGCCACCACGCATAGCTAATTTTTTATATTTTTGGTAGAGACGGAGTTTCACCATGTTGGTCAGGCCGGTCTCAAACTCCTGACCTCAAGTGTCACTTCCAAGCTTCAGCAAAATGAAAAGGAAAAGAATCCGAGAGAGACAGAGAGAGAGAGAGAGAGAGAGAGAATTTAGCTATGTGTTAACACTTGGTGAATCCAGGGAGAAGGGTATACAGGTGGTCATTGTAAAATTCTTTTAAGTTCTCTGAAGGTTTGAAATGTTTCAGAATGAAAAGTTGAGGGAAAACACCTTTCGTGTAAGATCTGTGGGAAATTGAGGGGAAATGTGGCAGTGGGCCCAGTCCCCAGGAAGCTCAGCAGAAATAGCAACTTGCACCAGCCTGTGGCCCCTCCTGCCCAGAAAACATCAAACTCCACCCACTTGGCCTGCACCTCTGCTCTCAGCATCTTCACACAGGCTCCCCCCATCCTCATCAGAGGAAACTTCCCCCATGGATAGCCCCCCCTGGCTTGGTTAGGATGGTACTTCAAGTGCCTTAAAGTACCACTGCTTGTCTCCCTGGAGAGTGAACCCAACCCTAAGTGGGCTCTACCCACTTTAGGTTTTTAAAAATTATATTCACTTAACTTCACAGAAAAAAAAAAAGAATATGGACCAGGCGCGGTGGCTCATGCCTGTAATCTCAGCACTTTGGGAGGCCGAAGCCGGCGGATCACGAGGTCAGGAGTTCCAGAACCGCCTGGCCAATATGGTGAAAACCTGTCTCTACCAAAAATACAAAAATTAGCCGGGCGTGGTGGTGCCTGCCTGTAATCCCAGCTACTCAGGAGGCTGAGGCAGGAGAATCGCTTGAATCCGAGACCGGGAGGTTGCGGTGAGCGGAGATGGCGCCACTGCACTCCAGCCTGGGCAATGGAGTGAGACTCCGTCGAAAGGAAAAAAAAGAAAAGAAAAAGAAAAAGAATGTGATGTACAGGCACAGAATGCCAAGATTTCGTCATCCCACATCCCTGTCAATGAGGATGTTTTTCCACCCCCGTCATCAGATTGGTATATTAGTTTGTCATTTTCTTGCTTTTCCCAGCTTACTTTTATCTTATGGGCACATCCTGATGTTCCCCGAAGTCTCACGTCCCCACATTTTTGAGGGGCTATAGGATGCCGTGGCGTGCTCGCTTTGGCCATCCATGTCCCTCGTGTTGGACACTAGAGCTGTCCACGTGTACCCATACTGACCTGGTCACGAATCGCCTTGAGAGGCTGGGAACTCACCCGCCTCCTTCCCCGGACTAGGGGGAAGTGGGGTGAAGGAGGCGTGCCGGGAGGGTTCCTGGGGGAGAGATGGCCCGACTCCCAGGCTGGGCGTGGGCCGGGCGAGGTCCCCAGCCCACCGGGCCGGGCCAACAATGGCCTGTTGTAGAAGGAGGCGGGAAGGAATGCGGCCTGGGGAGTTGGGCGGCGGCGGGGCGGGGCCCGGTTGAGCCGCTGCCTCTTACCTGGCCAGGTAGCTCGCAGTTCCCAGCAAGCGGCGGCGCCCGCAGCACCTGTCTCCCGGTGCGCGGGCAGGGAGGACGGCGGGGGACATGGCCTGGTAGAGTCCCCTGGGGAGACCGTGCGGAGTTCAGTCCGGGGCAGGGCAGGGCAAGAGAGGGAAGGTCCTTCCCTGGCGCCCGCGCGGGCTGCGGCAGCATGAAAAAGAACCAGACCGTGCAGGGCACCTTCAGCAAACTCTTCGGGAAGAAGCACACCACCAGCCCCAGCACTTCCCTCTACGCCACCAACCCGCCCTGGATCTTCACCCAGGAGGCCCCGGAGGAGGGGACCAGGGGCTTCGGTGAGTGCTCCGGCGACGAAGGGCGCTAGGGCAGGGCCGGCGGCGCTGTCTCCTGGAGGCGCGGAGGGGAGGGACACGTTGGAACCTGCGGACTGGCCAAGAGCAGCCGTCGGGCAGGGGAGGAGGCGTCGCACCGGGGTGTCTGGGAAGGGACGTGCGGTGAGAGAGGTGCGGGGAAAGAGGGGAACCTCCCTCCACCACGGGTAGGTGGGACAACTTTGCCGCCCGCGCCTCTGACCGCAGGCCCTCCTCGGAGGTGTTTAATTCCCCCACTTGGAGAATCCGATGCTTGTGTTACTGTTAGCGGGACGGCTTCCGGAGGTTTGCGGTATCTCCCCCGACTCCCACTGCTACAACACCCCCATTCTGGCCGAAGCAAAAGTTTTCCTAGAGAACTGGGGGCTAAGGAGCGTTCTCCTCCCTCACCCTTTGCTCTCCCTGTTTCCCCAGCCCACGTGGCAGAGAGGGGGCTGCTCTCTGGGCGCTCACAAACTTAGCTCTGGCTAGGTGAGGCCCAGGAAAAAACAACAGGCGCAGCTGCTACCAGGTTACCAGCCTGTTTGTGACACCAAGTCACTTATTGGGGCCACAGGCTCCTGCCAGGTCAACCTGGGACCCGGGCTGTCTCTGGGCTAACACCGAAGAGCCAGAAAGGGGACAGTGGAGGCCAAGGAACCCTCTCCCTGACTGCCAGCTGCCGCTGACCCCGGAATCAGACTGGTGTGTCTCTGCAGGCCTCTAAAAACACTGCCCTGGCTTATCCCCTGGCTTATCATTTTGCAATTTGTATTCTCTATAACTAGGGGAAGCCAGCGGCTAGAGACAGAAATCCATTTCTTGTGTATGACATGTGACTCTGGAACCCCCAGGTTGGGGGGGGGGGGGTGGCTTCTAGGCCCAAGGAAGGTCACCCATCACTCACCATATTATCTTCACTGATATTTATAGCCACTGTGCTGGGACCCACAGTGGATGTCATAGCCTTGGTGCCTGCTGTTGGACTCAGTTCAGCACCCAGGTTGCCACAGCCAGGACACAAGGCACCGTGGATAGGAGCAGGAAGGGCAAACTGTCGCCTCTTCGTGGCACAGGGATCTCAGATCGGGGGTGAACAGAACTAACCATATGCCATTTAGTCCTTTCTGAGCCTTTGCTATAAACGATTATTAAGCATAAAAGCAGAGAAGAGAGATGACCTCTGAGTGGAACTAGCATTCGAGCTGAGAGGAAAGGGCATTCCTGGCAAAACAAACAGTAGAAGCAAAGACCAGGAGGAGCAGGGCAAGTGGAGGCATGGTGTAGGCACTCCCAGACACAGGTGTGCGGGGAAGTGCCTGTGAGCCAGGACAATTCTTTCCCTCTCAACGGAGGCACCATGGAACGAGCATTTATCATTCCCTTCTTAGGTGCAAGATGCCATTCTAAAATCTTTGTGTTACAGATTCATTGAAATCTCATCTGGAGTCTGGCACTATTATTATCATTCCTGTTTGACAGATGAGGAGACTGAGGCATGGGGAGGTTAAATAATATGCCCAAGATCACACAGCTTTCAATGCTGGAGGCAGCATTTTTCTAAGTCCACAATTTAATGATTTTTAGTAGACTGTTTACACAGTTGTGCGACTATCACCACCATCTGGTTTTAGAACATTTCCATGACCTCCAAAATCTCCCTTATGAGGCAGAACCAATATTTGAACCCAGGCAGTCAGGCTCCAGAGATCACACTCTTAGCGGGTTTGCTGAATTAACTCTGCAGAGGAAGGCGATCCAATGGTGAATTTTACTTGAGGGGCATCTAGCTGGAAAATACCACACACACACACACACACCCCCTTCCTCCCTCAGGGGGAGACCTCAGCCATGCCTCTCAGCCACTTCTGCATTTTGCCTAGGCTGTGTAGGCTGCTAGTGGGCATCAGCACCTCTGTTGAGGGAAGAGGGCCTGGTCCCCTGTCACCTCCAGCCAGCTGCTGCCCTCATCAGCCTGGGCAGAGCTGGAGCCCAAAGGACAGCTCCTCCCGCTCCTCAAGGCAGGGCTGGGCCTCCAGCTGACTCAGCTTGGTCTTGCCTGCACAGGGAGTGGTGGAAAACATCATGCGTCCAGCAGAACAGCACCCCAGTGTTTCCGGGGTGTTCCCTGGGGTGCCACTGGGCATGGCAGAAGTCCTCCTCCCTGCTCTGCTTGGAGTTAGGAAGAGGAGGGACCAGTGTTGGGGATTCTGTGATGGGATGCAGGTGCAGCCCTGACTTGGCATCCTGTCTCTGTCAATACATGGGGCTAAGCACTGTCTGGGCCTCAGTTTTTTCTTCTGTTAAAGGGGATAGTGTCCAGGCTGCCTGCAGGGTAACTGCCTGAAGCGGTATTTACGGCAGTGCTTTGAAAAGCATTAAAACGAAAAACTCTGAAGCAGGGTGTCCAATCTTTTGGCTTCCCTGGGTCACATTGGAAGAAGAATTGTCTTGGGCCACACAAAATACACTGACACTAATGATAGCTGATGAGCTAAAAAACAAAACAAAAAAATGCAAAAAAAAAAAAAAACCCTCATAATATTTTAAGAAAGTTCACAAATTTGTGTTGGGCCACCAGTTGGACAAGCTTGCTCTAAAGCAAGGATTGGCAAACTACACTCCTGGCTCCATTCTGGCCCATGGCCTGCTTTGGGGAATAAAGTTTTATTAGAACATAGCCAACTATGCCCCTCCTTTACATATGGTGTATGGCTAGAGTTGAGTAGCTACAAAAGAGACCTTATGGCCTGCAAAGGCTAAAATATTTACTATTTGGCCCTGTACAGAAAAAGTTTACTGGCCCCTGCTCCAAGGCATGATTTATTACTGTGAGATCATTCCCAGCATGGAGCACTTCCTGCCCCTGCCTGCTTCAGCTCCTCTTCCTAACACTGTAAACTAGAGGAAACTGAGCCATGACAAGGCTATTTCAAATGTCTCAAAGAGAGTGGGATTAGAATTCCACAGGGCCCCTGAGTCTGTGACATTCCCCTTGAGCCTGGGGTGAGATGCTGGCGATATCCAGCCCTTGGAGAACAGGTGGTGGAATGGAAGGGAGAAAAATCAATGTAGGGATGTGTAAGGGAATGAAGCAGTAATCAACCGTTTGCTCTGTGGTTGCAACCATGTAAAAATCTGTTTGCACAAGGGTAGGCTGGGTACAGAGGGTAAATGCAAACAGTCGTGTGAGGGTGGTGACGAGCAAATTTTTCTTTACAGAATTTCTCTAATATGTATTCCAGCAATTAGGAGGCCTTCACTGAATACATTTGCAATCCTAACGAAGTCTTCTGCCCTCTCCCAGCCCAAGCAAGGCCACACGATTGTGTGTGTGTGTGTGTTTTTTTTAAATGCATGAGAAAGCAGAGATGTGGATCTTTGCAAATCCCAAGATAAGGGACTGGGCTGCTACTGGAGACAAAGCTGCCAGTCACTCATGACTCCTCCCTTGCGTCTTGGATTAACTGAGCCAAGATCCTTTATCTACCACCGCTGCACCCTGCACCCGCCACCAGCAATGGGACACCCTTGTTTGCTAGAGGACTCTCTTTCCTGCCCTGTTCCTCTAAATGGGACAGCTCACAGCTACCTCAGACATTTATTTGAAATGCAGATTCTGGGCTGGGCGCGGCGGCTCACGCCTGTAATCCCAGCACTTTGGGAGGCTGAGGCAGGTGGATCACGTGAGCTCAGGAGTTTGAGACCAGCCTGGGCAACATGGCAAGACCCTGTCATCTCTATTAAAAATACAAATATTAGCCAGGCTTGGTGGCATGCGCCTGTAGCTGCAGCTACTCAGGAGGCTGAGGCTGGAGGACTGCTCGAGTTCAGGAGGCAGAGGTTGCAGTAAGCCAAGATCGCACCACTGCACTCCAGCCTTGGTGGCAGAGCGAGACCCTGTTTCAAAACAAAAAACAAAACAAAAACAACCCCAGCACTTTGGGAGGACAAGGCAGGAGGATTGCTTGAGCCTGGGAGATAGAGGCTGCAGTGAGCTATGATGGCATCACTGCACTACAGCCTGGGTGACAGAGCGAGATCCTGTCCTCCCCCCTTCAAAAATAATTAATTAATTTCAGATTCCTAGGGTCCCACCTCAGGCACAGGAAGTCAGAATCTCTGGGCTAGGGTCTGGGCTCTGGGGGTTTTCTGAGACGGAGTCTCACTCTGTTGTCAGGCTGGAGCGCAGTGGCATAATCTCGGCTCACTGCAACCTTCTGCCTCCCAGGTTCAAGTGATTCTCCTGCTTCAGCCTCCCTGGCCCACGCCACCACACATGGCTATTTTTGTATTTTTAGTAGAGACGGGGTTTCACCGTGTTGGCCAGGATGGTCTCTTGACCTGTTGATCGGCCCACCTGGGCCCCCCAAAGTGCTGGGATTTACAGGCGTGAGTCACCGCGCCCAGCCTTTAGGCTCTGGATTTTTAGCCAGCTTCAGGGGTATTGTTTTGTGCAGGAAGATATGAGAATCCTGGTATTTCCTTCCCCACAGGAAGCAAGGCTATTCTCTTTCCCTTTAGGACTCCCTGCAGGCCACATGGTAGGTTCTACATAAATATGGAAAGAATGTGGGCAGCTCCTTATCAGGAGGACCCTAGTGCCCTCTGGTGTGGCTGCGGTTTCTGGTGTTCCGGTTCCCTGGTTCTCCTGGCCCTGTGCTTCAGGTCCTGCTAAAGGGTAGGAAACTCCCACCTCTTACCCCTGGAGCCAGGAGCTGAGCACTTATTTCCCCCCAGGGCCAGGCTGGCACCAGCCTACCAACTTTTGTTTACTCCTGTCCCCTGGAGGTGTGCTGCGGTTTGCCAGCAGTCCAGTGCACACATATACACCCTCGGCTGCCCCATTATAGAAACTTCTCTTGTCACTCTAGTTCAACTTCAGAAAGCCAGGCCTGCCCTTGACCCCTACAGAGCAGCTACAAGGTGCCCCTTCTCTCCTAGCCAATAGGGTACTGACAGTAATGCAATTATCATCACCAGACTGTGGAGTAAAAGCTTTGTATGTCTTCTCAGTTGAGGAAACAGACTCAGAAGGAAGGCTTTAGGTGAAATGACTCAGTCATTCCAGTCTGGGGTAGCTCAAACATCAAAGTGCATCCAGTCATCTGGAATCCTGTTAAGATTAGATTTGTTTCGGTAGTTTCGGGATGAAGGGCATTTCTCACAAGTTCTGGGGTCTGCACACTGAGTGGCAAGTCCTAGCTTGGAAGAAGAGGGCCCTGTTCACTCTGCTCCTCCCTCTTAGTCCCCAAATGCAGGGTTGTGGGGGGCGGCGTCCAAGACTCCTTTTCTGTTACCTCCTCCTCTACTCTGTGGCTCCCTGCCCCTCCTCCCGTCCACCCCAGCCCAACCTTCAGCGTCCCCTCTGCCCTTGGACAAAGGCCTCTCTCTGGTCCTCAGGTCAGGCCTGCTGGGACTTGCTGGGAAAGACTGGCCTTTTTAGGCTCCTGTCATGTGGACTTGCTAATTAGCTAGAAAAGGCCTCATTAACGCCGTTCGTGAGTTACATTCACATAGGGCCGCCCCCGCTGCTTCCCTGAAAGGCAGGGGCTCCCCTAGTGGCCGATAATTGGATGCCACACTTCATACTTCACTGTCCAGCACCCCCATTCTATATCTACAGTGAGGTAGAAGTAGAAAGAGGTCTGTTTTGGGATTCTGGGTTACTCTTAGTCAAGGCAAAAACTCCCCAAGCTAAGGCCCGAATCCTCCTAAGCCCCAGGAATCCAATCAGACCTGTAGCCAGTGCTCCTGAGGTAATTTAGGGGCTCCTGGCAATTTGGGGCCCCAGCCCTCCTCCCACTCCAGCTAGCTTCCTTCCCTCTCCTGATTTTGGGAGGCTTCTGGAAAAGTATCATCCTCATTTTACAGGTGGGGAAACTGAGCCCGACAAAGTGCTCAATGTCCTCAGATATTATATGGATGTGAATCCAGATATGATTCCTAGGCCCATTTCCTCCCCTCCAGGCCTTACCAACTTTCAAGTCTCATTCAGGAAAAACAAGAGATGGAGGGTAGAGACGCTGAATCCCTGCATTCCCTCCCTGCCATGCTGGCTATGACCCGAGGGAATCAGAGTCTGGAGTCAGGTTGCCTGGGCTGGAATCCCAGCCCCTTTGACTCACCAGCTGTGGGACCTTGGGCAAGGGACTTAACCTCTCTAAGCTTCAGTTTCCTCACCTGCAAATTGGGAATAATAAGGCTCCTCTCCTCAGGCGGCAAGGGAGAAAAGAAGGGCTGGGCCTCCTACAGCAGCGTGTACCTAGCTCTCAGCTTGCCTGGAGCTGGCCCACCCGCCACATTTAACACATACCCCAGCCCAGGCTGAGAGAGCCAGGTCTGCCTGTTGGGGAGAGGCAGGGAGCCACGTGCCATATGTAAGGCACTGCAAGTCAGGGGCCCTGTTTGACCCCTGCTTGGTGACCTTGATCCAGCCTCTCCCACTCTGGGCTGCTGCAAAGAGGGTTATTGAGAACAGTCACAGGCATCAGGACTCAGAGTGGACCCTAACAAGAAAGCAAAGGGCCGCCTGCCTGCCGGTGGCTCTCCCCCATGGGGACAGGTGTCACCAAGATTTGCAAGTGACACAGCCCAGCTCAAGCTCACAGCCCAAACTCTTGGTGGAGGGAAGTAAGGTGGAGCAGAGAGAGAATGATGATGATGATGACAACAATAACTGGCCTTCCCAATTATTATTATTATTATTTTTGAGACGGAGTCGCACTCTGTTGCCCAGGCTGGAGTGCAGTGGCACAATCTCAGCTCACTACAACCTCTGCCTCCCCAGTTCAAGCGATTCTCCTGCCTCAGCCTATCCTGAGTAGCTGGGATTACAGGCGCCCGCCACCACGCCCAGATAATTTTTGTATTTTTAGTAGAGAAGATGGGGTTTCACCACGTTAGCCAGGCTGGTCTTTTTTTTTTTTTTTTTTTTTGAGGTGGACTTTCGCTCTTGTCACCCAGGCTGGAATGCAATGGCTCAATCTTGGCTCACTGCAACCTCCGCCTCCCTGGTTCAAGCAATTTTCCTGCCTCAGACTCCTAAGTAGCTGGGGTTACAGGCGCCCACCACCACGCCCAGCTAATTTTTGTATTTTTAGTGGAGACGGGGTTTCACCATGTTGGGCAGGCTGGTCTCCAACTCCTGACCTCAGGTGATCCACCCGCCTTGGCCTCCCAAAGTGCTGGGATTACAGGCATGAGCTACTGTGTCTGGCCGCCAAGCTGATCTTGAACTCCTGACCTCAAGTAATCCGCCTGCCTTGGCCTCCCAAAGTGCTGAGATCACAGGTGTGAGCCACCACACCCAGTCAACCCTCCCAATTATTGAGCATAAATATCTGCTAGGCACTGTGCTGATGACTTTTGCATGTTTTCTCTCACTCAGGCTCACATCAGCCTGCCCAGCAGAGACCACTGTTCACATGTACAAAGATAAAGAGACAGCCTCAGAGAGACCTAGTGAGACTGCCAGGATCCCACAGTTAAGTAATGGAGCCGGAACCGGAACCCACGTTCAGCTGGGCTCTAAACCCATAGCCTTGACCCCACAAGGTCCTGCCTCCCGTCCCAGCCAGGAGCTGTCTGACTGCTGGGTGTTTCCGGCCAGGACAGAACCTCAGCCATGGTCTCCTCATACCCAGGCAGCCTCAGCCACAACTCTGCTGCCCTCAGGCCCATGCCCTCAGGAGAAGGGGCAGGAGGGGAGCTGCCTGTACCCAGGTTGAAATCTGGGGTGAAGTCTCCTGCTTGGCACCAGGAATTGTTTTTGGAGCAGGTTTTTGGATGTTAGATGGTATTGATATTTATGTCAACTCAAATCCTTGAGGGAGTGTAAATGAAAGCAAAGCCCTACCTTCATTTCCCATCCTTCTATGAGGGAGAAGTTGTTAGGGAGACAATCTAAAGTAATCCTATGCATAATCTTGTCATAAATAGGATTCCATTTGGGGGGAAATTGGGTTCATTTAAAGATCAGGTTTGGGTCAATTGAGGCAGACATGGATTTGCCCCTATTTTATCACTGCATTATTTGCATGTGAGTTTATCAGAAGCTTCAGTTTGTATCTTGACAGGACTGTGGTCCATCTGGGGCTCAGGCCTTGCTCAGAACCTGCTGCTGGGGTCTCACAAGGCTTCCCGGCTGCTGGAATTGCCCTGGGACTCTCTTTCTCTGGAAGCTTCTGGGTCCAGGGGCATCTGCCTTCCTTTTCCAGCTTTCTGAATCCCAGCTGGATGTTCCAGTGCTGCCTCTCTGGTCCATGCATGTGGCAAGCACAAAACCTCTGAGATCCCTAAAGACCTTTCCAGAAAAAGCCAGACATCTAGGGAGTTTGCAGGTTTCAGGGTGGATGAGACACGGGGCTGTGCCCCTCTTTCTCACTGCAGCTTGTTCTGAGAGCAAATCATCCCGCTTCCTCTCCAGGCACCCACTTCACCTCCTCCTCGTCCCTCCTTCCTCAAGGGACACCAGGATGTTCCTAGCCCTCCTTTAGCTCCTCGACTGAGGAGGGAGCTGCTTCTCAGGAAGGCCTCAGCATCCCTGACCTGTGATCTGAGCAATGTTCATCACTTCCAATAAGAAATTCCCAAGGTTGAGCTCTGTTGTCTTTCTGTTTAGTTTTGGGCCTTGACCTTGAGGCTGGGAAGACCCCAGTCCTGACCTTGAATGCTTTGAAGATCTAGCTGATGGAGATGGACCCACGCACCTCACCTCATGCTGTGCCCCCACCCAGCAGGAGCTGGGCCAGGATTGAGGGGCCCTGAGAGTTGGCCTGATTCCAGCCACATCTGCTTTTCTTTTTTTTAATTTTATTTTTGAGACACAGTCTCGCTCTGTCACCAGGCTGGAGTGCACTGGCACAATCTCAGCTCACTACAACCTCTGCTTCCCGGTTCAAGCGATTCTCCTGTCTCAGCCTCCTGAGTATCCTGAGTAGCTGGGATTACAGGCGCCCACCACCACACCCGGCTAATTTTTGTATTTTTAGTAGAGACAGAGTTTCACCATAGTGGCCAGGCTGGTCTTGAACTCCTAACCTCATGATCCACCCACCTCGGCCTCCCAAAGTGCTGGGATTATAGGCGTGAGCCGCCACGCCCAGCCCCACACCTCCTTTTCTTATTTTATTATTATTATTATTATTGAGACAGAGTCTTACTCTGTCGCTCATACTGGAGTGCAGTGACGATCTCGGCTCACTTCAACCTCCGCCTCCCTAGTTCAAGTGATTCTCCTGCCTCAGCCTCCCGAGTAGCTGGGACTACAGGTGCATGCCACCACACCTGGCTAATTTTTTGTATTTTTAGTAGAGATGAGGTTTCACTGTGTTAGCTAGGATGGTCTCGATCTCCCGACCTCGTAATCCACCCACCTCGGCCTCCCAAAGTGCTGGGATTACAGATGTGAGCCACCGCGCCCAACCCCTTTTCTTATTTTGATAACAAATTTACTATCTTACAATTCTGCAGGTCATAACTCTGACACAGGTCTCAGTGGGCTCAATTAAGGTATTGGCAAGACTTTGTTCCTCTCCGGAGGCTCCAGGAGAGTCTGTTTCCTTGCCTGTTCTGGCTGTTAGAGGCAGCCCACAGTCCTTGGCCAGTAGCTGCCTTCCATCTTCAAAGCCAGCCGTGGCGGCCAAGCCCCTCTCACAGCGTATCACCCCACCTCTGCTTCCGTAACATGTTTCCCTCTCTGACTCCTACCCACTCCTCTTCAGACTGGGAAATCAAATCTGATTTTCCAGAGGTGCCTGGTAGGGAGAGGAGCCACCTGGGCCTTCCAGCCCGGCCTCAGCCACAGCCACTACCCTTCTATATGTTTTACAAAGAACAGTTATATTCTTAGAAAGGATTTCACTGCTTAAAACAACCACAAAGGAAGCAAAACAACAGTGGCTCAGAGTCAGGGCTGAGCCATGGGATCTGTGAGGCGGTTAGAGCGCCTGCTTGAGGGTCAGACGGCCACAGTTCGGATCCAACTCCATCCTGACCAGCAGGCTTCGAACAAGCTGCCTCACCTCCCGTTGCTTCCCAGAGCTACTCACTGGCCAGAGCCGAGCCAAGCCTTCCTCACCCCCATACACGGTGGGGTTATGACTCTTCCCTTTGGGGGTGTGTGTACAGTGGTTTAGAAGTCAGGCCCTTTAGGGAGACCCTGGCTTCAACACTTACTCTGAGGCTTTGGGCAAGTTATTTGACCTCCTTGTGCCTCGGTTTCCTTATCTGTAAAACGGGGATAATGACTGTGCCAATTTGCATGGGGCTGTTTTGAGAATTAAATGAATGAATAATGTGTAAGGTGCTTGGAACAGTGTCCGGATCATTACAGGTGCTCAGTAGGCCGGGTGTGTGGCTCACACCGGTAATCCCAGCACTTTGGGAGGCCGAGGCAGGTGGATCACCTGAATTCGGGAGTTTGAGACCAGCCTGGCCAACATGGTGAAACCCTGTCTCTACTAAAAATACAAAAATTAACTGGACATGGTGGCACTGGCGCACACCTGTAATCCTAACTACTCGGGAGGCTGAGGCAGGAGAATTGCTTGAACCCGGGAGGCACAGGTTGCAGTGAGCCGAGATCATGCCACTGCACTCCAGCCTGAGTGACAGAGCACGGAGATCTGCGGTGGCTCAGGCCTGTTGTCCCAGCGCATAAGGAGGCGAGACTAGGCTTTCAAAGCCAGCCTGGGCAACACAGAAACCTCTCATCTATATAACCAAAAAAAAAAAAAAGACTCCATCTCAAAAAAAATAAAGATTAAAAAAAAAAAGGTGCTCAGTACGTTTTTACCCTTTATTATTATTACTATTAATTACAGTTATCATCCTTGCCAAGTTGCTCAGATATAACACTTCTAAAGCTCGTAGGCACCCAACAAGAGTAGCCATTAATATGACAATAACTCAACTGCAGGAAGGAGGCTCCCTAGATCCCAACATCGGGGCAGAGATGAAATGAAATGATTAGAGCCCTGCCTAGGAGTGTGGCTCTCATGCAGTCCCTGTGGCAATCCTCACCCACCCTCAGTCCTGTCAAGGGTCCAGGTAGCCACATCACATCAGGTCTAGGGCCTTGGCATCCACACAGCACTCTCTAGAGAATGCCCCAGGAGATCCCGGTGTCAACACGCAGACTCTCGGAAGTGAGGGAATCGGGGGCTTTTGTAGTGGCTGTTGGGTGTGAGCTACTTTTGTTGTTTCCCATTGGGTCAGATCTTCCCCATGCCCTGTCCAATCTTGGTCTGCAGCCTCAGGCATGAAGCCTGGCAACTGGGACTGGAAAATCATATTTGCCCAGAGTGCACGGGGCAGGGCAGTGCTGGGAACTGGAATTTCCAGGGACGTGCGGAGCACACAGAGAACCCAACGTTCGGGCTCCACTTGAGAGGTGGAGAAGCTTGAGTGTCCCAGCCAGCTTCCTGCCTTGGGAGGGCTGCACACCGAGGACACCACCTCCAGCTGCTGGAGCCCTCCCAAGAGCCTCCTTGTCACATCCAAAGCCCAGATGCTCACATGGGGTGCTGCGGCTGTTGGTGTAGGGATTTCGGATGGATGTAGTCTGATCCCAGGATCTTCCTGACAAGCCCAGTCTCTTTCGAATAAATCATTTGGCTTTCTTGCAATTTTCTCCTAAAGTCACGTACAAGGAGAAAAGTAATCATGATTAACTCAATGTCCCAGTTAGACTTCTGGCTAACTGGGATTCTGACCTTTCTTCTCTCCTCTCTGGCTATCGGGGAGAGTCCTCCACACCTCGTTAAATGGACGAAAGCCCTCTTTGCTCACAAGCCACATAGCAGGAGGGCCACAGCGATCCCTGCCAAGGCAGTGTGAATTTCTTGTCAGTGTGTATCAAGGGTCATGAGGGAGTTGAGAAAGGGATGTGATGTGATGTGAGTGGCCCCTCGCACCCTCCCACTGCCATAGAGCAGCATGGAGCACAGGCTCAGTAACTGGAGGAAGAGGAAGGTCCTTCATATCATCTTCCTACAGGGGAAACAACCGTGTTTGCTGAGCACTTACTCTGCCCTGGCCACACTCACTCCTCACAACAGTGCTCTACGGCACTGTCATCACTCCCACTGTACAGATGGGAAAACTGAGGCCCAGAGAGGTTAAGCCACGAGCAGTCAGCGGCAGAGCTGGGATGTTTTAACGAGGTCACACTGACCCTACTGTCCCATTTTTTCTGCTCTGCCCTCAAGGATGCATTAAAGAAAGCCATGTACACAAGCATCTGTGGTTTGGTAGTCAGGGAAATCTTGAGTTAAGGAGTCCAGATGATGGAATATTGGCCACTGGGGGCAGCAGGTGGCTTCATCTGCTCTGCATGTTTCAGATTAGAAATTTAAACACTCGAGGGAAAAGCCAGCTTGTTTTCTTCCCTCTCCTAGAGATAAGCTTCGGCTGGGCCCTTAGCCGGGCTCCCTGGGCCCCCAAAACAAGGGACCATTGCTGTGGGAGAGAAGCCTCAGGACCAACGCAGGGTGGTGGTTGTGGATTGGGAGAGAGATGGCTGCAGGGGGCTGAAAGCCCCGGGAACATCGAGTCCGTCACCCAGCGCCACCTCAGCTGGCCCCATTAGCGCACATCTCATCCATAAGATCTGATTATGTTAGAGGCGCTTAGCTGAGTCCAACACCGGGGGACATGCAGGCCCTGGCTTTCCTCACTGGGAGCTGAAGGGCAGATTAAACTTGGGTGGTGGAATGCCTTGGATCTCCAGCTTATAGTGTCCCCGCACTTGTGTTCTCTAGATGGCATCTATTATGGAGACAATCGGTTTAACACAGTGAGCGAGTCAGGAACAGCCACGCTGAAAGCTCGTCCAAGAGTCCGGCCCCTGCTGACCTTCCTTCCGCTGGTGAGTACGATTCTGCTCTGAGGTTGGAGGGTCTGCTCTGGGTGGGGACACCAGGCCTGCCCCAGCCCAAGTGGACATCAGCTGCACCCTCCACCCACCCCTTCCTTCCTGATGCTGACCCGGTGGGAAGGGGGGCTACTGGAAGGAGGCATGGCTGAGGTTCACAGCAGGAAGTTTAGGATTAGGGATGCCAGCTCGTTCAGGGCCAAGCCCAAGAAGTTATGGAGAACTTGTGTGCATGAGTGATACAGCAGTGGGTACCCTCAGCCAAGCAGGGTTCATTTTCCACAGTCACTGATGACTGTCTGCTTTGTGCCAGGCCCTGCATTAGGTGCTGGATACAGAGATGACTGGGCCAGCATTGCTGCTCTCAAGGAGCTCCCTGCCCACTGCAGGAGACAAATATATTTTGCTTAACCCACTATATTCAAAAGAGTGTCATTGCGGCAGGCGTGCTGGCTCACGCCTGTAATCCCAGCACTTTGGGAGGCCAAGATGGGTAGATCACAAGGTCAGGAGATTGAGACCATCCTAGCTAATATGGTGAAACACTGTCTCTACTAAATATACAAAAAAAAATAGTCGGGTGTGGTGGCAAGCACCTGTAATCCCAGCTATTCGGGAGGCTGAGGCAGGATAATGGTGTGGACCTGGGAGGCAGAGCTTGCGAGCTGAGATCACACCACTGCACTTCAGCCTGGGTGACAGAGCAAGACTCTATCTCAAAAGAAAAAAAAAAAGAGTGTCATTACAACATTCAATCAATATAAAAAATACCAATGGGCTATTTTACATTCTTTTTTTTCATACTAAGTCTTAAAAATCTGGGCCGGGTGCGGTGGCTCACGCCTGTAATCCCAGCACTTTGGGAGGCTGAGGCGGGCGGATCACAAGATCAGGAGTTTGAGACCAGCCTGGCCAATATGGTGAAACCCCATCTCTACAAAAAATACAAAAAAAAAAAAAAATTAGCCAGGCGTGGTGATGGATACCTGTAGTCCCAGCTACTCGGGAGGCTAAGGCAGGAGAATCGCTTGAACCCGGGAGGCGGAGGTTGTAGTGAGCCGAGATCAGGCCACTGCACACCAGCCTGGGAGACAGAGCAAGACTCTGTCTCAAAAAAAAAAAAAAAAAAAAAAAAAAAATTCTGGTGTACTACTTATATAGCACATCCCGCTTCTGACTGAGACATGTTAAGTGCTCAATGGCTGCTTGTGGCCAGTGGCTGCTATACTAGACAGCCCAGGCCAGAGCCAGTCTAAACACTAGGCTCCTAGATTTGAGGCTCACTCCTGTTTGTCGGACCTGGGTCATGGGTGGCACAACGCTGTCACTGGGGTCACGGCATCCTCTTGCCTCCATGAGGGTTTAGTACTGCCTCGACTGAAAGGCCCCTTGCCCTGGTCTGAGCTCTCAGGGGCCTGTTAGACTTCGTGGCACCCCACACATTCATCCTGGGTCCCCATACCTCCTGCCTAGCACTGCCTGGCACAACCACCTTCCTCTCCCCATCACCAATTTTTTTCTGCTATGTCCAACCTCAAGAATCAGACCTAAGATTCTAGATGGGACAGAGGCAGTCTTACATTCTCCCTGCCGCATCTCTAAGGCCTCTCTGTGGAGGGCTGAGCACACAGATCTCTGGGAATACGACTTTAAATAATTTATTTTCTGCTTACAAAAGCAATTTGTGGACAATATAGATAAATACAGAAAGAGCAACGCCACCAACAGCAAGGTATAAATCAAATAAGTCAGCCTGGAATCCTAGCACTTTGGAAGGCCGAGGTGGGAGGATCACTTGAGGCCAGGAGTTCAAGACTAGCCTGGGCAATATAGCCCAACCCTATCTCTACAAAAAATTAAAAAATTAGTCAGTTGTGGTGGTGTGTGCCTATACTCCCAGCTACTTGGGAGGCTGAGGCAGGAGGATCGCTTGAGCTCAGGAGGTTGAGGCTGCAGTGAGCTATGATTGCACTACTGTATTTCAGCCTGGGTGACAGAGTGAGACCCTGTCTTAAAAACAAAGAAAAACAAAAATGAGTCAGCCCGTAACTTTGTTTCCAGAGAATGCATAAAACTCTGACAGAAGTAATTGCACCCATAAATGCAGATAAAATCAGTTTGAAATATTCTTTTTTTTTTTTTTCCAGACTGAGTTTTGCTCTTGTCACCCAGGCTGGAGT
Source organism: Rhinopithecus roxellana (assembly GCF_007565055.1). Taxonomy (NCBI): domain Eukaryota; kingdom Metazoa; phylum Chordata; class Mammalia; order Primates; family Cercopithecidae; genus Rhinopithecus; species Rhinopithecus roxellana. The sequence goes on along the minus strand of NC_044552.1, from coordinate 36,001,243 downwards.
GGTGCAATGGTGCAATCTTGGCTCCCTGCAACCTCCATCTCCCAGGTTTAAGCGATTCTCCTGCCTCAACCTCCCAAGTAGCTGTGATTACAGGCGCCCACCATCACTCCCAGCATTTTTTTTTTTTTTTTTTTTGTATTTTTAGTAGAGACTGGGTTTCACCATATTGGCCAGGTTGGTCTCAAACTCCTGACCTCAGGTGATCCACCCACCTCAGCTTCCAAAGTGCTGAGATTACAGGCTGAGCCACCGTGCCCAGCTTGAAATATTCTATATTGGGAGGTTAATTAGATTCTCTCCTGTCACTTACCCTCAATACACATACCCAGATTCATAGCAGTGTGGGCCCAGAGTTGACATACCTCTACCAGTAGGTAAAATACTAAAACATTCATCTGTAAAATGGGAATAAAAAAAAAATTACTGAAATACGGCCAGGCATGGTGGCTCACTCCTGTAATCCCAGCACTTTGGGGGCCGAAGTGGGCAGATCACGAGGTCAGGAGTTCGAGACCAGCTTGGCCAACGTGGTGAAACCCCGTCTGTACTAAAAATACAAAAATTAGCCTGGTGTGGTGGCACGCACCTGTAATCCCAGGTACTCAGGAGGCTGAGGCAGGAGAATCGCTTGAACCCGGAGGCAGAGGTTGCAGTGAGCCAAGATGGCACCACTGCACTCCAGCCTGGGCGAGAGAGCAAGACTCTGTCTCAAAAAAAAAAAACAAAACACGACGGAAATACTTCTCTACAGAGTAGAAATGACTATTGCGGCTCCTGTTGTCCTGCCCCTCCCCTAGATCTGGACCACCCCAAAAGCAGCAACTAAAGAGTTAATGTGATCCCAGCTGAGTTCATTCTGCTTGGTCGGCATCCTTATCTCCCCCTACCTATCTGCTGCGGGCCCCTCAAAGACCAGGGCAAATCCTCGCCTGCCAGCCCTCCCAGCCTCTGGTTTGGATCTAGTCTGGGCAGAACATGACTCAGGGGCTGCACAGACCCCAGGCAGGCCTGGCCAAAGGCTCCGGGGCCCCTGGAGTGGGCTGGGCTAGCTGGGCAGGCCTGAGTTCCAGCTTGTCCTGGGGAAGTGCTTCCTGGGAGCAGTTCTTTTGTGCAAGCCTCAGAACCAGTTCCAGGAAATGGGGGCTTCTCCCTAAAAACTCACGCCCCCTCACTGGTGAGGGTGAGAGAATGGACACATGGTGAACCGATGGCTGAAAGGGGCCTCATTTTACAGAGGCAGGAAATGAACCAGGAAGGAGAAGTTTATTCGTTCCCTCGGTGCTGGCTAACTGGGCAAAGGCAAGCAGAGCGACTTCCGACCCCTTCCAGTGGCACGGCCTGTGATCTTGGCCACCACATGCTGAGCACTCACTGTGCGCCAGGCACCATTCCACGTAGACCACGTGTGTTAACAAAGCCACCCACTACATAGAAGCTTTTTTCTTCTCCTTCCAGGACCAGGCGGCAAAACCACTTCCACCTCCCTTGCCTGCCTCTCTGAATCCCTGTCCAGCAGTCTGGGCCTGCCGGGCACCAGGCCTCTTGCCTCTTTCGGCTCATAGATGCTTTTGACGCCATGATGAGGCTGTAAGTCACATACAACTAGTTTTGCTTACAATTTCAGCAGGGGACTAAAGCCCTCCCATGATGTGCCTTTAGATTAGGAACCCTTGGCCCAGTGGCCCTCATGACAGGGACTGTTCTGTGCTCCTCACTCAGGTCACAAGATAGGGCAGCTTCCATGCCGTTTGTTGCCTGCTCCCAGGTGGAGGGGAATCTGGCTGGCAGCGTAATTCTCTCCTGTCTGACCTTCTGACTCTTCTCCTGCAGGCCCTAGCCAGGTCCTTTGCTTTCTTTCAGCAGGGACAGAAGGCTGGGAGGATGGGGAATGGGGAGGACTGGCTCAAAAGCGTCTGTGTGCCAAAAGGGCGAGCTCTGTGTGGGTGTGGGCTCACACACACATGCACACGCACACACCCCGTCCCCCAGCCCCGCCAAGTCAGGGTGGGTGGGGAGCTGGGACAGTGCCTAGCCCTGCCTGACACTGTCCTAGCCGGCCGGGCCTCCACCCCTCCCTGCCCTCCCTTCCCACATTCAGAGGCACCTCTCAGGCCAGGCTGCCCAGTGGGAAAGGGAGATATGGGGTAGCAGTGCCCAAGAAGTCAGGTGACAGGCCCCACGAGGGCCTGTGAGCTCTCTCCAGGCCTGGGCCATCCTCTGAGCCCACCCTCCCTGTCAGTGCCCTACAGGAGCCTGCCAGGGGACAGGGCTAGAGAGAAGGAGACAGAGCAGCGACAGGCACTCCTGGCCCCTTCCCCAGAGCTCCCTCGCTCTGTGTGCTGAGGGTGCTGAGGATTACGAAGTGTTTCTCAGGCATCTGGCAGCCAAAGGCCAGCTAAAAAAAGGACCTCGGGATCCCTCAGTGGCTGGGATGGGACCAGGGGCTGATACTCCAGCAGCTGGCTCCAGTCCCAGCTCTGCTGCTGGGATTCGGGTGGCTGCAGGCCAGCCCCTTCCTCTCCCTGGGCCTCTGGCTCCTCGCCCAACAGTGGGGATCATACTGCATCGTCCTCAAGGGTCTCCCCAGCCATGACTATCTGTGTTAAAATGACTTCCTTTTTTTTTTTTTTTTTTTTTTTTTTTTTGAGACGGAGTCTCGCCCTGCCGCCCAGGCTGGAGTGCAGTGGCCGGATCTCAGCTCACTGCAAGCTCCGCCTCCTGGGTTTACGCCATTCTCCTGCCTCAGCCTCCCGAGTAGCTGGGACTACAGGCGCCCGCCACCTCGCCCGGCTAGTTTTTTTTTTTTGTATTTTTTAGTAGAGACGGGGTTTCACCGTGTTAGCCCGGATGGTCTCGATCTCCTGACCTAGTGATCCACCCGTCTCGGCCTCCCAAAGTGCTGGGATTACAGGCTTGAGCCACCGCGCCCGGCTAAAATGACTTCCTAACGGAAGGGTAGACGGTGTGGTCAGCTCCCTGGAGGGCCACTGGAGAAGCCAGGCCCTAATGACACATGGACCCCTCCTTGAGCTCTGTTTCCACCTCTGGAAAGGGAGGTTTTCCAGCTACTGGGGCAACCCCACCTTCCTGCTTGGGGATCCCTGAGGAGCTGAATTTGAGCTACCAAACTTCAGAGGTGGGAGGACGTGGGAGGACTACAGCAGTTGTCAAGGTGAGACTACAGCAGTTGTCAAGGTCAAGGTGAGAACACTGAGGCCTGGGGAGGGGAGGGCCCTGCCCAGGCCACTGGGCTCGATAGAAGCAGGGGCAGGAGCCAGGCCTTCTCCCCAGGCTGGCCCTGTGTACACCACCGGAAGTCTGGCTGAGTGAGGGGTGATCCTTTCTCCCTCCTTCTCAGGGAGACTGGGCCCAAAGAGCAAGCTGGAGCCTGTCCCTCTGTTTCTTGTTCTTCTTCTTTTTTCTCTTTTTTTCTTTTTTTCTTTTTTTTCTTTTTTTGAGACGGAGTCTTGTCACCCAGGCTGGAGTGCAGTGGCACAATCTCGGCTTACTGCAAGCTCCGCCTCCCGGGTTCACGCCACTCTCCTGCCTCAGCCTCCTGAGTAGCTGGGACTACAGGCACCCGCCACCACGCCGGGCTAATATTTTGTATTTTTAGTAGAGACGGGGTTTCACTGTATTAGCCAGGATGGTCTCTCTATCACCTGACCTCATGATCCGCCCACCTCGGCCTCCCGAACTGCTGGGATTACAGGTGTGAGCCACTGCGCCTGGCCTGTCCCTCTGCTTCTGAGAGCTGAGTCCATAGAACATTGGGTGGCAGCAGGGTTGTATTTTCTGGGGTTCTCTCTCTTGCCCTCCCCAGTCTGAATCAAGCCATCTCCAGGGTGATGCATATGAGAATTAAAAATTAAATGTCAGTGTGGCAAATACGGGAAAACTGGCCCAACAGGTCCCCAGGGGTGCCCTGGGCGGTGAGAGCTGCCTGGGTCACCCCACCCTCTGAGTCAGACAGGCCTGGCTCTGCCAGAAGAGGCATCCCTAGGCTCAGGCAGGAGGCCTCGCCTGCCCTGCACCCTTCCCTTAGTCCTTGCTGCTGGAGAGGCAGCTGGAGTCAGCCCCATCTCTCTTTTCCACCCAGCCTGCTGCTGCAGGAACTCTTCTCTAAACTCAAGGCCCAGGCACCTTTCAGGGGTGGAATCTGAACTCTGTAGGGTGAGTCAAGCAAGGCAGCCATGATTGGCTTTTGGCTGGTTTGTGCGGATGATGTTAGGCCAAAGGGTTGTGGGGTGTGGGGTGTTAGGCCTGCCACAAGAGTGCAAACAGAGCTCCACACCCCCTTCTCTACCCACCTGGCTCCTTCCCTCTCATTAAGGACCTCGGCCTGAACCTCTAAAGTTCCATCCAGGGCCATAAACCTCCATCCTTTATCCTGGCCCATAAACAGCCGCCTCTTTGTCCCCATGGACTCACAGATGTGTGCCCTCCTCAGGAGGACTGGCCAGGGAAGAAGCCCTTGAAGCGGGCTCAGGGCCATTTAGACAGGGTCTTGAGGGACTGTGGTGTGCCCTCTGGGGGCATGTCCCCCTCATCCTACTGACTTCTTGCCCCAGAGAGAGGGCAGACCAGGGCCCTCCATAGTACCCGGTGGAGGGCAGAAGCCATGGTAGCCTGGGTCTAAGAGTGGTTCTCAGATGGTAGATAGGTCCAGAGGAAGATGGTTCTTGGGTGAACACTCTTTTCTGGCCCCCAGGAGGGGTCTGAGCTGTGGCAGAGTGTTGGGCTGTGTTGGGGAGATAATTCATCTCCTTTATAAACTGCTCACTGGCTCCCAACTTCACAGCTGCTCTGCAGGATACACACAGCCCTTCTCGATCCTCTACCACCTCCACCAGGCCAGCACCCCCACACTGCACCCCTAAGCCAGGAAAACAACTGGCCGGGCTTCATCTAGTTGGGTATGTTGGGTGCCTAGAGGGGTTTCTGTGTAGTTCTTGATCTGGGGCAGAGGTGGGGGCTCCCAGCTTCCTTTTCTCCCACCCTGCAGTGGTGTCCCCAACCATGCCTGCCTCTAACTCAGGCTCAGAGCCATCTCCCTCCCACTCTGCAACTCCACACCCCACCTCACAGGGCCGGTGCCCCAGATCAAGCTCCAGGAGGAGTCTGGCAAGGAAGTTTGCATTCCACGATGTGTAGCTAAGACTCCGAGCTGGCTGCCACCCAGGGTCAACCATGCATTGCCCACTGGCCCAGCCCTTGGTGACCCACCCTTGAGACTTGGCTGAGCCCTGAGGAATCCCAGGCATGAGGATGTGTGTAGTCCCGGCCATGAGGAGGCCAGTGGGGTGGACTGAAGCCATGAGTGGGTGAGCCCTGCCCTCCTGAACTCTCAGGGGTGCAACAGGTGAACAGTGGGCCCCAGCCCCCCCAAAACTTCAAAGGGAAACTAGCCTCATCCTTGAATAATGAGTGTTTTATTCCCCACCTTCTTCCCTCCCTTTCTTCCTCCTTCTCAACTCTGAAATGTTAGCAGTCAAGAGGGCAATAGGGGATTCCTGGTGACCTGTCCCTGACCATGGGAAAGCACTCATTTCCTCAGATGCAACCAGAGAGACACACCCTGGAGGCTGTGCCCGGAGCAGTGGCCCAAGTCCTTGATTAGAACCCAGGGGAAATAAACTTTCTTAAGAACTACGCTGCAGGACCTCTTAAGGTGTGCAGTGGCCTCTGGTATCACAGCCAACCTAAGGGAGGTGGGATTATTCCTATTTTACAGATGAGAAAACTGAGCTTCAGAAGGCAAGAAAGGGGCACAGCTTCTTGAGCACCATCTATATGTCAGATACTCTCTCTGACTCCTTTTAGACGAGTCAGTTAAGATTGCAAATCTGGTCTGCCTGACTCCCAAGTTGATTTTTTTTTTTTTTTTTTTTTTTTTTTTTTTTTTTTGAGACGGAGTCTCGCTCTGTCACCCAGGCTGGAGTGCTGTGGCCGGATCTCAGCTCACTGCAAGCTCCGCCTCCCGGGTTCACGCCATTCTCCTGCCTCAGCCTCCCGAGTAGCTGGGACTACAGGCGCCGCCACCTCGCCCGGCTAGTTTTTTGTAGTTTTTAGTAGAGACGGGGTTTCACCATGTTAGCCAGGATGGTCTCGATCTCCTGACCTCGTGATCCGCCCGTCTCGGCCTCCCAAAGTGCTGGGATTACAGGCTTGAGCCACCGCGCCCGGCCTTTTTTTTTTTTTTTTTTTTTGAGATGGAGTCTTGCTCTGTCGCCCCAGGCTGGAGTGCAGTGGCCGGATCTCAGCTCACTGCAACCACCGCCTCCCGGGTTCACGTCATTCTCCTGCCTCAGCCTCCCGAGTAGCTGAGACCACAGGCGCCCGCCACCTCGCCCGGCTGATTTTTTGTATTTTTAGTAGAGACGGGGTTTCACCGTGTTAGCCAGGATGGTCTCGATCTCCTGACCTCGTGATCCGCCCGTCTCGGCCTCCCAAAGTGCTGGGATTACAGGCTTGAGCCACCGCGCCCGGCCAAGTTGATGTTTTTTCCACTCAATCACAATAATTAAAACAACAACAACAACAACAAAAAACCAGGCCAGGCGCAGTGGCTCACGCCTGTAATCCCAGCACTTTGGGAGCCTGAGGCAGGAGGATCACAAGGTCAGGAGTTTGAGATCAGCCTGGCCAATATGAGGAAACCCTGTCTCTACTAAAAATACAAAAAATTAGTGGGCATGGTGGCACGCACCTGTAGTCCCAGCTATTCAGGAAGCTGAGGCAGGAGAATCGCTTGAACCCGGGAGGTGGAGGTTGCAGTGAGCTGAGATTGTGCACTCCAGCCTAGGTGACAGAGCGAGACTCTGTCTCAAAAAACAAAAACAGACAAACAAACAAACAACATACTATTATTGTATTGGCTATTTTTTTTTAATTATAAAGAAAACAAAAGTTCATTGTTAAGAACCTCCCAATAGAGACAAATATAAGGAAAGAAATACATATAAATATTCTTGGAATGGTAGTTCTCTCCATCCATGCTTCCTCCCAAATAATCATTGCTGGGAACTTTCCACTGTACTAGGCTGTGATGATGGTTTTTTGTTTGTTTGTTTTTTTTTTTGAGATGGAATTTCACTCTTGTTGCCCAGGCTGGAGTGCAATGGTGCAATCTTGGCTCACTGCAACCTCCGCCTCCCGGGTTCAAGTGATTCTCCTGCCTTAGCCTACTGAGTAGCTGGGATTACAGGCATGCGCCACCATGACCGGCTAATTTTGTATCTTTAATAGAGACAGTTTTCTCCATGTTGGTCAGGCTGGTCTTGAACTCCTGACTTCAGGTGATCCTCCTGCCTCAGCCTCCCAAAGTGCTGGGATTACAGGCGTGAGCCACCGTTCTGGCTGCTGTGATGGTTTTTAAAGGGCTGCTTTGGCCAGGTGAGGTGGCTCACATCTGTAATCCCAGCACTTTGGGAGGCTGAGGAGGATCACTTGAGCCTCGGAGTTGGAGACCAGCCTGGCCAACATAGCGAGACCCCGTCCCTACAAAAAATATAAAAACAAGCTGGACAGGTTGGGTACAGTGGCTCACGCCTGTAATCTCAGCACTTTGGGAGGCTGAGGCAGGTGGTTCACTGGAGGCCAAGAGTTCGAGACCAACCTAGCCAACATAGCAAAAACCCATCTGTATTAAAAATACAAGAAAATTAAGGCCGGGCGTGGTGGGTCACGCCTGTAATCCCAGCACTTTGGGAGGCCGAGGCGGGCGGATCACAAGGTCAGGAGATCGAGACCATGGTGAAACCTCGTCTCTACTAAAAATACAAAAAACATTAGCCGGGCGCAGTGGCGGGCACCTGTAGTCCCAGCTACTCAGGAGGCTGAGGCAGGAGAATGGCGTGATCCCGGGAGGTGGAGCTTGCAGTGAGCCGAGATCGTGCCACTGCACTCCAGCCTGGGGGACAGAGCGAGACTCCATCTCAAAATAAAAATAAAAATAAAAATAAAAATACAAGAAAATTAGCCAGGTATGGTGGCGTGCACCTGTGGTCCCAGCTACTTGGGAGGCTGAGGCAGAAGAATTACTTGAACCCGGGAGGTGGAGTTTGCAGTGAGCCGAAATTGCACCACTGAACTCCAGCCTGGGCAACAGAGTAAGACTCTTCTCAAAAAAAAAAAAAAAAAGGCCAGGGACGGTGGCTCACGCCTGTAATCCCAGCACTTTGGGAGGCCGAGGCGGGCGGACCATGAGGTCAGGAGATCAAGACCATCCTGGCAAACACGGTGAAACCCCATCTCTACTAAAAATTAAAAAAACAAAATTAGCCGGGCATGGTGGCAGGCGCCTGTAGTCCCAGCTTCTTGGGAGGCTGAGGCAGGAGAGTGGCGTGAACCCGAGAGGCGATGGAGCTTGCAGTGAGCAGAGATTGCGCCACTGCACTCTAGCCTGGGCAACAGAGCAAGACTTCGTCTTAAAAAAAAAAAAAAACACTCTGGAAAGCTGGGCATGGTGACTTGCACCTGTAGTCCCACACTTTGGGAGGCCAGGAATTTTTGCAGGAATTCTCCTTTTTTTTTTTTTTTGAGACAGTCTCGCTCTTTTGCCCAGGTTGGAGTGAAGTGGCACAGTCTCAGCTCACTGCAACTTCTGCCCCCTGGGTTCAAGTGATAGCAATTCTCCTGCTTCAGCCTCCCGAGTAGCTGGGATTACAGGCGCCTGCCCCACACCCACCTAATTTTTTTTTTTTTTTTTTTTTTTTTTTTTTTTTTTTTTTTTTGTAGAGACAGGGTTTCACCATGTTGGCCAGGCTGATCTCAAACTCCTGACTTAAGATCCACCTGCCTTGGCCTCCCAAAGTGCTGGGGTTACAGGAGCTCAGGAATTTGAGGCTGCAGTAAGCCACTGCATTGCAGCTTGGGTGACAGTGAGATCCTATCTCCAAAAAAAAACAAAAACAAAAACAAAAATTAAAGGGCTGCTTCAGCTGAACTGAGCTGCTCGCTTGTACACCTCTGTGAAGTGAGTGAGGTGACCGATGGTCTTAGCTTCTGGGTGTTGTCTGGGTATGAGGACGAGGAAGTGCTGAGGCCCAGTTTTGTGGAGTTCCCAAGCTGGCAGAGCCAGGGCTGGACTCTGCCCCAGGCAGCCACAGTGCAGGGAGTGGCTGTGGCCAGCTGCCCAGGCCGGCCCAAAGAGGGAAGTGCTGCAGCCCGGCCCACCAGGGGCATGCTCAGATGCTGATTTGCGTGTTCCTTGCTTCACTGCACACAGGTTGGTCTGCCCCTTTCGACGTGGGCTGCCACACTCGGAGGGCCACGCACTCCACTCCCCTGAGAATGTTTGAGGCACATGGCAACCCCTGCTGGCAGCACCCTGGGCTCCTGAGTCTGTCATTTTCCTGATGCCAAGGGTGGAGCAGTGTAAGGTTGGGACACAGCAGGCTCCCCAGCTGACTGCAGCAGTCAGAGCCCCATGTCTGAGGCCAGCAGTGACCTCAAGCCCAGCCCTGCCTGCCTGGTCTGGGGCTCCTGGAAAATAATTTTGAGAACTCTCCCTCCCAGCTCCCCCCGCCTCTATCCTGCTGCTCCTTTGGCGTCTCTGGAGTCAGAGGACAACCTGGAGGCAATTCAGTTATCTGTCCCAACACCCTGTCATCGAGGGGTGACCCTGAGTGTCCAGGCCACTGCCCACACGATGCAGGTGAGCTGACTCACAGAAGGGACACTTTGTGGGCCTGGACTCACAGAACGCCACAGCCAAAGTGATCCTTGGAGAGTATTTACAGAAGGGGCAGAAACAGACCAGAGTGAGAAGTTACTTTGCTCCAAGTTAATTGGTAGCAGAGCTGGAGCCATAACACAGGTTTTCCACCTCTTTGTCCCATACTCTTTTTTTTTTTTTTTTTTTTTGAGACAGGGTCTCTCTCTGTCACCCAGGCTGGAGTGCAGTGGCACAATCTTGGCTCACCGCAATCTCCGCCTCCTGGGTTCAAGTGATTCTCCTGCGTCAGCCTCCCGAGTAGCTGGGATTACAGGTGCCCGCCACCATGCCCGGCTAATTTTTTTGTATTGTTAGTAGAGATGGGGTTTCACCATGTTGGTCAAGCTGGTCTCAAACTCCTGACCTCAGATGATCCACCTGCCTCGGGCTCCCAAAGTGCTGGGATTACAGGAGTGAGCCACCGCATCTGGCACTTGTCCCATATTCTTGCTGCCAGTCATTCACTCATCCAGGGATGTATTCATTCAACAAATATTTGTTAAACCGCCCGGTCTGTGTCAGGCACATACAAAGAAGCAGCCATCACCGAGCCCTCAAGTAGAGTGGGCTGGGCAGCAGGGACTGCAGTCATCAACAACAGACACAGAGTTGTGTTAGAGGGAAAGTATGAGAGCAAACACTATACTGGCAAAGGAAGGAGGCTGTCAGGTCCCAGTATTGGCTCTGGCACTTACTAGCTCTTTGACCTTGGGCAATGTACCTAGCCTCTCTGTGCTTCAGTTTTCTCATCTATAAAATAAAAATAACTTGTCTCTTAGGGTTACTGTGAAGACTAACAGTAAAACTGCGTTGCTATATGTGAAGTACTCAGAACAGTGCCTTGCACCTAGTAGGTGCCTCATAAATGTCAGCTGCAATAATAATGTACATAGAGCCTGAAGATCACACAGGGAAGAGAATTAACTCTGGCTGGGGTTGCCAAGAAGGACTTCACAGAGGAAGGGCATTTAATCTGGGGCTTAAAGGATACCTAGGAGTTTGCCAGGAAAGGAAGAGAATCCTAGGCAGAGTAAGAGCAAGAACAAGGCTGTGGAAGCCTGAGAAGATGTGGAAATGGATCGTAAGTGGGGGCAGTGATTTTCGGGGGTTGGGAGAGGCAGATGTAGCTGGATCATCTAGAGGGCTTTTCAAGCTACCCATCTGCCCCCAGGACCTCTGAAACCTCTGCACATTTTCTCCATGAGGTGGTTTATCTGCCCCACCGAGGACCCCTGCTGCAGGAAGCACACTTGTTCATGAGTAGGTCAGGTTCCCCCAGCTACAGGGCTCATGCCTGTAATCCCAGCACTTTGGGAGGCCAAGGCGGGAGGATCATGAGGTCAGGAGTTCAAGACCAGCCTGGCCAACATAGTGAAACCCTGTCTCCACCAAAAATACAAAAATTAGCCGGGCGTGGTGGTGGGTGCCTGTAATCCCAGCTACTTGGGAGGCTGAGTCTGGAGAATTGCTGGAACCCAGGAGTAGGAGCTTGCAGTGAGCCGAGATCTTGCCACTGCACTCCAGCCTGGGAGACACAGCGAGACTCCATCTCAAAAAAAAAAAAAAAAAAAGGAAAGTGCTGAAAGAGTACCTGGTACAGAATAAGTGCTGGCCAAGTAGCAGCTGTTGATCCTGCTGTTAAGATTGGGAGTTTAGTGGATGGGAGAAAGGTGATATCTAGAGGATATACACATTCTAAGTTGCCCCCAACACTTTTTCTTTTGATTTCTTGTCTTCTGTTTTAACTTTTTTTATTATAAGGTATACATAAGATTAAAAGTTACCATTTTAACAATTTTAAAGTGTACAATTCAGTGGCATTAAGTACATAACTTTTTATTTTGTTGTTGCTTTTTTTTTTTTTTTTTTTTTTGAGACAGAGTCTCACTCTGTCGCCCAGGCTGGAGTGCAATGGTGCGATCTTGGCTCACCGCAACCTCCGTCTCCCAGGTTCAAGTGATTCCCCTGCCTCAGCCTCCTGAGTAGCTGGGATTACAGGTGCCTGCCACTATACCTGGCTAATTTTTGTATTTTTAGTAGAGATGGGGTTTCACCATGTTGGCCAGGCTGGTCTCCAACTCCTGACCTCATGATCTGCCCACCTCGGCCTCCCAAAGTGCTGGGATTACAGGCATGAGCCACCACGCCCAGCCTTTTTTTTTTTTTTTTTTTCCAGGACAGTCTCACTCTGTCGCCCAGGTTGGAGTGCAGTGGCACAATCTTGGCTCACTACAACCTCTGCCTCCTGGGTTCAAACAATTCTCCCTGTCTTAGCCTCCCGAGTAGCTGGGATTACAGTTGCCTGCCACCACGCCTGGCTAATTTTTGTATTTTCAGTAGAGACAGGGTTTTACCACATTGGACAGGCTGGTCTCGAACTCCTGACCTCAGGTGATCTGCCTGTCTCAGCCTCCCAAAGTGCTGGGATTACAAGCGTGAGCCATGCGCCCTGCCTCAAGCCCACTTCTTAAGGAGGATTTTCCTTTGTTCCATGACATGAAGAGAGGCAGGTTAGGAAATTCAGCACCCATAGAGATAGATGCTGTCCACACCTGTGCATTTGCATACTAAACTATGTCACCATCCATGCCAGTGCACTTGATGCCAGTTGCCTGGGCAGGAAGCAGTTTACCTCCCGAGTCTGTTTTTCTGGGACTAAGATTAAAATGAGTTTGCATTTGCCTTCTCTGAATAAACATCAGTGAAAGGGAAAGCTAAGTAAGCCACAGGAGCCCATGTGGGCCCAACTGGGAAAGAAAAGGGCCAGACAGGGGCTTGGAGAGCCAGAGAGACTATGTTCAGTTCAATACTGAAGCTTCTGAAGGGATGAGGCTGGCCTTTGGGACTTGCCCCAGGGCCAGACCGTGATGTGTCACAGCACCGCAAGCACTGTGGTGAGGTGGTGGACGTGTTGTGGGACCCCCTTGTGTCGGGAAAGGGACCTAAGAAGCCAGGGCTTGGACTGAGCTGTTGTTACAAGCCACTCCAGAGATGGATTTTCCCTCTGTGGTCTTGGAAGTCTAATGTGTTTTCCAAGTGCTTTAAGATCAAAGGGCATAGTGAGTAATATTACCTTAGGCCCATAAAGTCCGTCCATCTTCCTCCCACACACACCATTAAGCATTCAGGGTAACCCAGAAGGTGCTACTAGACTTCCAGGGAGCTTAGCTTTGATTGTTCACAATTTTTTCACTTTTCTGGAAAAGAGGATTATAAGATATAATCCTTCAACTATTATTGGTTTCCTGGATTTAGGGATATTATCTCATTTGATCCTCATAATAGCCCTACAAAGTAGGAACTATTGGCTCAATTTTCTTTTCTTTCTTTTTTTTTTTTTTTTTTTTTTTTTCTTTTTTTGAGACAGAGTCTTGCTCTATCGCCCAGGCTGGAGTGCAGTGGCATGATCTCAGCTCACTGCAACTTCTGTCTCCCCAGTTCAAGCAATTCTCCCTGCCTTAGCCTCCCAAATAGCTGGGATTACAGGCGCCTGCCACCATGCCTGGCTAAGTTTTGTATTTTTAGTAGAGATGGGGTTTCGCCATGTTGGCCAGGCTGGTCTTGAACTCCTGACCTCAGGTTATCCTCCCACCTTGGCCTCCCAAAGTGCTGGGATTACAGGCACGAGCCACCATGCCCGGCTGCCTCAATTTTCTAAGTGAAGAAAATGGGTCTCAGTGATCTGTAGAAAAGGTAAGGTGGAAAGCCCAGGTTTCCACCCTGGTTCTGTGAAGGGATTTGAGGTGACACTGGTCACACTCTTAGTATAGGGCTATCACATAGGAGGAGCCTGCACAATGGCTCAACATCACTGTCCCCATCCCACATCTCCACTGCTCATCCAAGGCCATACTGCTGGCAAGCCTGAGCATGAATGGAACCCAAGATTTTTGATGCTAAGTCCCCAGCCTTTCCGCTTTTCAATTATGTTAAAATTAATCAGAGATCTCAACCCTGGCTTTTGAAAGCCAGGCCTCCATCTCATCAAAATCGGAGTGTGCGTACTTGATGGAGGTTATTAGACCGTCAGTGGTTTGCATGTGTATGTGGCACATCTCAGGATGTCATGGGAGACACACCTCTGATGGGCTGGGTCCCTGTATCTGCCCCTGGTTCCCAGTCACTGGGTTTGAGAAATGTTGAGAACAGGTATGTTGTTGGCCATGCAAATCAACAAAGGCAGAAAAAAAAAGACAAGTTGATGGCTCAAGGCCATTCCAGCTTCAGAATTCTTCAAGAACAAGATGAGTGGTTTGCTGATCCCCAGTGACCAGAGTAATTCTGAGATGGCCCTTGGTAACCCAGGGTCTTACAGATATTTCTGTAACATTGACCTTGAGTGCCCTTCTTGTATATTAAGTCCAGAGAGTTAGTACCATCAGCCCATCGCTGAGTAACAACTGGGCTTACTATGCATCCAGCTTTGGGGGATACCATAAGACATGGTCCTTGACTCCAAGGAGCTCCCAGATCTCACTGAAGGAACTCGAGGACAATCTGGAGTGCAAACAAGAGTCCCCCCTCTTTTGGAAGTTTGGCTGTGGGTTGCTCTGGGCAGCAGTGGGTCAGTGTGGTGTGGACAGGGGATGGCTCCCAAGTGCTTTTTGTGCATTGCATCATTTAGTCCTCACAACTTCCCTACAATGGGTAATTCTGTTGTTACCACCATTTCACAGATGGGGAAATTGAGACACAGGGAGATTAGGTAACTTGCACAATCATACACCTAATAGGTAGCAGAGCTGAGATTCAAATCCAGGCAGGCTGGAAAGCCAGAGTCAATGCTCTTAGCCCCTACCCTTGTTCCATCCTAGAGGGGCTCAGCTAATCCTTGAAGGATGAGGGATTTTAGGTAGTGGGAGCTCCACTGACCTGGGTTTGGTAGTACTGGTTGTGTGACTTTAGACAACTCTGAGCCTCAGTTTCTTCATCTGGTAAATGATGACATCCTCTTCTATACAGAGTGGTGTGACTGAGATAATGCGTTTAGTTAGAGCACAGTGCAAGGAGTATTATGATGATGATTATTGTTATAAACAGAGAGTGGGAAAGACAGGTACAGCTGACCAACGCCCAGCATCATGGATGAACATGGACTATATGTGGTGGTTGAACAGGTGGCAGGGAGGGGGTCCGTGAAGTTACAGTGTGGGATGGGTGTAATAGGTGAGTGTGAAATAACAGTTGGCTGGGAAGCATGAGGCCAGGTCATTGAGGACCTTGAAAACTACCCTAAAATGCTCTACAGCTCTTCAAAACGGCAGGTGTGTGGACTTTGTTGACATATGGAAATGTATGTTTGGAAAAAAAAATAGAATGCAAAACAGTATGTACAGACTGACAGCTGTGTAAACATATAGCCTGTTAAGCTTAGCGATCAGGGCATCTGCAGAGCTATAAATATTCAAGTTCAGGCTGGGAACAGTGGCTCACACCTGTAATCCCCACACTTTGGGAGGCCAAAGTGGGCGGATTATTTGAGCCCAGGAGTTCAAGACCAGCTTGGGAGATATGACGAAACCACATTCTCTAAAACATATACAAAAAATTAGCTAGGGCTGGGCACAGTGGCTCACGCCTGTAATCCCAGCACTTTGGAAGGCAGAGGTGGGCGGATCACGAGGTCAGGAGTTCAAGACTAGCCTGGCCAACATGGTGAAACCCCATCTCTACTAAAAATACAAAAAACTAGCTGGGCATGGTGGTGCACGCCCCTGTAATCCCAGCTACTCAGGAGGCGGAGGCAGAAGAATCGCTTGAACCCAGGAGGCAGAGGTTGCGGTGAGCGGAGATCATGCCATTGCACTCCAGCCTGGGTGACAGAGTAAGACTCCATCTCAAAAGAAAAAGAAAAAGAAAACAAAGCCAGGAATGGTGGGCACACATCTGTAGTTCCAGCTATAGATGGGAAGATTGCTTGAGCCGGGGAGATCAAGGCTGCAGTGAGCCATGATTGTACCACTGCACTCCAGCTTAGGTGACAGAATAAAACCCTGTCTCAATTAAAAAAAAAAAAAAATTCAAGTTCATCACTTTTTATTTTTCTGTAAACACCTAATGAAAACTAAGAACACACAGGAGGCCAGGCTGAGGAATTTGGCTTTTCACCTGTGGACCTCCATGGGGAGTCATTGCAAATTCTATTGGTTTGTTTGCTTTGTCTTTTTCATCGAGATGGAATTCATATACAGTCAATCCTCCCTATTTGTAGATTCTGTATTTGCAAATTTGCTTAGTGGCTACAATTTATTTGTAACCCCAGAATCAATGCTTGTATTGCTTCTGTGGTCATTTACGGACATGCACAGAGCAGTGAAAATTGTGAGTTGTTCAACGCACATGTTCTCAGCTAAACAAGAGGATCCTTTGTCTTCTTGTTTTAGCTGTCATACATAAATGTCTTTTTCTGTTTAGTGTCACGTGTTACAGTGCTATCGGCCACGAGTTCAATGTTAACCAACTAACAAAATATATTAAAGTGTCTTTAAGCAGAAACACAGCTAAAACAAGGTTCTGGTTATGTATTGATCAGTTGACAAAAATCTTGTGACCAGGGGTCATAGGAACCTAACCCTGTATTTCCCCGAGGAGAAACAGGTCAGTATTTACTAGTACCATGTTCACTGCAGCTTTATAGAACATAACTATGACAAATAGTGAGGATTGGTTGACTGTACCACATGATTCATTTTTTTAAAAATCAGACTTTTATGTTTTGGTAGATACACAAGGTTATGCAGCCATGACCGTCACTGCAGATTTTCTAGCAGTAAAACGGCCTCAATAAGCAGCAGTTTTAGAATTATCTGTCCATCTTTCCCTGTCCCCTCATTTCTTTCTGGTCTTTTTCAGAATGCCCAGGAAAACCATGGGCTGGCTGTCCCCACCCCCTCGGTTCCAGAAGACTTCGCAGACAAAGAAGTGACAGGTAAGTGAACCCTGGGCTTGAGGCTTGTCCATCTTTCTTTCTTTCCTCCTAGGGCCCTGAGTTCAAAAGCCAAGCATCTATCTGACCATCTTCACAGCTGGTGACAAAGACAGAGTCCCCAGGCACAGCCACTCTTGCTATCCTCAGTCCTCTTGATTACTGGCTGCAGTGAGCCCAGGCAGTGGGGCTGGGAGTTGAGGAGAGCCAGGGTCAGCGAAGGCCCCCTTCTGGCGGGGGAAGGATGGCGAGGGGACAAGGCCAGAGCAGGAACAAGTGCAGCATTAAGTGGGAGAAGGGCCTGGCTTTGAATCCCAGCTCCCCACATATTCGCTTTGCTCCCTTGGGCAAGACACTTCACCCCTCCTACCTCTGTATCTTCCAATGAACAACGGGAACAACAGTTCAGTTTGGAGTAAATGAAGTGGTGGATGGGATATAAGTCACGTCCGTCACACCTCTCAGAGGTGCTTCAAACTCGCTAATGGCTTCCCTTATCACTCAGAGAAAAGGTTCTTGCAAGGACTGCTGGAGTCTGACCGGAGTCTGGACACTTTCCTTGCTTGCTTTCTCCTCCCACACTGCCCCAGCCAAAGTGTCTCCTGTTGCTCCTGAAATACCCCAGGCACATTTCCACCTTGGGGTCTTTGCACTGCAGACCTCTCAGGTTAGAATGCTCTTCTGCGAGGCATCTGTGTGGCCGTCTCCCTCTCTCCTTCCTTCCTTGCTCAAATGTCACCTTCTCTGCGAGGACTTCTCAGACTGCTTTATTTATTGATTGATTTGAGACGGAGTCTTGCTCTGTCACCAGGCTGGAGGGCCGTGGCATGATCTCAGCTCACTGCAACCTCCGCCTCCCGGGTTCAAGCAATTTTCCTGCCTTGGCCTCCTGAGTAGCTGGGACTACAGGCGTGCGCCACCACACCCAGCTAATTTTTGTAGTTTTAGTAGAGACAGGGTTTCACCATGTTGGCCAGGATGGTCTCTATCTCTTGACCCTGTGATTCGCCCGCCTCGGCCTCCCAAAGTGCTGGGATTACAGGTGTGAGCCACCGCACCCAGCTGGACTGCCCTATTTAAATTGCACCTGCCGCACCCCTCCCTGGCTGGTGTTTTTTCCCATCGCACTCATCCTCTAATGTGATAATGATGTACTCATACATTGTGTTCATTGTCCCATTCAAGCGTAAGCTCCCTAGGAGGGCCAGTGTTTGTCCGTTTTTTGTTTTGTTGGTTTTTTGCTACTGTACCCCAGCTCCTAACTCCTGCCTGACAGTTGGGTGCTCAGTGAACGTTAGTCTTCCCCTTCCCTGCTCCTGGTTTCTTCAGTTTGAAGTCAGGCAGCTGGGAGGAGCCCTTCAGAGCTGCACACTCCCCAGGTTCACCACACTGTTAGGGACTGAGAGGAGGGAAGCAAAGGATGGGTGCCACTAAGAAGCAAGTAGACTCTGGGAGGCTGGGGACCTGGTCTGAGGACAACAGAGGGATGTGAGCTGCTGGGGCCAGGGACTCTCAGCATCTCTTTAGTACCCAGATTCCTTCTGCACATCCCCGTTCTATCCTGCCACCTTCCTTCTGCACACCCCCGTTCTATCCTGCAGTCCAGAATCTGCCTCCGTTCTCTATGAAGTGGACAGCTGGGTTCTCAGTAGCTTCAGGGTCTTTAGAAAGAAGGAGTTGTTTGTGCAAGTTGCTCCCTCCTGCGGGTCTCTCACCCAGCCTTCCTCACTGAGGAGCTCCCTCACCCCTGCCCCATGACTTCCTCTTTCCCACTTTCCCTGTCTCACATAGTCTGAAAAGGTAAGCACAGATTGTAGCAGTCAAAGTGGTTCCGTTTTATTAACTGCCTACTAGAGGCCTGGCACCATGACAAGCCCTTTCTGTGTATCTGCATGGATTCTCTCATTTAATCCTCACAACAGCTATAAGAAGCGAGCACGGACATCATGCCCCTTTGATAGATGAAGAAACTGAGGCTCAGCAAGATTAATTAGTGTGTTCAAGGTCGCTCATCTAATAAGTGGTAAAGCTGGGATGTGAACCCTGGACTTTCTGGCTTGGCCAAGGTCAAGGTCCCAGTAAAAAACAGATGGCGCACTGAGAGGATAACTGAAGAGAGCTGAGTAAAGGGACGGTGTACCAGAGTGTGAGCTTGGTTAGGTGACTCCTGTCTCCTGGGAGCAGTGACACCCAGGGACTGAACACAGTGGGACAGGGACATCCTGACAGGACCTGTGTCTGCGGGGCAGGAAAGGCAGCTGCTGCCAACCTGTGACGCAGCCAGAGGAACCAGAGCCCTGGCCCTCTTGTCCCCACCCCCCATCTCAGACGGCAAGGGAGTCCTGGTGCAGGTTAGAGGGTGACTCTGGGGAGGCAAATGGAGGTTATTCCATACAGGCTTCAAAGGCTGTGCCAGGGACAGGCAGGGGACCCTCCCTAGAAAGAAGGGGAACACTCGCAGGACAGCTCAGGATACTGGACACGGGGCTGCTCCCTCTCTTGGTGTTCAGGAGAAAATGATCCAGTCATTCTCTTGGGTGCCCACCCCTGCCCCTGCCCTGGGTAAACAGAAATTGGCAGGGCTGGTCTGCCTTGTTTCTGCCCCCCATCTTTGCCTCTCCTTCTTTCAGGTACCAGCTCACTAGTCAATGGCAACCTCCGACTGTACAGCTCTGTGGGTGACCTGAGGCCTGGGCAGTATGGCCAGGATCTACTCATCCCCCCACCTCCCCCAGGCCCAGCCCCGGGGCCCCCCCAGGACATTTCACAACCTCCAGGGGGGTTGCCACTGCCATCTCCACCTTCCACAGCACCCCCACCGCCTCCCCTGCTGCTGGAACCCCCACCCCCGCCCAGCATGGCCCCACCTCCACCCCCAGTATTGGAGGCCCTGTCCCTACCACACACTCTTTCCTCCCCATCCACACCCACCCCTCCTGACTTCATTCCCCCTGCCCCACCCTTGGCCTTTTTAGCCCCCCCACCACCTCCTGTGCCAGCCCTAGCACCCCCAGCTCCAGCATCTCCTCACACAATGGGGACTCGTCTCTTTCCCCCTGGGGGTGTCACCAAGTGGAAATCAGATGTAGCACTGAATGGCAGGCAGGCAGAGGCCACCAGAGCCAGCCCCCCGAGAAGCCCTGCTGAGCCAAAGGGGAGTGCCCTGGGACCTAACCCAGAGCCCCATCTCACCTTCCCCCGTTCTTTCAAAGTGCCTCCCCCAACCCCAGTCAGGACTTCGTCCATCCCAGTTCAGGAAGCACAAGAGGCTCCCCGAAAGGAAGAGGGGGCCACCAACAAGGCTCCCAGCCGACTCCCACTGCCTCCCAGCTTCCACATCCGCCCCGCCTCCCAGGTCTACCCAGACAGGGCCCCCAAGCCAGACTGCCCTGGGGAGCTCAGGGCCGCAGCACCAGCCAGCCCAAGGCTTGGCCAGTCCCAGTCCCAAGCAGATGAGCCCCCAAGAGTTGGGACTCCGGGAACTCCACCTCCAGCCCCTCCCCTGCCCCCTCCTGCAGCCCCCCTCCCTCCCCCACCACCCCCACTTCCTCCAGCTGCACCTCCTTTGCCCTGTGCTCAGAAGGCAGCCCATCCACCTGCTGGATTTACAAAACCCCCTAAATCCAGCTCTCCTGCTCTCAAACCCAAACCCAACCCCCCCAGCCCAGCGGACACAGCCTCTTCAGCACCTGCGGACTGGAGGGACCCCAGCCAGATGGAAAAGCTGCGGAATGAGCTGGCGGCCTATCTCTGTGGCTCCAGGAGAGAGGACCGATTCCTCAGTCACAGGCCAGGCCCAACAATGGCCCAGAGCAAGGAGGGCAAGAAGGGCCCCAGCATGCTCGAGAAGGAGACTCCCCCGAGCCCGCCAGCAAAGGACACTCCCCCAGGTGTTCCTGAAAAGAGTCTTGGCGGCAGCAGCCTGACAGAGACAGAGGCTACCCCCAGCCTGACCCTGCCCCCTGTGGACTACCTTCCCCAAGACTCTCCAACTCCCAGTGTGCGGCAGATCCGGAATGAGTTGGAGGCCCGGCTCTCCTCATCAGCAGAGAAGGAGGCTAAGCCCAGCATAGGATCTCTGCCCCCTAAGCCTCGGCTAGAAGGGGGACGAATTTTTGAAAATGGGGCTGATAATGACAAACTCTCCAAGCCTGTGGCCAAGAATCTGCCACCTCAATCTACCACCCTGCTGCCAACCACACGACTCCAGCCCAAGGCCATGTTGGGACCAGCCACACCACCCAAGGCTACATCTGGGTCAGCCACACCACCCAAGGCCACACCTGGGCCAACCACACCACCCAAGGCCACATCTGGGCCAACCACACCACTCAAGGCCACAGCTGGGCCAGCCACACCACCCAAGGCCACATCTGGCCTGGCCATACCATCTACAGCCACAACTTTGCCCACCACCACATCCCAACTGATGGCAGAGAAAGACTCAGGCCCAGCTGGGCAGCCAGCAAAGCCAGCATCTCAAGAAGTTTCCACTCCCTCCCAGCCAAGGGGAGAGGGGTCCCCCTCAGAGGCCACTAGGCTGCCCACACAGGGAGCCCACTCATCGCCAGCCCTCCCACCAAAGACATCTCCTGGTGAAGGAGAGGTGCCGTGTCTCTACAAGCCCCACTGCCACCAGAGCAGCCTCAGCCTTGAGGTTGCTGTGGTGATGCCCACCCTGGCCAGAGGAGGGGCTGCAGGGCCAGGGGAGCCCGTAGAGGTGAAGGAGCCCCCAGGGCTGCCAGCCAAGCCCTCTGCCTCAGCCCAGCCCACTGATGAACTCCTCAGGCACCCGGTGACTGGGGAGGTGGTGGAGCGGGGCTCACCGATGGCCCTGCTCCTGGCGGCCAGGCAGAGGGCGCAGAAGGGGAGACCTGGAGGGGCTGCCCTGGGTCGGTCCTCTCTGCCAGGAAGTCTCCGTGACCACAGCCAGCAAGCCGAGGCCAGCTCTGACAGCATCTTCCACAGCCAAGGCAGGCCCAACTGCTTCACTGTGGTGCCCAAGTTACCCAAGGAAGCTG
Source organism: Rhinopithecus roxellana (assembly GCF_007565055.1). Classification (NCBI taxonomy): domain Eukaryota; kingdom Metazoa; phylum Chordata; class Mammalia; order Primates; family Cercopithecidae; genus Rhinopithecus; species Rhinopithecus roxellana. Next base: position 35,979,579 of record NC_044552.1, on the reverse strand, counting down.
AGAAGGACTCCCCGCTGACGACCGAAATACCCAATAAGTGGGGGCCACGACCGGGAAGAGACGCAGAGGGCACAGAGCGGAGCCGCAGGCACAACTGGACAAAGCTGGAGCCCCAGGCCCCCTGTGGCCTGGGAAAGAGCTGCTACCTCCAACCTCCCCCAGGGCCACCCGCTGCCCAAGTCCTTCTCCTCTCCACCTTCTCCTTCGTACAAGAGGGCAGGAGGAGGAGGAGGAGTTCAACTTCGAGGTCATCCCACCGCCGCCAGAGTTCAGCAATGACCCTGAGCCCCCGGCCCCGGCCCTCCAGTATCTGGGCCGCCGGAGCTCCCCTCCCCGGAACAACTACTCAGGCTTGGGGCAGCCCCCAAGCGCTGGCCTCGGGGCGCCCCCGGCTCTCGGCTTCTCGCGCTTTCCCGCGGGCGCGCGCTACGCCGGGGCTGGGGGCCTGGAGCGCTTCTCGGGAGGGGGCCGCTCGCTCATAAAGAAGCGCCTGTACGTCGGGGAGCCGCACCGCGACCCAGGGCTGCCCCGCGGAGGCACCGGCCGCAGCCTGAGCCCTCCCAACTGCTTCCGGCCGCAACCCGGAGGCCCCGAGATGCGGCGCGTGAACTCGGCGGGTCGCGCGCCCCCCGGAGGCCTGCATGCAAGGAGGCTGTCCCTGGAGGGCGCCGCCCGGGGCGCCGCGGAGGCCAAGCACAAAGCGCATGGCAGCGCCCCAGCTGCTGGCAGGTGAGCTGCGGACCCGCCTGGCGCGGGAAGCCGGGAGGGGTGGAAAGCCAGGCGAGGGCCAAGGAGGCCCGACCATCAGTCAGGAGAAAACATTTGGTTTTCTCCCTTCGGCCTTGCAGGTAGAACTGGGAGGGAAGCCCAATTACCGGGAGAGGGCGCTGTTGGGGCCTTCCTGACCTGCTTCCTGACCTCCCTTGTTCTCTTTCCCCATCATCTCCTCTCGTCTCTCTCCCATGGGCTAGATCCCAGCGGTCAGGCTAAGTGTGGGGCGGGCAGAGATCCGAGTGGTCCTTCGGTGGAGGGATTTTCCAACACAGAGTTGGATCCAGACACAGGCTAGGAGTGAAAGATTTCTGAGAGAGAGGCTATTAGGCATGTTCTCTGGCCAGCAGGGCCCAGACCGGAATGGGAGCCCTGTCTGTGATGGTCTGCAGTCCCTCCCTGGGGTGGATAAGCCCAGGGCTTGTGGGGGCAAATACAGAAGTATGAGCAGCATCTTTTCCTCTCGGTCCCTGGGGGAGATGGGAGGCGTGTTGGCTAACTAGCTGCAGATATTAACCTCACATCTCTTGCTCTCCCCCAGGTCTCCCCACACCACCACCCGCTATGGAAGCCCCATCAACACGTTCACCGTGAGGCCTGGGACCCGCCATCCCATCTCCTATGCCTGCTCAGGGGCCCATCGGAAAGCCACCTCCTGAGCCAGGGGTTCTCTTAGCTCTATTCCAACAAACTGCGTCCTTAAGGATCTGGGCACTTGTTTCTTGTGGGGGACGGGAGGTACACAGCAGCTGTTAGGCGACCTGACTCAGACACAGAGGAGTCTTTGATCCCCAAAGGCCAACGATGAGAAGCAGTGGCCCAGGAAGATCAAGAGTGGGCTTCTGTTTCCCAAAGCCGGGTGTGGCTGTGGACTGTTTACACATCGGGGGTGGGAGGGGAAGGAGGTTAGAGAGGAGGAACCATTAAGGACCTGGGCGCTGAGTTTCTGCTCTCTGGTACTGTCTGCTTTAGCAAGAGTTATTTAAAACGGTTTTACAAACACGGCCTACTGAGCAGGTTCTGAAAGCAAGGGGTGGGGCACTGACTCTGAACTGGAACCCATCAAGATAGTTGTGATTGTCTCTCAGGCCCTTGCAAAGGGCTGATTCCCAGCTCTATCCTGGTGGGTGTGCAGGGCACCGAAGGGGGATCTTTAGCCTCCATCACCTGCCATACCAAGCAAGAGTAGACACCTGGGTTTCCCAGGCACATTGAGGTGGGACCACGAATGTGTATGTATAACACATGGAGAAGGACCATGTGTGGGGTGGGGAGAGAAGCTCCCACATGTGGAATGGAAGCCCTTTGCATTGGCCAAGGGTAGAGGTGGGAGATTGATGGTTCATTTCTCATTGGCCCTGGCCCTTAGCTACAGGGAAGCCTAGAGAGAGGACCCTCTAGAGAGAGGACCCTTGGCAAGTTTAGGATGGGAAGCAGGGTTAAGCCTGGCTGTGCTATTCAGACCTGTGCAGCCCTGATTTTGGGGATTGAGCCCAAGGAGCTGAGTCTTTGGCTTGACACTAGGGGCCTTACATGGCCAGGTCTCATATGGGATTTGGAGAGGGCACTTTTCCTAACACTGATACTACAAGTCACCAATACTATTGATGCCTTAAGATGCTATAAAGCCTTGGAGAGTAGAGGCAGCAGAGATGGGAATGGAGGTCTGAAGAAGCTTGCTGCTGAAGGGGAATGTGTTTGGGAAAGTCAAGAGTGGTAGGATTGGTTGGCCGGATGCAGTGACTCACACCTGTAATCCCAGCACTTTGGGAGGCCGAGGCTGGTGGATCACTTGAGGTTAGAAGTTCGAGACCACCTTGCCAAAATGGTGAAACCCTATCTCTACTAAAAATATGGGGGAAAAAACAAGGGTGCTAGGATTGGGCCAGTTAAGAGCAGGGGAGACCTGGCCGGGCACGGTGGCTTACGCCTGTAATTTTAGCCCTTTGGGAGGCTGAGGTAGGTGGATCACGAGGTCAAGAGATTGAGACCATCTTGGCCTACATGGTGAAACCCTGTCTCTACTAAAAATACAAAAATGAACTGGGCATGGTGGTGTGTGCCTGTAGTCCCAGCTACTTGGGAGGCTGAGGCAGGAGAATCTCTCGAACCCGGGAGGCAGAGGTTGCAATGAGCCGAGATCGCGCCACTGCACTCCAGCCTGGTGACACAGCAAGACTCCGTCTCAAAAAAAAAAAAAAAGAGCAGGGGAGACCTAATATTAGCATGGTGACCATGTGTCCTTTGCCTGGGCAGTCTAGGTTTATGCTTGTTTTCCAGTGAATTAGACCCCCTTCCACTTTGCAAAAAAGTCCTGGTTTAGATGCTATAATCACCAAACATATCAGGAAGCAATATTCCTTGGTCTTGCTTCTGTATCTTTAGGTCCTGGTGGGCCAAATTCCTGGGACCAGGCCAAGGTGGCCTGCCTCAGGAAGAAGGAAGGACTGAAGAGTGGCCCATTTCAGAGGAGCAGGCTGGTGGGGGCCAGCCAGAAAGTAGTTCCCTTTGGGGGAAGATGTTGGACATTTATTATTTGTGGTAACCAGCCTAGGCACTGCGTTGTCAGGACAGCAGGTGAGCCACTTTAGGGAAGAAAATGCAGGGGTGGGTGGGTGCCCAGATGACCAAGGCCAGCCACCCTGATGGGGTAGGGCCTGGTTATCTGTGTTCAAGAAGCGAATCCCACCGCAGCCCCAGCACTAGGTCTCTCTATATGTATGTATTTTCCCTGTACAATGTTTTATAAAAGAGATCACTAATTTATCTGCTGTGCTAAGGCCTGAGGAGTAGGGTGTAGACTCTCAACTGTATATTGCTCTGGGGTGGGCAGGGAAGACTGAGTCTCGCTTGACTTGGAAAATAAACGGCCAGTTTGGACTGGCCTCCAGCTCCGTGGCTGTGTTTGTCTAACAAGGATTTGGGTAACTATTGGATACAAGCCACTATTTAGCATGGATAGACTGCCATCAACTCACTCACATGACTCCTGTTCATGGCAAGCTAATAGTCTGTCTAGTGGAGGAGAGGACTGAAAAAAAGCACACAAAAACATCAAAAATTACAAGTAGTAAGAAGGAAGGGAACAGGGAACGTGAGAGAATAGCTAGATGTGGGGAGAAGAGTGGATTTACTTGGGGTGGTCAGGGAAGGCCTCTTGTGGTGGTGACATACTGATTTAGGCAAAGCATCCAGCACGTGCCTAGCGCTTAGTAGTAGATCAACAGATGGCATCTTTGGGTGATGGCTACCTCACATTTGTATGTGGCCCATCACAATTTTCCATAAATCTTTTTTTATTTTAAGGCCATCTTGATATCATACTTTTAGAATATTTTGTTTTATTATTATTATTTTAGACGGAGTCTTGCTCTGTCACCCAGGCTGGAGTGCACTGGCACCATCTTGGCTCACTGCAACCTCCACCTTCCAGGTTCAAGCGATTCTCCTGCTTCAGCCTCCCGAGTAGCTGGGATTACAGGCATGCACCACAACGTCCAGCTAATTTTTGTTATTTTTTAGTAGCAACGGGGTTTCACTATGTTGGCCAGGCTGTTCTTGAACTCCTGACCTTGTGATCCACCCGCTTCGGCCTCCCAAAGTGCTGGGATTGCAGGCATGAGCCACAGCACCCGGCCCCCAATTTATTTTTTTTCCAGAAAAGAAAACCAGAAGAGTCATCTCGAGACAGTGTTAGAGAAAGCGTTGTGTTTCCGCCTCTGAGTCTTTTGTGGGGACTTTATGGGAAAAGGAAGATGATGCTGAAATTTGGGCTTCCAGGAAGGGCCTCTCCCATCCTTGGTGCCTCCTCGTTCGCCTGTCTCTCACTGTCCCCCTACATATACCATGATGCCCTCATTCTGGAAACTCCAAGTGGGGATAGTGGCTCGGGCCCTTCATCTGGCTTTTCTCCCCACCCTTGCTCCCTTCTAACATTTTCTCCCTCATCTGACATGGGAGGGGCAATGGTTAACCTAGGAGGGAGGGCAGAGAACAAGGGCCCCACATCCTGGCTCTGCCTCTGACAAGCTGTGTGACCGGGGTGTCAGCTGACTCATCGGAGAAGTGGGGAGGGTGGACTTGGGCCGTGTCTGGATATTAAACTTTGTTGGATCCCTGACCTCTTTGAGAAACTGATGCACGCTTCTCAAGAGGCCACAAGTGCATTTTATACACTATTTCAGGCACCCCACAGATTCCCCCACATTCAGGCTCCACAGGCTTCACGTTGAAAACTCCTTAAGTGACAGTGGTTAAGGTACCCGCCAACACTTATTTAACCTTGACAGTTTGCAAAGTTCCTTTTCTCTCTCGTTTACCTGTGACAATCCTCTAAAATGTGCCAGCCATGTAATACTCCTAATTCCATTTTGTTGATGAGGAAACGAAGGCCCCCGGGAAGACATGTGAGTTGCTCAGAATGACCCCTCTGACTGGAAACCCTGTTCTTTCTGCGTGAATCATCACAGCTGCCTCCCTTATAGCTGTAACCACTCTCCCCACCCACTTATCCTCTCCCAGTCGTACCCCCCAAACTTTACCTCTATTAGAGTGGCGGTGGAGGAGAGGCTGAGTGGGCTAGAGCTACCCTGGTGCCAAAACAAGATGAATGGGCATGGGTGGGGCAGATGTTCCTGGATCAGATTGGCCACACCTTGGTTTCTGAAGCCTTTTCACTATTCCCTGGGCCAGAACCCCACCCCACCTCTCTTGTGAAGCCCAGCCTGGCCCAAAGCAACAGCTAGGACAGGTCCCTGGAAAAGCTGAGCTGGAAGCCTGGGGCCTGGCAGTCAGCAATATGTAAAGGGGCCTGTCCTGGAAAAGGTCAAGCTCAGCTTTTGTCACGGCCAGGCTTGTTGAAGGAGAGAGGCGTCCTCTCACTCCAGGTGAGCCCTTCTGTGCAAAGCTGTAGGACAGGTGACTCCAGAACCTGGAGGGGTGAGGGAGAGGCCACCTCACTGCTGAGCTGTCAGGCAGGTCTGCCCCCACCTGCTCACCCATCTGCCTACCCCTGGCAGCCTGTGGCCGCTTCCATTTCTGCAGCTCAAAGGCCATCATCAGTCAGCTGTACGGGCAGGGTGGGCACTGGCACCCGTCAGAGAGCCCGGGCCTCCTCCCTCCAAAGCCCCAGGGATGGCCAGATTCTGAGCCCTGCTGCTGGGGCCTCTGGGATGCTTTTTGCCAGTGATGTGAGAAAAGGTGCTCTTCTGGGAGAGGGGAAGAGAACAAGGCAATTTATTATGAATACTCCCTCATTGCATGGATAATCCTGTGCTCCTCTGCCCAATTCCCACACCTCTGGAAACTTCACTCACATTTGGCACAGATGAGCCACTCCTCCCTCCTTCCCCTTCTTGAGAATCATTCTCTGAGCCTGTGCGGAACAAGGTGCTCCGATTCTCTGTCTTGCACGCTGGCTTCTTTCCTCCCTCCAGGTGTCTCCCTGTCCACCCTGTCCTCGGCTCTCCACTCCTTCTCTAGTTTCTTCCTCGGGAGACAGTGTCACCCCTCACGCTCACCTGTACCAGGGGTCCGTATTTCTAACTTTGGAAGTGCCTTCCTGGATATGTCCACGTGGGTGCCTGGCCATCCACTCAAATCCAACCTCTCTAAAAAGTGATTCTCCCCTACTTCCTTCTCACACAATTGTGTGGCCAGAGCACCCAGACCAATGGCTCCAAACTACCCCCAAATACTCATCCCTGCCTCACTGCTTGGGCTCCCTTGGCTTCCCCTAGGCCAGCTTACACTCAAGGCCCAGCTTGGATTGGAGCTCCTGCAGGAAGCCTTCCCCAGCCCTGCTCTGCTCGGAGACCTCTTCCTCCTCCATACCTACCTCTCCCACTTCTGTGGCAGCCTCTTCTTTATCCTCAGGCTTCAGCTCAGACATCCCTCACCTACTAGGCCACAGCAGCTCCTGCTGAAGCTTCCCACAGTCCCTGCTGCTTTCCTTCCCCCCACTAGTGTTACTTGGTCTACATCTCTCCCAGCAACTTACAAGCTCCACAATGTAAGGACTGCCTCACTCATCACAGTATCCCCAGCATCCAGTGCTGCTCCTGGCACTAGCAGGTACTCAGTATATTGAGTTTATTGACGAATAAAAGTTACTACTGAATCAGATATCATCAAGCATTGTGTAAGTTCCTTGGCTGGGCGCGGTGGCTTACGCCTGTAAACCCAACACTTTGGGAGGCCGAGAAGGGTGGATCACCAGGTCAGGAGTTCAAGACCAGCCTTACCAACATGGTTAAACCCCATCTCTACTAAAAATACAAAAAAAAATTAGCTAGGCGTGGTGGTACGTGCCTGTAATCCCAGCTACTCAGGAGGCTGAGGCAGGAGAATCGCTTGAACCTGGGAGGTGGAGCTTGCAGTGAGCCAAGATCACACCATTGCACTCCAGCCTGGGTGACAGAGCGAGACTCCATCAAAAAAAAAAAAAAGTTCCTCAAGGGCAAAGGCCATGTCTCCAGTGGTCTCATGAATACCTAACCTTATCCTTTCTAAGTTGTGGAACTTCATCTAATGCTGAGGTTATCAAGCTGCGAGAAGGTTTAGTTTTAGGGATGAGTTTCTAAGGTCTCATCATAAAGGTGTCCAGATGCCTTGGAGTGGCTCCTGCCTGGGGGGCTGAGATACTGCGTCCTCTAAGTAGAGACATGAGCTGGGATGTGATGGCACCAGGTGAGGGAGTTCTGGTCCTCAGAAAGGGCTAAGGCGTGGGGATCTCAGGCAGCCCTCTGCACCCCGCCAGCGAGCCAGCCACAGGGCGGCCAGCTCCAACAATCCAGGTGATCTGCATATTCTGTTCCTTTTTCCCTTTTGCGCCTCTTTGGTCTTCAGCAAACTTACTTGGTGCCACAGCCTATCTCAGCTGTGGACCAAGGGTGAAGTTTCTGTCACATGGGCCAAAGAACTGAGAAGGGGCCAGGGCGGCAGAAGCCAGCCAGACCCAACCTGCTCACCAGCCCTCCCCACCTGCAGAGCCCACCTTCAAGAGGAAAGCCGTGCGATTCTAGGTTTGGTTTTTATGAAGGAATGGGCTCCCTGCACGAGGTTCTCAGGGCCTAGCAGGGGTCTAAGCACAGAGTGGGGACCCCATAGACTTGCTGTTTTGAATCTCTTCCACCTCAGCATAGGATCATTAGCCCTAATGCTACTCCCAGAAATGGGATACATGCTTCTCTTTTTTTTTTTTTTCCTGAGGCAGGGTCTTGCTCTGTTGCCCAGGCTGGAGTGCAGTAGTGCCCTCATAGGTCACAGCCTCCGGAGCCCAAGTGATCCACCTCAGTCTTCCAAGTAGCTGGGACTACAGGCATGCACCACCAGGCCTGGCTAATTTTTTTCTTTTTTTTTTTTTTTTTGAGATGGAGTCTTGCTTTGTCACCAGGTTGGAGTGCAGTGGTGTGATCTCGGCTCACTGCAACCTCTGCCCTCCGGGTTCAAGCGATTCTCCTGCCTCAGCCTTCTGAGTAGCTGGGACTACAGGTACCTGCCACCACACCTGGCTACTTTTTGTATTTTTAATAGAGACAAGGCTTCACCAGGCTGGTCTTGAACTCCCAACCTCGTGATCCACCCGCCTCGGCCTCCCATAGTGCTGGGATTACAGGCGTGAGCCACCATGCTCTGCCTAATTTTTGTTTTTATTTTTTTGTAGAGACACAGTCTCATTATGTTGTCCAGGCTGGTCTTGAACTCTTGGGCTCAAGCAATCCTGCTGCCTCAGCCTCCCAAAGTGCTGGGATTATGGGGAAGAGCCACCGCACTTATACTCCCTTCTCATTCTTGAAAATGGAATGTCTTCAATCTTGTCTTCTGCAGACTGAGCCTTCTGACTCCTTTCAACTTTCCTCACTGCAAAGGAGCATCTCCTGCCACTTTTCATTGTTGCCTTAGTTTATTTTCTGAGTCATTCAAGAGAGTTTGGTAGGCTCCTGCTTTCTCTGTCTCTCTCTGGGCTACCCCATCTGTCATCTTCCTGTCTTTTGGTTCACAACTTTCCAGCATTTGTTCTAATAGCTAAGGGCAGCATGGAATTCCACCGATGCAATTCAACATTGTGAGGGGGCGCTACTCGGTACAAGCCTAGGAACCTTGCAAAAGGCTCACAATTGAGTGTGGAAGACAGACATACACACAAATAACTGGACTATGGAGCAGGAGAATGCAACGCTCTCCCACCCAGGAGAGCCCGGTGGCCCAAGAGAGCATGGGACCACATGGGGCACTGTTGGGCTGTCCTTGTGGTTGCCCTCTCTTGCTGGCCTGTGACCCTTGTGGGAGCACGTGCATGAACTGGGCAGAGGAATGAGCGATGCCCTTTGTGTGCTTAGTTTTCCTACAGAGCGAGCTGTCTTTCAGTGACCTCTCTTGGCCATTTAAAGCTGCCCTTGACATTCACTTTAACTGGATTCTCCAGGGAGAGGAGAGGGGAGTGAGCAGAAGGCACCTGTGTAATTTACCCTGGTGTCCAGCACCACGGTCTTAGTCTGGCATCCCCATGTGTGCATGTGGAGTGGGCATTAGCCAACAGGTGGCACTTTGCTCACAAGTGCCTGAAGTTCGTGTGGCTGGTGGGGTTCAGGTTCAGATTGAGATCCATCTGAGGTTGACATGGCTCCTCCTAAGATCCAGGCACAAAGCTAAGTGCTATCCGGCACACCAGTCATTCTCAAACTCAGAAGTGCATCAGAAGCACTTGTCAAAACACAAGTTTCTGGGACTTGTTCCAAAGCTCCTGATTTAGTGGGTTTGGGATGGGGCTGGGGAATTCACATGTCTTTCTTTTTTTTTTTTTTTTTTTTGGTTTTTGTTTTCTGAGATGGAGTCTCTGTCTACCAGGCTGGAGTGCAGTGGCGCAATCTCGGCTCAGTGCAACCTCTGGGTTCAAGCAATTCTCCTGCCTCAGCCTCCCAAGTAGCTGGGATTACAGACACCCACCATCATGCCCAGCTAATTTTTGTATTTTTAATAGAAATGGGGTTTCACCATCTTGGCCAGGCTGGTCTCGAACCCCTGGCCTCAGGTGATTCACCTGCCTTGGCCTCCCAAAGTGCTGGGATTACAGGCGTGAGTCACCATGCCTGGCCGGGAATTCACATTTCTAACAAGTTTCCAGGTGAGGCTGCAAGTCTTGATGGTACAGGGACGGCACTTTGAGAACCCCTGCTGTGCAGTGTCATGTGTCATCACCTCATCTCCCTTGGGGCAGATAGTGCCATGCCCAGCTTACCAAAGAAGAAACCCCAGCCTCCGCAGGCCAAGTGACCTTGCCAAGGCCACACAGCTGGAGGGTGCTAGGGAGTCACACAGCACCTGCTGCACTGCCTTTTGCCCCCAGGGCAATGGGGTTGGGGTGGGTGTGACAGCACTCTCCAAATTTTTGTTCCAGAGAGGGCAGTAAGTAGAGAGGGCATGCTTGGGGTAAGCAGTACTGGGAGGTGGTCATAGAGTCACTGTTAGGCTGACAGTCATTCTTTGGGTGGCCATAATGTTTTGTTTTGTTTTGTTTGGTTTTGTTTGTTTTGTTTTGTTTTGTTTTTGAGACGGAGTCTCGCTCTGTCGCCCAGGCTGGAGTGCAGTGGCCAGACCTCAGCTCACTGCAAACTCTGCCTCCCGGGTTCACGCCATTCTCCTGCCTCAGCCTCCTGAGCAGCTGGGACTACAGGCACCCACCACCGCGCCTGGCTAGTTTTTTGTATTTTTTAGTAGAGATGGGGTTTCACCGTGTTAGCCAGGATGGTCTCGATCTCCTGACCTCGTGATCCGCCCGTCTCGGCCTCCCAAAGTGCTGGGATTACAGGCTTGAGCCACCGCGCCCTGCCCATAATGTTTTAAAGACACTTTCAGCAAGGCGCAGTGGTGCATGCCTATAGCACCAGCTACTTGAGAGGCTCGCTTGAGCCCAGGAGTTTGAGACTGGTCTAGGCAACATAGTGAGACCTCATCTCAAAAAAATATTTAAAAATAAAAATAAGATACTTTTGCATCTATCTATCTGTCTACCTGCCTATCTATCTATCTATCTATCTATCTATCTATCTATCTATCTATCTTAGAGACAGGGTCTTACTCTGTTGCCCAGGCTGGTGTGCAGTGGCATGATCATGGCTCACTGAACCCTTAAACACCTGGACTCAAGTGATCCTCCCACCTCAGCCTCCTGAGTAGCTGGGACTACAGGTGCGTGCCACCATGCCTGACTAATTAAAAACATTTTTTTTTTTTTAAAGATGGGGTGTCGACTGGGCATGGTGGCTCACACCTGTAATCCCTGCACTTTGGGAGGCCAAGACGGGTGGATCACGAGGTCAGGAGATCGAGACCATCCTGGCTAACACGCTGAAACCCCCGTCTCTACTAAAAATACAAAAAATTAGCCGAGCGCGGTGGCGGGCACCTGTAGTCCCAGCTACATGGGAGGCTGAGGCAGGAGAATGGCGTGAACCCGCGAGGTGGAGCTTGCAGTGAGTGGAGATCACACCACTGCACTCCAGCCTGGGCGACAGAGCGAGACTCCATCTCAAAAAAATATATATATACAAAAATTAGCTGGGCGTGGTTGCACGCACCTGTAGTCTCAGCTACTCGGGAGGCTGAGGCAGGAGAATCACTTGAACCCAGGAGGTGGAGGTTGCAGTAAGCCGAGATTGCGCCACTGCACTCCAGCCTGGCGACAGAGTGAGAATCCGTCTAAAAAAAAAAAAAAGATGGTGTGTTGCTGTGTTGCCCAGGCTTGCTTCTGTTTCAATCAAGCCTCATGATACTGGTCAGCAAGCACTCACAATGGATGCTACACTGTTTCCCTCACCCTCTCCCTTTCTAGGACTGAAGCTTTCACACCCCAGCCAGCAGCTGGCAGTCCCTCCCCAGGAATTGTCCTTCCAGGGGAGTCACCTCACCCAAGGTCATGCCCACTCCCTAGAGGCAGCTCACATTCACTAAGTCCCTCCCCTCAATGCAGGACAACTCTGAAGGTCCTTGCAGACCAGGGTGCCCCTCCATTGCAAGTGCAGGCAGCCCAGCTTTGCCCTGTGCCCACTTCTCCCTCTCCCACACCGGTGTGCATCCTGAGGGCACTCCCAGCAATCTTGCTGCACGCAAACCTCAGTCTCCTGGGGAGCCTGTCCTGCAACAACTTATTAGGTACCAGGCACGATTCTAAGCACTTTACGCATATGATTTCATACGATCCTCCCAACAACCCCAAGAGGCAGGCACTTTTGTTACCAAAGGCTCTGTAACTTGTCCAAGGTCACAGAGCTAGCAAGCCAGAGAGCCAGGGTTGTTATGCAGGGAGTTGGTCCTGGAGCTCTGAAATGTTACAACGCTGTCTTCCAGAACATTCCTATAGTCTAGGTTGAGGAAATTCGACAGAACAGTGAAGATGTATTCTGACTGATTTGAGGGGGAAAAGAATCTCGGCCAGGTACGGTGGCTCACACCTGTTATCCCAGCACTTTGGGAAGTTGAGGCGGGTAGATCATTTGAGGTCAGGAGTTCAACACCAGCGTGGCCAACATGGTGAAACCCCGTCTCTACTAAAAATACAAAAATTAGCTGGGTGTGGTGGTGGGCGCCTGTAATCCCAGCTACTCAGGAGGCTGAGGCAGGAGAATCGTCTGAATCCAGGAGGCGGAGGTTGCAGTGAGCCGAGATCAGTGCCATTGCACTCCAGCCTGAGTCACAGGGCAAGACTCTGTCTCAAAAAAAAAAAAAAAAGAAAACAATATCGACAAAACCAAAAAGAACACAACCACCAGATGGGATGAAGCTGTTCAGGAAGGCAGGGAACTGCAGCCCAACAATCCTTTCAATTATTCTAGATGGGTTTTTCCCTTGGATCTATCGAGAGGTAAGCCTGGGATAATAGACATGACATCCTCAACTCTCACCCACCCTGATGACTTCCAGCCCTCCCCTGAATACCACTCATGGAGCCAGCTACCAACTCAAGTGTTTCCACTTGGCTGCCTAATGGCATCTCGCACTTAACAGGTGCACAGCTGAACACCTGAGTCCCGCTTGGCCTCCCACACCCAGAGCCTTCTCTACCTCAGAGCGTGGAGCCGCATTCTTCCCTGACAGCTCTTCACACACCACTTCCAATCCCTTAGCAAATCTTGTCAGTTTAACTTTAAGATAAACCTACCATTTCTTTTCTTTCTTTTTTTTTTTTTTTTGAGACGGGGTCTGGCTCTGTGGCCCAGGCTGGAGTGCAGTGGCGCGATCTCGGCTCACTGCAAGCTCCACCTTCTGGGTTCACGTCATTCTCCTGCCTCAGCCTACCGAGTAGCTGGGACTACAGGCACCTGCCACCGCGCCCGGCTAATTTTTTTTTGTATTTTTTAGTAGAGATGGGGTTTCACCATGTTAGTCAGGATGGTCTCGATCTCCTGACCTAGTGATCCGCCCACCTCGGCCTCCCAAAGTGCTGGGATTACAGGAAGTCAATTCTTAACACAGCGTCCAGGATGAGCCTGTTAAACCTAAGTCAGGTGAACTCACTCCTCTGTTTGGCCCACCCCTTCATGGTAAACACTATTATCATTAGGATGCCCACAAGACCCCACGTGCTCCAACCCTCTCTCACTCCTGCCCCTTACCACTCCATGCTGGCCACACTGAACTTCTTAAATACACTAAGCCCACTCTTGCCTCAGGGCTTTTGCACTGGCTATCCTGTGCCACCCAATGCTCTTTTCCATTGGTCTCAATTCAAATGTCACCCTCTTGGAGAGGACAGGCCTTCCATAATCACTCCATTAAAGGGCCATACCCCAGGCTGGGCATAGTGGCTCATGCCTGTAATCGCAGCACTTTGGGAGGCTGAGGTGGGTGAATGGCTTGAGACCAGGAGTTTGAGACCAACCTGGGCAATATGGTGAAACCCTGTCTGTACTAAAAATAAAAAAAATTAGCAGGGCATGGTGGTGTGCACCTATAGTCCCAGCCACTTGGGAGGCTGAGGTGGGAAGATTGATTGAGCTGGGGCAATTGAGTGAGCTGAGATCACACCACTGCACTTCAGCCTGGGTGACACAGCGAGACCCTGTCTCTAAATAAATAAATAAATAAATAAATAAAGGGCAATGCCCTTCCTCCTCCACACCCTCTATTCTCATTATCCTGCTTAATCTTTTTCCTCAGCATTCATTGCCATCTTATGTATGTTTATTTGTTTATTCCTGGCCCTCTTCCTCCTCATGCCCAAATTGACTTATTTATTTATTTATTTATTTTATTTTTTTTTCTGAGACGGAGTCTCGCTCTGTCACCCAGGCTGGAGTGCTGTGGCCGGATCTCAGCTCACTGCAAGCTCCGCCTCCCGGGTTCACGCCATTCTCCTGTCTCAGCCTCCCGAGTAGCTGGGACTACAGGCGCCGCCACGTCTCCCGGCTAGTTTTTTGTAGTTTTTAGTAGAGACGGGGTTTCACCGTGTTAGCCAGGATGGTCTCGATCTCCTGACCTCATGATCCGCCCGTCTCGGCCTCCCAAAGTGCTGGGATTACAGGCTTGAGCCACCGTGCCCGGCTCCAAATTGACTTATTTAAAGTCTATTTTCCACTGGTTCTGCTTTTTAATTCCTTTCTTTTTTTTTCACAAAGTCTCACTTTGTTGCCCAAGTTGGAATGCAGTGGCACAATCTCGGCTCACTGCAGCCTCCACCTCCCGGGTTCACGCAATTCTCCTGCCTCAGCCTCCCGAGTAGCTGAGACTACCGACACGCATCACCATGCTTGGCTAATTTTTTTGTATTTCCTAGTAGAGACGGGGTATCACTATGTTGGCCAGGCTGGTCTCAAACTCCTGACCTCATGATCCGCCCCCCTTGGCCTCCCAAAGTGCTAGGATTATAGGTGTGAGCCACCGCGCCCCACCTGCTTTTTAATTTCATAGTTTGTTGTTATTTATTATTTTTGTTATAAGCTGCTTCTAATCCATTATGGAATAAAAAGATACATAACAAAGGAACCAGATTATTATCACTTGGCTTAAGGCAGAACCATTAATTAGACCAGTGCTTCTAATATTTTTCCTCCCAGATTGCCAAACAAACAAACAAAAAAGCAAATAGACATGCCCTCCCACCCCCTCGAGTTTTAGGAGAGAAGCCTGAAGCTGCCACTAAAAAAGCAAAATGTCCTTGAGACTTTACTTTTCATGGGCATTCTACACTATATTTCCTAATGTATTTACACGTATTCAATTATAAAACTTCTCCTCAAAGTTTTCCAGTAAAAATAACCCCACCAATAACTGTTGCATGTAAAATGCTACTGATGTGGGGTCCTGGCGGTCCCTGTCCACCCTCGCCCCAGGGACCTTCACCCATGGTTGGGAGTTGGCAAGGAGGGACTGGAAACATCCTTTCCTTTGGGGAAGTGAATGGGCTGGAGCGGATAGGGCCTCGCCAGAGTCTTGAGTTCTAGTTCCAGCTCTGACACCTACTACAGTAGCTCAGTGACCTTGGGCAGGTCCCTCCATTGTAGTTTGGCCTGAGTTTCCTAAAAGGTTTGAGGTTTTGTTTGTTTGTCGAGACGGAGTCTCACTCTGTCTCCCAGGCTGGAGTGCAATGGTGCCATCTCGGCTCACTGCAACTTCTGCCTCCTGGGTTCAGGCGATTCTCCTGCCTCAACCTCCCGAGCAGATGGGATTACAGGCACCCGCCACCACCCCCAGCTAACTTTTGTATTTTTAGTAGAGATGGGGTTTCACCATGTTGGCCAGGCTGGTCTCGAACGCCTGACCTCAGGTAATCCGTGCACCTCGGCCTCCCAAAATACTGGGATTACAGGCATGAACCACCGTCCCTGGCTGGGTTTGGGTTTTTAAGCTTAGTTTCCACCAGGCTGAATGTAACCATAGGCCTTACACTTCTGAACATGATCAGATGGAAGAAGAAAGAAGATGGTGTCCGGGCACAGTGGCTCACGTCTGTAATCCCAGCACTTTGGGAGGCCGAGGTGGGAGGATCACATGAGGTTGGGAGTTGGAGACCAGGCTGACCAACATGGAGAAACCCCATCTCTACTAAAAATACAAAATAACTGTTCGTGGTGGCACATACCTGTAATCCCAGCTACTCAGGCGGCTGAGGCAGGAGAATCGCTTGAACCCGGGAGGCGGAGGTTGCAGTGAGCCGAGATCGCGCCACTGCACTCCAGCCTGGGCAATAACAAGAGCAAAACTCCGTCTCAAAAAAAAAAAAACAAAAAAGAAAAAGAAAGAGGATGGTGGTGAGAGCGGAACTGGGGCTGGACAGCTGGCGATTGCATTGGGTGGCTGGCGGATGTCCTGGCAGGGCATGGGCTGAGGCAGGGAGGCTTCAGGGGGTTGGTGCTCCTGGGAGGATCCAGAGCTGGGGCCTGCTCAGGCTTGGCTCTCTTCTGTGCTATAGAAAGCTCTGCAGTGAAGGGGGCTGGAGGGCCCAGGCTATTTCTGGGGCTGGGCTTTCCTGGAGGTGGGGTGGGTGCCCATCCAATCTTCCAAAAGAGGGCAGAGCTACCAACTCATCAGTGCCAACATCTGAATCACAGGCCAAGAACGCAGCCCTCCTATGTCACCCTGTTCTCCCTCGCCACTGAGGCACCTGTGAACCACAGTGCAACACTTCCCATTCCTGCGTGTCACTAGCACTCTCCAGAAGTGTGCTTCGTCCATAGCCTAGCCCCTGCCCACCCATCAGGTGACCACATCTCTGAGGAGAGAGGCAGCTCACCTGGGAAGAATGTCAATTCTTCCACAAGGATCACGCTTGTCTTTTTTTTTTTTTTTTTTTTTTTTTGAGATGGCGTCTTGCTCTGTCGCCAGACTGGAGTGCAGTGGCGCAATCTTGGTTCACTGCAACTTCTGCTTCCTGAGTTCAAGTGATTCTCCTGCCTCAGCCTCCTGAGTAACTGTAACTGGGACTATAGGCACGAGCCACCACACCCAGCTAATTTTTGTATTTTTAGTAGAGAAGGGGTTTCACCATGTTGGCCAGGATGGTCTCGATCTCTTGATCTTGTGATCTGCCTGCCTCAGCCTCCCAAAGTGCTGGGATTACAGGCGTGAGCCACTGTGCCCGGCCCACACTTGTCATCTCTAACACCACATCTCTCCATGATACCTCCGAGGCATTATGAACCTGCTCTATCGATGAAGAAGGTGAGACTCAGAGCAATTTGATCACTTGTAGCTGACTGAGCTGTCAGGTAGGGGCTGGCCACAGACCTGCCAGGCATCTTTCCTCCCTGTCACTGTGCTCTGCGTTTAAGGGTGGGAAAGGGGGTAAGAATCTCAGGGGAGTGAAAAAGAAAACCAGGAAAACTTAAACAAGGATACAGAACATGCATTTCATAAGCCACCCCCTGTGTAATAACAAAAGAAGAGATACCTGTATTCCTAGAATAGCTTTGAAGGAGCACATAAGACCAGTGATAGCAGCTGTTTCTGGAGTGGGGAATGGGGTGACTGAAGAAATGGAATGAGAAGGAAGAAGGTGTAGTTTGTAACTGATTTACTCTTTTGTACCTTTTGAGTTTTGTGCTGTGTCCATTTATTATATGAGTTAATATAAAGTACTTAAATTAGTACCTGGCACATAGTAAGTGCTATATAAATGTAAGCACTATGTAGATGCAAGCTATTATTATTTTTAAATCATGTAAAATTCTTTTGAGGAGAGACAGGGAGAGGGGAGTGGGTGAGGCACTGTTCTGGGCTTTGGGTTGGAACTGGCTATATGGCCAGGCCCTGTGAGGAGAAGCAGGGTTCCTGGGCACCTCCAAGAGCTCAGGAGGGATGCAGGCCTCCTTCAGACAAGCTGAGGACACACTGTGAAGCAGAGGAAGGCTTCAGGCGAGGCCACGAGACATGGCGCACTCGGGCTCTCGAGGGAGGGCTCTGAGAGGAGGGAGACTATTTCAGAGGGCGCGGCAGAACCCGCCCTGGGCTCCTTGAGGACAGGATTTACATCCTCCGGATTGGCCGAATGACCTTCCCGATGGCTGCGCCTGGCCTGTCACCTGGGCGATCTGACAAGCTTGTGGGGTAGCACCTGCACCAGCAAGGGCTGGAAGGAGCACAGAGCTTGGGTTTGCTTCCGTGTGTGTCTTTCTCGACCTTTGTGGCTGCTCTCCTGGTGACCAATGTCCTTGGGGAGCACTTGGTAGCTTAGGACAAAGTCTCACAATTCTCTAGAATGTATCCGGCCTGAGGAATGTAGGGTGAAGAAAACCACTTTGCTCGTTCTATTTGGATTGTCAGGAGAGGTTGGTGGAAGAGGGGGCAGCTTCTGGCCCTGGAGAGGGGGTGCCTCAGATCAGGGGAATGGCTTGTGATGATTTAAACGGTGTGTTTCTCCCCGGGAGAACTCAGAGTTCCTGAAGGAGTTGCTCACCTCACACATGTGCACCCCTGGAGAACAATCCCTGAAGTGAAAGCCCATGGTGGCCACGGTGCTCCCGGCACGGGAGAGAAAGCCACGTTCTGTTCAGAGCTTCTCGGCTCTCTCCTCAGCCACGCTTAGCGATGAGGACACCATATTTCAAAATCACAATATGGAAAAGCACACCTCAATCATAGTAACAGACAATCAAGCGAAGGCTATTCTGAAATAGCATTTTTCACTTATCAGATTGGCAAAAGTGTAAAACACATGGCGTTGGCTACGGTGTAGGGAAATGGCCTGTTTTTCTGGAGGAAGGTGACATTGGCATGGCCTCTATGGAGAGCATTTGGCAATAGCTGCTGTCCTAGTCTGCTCAGGCTGCTCCAACAAAGTACTAGAAACCGGGTGGCTTATGAACAACAGAAATATATTTCTCACAGTGCTGGACGCTAGGAAGCCCAAGATCAAGGCTGATTGGGCATCTGGAGAGGGCCTGTTTTCTGGCTCACAGACGGTGCCTTCTCACTGTGTCCTCACATGGTGGAAGGGGCGAGGCAGCTCTCTCTTTTTTCTTTTTGTGATGGAGTCTCGCTCTGTCACCAGGCTGGAGGGCAGTGGCGCGATCTTGGCTCACTGCAACCTCTGCCTCCCAGGTTTGAGCAATTCTCCTGCCTCAGCCTCCCAAGTAGCTGGGATTACAGGCATCCACCACCATGCTCAGCTAATTTTTGTATTTTTAGTAGAGATGGGGTTTCACCATGTTGGCCAGGCTGGTCTCAAACTCCTGACCTTAAGTCATCTGCCCACCTTAGCCTCCCAAAGTGCTGGGATTACAGGCATGAGCTACTGTGCCCGGCCTCTCTGGGGGCTTTTATTTTTTCTTTTTTTCTTTTTTTATTTTTCTTTATTTATTTTTGAGACGGAGTCACGCTCTGTTTCCCAGGCTGGAGTGCAGTGGCCGGATCTCAGCTCACTGCAAGCTCTGCCTTCCGGGTTTACGCCATTCTCCTGCCTCAGCCTCCCGAGTAGCTGGGACTACAGGCGCCCGCCACCTCGCCCGGCTAGTTTTTTGTATTTTTTTAAGTAGAGATGGGGTTTCACCGTGTTAGCCAGGATGGTCTCGATCTCCTGACCTCGTGATTCGCCCGTCTTGGCCTCCCAAAGTGCTGGGATTACAGGCTTGAGCCACTGCGCCCAGCCTTGGGGGCTTTTAAACTAATTAATTGTTTATTAATTTTTGTGGAGATAGGGGGTCTTGTCATGTTGCCCAGGCTGGTCTCAAACTCCTAAACTCAAGTGATCCTCCTGCCCTAGCCTCCCAAAGCACTGGGATTGCAGGCATCAGCCACCGTGCCTGGCCTAGAGGCACTAATCCCATTCACAAAGGCTCTACTGTCATGACTTAATTACCTCCTCAAAGGCTCCATCTCCTAACATTATCACCTGGGGGATTTTAACATAAATGTGGGGGGGGGGGTGTGGCGGCACAAACATTCGGACCATAGTAGCTACCAACACAAGCTAGGAATTCTGCTTCTAGGAAATTGGCCTGCAGATATCCCAACAAACAAGTATTATGTCAGCGCAGCATTGTTTGCTGGAAATAGTCTCAATTTCTCTAAATAGAAAACTAGTCATAAGTTAGAATAAGACATACAGTGGAACAACCTGCAGCCACAAAAACAAATAAGGAAGTTCTTTACCTATCAGGAGTGACCTCCAAGAGATAGTAAGTGGGGAAAGAAGCAAGTGCAGAAGAGCTTATGCAGTATGCTACCATACGTGTAAAAAAAAAAAGGGGGAAATGTGTCTGTATTTGCTGGATATGCACAGAATACCTCTAGAGAATGCTACCAACGGTTGCATGTTTCAAGGGGACGTGGAATCTCAGAACAGCTTTTGCTCTTTATGGAAGTCTCCATCTCCTTTAGTCTGGAGAGAGGCAATACCCCCCAACTCATCCAAGAAAGGAGCCCACTCTGCTGCTCTCCAGATGCCATGGGTAGACACGTGGTTAGGAGAGAGCAGGGTAGGGTCATGCCATGTAGTGGCTTGATGACCTAACACAAGGTACTTAGCCTCTAAGCCTCTGTTTCCTCTTCTGTTAAACAGCAAAAATAATACTACTATTAATAAATGAGGCCAAGCACAGTAGCTCATGCCTGTAATCCCAGCACTTTGGGAGGCTGAGGCAGGTGCATCACCTGAGGTCAGGAGTTCGAGACCAGCCTGACCAACATGGTGAAACCCTATCTCTACTAAAAATACAAAAATCAGCCAGGTACGGTGGCATGTACCTGTAATCCTAGCTACTCAGGAGGCTGAGGCAGGAGAATCATTTGAACCCAGGAGGCGGAGGTTGCAGTGAGCCGAGATCGCACCACTGCACTCCAGCCTGGGTGACAGGGTGAGAGTCCGTCTCAAAAAAATAATAAAAATAAATAAATAAATAAATAAATAAGTTGATACATGTGTAAATGGGGATAATAATTTTCCCAACCTCATTAGGATAGCATGAGGATGAACAGTTAATTTATGTGAAGTGCTTAGCACTGTGCCTGGCATATAGGAAGTGCTCAGCAAATGAATTTGTTCCAAATACATCGTGTTTTCTCCTTTACACTTCTGACCCCTATGGGATCAACATGGAAACCCCCCAACGGGGCCCTCAGGGTCCATCTTCAACCTTCACTGCAACACTCAGCCCTTGCCACTCCCTTGTATCCTGTGTCCTCTGTTCACTCTGCCTAGAATGTCCTTCCTTCGCTTGTCTTGATCGAAGTCCAGCTTAAATGTCACCAGCCCTGGGACACTCTTCTGGAAGTCCCAGCCCAGAGTTTGTGTTCTCTCCTCTGTGATGGCAGAGTCCCTGGGTGCCCCTCTGTGGGGCATCATCACACAGAATGCTGACTATGTTCCCGGTTCCAGCTGATACATACACACTTGTTTGTTACAATAGAAGGAATCGGGGGAAAAAAAATTTCAACTCCAACTCAAATAAAACTGCAATAAGACACAGCTTTCTATCTATCAGAGCAGCAAAGTTCAAGGAGTTCTACACTGAGGTGGCAAGGAGGCAGGGACTCGTGCAGGAGAGCCAACTGGTACACATTCTGAGACCTGGGCGACATCTGTCCACACTCAGTGGACATCCATAACAAAATGGCACAGGCAGAAAGCTGCTTGTTGCATCAATGCTTGAAAGAACAGAGGGCTGGAAACCACCTAAACGCCCATCAGCTGGGGACTGGGAAATAAGTTATGGTAGAATTATACAAAGGCCGTGCAGCCACGAAACAGAGAAGCTCTTTATTACTGACATGGAACGTCACCAAAAAATACACTGAGAAGTAGAAAAGATAAGTATCTGCATTTGATGCACAGAATATTTCTGGAAGAATACGTAAGGCCATATTAACAGTAACATAATAGCAGCTGCCAGGGATGAGGTCTGAGCCTCTGGGAAACGGGAGGAGGAAGATATTTTGTTTTCACTTATATCTTTTTCTGTCTTTTAAATTTTATACTGCATACATATATTATCTATTCAAAATTAAATAACTTTTTAACAAAGAAGAAAAAGAAAAACTAGTAATCAAATGGAGATGAGGTAGGCCGCAACCTCCAAGAGGAGGAAAAATACCTTAATGTTTTTCCGGAAGCGCCAGAGTCCATGGCAAAGCTCTACCCTGGACCAGCTGCCCCCACACTTGCACCTGGGCACAGGAAGTTGATGTTCGCAGAATTAAGAACTTTTTTCGGTATGCGCCTAAGTAAAACAGAAGAATGAGAAACCCACCATCAACAGCTGAGGAAAACTCATCAATGAATGCATAACGAAGTTCAAAAGAAATAGAATGTGTGGCCCCAGGACTCCTTCATTATGGCAAAAACTGACAAGGCTCAGGGGGTTCTTCTTGTGCCCATAAAGCTGCTTGTAAGAGCCTCTGAAGCCCCTGTCCATCTATTTATTATTGATTTAGTATATGAATTTATGTACAATATATAATTTTAATCACAGTATACACATTATTTTTACACCTTGATATTTTCATTTAATATATAATAGACATTTTTCCATTTCATTAAGTACTCTTCCAAAACATAATGTTTAATGTTTCCACATTATTGAAACTTACGGATATGTAATCATTTATTAATCGTTCTCCATTGTTGGGGGCTGGGCGCGGTGGCTCACTCACGCCTGTAATCCCAGCACTTTGGGAGGTCAAGGTCAGCGGATCACTTGAGGTCAGGAGTTTGAAACTAGCCTGGCCAACAAGGCAAAACTCCATCTCTACTAAAAATACAAAAATTCACCGGGTGTGTGGCGGGCGCCTGTAATCCCAGCTACTTGGGAGGCTAATGCAGGAGAATTGCTTGAATCCAGGAGATGGAGGTTGCAGTGAGCTGAGATTGTCGCACTGTATTCCAGCCTGGGTAACAGAGCAAGACTGTCTCAAAAAACAAACAAAATAATTCTCCATTGCGGGACACTTAGTTAATTTCCAGTCTTTCGCTATTATAAATAAAGCTATGATGCACATCTTTGTATATAAATCTTGCTTTTTTCAACTTTTATTTTAGATATGGGGGATACATGTACAGGTTGGCTACATGGGCATATTGCACCCAGGTAGTGAGCACAGTACCCAATAGGTAGGTTTTCGACCGAGGACCCTCCCTCCCTCCCTCCTCCCTCTCGTGGTCTGCAGTGTCTACTGTTTCCATGTTTATGTCCATGGGTGCTCAGTGTTTAGCTCCCACTTACAAGTGACAGAACATGCAGTATTTGGTTTTCTGGGTTCCTGTGTTAATTCGCTTAGGATTATGGCCTCTAGTTCCATCCATGTTGCTGTAAAGGACATGATTCTAATATTTTTTATGGCTATGCACTGACCATCCGTGTAAGAGCCTCTGAAGAACATCAAGAACTCACTGGGTAAAGGAGCTGGCCCAGGGCCCTTTCCAACCCTGGACCCCAGATGACCACGATGGGAGAGACTGTCCAGAGAAACCTACAGGAGGACCCACCAGTTCCAGTGACTCCTTCCGGGGGCAACCCTGATTCAGAGCTGGCATTCCCAAACTGAATCTGCCTAGGGGGAGGGACAATGCCGCTGAGGGAGCCTCTGCTGGCTTTACAAGGGAGAAGGCTGGTTTCAGCTGACACCACACCAGCCTCAAAGGAGATGTTACAAGAGGGACTCAGAAGCCTCAGGACTCGGAAGCCTCAGGAGCTGAGCTGGAGCACCCCAGCCACCCTAGTTCAGTGGCTGAGTCCTCGCAGGCTGGGTAAGACAACACTCCCCTTACCTGCCCTCCCACCTTCCCCCAGGCCATTTCCACCCTCCCGCTCCTTACTCACCTCTTCCTGAAGCTTCACTTGCTAACCCCACCCCATTCAGAACTTGGCACAGGCTTCAGCCCTTGAGTCTTTTTTTTTGTTTTTGTTTTTGTTTTGAGACGGAGTCTCACACTGTCACTTGGGCTGGAGTACAGTGGTGCGATCTCAGCTCGCTGCAACCTCCGCCTTCTGGGTTCAAGCGATTCTCCTCCCTCAACCTCCGGAGTAGCTGGGATTACAGGCGCCTGCCACCACGCCCGGCTACTTTTTTTGTATTTTTAGTAGAAACTGGGTTTCACAATGTTGGCCAGGCTGGTCTCGAACTCCTGACCTCGTGATCCGCCCACCTTGGCCTCCCAAAGTGCTGGGATTACAGGCGTGAGCCACTGTGCCTGGCCTCAACACTTAAGTCCTAAAGTCCAACCTTCCAATGACAGTTGTTCTCCTCTGTCTTGGTGAATGGAGTTAAAACAGGTTCCTGTGTGTTTGCCTGTCTCCCTGACTACACTGCTAACTCCCCGGGGGAGGGGAGTCATCTGCGGGTTTATATTTCCTCCCTCTCCCTTGGTACAGGCTCAGGCTATGGTAAGGAGTCACACTTGGCCTTGCTGACAGGCTGGCGGGCTCTCTAGGGGCCAGGACTAACCTCCCCCGGGTCTTAGGGTGGCCAGCTGTCCCCTTACGGAACCGTGTTTGGCAAGTGCCAAACTATGTGGATCTGACTGTAAGAGAAATAGTATCCCCCATACCTGCTCCAGCCAGAATGATCCTAAGTCAGCTCCTGTCGCTCCCTTGCTATCCGTCTCCATCTGAATAAATCAAGCCCATGAGGCTTTGCAGGTACGGCCTAGCTCCTCCCCGACCCCTGCCCCACTCCGCTCCTGCTCCCTCTGCTCCAGACATCCAGCCTCCTGTGGTGAAGTCACACACACTCCTGCCTCAGAGCAGTATGCCTGTTGTCCCCTTTCCCTGGAATGCTTCTCCATGTGGCTGGCCCCTCAATGCATTCAGGGCTCTGTTCAAAGAGAAATTTCCTTCCCACCCCTCCCAAAACAGCAACCCCTGCTGTGAGTGCTCCTGCCCCTGCTGCCCTATTGTGTGGCAATCACTTCTTTCCGCCCCTCCAGATGCACCCTCCTAGGCCCTGGCAGGCTGGCGCTGGTATGGCTCACATCAGCCAACCCCATCCAGCCGAGAGCAGGCAGGACAGTGTGAGGGGAGGGAAGGAGAGGGAGGTGAGGGTACTGATTTCCCGAGTTGGCTCCTTCCCTGCAGGGCTCTGTGGGCTGGCAGGGCTCCTGGACCTGAGGCCTGGGCTCTTGCAGAAGCCTCTCCCATGGGCCTCTCCCCAGGTTCTAGCTGCCCCTCCCCTTCCCTGTTCCCAGCCCAGGTGCTACACCAACCCCTGTGCTTCCGCTGGACCTTGCCTGCACCTTTGGAAGTAATCCCTTTATTAAACCTTCCTCAAACATCCAACCCAGGTACACTGTCACTTTCCTTCCAGGACCCTAAATTCACCAGCTGACATGACAGGTCTGTTTGAGAGAAGAGAGACAGACCCTCTCATATTGTTTGAGATTGTTTTATACTCAAAAAAGGAAAAAGAAGTGAAAATAAAGGCAGGTAGCCCGGCGCCTAAGAACCAGACCCGAAACCAAGAAAGCAGACCCAAAACCAGGCCTGGGCCTGCCTGACCTAAGCCTGGTAGTTAAAGCTCAACCCCTGACCTAACTGGTTATGTTATCTATAGATTGTAAAAATCCCTGTCCTGTTCTGTTTCGTTCTGATTACCAGCGCATGCAGCCCCCAGTCACGTACCCGCTGCTTGCTCAATTGATCACGACCCTCTCACACTGACACCCTTAGAGTTGTGAGCCCTTAAAAGGGACAGGAATTGCTCACTCGGGGAGCTTGGCTCTTGAGACAGGAGTCTTGCCGATGCTCCTGGCCAAATAAACCTTTTCCTTCTTTAACTCAGTGTCTGAAGAGTTTTGTCTGCAGTTCGTCATGCTACATGTTGTTGGTGAGCTGTCTGTCCCCCAGCTAGCCCACAAACTCACAGGGGGGAAACCTTGCTTTAGTCGCCACTGTATCCCAACATCTGTATCAGCACTGTGTATAGCAGAAGTTCAATAAGTGTTTGTTGAATGTTAGAGCCAGGTGCCATGGCTCACACCTATAATCCCAGCACTTTTGGGAGGCTGAGACAGGCAGATCACTTGAGGTCAGGAGTTCGAGGCCAGCCTGACCAACATGGGGAAACCCCATCTCTATTAAAAATACAAACATTAGCTGGGTGTGGCAGTGCACACCTGTAATCCCAGCTACTCAGGAGGCTGAGGCAGAAGAATCACTTGAACCTGGGAGGAGGAGGTTGCAATGAGCTGAGATTATACCACTGCACTCCAGCCAACAGAGTGAGACACTGTCTCAAAAAAAAAAAAAAATTGTTTAATGAGTGACTAAACAAGGGGAGGATCAATGTAATCTGGAGAGGTTACAGAGGCTGGAAAGACAGGCAAGATTTTAGGGGGTGATGGGGAGGAAGAGCTCTAACAAAGGCAGGGGATACAACAGTGATGAGAATGGCCTCCTCTCAGGGCGTGAAGACCCTCGCTTATGTCCTTCCTAGCACCCCTCCACTGTCTGTCATAATTGTGGGTTTGTTTTCTTTTTTTTTTTTTTGAGACGGAGTCTCGCTCTGTCGCCCAGGCTGGAGTGCAGTGGTGCGATCTCGGCTCACTGCAAGCTCCGCCTCCCGGGTTCATGCCATTCTCCTGCCTCAGCCTCCTGAGTAGCTGGGACTACAGGCGCCCGCCACCGCGCCTGGCTAATTTTTTGTATTTTTAGTAGAGACGGGGTTTCACCGTGGTCTCGATCTCCTGACCTTGTGATCCGCCCGCCTTGGCCTCCCAAAGTGCTGGGATTACAGGCGTGAGCCACCGCACCCAGCCTGGGTCTGTTTTCTTTGTATGTCTTCCCACTGGAATGAATTCCCTGCAGGCAGGGCCCACGTCTGTCTTGTTCGCTATGGTATCTTCAGAGCTGGTACAGCGCCTGGCATGCCCAGATTGATAGATTGATATTTAATAAATGAAAAGAAAAATGAATTATCCAAAAGAAACAATGAATTGGCAGAGGACCTCAGAAGCCTGGTTGGGTCATTTGGACTTGGAGTGAAAAGCAGGAGGGAGGAATTCCAAGTCTTACTGCAGGGGAGAGAAGACAAGGCGAGGGCTTGTGGGAAGATGGCCCTGGCAGGGATGGCGGCTGGGGAAGAGCAGGGTACCTGCTCAGCCATGCGGGGAGGCAGCATCAGACTGGCCAGGAAGAAAGAGGGGGCACAATTCAGTGACCATCTTGATACAGACGCACAAGGAGGAAGACTCCAAGGTCTCGGTCTAGGGGACTGAGCAGGGGAGCTGGGAAAATGAGATCATGCCATCCAGCCTGAGGTCCTAGGTCCCAGGTCAAGGTAAGCACTCGAGGGTTGGCTGCTGTTATCCTCACTGTTTCTAACCTTTGTCTGAAGTGGGAAAGCTGTGGAGTGGAAGTGGTTTTGGGGGAAAGGAAGATCGACTCTGGCCATGTTGAAATGAAAGTATCACCGGACAGCTGGATGCTGAGGCGTTCTGGAGAGATGATGGCTGGAGGTGGAGAAGCAGATGAGCCATCTCCATGCATACACGGAGGTGGAGTGTTTGGGACCATCCATGGCTGAGAGGACTGGAAGTAAGAGCCAGGAAAGAAAAGGAAGACCAAGAATAACAAGGAAAGTGGGGCAGTGTCATGGAAGTCAAAGGAACAATGTGGAAGAAGGAAGGGGCAGCCAGCACAGTCACACAAAGCAGGCTGGACCCCACTGAGGGGCCCCCATCCTGGAGGAGCACCTACCTGCTGGCCTCTGGGACAGGCTGGGAGAGCTAATGGTACAAGTCAGGGGGTGCATTGTTAGTAGAGGGCTTGCTGCCTGTCCCAACAAGACATTCCTGGGCATACACACTCAAACCTCATTTATGACACAGACTGCCAACTGTCCCACAAATCCGCTTTTTCCTTCTTCCCATGGCGACAAAGCTCCCAAATTTTACCTAGACAGAGCCACCCAGGTAAAGATCACATTTCCTTGCTTCCCTCGCAGCCAGGTGGAGTGGTATTACTAGGATGGTGCAGCTTCCAGGTCCTGCTTAGGAGGAAGGTAAAAGCTTGCCCTCATACACCTCCCTTCTCCCTCAGTGCTGGAATCTGGGCCCAGCAGATGGGGTGGCCACCATACTCTGTCATGCAAGCAGCACCCAAAGTGACAGAGGAGCCAAGAGGCAGAAGGGGCCTTGACACCACCAAGTCACCCAGCTGGCCTGGACCACTCTTGTTCACCCAGCTTTCATAGAAGCCATATGCCTCTGACTTAAGCCACTCGATTTTGGGGACTTTTTGTTAGGACAGCCTAACTCATCTGGGAACACAATATTTAATCCAGCAGAAATGCCACCTTAGATCAGACCAAAAGTTGCTCAGCTCATCTCTGCTAGGGACCCCAGGGGTAGTGAGAGAGGTCACTGGCATCTCCCTTGACAAGATCCTCACTCTTCACTTACCAGGAAATCCTTAGTCTCCTTAACACTGTTGCAAAGCCATCATTCATAAACAGATCAAAACCCTTCATAAAGCTGGGCAGCCGGCCGGGCGCGGTGGCTCACGCCTGTAATCCCAGCACTTTGGGAGGCCGAGACGGGCGGATCACGAGGTCAGGAGATCGACACCATCCTGGCTAACACAGTGAAACCCCGTCTCTACTAAAAAAATACAAAAAACTAGCCGGGCGTGGTGGCGGGCGCCTGTAGTCCCAGCTACTCGGGAGGCTGAGGCAGGAGAATGGCGTGAACCCGGGAGGCGGAGCTTGCAGTGAGCTGAGATCCGGCCACTGCACTCCAGCCTGGGCGACAGAGCGAGACTCCGTCTCAAAAAAAAAAAAAAAAAAAAAAAAAAAAAAAAAAAGCTGGGCAAAGTGGCTCACAACTATCCCAGCACTTCAGCAGGCTGAGGCAGTATGATCCCTTGAGGCCAGGAGTTAAAGGCCAGCCTGGTTACATAGGGAGACCACGTCTCTACAAAAAATTTAAAATTAGCTGGGCATGGTGCCGTGTACCTGTAATCCCAGCTACTCGGAAGGCTGAGGTGGGAGGACCGCTTGAACCCAGGAGTTTTAGGTTACAGTGAGCTATGATAGTGACTCTACACTCCAGCCTGAGACAGAGTGGGACCTTGTCTCTAAAAAAAAAAAAAGAAAAAAAAATCTTTAATGGAAGTTTTTTTTCTCCCTATCTACTTCATCAAGGAATGAACATGAGCAGTAATCAGCGCCCTCAGCCTGCCTCAAAAAACCCCTCTTTTTTTTTTGTTGAGATGGAGTCTCGCTCTGTCACCCAGGCTGAAGTGCAGTGGCACAACCTCGGCTTACTGCAACCTCTACCTCCCGGCTTCAAGCCATTCTCCTGCCTCAGTCTCCTGAGTAGCTGGGACTACAGGCGTGCACCACCATGCCTGGCTAATTTTTGTATTTTTAGTAGAGACAGGGTTCCACCATGTTGGCCAGGCTGGTCGCCAACTCCTGACTTCGTGATCCACCTGCCTTGGCCTCCCAAAGTGCTAGGATTACAGGCTTGAGCCACCGTGCCCAGCCACATCACCCCTCTTAACTGGTTCCATTTCTAGCTCCCTTTCTCCTCCTACCCACAGGCCAGGTGAATGCATGGGTGGGTGGTGGGAATCGCCTTACACACAGCAGTGCTCAGTGCCACTAAGCCTCAGAACACAAACAGTTGTGAGGCAACAGTGCCAATAAGTTCTGGAGCAGAATGCCTGGGTGCAGACTACAGCTGGGCTACTCAGCAGCCAGGTGGACTGACTTGTTACTGACCTCTCCAGGCCTCCATGTCCTCGACCGCAAACATGAATGGTCAAAACATTTGCTTTCAGGGTAATTGTGAGGATCAAATGAGTCCATATGTGTAAAACACTTAGAACAGTGACTGACAAGAGTTCAGTTCTCAATTAGTATTCGCTTTTATATATATTTTTTCATATTGTCATAAGGCAAGCAAGCTTTTATAACTTTATTTATTTTTTGAGATGGTGTTTCACTCTTGTTGCCCAGGCTGGAGTGCAATGGTGCAATCTCGACTCGCCACAACCTCCACCACCCAGGTTCAAGCAATTCTCCTGCCTCAGCCTCCCAAGTAGCTGGGATTACAGGCATGGGCCACCATACCCAGCTAATTTTGTATTTTCAGTAGATATGGGGTTTCTTCATGTTGGTCAGGCTGGTCTTGAACTCCCAACCTCTGGTGATCCACCTGCCTCGGCCTCCCAAAGTGTTGGGATTACAGGCGTGAGCCACTGAGCCCAGCCGCTTTTATAATTTTAAAAGCAACGGAAATAAAAGAAAGGTCTGGTAATGGAATAACACTCATGTATAAAGCATGGCCATACTTTATTTTAATGATAAAGACATTCCATGAAATCCCCTCAACAAGGTATCCTAATGATCCCCTTCTGTAGAAACTGATTTGGAAGTTTAGTGATTTGCCCCAGATCCACAAGTGGTTAAGTGGTGGACAATGCATACAAATGTCACCAAGCCTTATTTTACTGAGCCACATGAATAGAAGTAGAGAGACTTCAAGATGCCAGAAAAACAAAGCTCAGGTTCATCTTTTTTTATTTTTATTTTTGAGACGACGTCTCGCTCTGTCGCCCAGGCTGGAGTGCAATGGTGCCATCTTGGCTCACTGCAACCTCTGCCTATCGGGTTCAAGCAATTCTCTGCCTCAGCCTCCTGAGTAGCTGGGATTACAGGTGCCCGCCACCATGCCCAGCTAATTTTTAGAATTTTAGTAGAGATGGTGTTTCACCATGTTGGCCAGGCTGGTCTTGAACTCCTGACCTCATGATCCACCCGCCTCGGCCTCTCAAAGTGTTGGGATTACAGGTGTGAGCCAACACCCCTGGCCCCACTCAGGTACATCTTTCACACTTGTTTCCCTGAAAGCCAGCCAGTGTTGCTACTGGTCTCTCAGAATAACCCCGCCAATCACCATTTGACTCCCTCCTGCTCAGAAACAGAGGAAAGGGGCTTGCCGAGAATCCTCACTTCAAAGCCAGAA
Source organism: Rhinopithecus roxellana (assembly GCF_007565055.1). Classification (NCBI taxonomy): domain Eukaryota; kingdom Metazoa; phylum Chordata; class Mammalia; order Primates; family Cercopithecidae; genus Rhinopithecus; species Rhinopithecus roxellana. Next base: position 35,948,915 of record NC_044552.1, on the reverse strand, counting down.
CTGGGGCTGTGATGCGGAGGGGGAGTTAGATGTTAAGGAAATGCAAATTAATATATTACAACACACCCATCAGAATGGCTAAAATAAAAAATAACCCTGAATACTTGTGAGGATGTAGAGACACTGGATCACTCACACATTGCTAGCGAGAAAAAAATAAATAGTACAGCTGGCTGGGCACAGTTGCTCATGCCTGTAATCCCATCACTCTGGGAGGCTGAGGTGGGTGGATCATTCAAGGTCAGGAGTTCGAGACCACCCTGGACAACATGGTGAAACCCCGCCTCTACTAAAAATACAAAAATTAGCCTTGCATGGTGGCATGCACCTGCAGTCCCAGCTACTTGGGAGGTTGAGGCAGGAGAATCACTTGAACTGGGAGGTGGAGGTTGCGGTAGATTGCACCACTGCATTCAAGCCTGGCAACAGAGCAAGGCTGTCTTAAAAAAAAAAAAAAAAAAAAAAAAAAAAAATATATATATATATATATATAATATGGTACACTGGCTCTGGAAAACAGTTTTGTCAGTTTCTTACAAAATTAAACATGCAGTTACCACAGGACCCAGCAACTGCATTCTTAGGTATTTATTGCAGAGAAACTAAAACTTTTGTTTACACAAAAAACCTGTACACAAGTGTTATAGCAGCTTTATTCAGAGTAGCCCCAAATTGGACAGCCCAGATGTCTCTCAATGTGTGAATGGTTAAAGAAACCGTGTTAAAGTATGGTGCCTCCATGCTACTCAGCAATAAAAAGAAAGGAACTATTGACACACACAACCACCTAGATGGACCTCAAGTGAATTATGCAGAACTGAAAAAGCCAACATCAAAAAGTCCCATACTTGGCCAGGTGCGGTGGCTCACGCCTGTAATCCCAGCACTTTGGGAGGCTGAGGTGGGCGGATCACTTGAGGTCAGGAGTTGGAGACCAGTCTGGCAACATGGTGAAACCCCATCTCTATTAAAAATACAAAAATTAGCTGGGTGTGGTGGTGCATGCCTGTAGTCCCAGCTACTCGGGAGGCTGAGGCAGGAGAATCTCTTGAACCTGGGAGGCGGAGGTTGCAGTGAGTCGGGATCGCGCCACCGCAGTCCATCCAGCCTGGGTGACAGAGCAAGACTCTGTCTCAAAAAGAAAAAGAAAAAAGTCACATACTTTATGATTCAATTTATAACATTCTTTCAGTAACATGAGAGATGGAGAACAGAGTAGTGGCTGCCAGGAGAGATGTGGAAGAGCAGAGAGGTGGATGTGGTTGTGAAGAGACAGCATGAGGGAGAACTGTACTGATTCAATGGCTCTGTGTCTTCAGCATTTGTGTGGTGGTGGTTACACAAATCTACACAATGACACTGCACAGAACACACACACACACACGTGCACATGGTGAAAACTAAATAAGCTCTATGGATTGTACTAATATACAATCCACATTGTACACTGAAACTGGATGCAAGGGTTTTGATATTGCACCAGTTATGCAAGATGCTACCACTAGGAGAAAGTGGGTGATGGGTACATAGGATCTCTCTGAACATTTTTTGCAACATCTTGTGAATCTATAATTATTCCAAAATTAAAATTTAAAGAAAGATCAAACATTTACAGATTAAATGACACAGGTCTGGGGTTTGCATTTAAAAATACTCCATAAGAGCTGGGCGCCGTGGCTCACGCCTGTAACCTCAACACTTTAGAAGGCTGAGGTGGGTGGATCTCCTGAGGTCAGGAGTTGGAGACCAGTCTGGCCAACATGGTGAAACCCCCATCTCTAATAAAAATATAAAAAATTAGCCAGGTATGGTGGTAAGCACCTGTAATCCCAGCTACTCAGGAAGCTGAGGCAGGAGAATCATTTGAACCCAGGAGGCGGAGGTTGCAGTGAGCCGAGATTGCACTATTGCACTCCAGCCTGGGCAAGAGTGAAACTCTGACACACACACACACAATACTCCAGGAGGAAAGAAAATAAAGGACAAAAAGTGGGAGAAACAGATGAAACAGAATCAACAAGCTATTGATAAGTGTGGAAGCTTGGAGAGGCATATACAGGGGTTGATGTATTTTGCTAATTTTGTATTTGAAAATTTCCAAAATAAAAGTTTTACTAAGTTCCCAGGTGTGCTTAGGCCAACACAAGGGCTAAGCCTGACTTATTTGTCCACATTGCTGTTAACTTTTCAACACAAATTAAGTTCAAAGCTTACAGTTCTATTTATTTACAAAGTTTTTATTATGATTTTTTATTGAGATTTTCATAAACATTTTAAATCTGTATGTTTACTACTTTTTGCCTCTAAGAAGTCCCATAAAGTTATAAAAAATAGAAATTTATAAATACACATTGAGGATTATGCATTTTTATACAACCAACAGGCAGGTCAATGTTTCAAGTTGTCTAACCCTTTCCCTGTCTCCCCTCAGAACAAAATTTTAAGAGTATAGCCTCTGAGGCCAGGCGCGGTGGCTCATGCCTGTAATCCTACCCACACTGGGAGGCTGAGGTGGGTGGATCACCTGAGGTCAGGTGTTCAAGACCACCCTGGCCAACCTGGTGAAACCCCATCTCCACCAAAAATACAAAAAAAAATTAGCCAAGAGTTGTGGTAGGTGCCTGTAATCCCAGCTACTCAGGAGGCTGAGGCAGGAGAATCCCTTGAACCCAGGAGGTGGAGGTTGCAGTGAGCTGAGATCACGCCATTGCACTCCAGTCTGGGTGATAAGAGCGAGACGTCGTCTCAAAAAAAAAATAAAATAAAATAAAAAAGAGTATAACCTCTGAAATCTCAACAGCAGAAATAGCAGCCCTTTTCCAAATCCCACCTAAAACTCAGCACAACTGCATTCAACAGGCGCTTACTTTGGATAATAACAACAAATGGAAACTGCAGAAACACTGACTGGGACGATGCCTCCCAAGAGCAGTGAGAACAGCAAGCTGGGATTGGCCACAGCTTGAATGTGGGGCTGTGTTTATAAACTCATCAGGCCAAGAATCGCTAAGAACTGAATCACAAACCCTGAGAAGGCCACATAGGCCAGTCTAACTGCTTTGATCTAGGAGAGTTTCAGGTTACTACAAACCTGGAAAACTCCTATTTAGTCCAGTTGGGGACTCCAGATTTTTTTTTTTACTAGCATCCCGTCTTCAGTTCCTGACAAGCAGCTCTTTCCTTACAGTACAGTGAGGCCAGAAGAACACGGAGCCTGCTGTGAAGTCCCCAAGTTTTTCAAGTTCCCATTCACCAAGGGAATGGAAGATTAAGAGATGGGCTGGGCACTGTGGCTCATGTCTGTAATCCTGACACTTTGGGAGGCCAAGGCGGGCGGATCACTTGAGGCCAGGAGTTCAAGACCAGCCTGGGCAACATAGCAAAATCCTATGTCTACTGAAAATACAAAAAAAAAAAAAAAAAAAAAAAAAAAAATTAGCCAGGCGTGGTGCAGGCACCTGTAATCCCAGCTACTCTGGAGACTGAGGTATGCGAATCGCTTGAACCTGGGGAGTGGAGGGTGCAGTAAGTCGAGGTAGTGCCACTACACTCCAGCCGGGTCGACACAGCAAGACCCTATCTCAAAATAAAAGGAGTTGAACTGTGGAAGCCAAAGAGGAATAAGTGAAGTTAAATATGGACGTTAGGATTCTAACTTGGGAAACAGCTTATTCATCCAGTGTTCACTTCCACGTGTCGTTGCATTTTTCTTCCTTGGATTTGGTTTTAAAAGCTCTTCCTTAGGAGACCAGAAAGGATATCAGCATGCCCAGCATCTTCCTTAAAAACTTGTTTTCTGGTTTGTAGAGTACATTAAGAATGAAGTTGTTCTTCCCACAGGATACAAAGTGGTTGGAGAGACTCAGACCTGCTTCTTGGAGAATGTCTCAGCTTGGCTCACTCCTGCCCATCCACCAGCCTTCCAGCTGACCAGCCATGCTTCTCAGCTTTCAGAATACAAGATGAGGCCCAGCCCTCAACACCCCACCCTCACCCCACCAAATCCTTTCCTATTGTTTACTTTATATATTTTTTATTTTTTTGAAATGGAGTCTTGCTCTGTCACCCAGGCTGGAGTGCAGTGGCACAATCTCAGCTCACTGCAACCTCCGCCTTCCAGGTTCAAGTGATTCTCCTGCCTTAGCCTCCCGAGTAGCTGGGATTACAGGCGTGAGCTACCACACCCAGCTAATTTTTGTATTTTTAGTAGAGATGGAATTTCACTATGTTGGCCAGGCTGGTCTCGAACTCCTGACCTCAGGTGATCCGCCTGCCTTTGCCTCCCAAAGTGCTGGGATTACAGACATGAGCCACTGCACCCGGCCCCTCTTTCCTAGTGTTTAAACACCATGGCTCCTCTATCAAGTCCCAGAATAACACAGCCAACGCTCTAGGCTCTTGTCAGAGAAAACATCCTCTTCCAGAAGGGGCAAGACTTGGCAGTTCCCAAGCACACATTCCTCAGAGGAGCAATAAATGGTAAATCTCTCAGGAGGAGAGTGCTGCCCCACTTCAGGGAGCTTTCGCCAAATGCCGACGGGAGGATAGGTGCAGCCCTGACATGTCGTTCTCCTTCACAGTGACGTGTGTGCTCAAGACTCATGACTCCTGCCCGCCCCGATCAAAGCTGTGCTGTGTGGCCTCCTGTTTCCAACACGTTGAGGGAGTACAAAGTCACTTTCCATCAGCTCAGTGGAACACTTGGAGGCCAGATGAAGAGAGAAATAAGAATGAAGTTCTGGGATGAGAAAGTGGTGCCACAAATCATGAGTCAATAAAAGGGATCCAGATATCCTGAATACGCTGGACAGTCTTCTTTGTAATAAGCAGAGCAGCAAAGAGCCCTTTCTTTCCTGTCACTTTCCCTGGTCTCCTGAGTTTCAAAGGAATCAAATCCTGTGATAATGAACAAAGTCACTGACTGCTGCTATGCCCCACCACATGGCCTGGTTGATTAAGAAAGTCTCTGGCAGGGCACAGTGGCTCACACCTGTAATCCCAGCACTTTGGGAGGCCAAGGCAGGTGGATCACTTGAGGTCAGGAGTTCAAGACCAGCCTGGCCAACATGGCTAAACCTTATCTCTACTAAAAATACAAAAATTAGCTGGGCATGGTAGCCCACACCTGTAATCTCAGCACTTTGGGAGGCCAAGGCAAGTGGATCACTTGAGGTCAGGAGTTCAAGACCAGCCTGGCCAACGTGGCGAAACCCTCTCTCTACTAAAAATACAAAAATTAGCCAGCATGGTGGCGCTTGCCTCTAGTCCCAGCTACCATGGGAGGCCGAGGCAGGAGAATCGTTTGGACCAGGGAGGCAGAGACTGCAGTTAGCCGAGATCGTGCCACTGCATTCCAGCCTGGGAGACAGAGTGAGATTCCATCTCAAAAAAAAAAAAAAAAAAAAAAAAAAAAAAAAAAAATCTCATTATTCTGTTCATATCTTCCTCAACCCAAACATCCAGTGAAAATAGGTCATCTTAATAGACGGTTTGCCATGAAAATCATGTCCGATCACACCCTGCAGCCTTGGCTCGGCCATGAGGAGGTCACCCTCTTTTCTTCCCTTGAGTGGCTTTAACTCCCTGGGAGGGTGGAATCTGCGCCCCTGTATAAGCCAGTTTTCCTTCTCAGCTCAGGAGAGGGACCTAGAAAGAAGAGGAACCATGGAGCCTCCTGGTGGGGGCCCTGTCTGCTCTCCTTCTAGGAGAAAACGGCTCCAGTGCTGTAAGGGTTGGTCCCTAGACTGCAGGACACTCAAGCACTAAGGAACGAGAGCTATGTACAGGAGCCAAGTAAGACAGGAAAAGGGAGACTATTCCCGCTCACCAGAGTGGCTCTCCCCAAGACTCAGCCCTACTGAGGAGACTCTTTTCTACCAAGAAGCAGAGAGGACCACCTCGGTGGGACAATGAAGGCTCTCTGGACCCCAGCCTCTGACTCACTTCTTCCTGCGGATCTTGGGCTTCTTCACGGGCCGCAGATAAGGGTTATCGATGATGTTCTCCTCCCCATTCCGGCTTCCCGACAAGGAGGGGTTCTGCTGCAAGACAGAGGTGTTCTCCTTCTCGGCTCCAGAATCCTCCTTTGAGCAAAAGCCAAAATAAAGCACAACACCAACAGCATAAGGAAAGAGATCATGCCCATAATTGGAATGACCATTAGCATCCTCTAATGGAGAAATTAGAACCTGGGAAGCACCTTCTTTCCAATGTTCGTATCTTTGCCCTGATGAAGTGAGGCCCAGGCAGGGGCTGCCTATGAAGGGAAGGCAAGACTAACAGCTTTGACCTAGGAGAGCACACAACAGAGTCCAGAGTCTTCAACCTCTGGAGAAGGCAGGGACAGGGGTTAGAAAGAACAGAGACCTGGGAGGGATAGGAATCAAACTCAGATGCCTCAAGGAGGATGCCCAGCCTGGTGGGGAGATGAAGAAGAAAAGTGATCCTGGATGCCCTGCAGGACTGGGAGATACAGGATCAGAACACATCATTTGCACAGGGTATCTCCTGGCCAAGCTAGCCTAAGTCAGAACAGATTTCCTCCTCAAATTCTCACATTTCTGGTACTTGTAACATGGTCCCAACGATCACATCCCAGCATAGGCCAGAAACTTCTCGAGCCCTGAGGGTTCCACTAAGGGAAGCAGAGTCTGCAGGTATAGCACATGCACATCATTGGTAATGCCTATCTGCAACCCATGAGGCAAGGTTTGTTTGTTTGTTTGAGACGGAGTCTCCCTGTGTCACCCAGGTTGGAGTGCAATGGTGAGATCTCAGCTCACTGCAGCCTCCGTCTCCCGGATTCAAGCAATTCTCCTGCCTCAGCCTCCCAAGTAGCTGGGATTATAGGCATGTGCCATGACACCCGGCTGATTTTTGTGTTTTTAGTAGAGACGGGGTTTTACCAGTTGGCCAGGCTGGTCTTGAACTCTGAGGCAGGGTTTTTTACTGTTCATTTTTTGAGAAAAATGTGGTTTTCAGAAAAGTTTGTAAGTTCACATGTAATCAGTATGATCAAAATTCTTTAAAAGTCACAGCTGTGTATAGACACAGAAAAAAAGGTAATATGCTGACATTTAAAAACTGTTCTGGGAGTATGAGCAGTCAGTTCTCCTTTCTTTATTCACAGGCTCCTCTATTTTCCACGTTTGGTGGGGCTGCGCCCCCTGGTGATGGGCCAAGGGGAAGAAGTTCTTCCATGGGGAAGAAGTCACTGGGCTTCCTCTTCCTGTTCTGCAACTTGAGGACTCGGGAAGGGGAACATCACACACTGGGGCCTATCATGGGGAGGGGGGAGGGGGGAGGAGGGAGGGATTGCATTGGGGAGTTATACATGATATAAATGATGAATTGATGGGTGCTGACGAGTTGATGGGCGCAGCACACCAACATGGCATAAGTATACATATGTAACAAACCTGCACGTTATGCACATGTACCCTAGAACTTAAAGTATAATAAAAAAAAAAAAGATAAAAAAAAAAAAAAAAAAAAAAAAAAAGAGGCCCTCACTGACCTCAAGCAGGAGAGGCTGCTGTCAAAACAGAGGGCGCCGTGACTGGATGGCATGAAATCAACAGCAGGTTCCCCCGAAAGGACAGCTGGCCTAGGGCATGGATACCAGTCTCAGGTTTAATGAGCTGGAAGAAACCACATCACGTCTAGGTTCCCCTGCGGCACGTGCCCTCTCTCTGTCCTATCAATTGTTCTCTTCAAAGACCTAGTTCCATTGGCCCAGTATCAGGGCCTATGTGCTTTCCCTCTCCAGCACTCAATCCAGTGGGACCACAAGGTGACTGGGGCCTTCTGGAAACTCTTAAAAGCAAGTGCTGCAGGACTAACCTAGTTCAGGCCAGACCAAGTGCCGGAAAAAAAGGTCTGCCCATAACCAGACCTCCCTCGGGTATTTGGCATCCAACTTTTCTGAAGTTCCTAATGGCGCAACTGAGTAGTATCTCCCCGCACTGTCCACCCTATCATTTCTCTACAGTAGACAGCCTATCTTCAAAGTTATTGGAAGTTTACTTCAACCGTGCCTTCAGTGTTTTCTGATACAGATAGAGGTGACACTGTTAGAGGTGCTGAAAATGACAGCCTCAAGACACTGCTGGTGGGTCCAGAGGCTCCCTCCCTTCGGCTCACCATGGCTCATGAGAGCAGGATGACAGGCTTCCTTCTCTCAAGCAGACCTCACAGAAATGTCCCCTTCAGGGATAGGCAGCATTGAGATGGTTAGGGGTGAGGAAGTCAGTAAAAAAAGTAGGCCAGGCACGGTGGCTCACGCCTGTAATCCAGCACTTTGGGAGGCCAAGGCGAGTGGATCACCTGAGGTCAGGAGTTTGAGACCAGCCTGGCCAACATGGTGAAACTCCGCCTCTACTAAAAATACAAAAAAAAAATAGGTGGGTATGGTGGTAGGCGCCTATAATCCCAGCTACTCGGGAGGCTGAAGCAAGATAGTCGCTTGAACCTGGGAGTTGGAGGTTGCAGTGAACCGAGACCACGCCACTGCACTCCAGCCTGGACGACAGAGTGGGACTCCATCTCAAAAAAACAAAAAAGCAAAGTGTCAAACTGACCCAGAGATTTGTAAAAAAGGTGGGAGCAGAATGGTCTATCAGGCGCTCCCTGAATTGCCTGTGAGCTCTAGCAAGCCCTAAACCCTCTGTGGTGATTGCATCCAGTCTCCCAGCTCTCAGTGCCATCTCCATGCCAATAGTTCCCTGGAGTACACTGCCAGCCCTCACCTCTGGCGACTTCCAGACTCATGCAGCCAGCAGCTCACTCAGCATTTCCACTGGGGTGTCAGACAGGCAGCTTGGACCTAAGTCTTCAGGCACCTAAGTCTGAATTGGGGACCTTCCCCTGTGAGTAAATGGCGCTTTTTAGTCCCTCCCATCACAGGTGATGGCAACTCCATCCTTCTAATGGCTCAAGTCACAAACTCTGTGGTCATTCTTGTTTTCTTTCTTTTATTTTTAAATAGGGTCTCACTATGTTGCCCAAAACTGGACTCAAATTCCTGGGCCCAATCTTCCTGCCTCACCTTCCCGAGTGACTAGGACTACAGGCATGCACCACCACACCTGGCACACTTCTTTTCTTTCTCTGACATCCCAACCCCAATCTGTTAGCACAGCCTCTTGGACTTACCTTCAAAATTCAGGCAGGTACTGACCACTTCTACCACCTCTGTGGCAACCACTCTGCTTGGGCCCACCACTGCCTCTCACCTAGGCTATAGCGACAGCTTCCGGACTGATCTCTCCAGTCCGTTCTCACTGAGCCATCAGAGTGATGCTTTAAGAAGCTCAGAAACGTCCCTCCTCTGCTCCACACCCTCCCACAACTCCTATCTCACTTAGTAAAAGTCAGTTCTTAAAACAGCCTGCAAGGCCCTACCCAATCCATAAGCCACTCACTATTCCACAGGGCCTTTGCACTGCCCATTCCCTCTGCCACAGCACTCTTCCCCAGATGTCCGCATGGCTCACTCCCTCACCCAGTTCAAGCCCCTGCTCACATATGCCCTTCTCAGTAATGCCTACCCCAAGCACCCCACTTAAAACTGAAGACTCCTCCTCACCCCAGATCTTCCCCTACTGTTTTTCCCAGCACAGCACTTTCATTTCTGATATACTATGCAATGATTTATTCATATATTATGTTTACTGTCATTCTCCCACAGCCAAACATAACGTTCCTAAAAGGCAGAGGTTTTCTTTGTTTTTCTCACTGCTTTATCCCAAGCAGCCAGAACAGTATCTGGCACATACTAGGTGCTAAACAAACACTGGTTGAGTGAGTGACTGGTACATTTTTCATAAGAGAGTAAAAGTTTAGATATCTGGGTTGGCTGCAGAAGCAGCTGGTTCAAATGTGTGAGAAAAGAATCTATTATACATGAATTTAAAATGAATAGCTCCTTTATGTTCAAGTACATGGAGAAACTAGAACCAGGTTAAATAATGTGCTGCCTAACAACAGACCTTGAGAGGTGCACTGTCATCAAGAGATAAAAGAATAATTTAAAACACCAGTCATTTACTTCGCTATAACAATGTCTGTAAATGCTAAACACAGAAAACAACCTAAGTGGTCATGAGGGACTAAATTAAATGGTTACATCCATACAATGGAAGATAAAGCAGCTGTGAGGAACGATGCGGCTCCTCCCTTACAGATGTGGAATGACCAAGATATAGCCAGGGAGAAAGCAAGAAGAGAACAGTTTGTGATCTGCTGTTTCAGTTCAACATAACAATTAAAAAAAAAAAGTCTCTAGAAGAATACACAAGAGGCTGGTGAGACAGTTGCCCTGTGGGAGGGAAAGTGGGTGACAGGGAACAGGATGGGAAGGATTGTCACCATACATCTTTTTGCACACTCTGCATTTTGAAACATATGACTGTATTTCCTAGTCTAACAAAATAACATTAGGTCCAACTGACTAGTAAATTGTCACTAGAATCTTTGTCTTAAAGTCATTTTATTTTATTTTTAGGTTATATAGCCTAAAACAGCAGGGGAGGGAGCAGTGTGTGCCAGGAGCTGCCACGTGCCAGGCACCTGATAGATACCAGCTCTATCTCAAGCTCCCTCTGTTCCTTGAGGTTCCTGTTTCTACTTACAAGGAAATAGACTAAGGTGTTAAGTAACGCAATCACAGTCACACACGTGGCAAGCAGCAGTCTGGATTTAAAGCTAGGCAAGTCTGACTCTAAGACTCAGGCCTTCCTACACTCCTGCTCTCTGCAACGCTGGCTTGGCCTGGTGATATTCAAGAGTCCTCAGGCGGTCACTGACACTCTTTAGCTTCAATTACCACCATGACCTCACATCACTACATGATTGTCAGTGAATGCATGTCCAGCCCCTTTAACTATATTGTACTTACGAAGGTATGATGTTTACATGACTCCTTTCTCATAAGGTGAATCTCAGCTTAGTCCATGACCCAATCACCATATCTCAGCCCAAATTAACAGAAGCATATAATAACAATTTCCTCTGCTTTATTTAAAGCCATGGGTTCCCAGCCCTAATTCTGAAAGGAATAATTCAACATTTAGGGGAAAAAAAAAAAAGTATGTCCAGGCCGGGCATGGTGGCTCACGCCTCTAATCCCAGCACTTTGGGAGGCCAAGGCAGGCGGATCATGAGGTCAGGAGTTCGAGACCAGCCTGACCAACGTGGTGAAACCCCGTCTCTACTAAAAATACAAAAATTAGCCGGGCGTGGTGGTGCGTGCCTGTAATCCCAGCTACTCGGGAGGCTGAGGCAGAAGAATCACTTGAACCCGGGAGGCGGAGGTTGCAGTGAGCCGAGATCTTGACACTGCACTCCAGCCTGGGTGACAGCGAGACTCTGTCTGGAAAAATAAAAGGATGTCCAAGCAAATAAGATCTTCAGTAAATAGAGATGGCACAGGCATATTCCACTAGCAAACCAGAGTGGCTGGCTGCCACTTGGTGCACCTCATCTTAGAGAACATGAGGGATGCTCAGTCTAACTACAGCCACTAAGGCATCCAAGCTAGTGCTGATTTTAAAGGATGGTTGAATATGGTAAACTGGCTATATAACCCTATTAGCCTTGAAGGCATTCGAGCTTCTGGTGGTTCTGCGATTGTACTTGGCACTTTCTCCAAGGGTGCAGGAACAAGAGGGGGCTCTTATCCTTTAACTTGCTGAGTGTGACACACCGGTGAGCAGAAAAGAAAGTATTCCGTAAAACAAGCCAGGACTAGAACATCTCCTTGCCCACCTTTGTCTCTGAACCCACATGTTCCGTCTCCTATCCTGGGTATGAAATGTCCAGAAGAAGGCTAGTCCCTCCATTTGGTCACGGGCCCATCCCCTCTCACCTACCAAATGACATCATTCCCAGACGTTTCTTTCTTTCCTATATCCATTTTCCCTTTTGACCAGATCATTCCCAGCAGCACACAAACATGTTATTTCTTTTATCTTAAAAACTAAAAACATAAAACGCCTCTCTTAATTCCTTCATTTTCCCTTTTTAGTTACCACTCCATCATTCTCCTTCCCTGTACTGCAGGGAACACCACACGACTTTCTGTGCCAATGGAAATGTTCAATATCTGTACTGTCCAGTAGAGCAGCCACTGGCCATATGTGGCTATTAGATACTTGAAATGTGGCTAGTGAGATTAAGAAACCGATTTTTAGTTTTATTTAATTAATTTAAATTTAAATACCCACATGTGGCTAGTGGCTGCTGTAAAGGACAGCACAAGTCTATACTCACTGACTCCTCTTCTCTCCTCCCATTCTCTCTGAATTTACTCCAGGTCTTTGCTCTCATTCTTACTGAAATGGTTCTCATCAAGGTCACAAATGGCACCCACACTGCCAAATCTAATGGTTGAATTCTCAGTCCTCCTACCATTGGAGCCACCTGCAGCTTTGGACACAGCTAATTGCTCTTTTCTCCCTGAAACATACTTCCCTTGGCCTCCAGGACACAGCCCTCTTCCGGACCTCCTCCCACCTCCATGCTGGTTCTTCTCATCTCTTCAAGCTCTACACATAGCAACAGCTCCAGGGCTCAATGTGCCTCCTCTTCTTATCCTCACTCATCCCTGGAAGAGCTCATCCACGCATATGGTTTTAGACATGACCTACAGGCTGCTGCCTCCCAAATATGCATCTCCTGCCCTAACTGCTCCTCAAACTCCAACTTATATATCCAACTCTCCACCTGACATCACCACCTGATGTCTAACAAGCATCTCAAACTTAACACATCTACATTTAAGACACGAATATCAACTCCTGACTTCCCCCACACACCTGTTCCACCCAGTGGTTGTTCCCATCTTGGCTGAAGGCAATTCCATCTTTCCTATTATTCAGGCAAAAACCCTTACAGTTTTCTTTAACACTCTCATATCTACTCTTGTCAACTGGCTCTGCTCTGAAAGTGATCTAGAATCCGACCAAATAATCTAGGTGACCACATCTCCTTATTTTTGCTCCTCCTACCATCTCTCAGTTTACTGTGACAGCATCCTAACTGGTCTCCCTGCTTCTGCCTGCCCTCTATAGCCCATCCCCAGCACAGCAACCTGACTGACCCTGTTAGCAAACCTACATCAGATCCTGACCCTCCTCTGCTCAACATCTCCAGTGGCTCCATCTCACTGAGTAAATGCCAAAGTGTCTAATCTAACCTTTAAGACCCTGTAAGGTCCGACTCCCCGTGGGCTCTCTCGGACCTCATCCCCTACTGTTCTCCCTCTTGTTCACTCCACTCTAGCCACCCTGATGTCCTTACTGTTCTTCAATACAACAGGGGAGCTCCCACCTCAGGGCCTTTGCATCTGCTGCACCTGCTGCTTAGAAAGGCTTCACCCCAGACATGCCCATGCCTTGTTCCCTTCAGGTCTTTACTCAAATATCCCCTTCTTGGTGACCCTACCTAATACTGCATCCCTCCCATCCCCATCCCCACTTCCTATCTCATTTATTATTTTTTCATTAGCCCCATGAGGACAAGGAATTTTGTTTATTTGGTTTCCTACTAATTCCCCAGCACCTGGAACTGTATTTGTTGAATGAATGAGTGAATCCCCAGGACACGGATGTATCTCTAAGCAGGAGATCAGGTCGCACCTGGATCATCACACAAGCCCTCCGGCAGGCCCCTAACATAAAGTCAGAGACCTAAGGTTGATCATGTCCAGGTCCCAGGGTAACAGATTGAGGGCAGGCCGGGATAGTTTGGGGGATACTCTGAGGTTGGCAGAAGGTGGAACCCACCATGCTGATATGAAGAGCAAGGTTCTCCGTGTCTGTCTGTTCATCCTGCTCCGAGGAATCTGTCTCTTCCATCTGTTGCATCTCCAGTTCAGATGGAAGAAGAGCTGTCAGGTAGGGGATGGTGAAAGGTCTGGCAGCAATCACTGGCGAATTGGAAGAGAGGCATGAGTCCACTGTCACAGAGACCTCACAGCTGGCTTAGAGTCCTAGAGCCTCACAACACATCAGTGAGCAGTACCAGAAGATAATACTGGCTAACTCGCTCCAAGTACTTACGCAACAGGCCAGGCAATGTCCTACGGCCTTTACTCATGTTATCTTTCATCCTTGCTCCCATCCTATTAAGTACGAGTAGGCACAGAGAGGTGAAATGACTTTCCCAAGCATGCTGAAAATGGCAGAATAGGATTCTAACTCAGGCAGTATGACTTCAGAATCTACTTTTTGCCAAGTACAACTGAGGTAAGATTTAAATGGGGCTATAGATAGAATCCTAGCAACACATGAGTTTTGAGATCTTGCACCCAAGGTCAGTTAAACCCCTCTAAGCTTCATTTCCAGAGCAGGAATACTGATTCCTTCACCCTAAAGGACTCAAGTCTAAAGGCTGGATTTGAGCACTCTGCATATATGCATGTCCACTGAGCTGTAAGACACTCTGGTAAATGAGAGTTCCAAAAAGCAATGAGGATGAGAGGAAGAAATTGATTTAAAATTAACATTAAAAGAAAGAAAGCCGGGTGTGGTGGCTCATGCCTATAATCCTAGCACTTTGGGAGGCTGAGGCAGGAGGACTGCTTGAGCCCAGGAGTTTGAGACCAGCCTGGGCAACATGGTGAAATTCCGTCTCTAGGAAAAATAAAATTAGCTAGGTATAATAGTGCATGCCTGTAGTCCCAGCTACTAGGGAGGCTGAGGTGGGAGACTTGAGTCCAGGAGGTCCAGGCTGCAGTTAGCTGTGTTTGTGCCACTGTACTCAAGACTGGGTGACAGAGTGAGATCCTGTCTCAAAACAGGAAAAGAAAAAGTCTCCGTGTATACTTCTATGGTAGAATGTGACTGTTAGAAAATGCTCTAGAATTGGCTGGGCGTGGTGGCTCATGCCTACAATCCCAGCACCTTGGGAGGCTGAGGCAGGTGGATCACTTGAGCTCAGGAGTTCAAGACCAGCCTGGCCAACTGGGTGAAACCCCGTCTCTACTAAAAACACAAAAAATTAGCTGGGTTGGTGGCTAATGCCTGTAGTCTCAGTTACTTGCTGAAGCAGAAAAATCGTTTGAACCTGGGAGGCCAAGGTTGCAGTGAGCAGAGATCGCGCCACTGCATTCCAGCCTGGGTGACACAGCAAGACTCTGTCTCAAAAAAACTCAAAAAACGGCAGAATGGGATTCTAAGGCAGTATGACTTCAGAATCTACTTCAGAATCTACCCACAAAAACTCCAGAATTATTTTTTGCTGTGGGTCAGATGTGGGGTCTGGCAGTAAGAGCTAGGTTTGAATGCTATCTACTAGCCATGTTCCTTGAGGAAGTGACTTCATTTCTCTTCTCTTGTGCCTCATTGAAGGGTTCCTATGAAGGTAGTGATATATCAGTTACCGACTCAGAGGCTCACAAGAGGATTTAATGAGATAATGTATGGGAAGTGATCAGCACAGTATCTGGTACTTAATAATTGGCAGCTGCTGTTATTCCAGAGCCAGGCACACAGCAGGCATTCCACAGGAGCTTGCTGAATGAATGAATCGCCTAAACTAACCTCTCTCACTCACATTTGTAAAAACTGAGGTCTATGGAAATGAAGTAGCTTGGTCAACGTGGCCAAACAGTGCCAAGATGCCAACTTAAATGAGATGGGACCTATGAGGGAATATCACGATGGGCAACTGGCCCCTGATGCCAGTGTTCCTTCTACTACCTGGGCTGCCACTGAGTGACTCTAATGCCTAGGCCTAGGCCACCCTCAAGGTAACTCAATGGACCTCAAGAGGCCAGTCCCAACAGAGGCCATTACTGTCTTGGAGCTTTCAGTTAAGGACAGACTCTTAAGATCTGGGGAAAGGAGCCAGAAATCTGAGGGGCAAGCTGTACCCAAGGGAAGGACAAAAGCTTATTTGTTTCTTCCTACTATGCTGAGAGAAAGAAAAGATAGTGTGAGTATTTCAAATAAGACAGGGTCCACACAGTGGGGCAACTCTCACGTGGAAATGTGCTGACGTCATCTTTGAAAAGACTCTGAGTCTCGCCTGTCTTGGCCATGAAACGAGTAAGTGCCCGCTCCACATCGCGCCGCTGGGATGCAGCCTTCTCCCGCAGGACCTGGTAGTCTGACACGGGTTCACGGTACGTCTACAAACAGAATAGCAAAGACACTGAGGTGATGCCGAAGTATCATTCTGCTTTCATCAGCTCCCTGGCTTGCTGTTGCTATGCCCTATTCTCTAAAATGACCCAATACCAGGCCAGGTGCAGTGGCTCACGCCTATAATCCCAGCACTTTGGGAGGCTGAGGCTGGTGGATCACCTGAGGTCAGGAGTTCGAGACCAGCCTGGCCAACATAACAAAACCCCATCTCTACTAAAAATACAAAAATTAGCTGGGTGTGGTGGTGTGCACCTGTAATCCCAGCTACTTGGGAGGCTAAGGCAGGAGAATGGCTTGAACCCAGGAGGTGGAGGTTGCAGTGAGCCAAGATTGCATCACTGCACTCCAGCCTGGGCAACAGGAGTAAGACTCTGTCTCAAAAATAAAGAAATAAAATGAAATAAAATAAAATAAAATGACTCAATACCATTAGTTAGAGCCAAGATCACCAAAGCACAGTAGAAAGGCGGAAGAACAATGTAACTACATTAATATGTATTTCTAATTAAAAATTAAGGCCAGGCATGGTGGCTCACACCTGTAATCCTAGCACTTTGGGAGGCCGAGGCGGGTGGATCTGAGGTCAGGAGTTTGAGACCAGCCTGGCCAAGATGGTGAAACCCTCTCTTTACTAAAAATAAAAAACATTAGCCAGGCGTGGTGGCAGGCGCTTGTAATCCCAACTACTTGGGAGGCTGAGGTAGGAGAATCGCTTGAACTTGGGAGGCAGAGGTTGCGGTTAGCCAAGATCGCACCACTGCACTCCAGCCTGGGCAACAGAGTGAGACTCCATTTCAAAAAAAAAAAAGAAAAATTAAGAAATGTACAAATATGTACTGTAGAGATTGTCCTGGGGCCTTCATTCAGCTCCCATGACAGATGGTCTCAGGTCTAAGACATGCATCCTGAAGAAAGAGTGGGAGTGTCCCCAGGGAAGCCCTGACGGGGACCACAGGTTCCATCAGCGTAATGTGACCTCCTGCAGTATGGGAGTGGCTGCCTATGTGGATTTGTGGATTATACCATCCCATCTTATTAAATCAATCCTCACCCACCCTGGCCAACGTGGTGAAACCCCGTCTCCACTAAAAATACAAAAATTAACTGGGTGTGGTGGCGCGCGCCTATAGTCCCAGCTACTTGGCAGGCTGAGGCAGGAGAATCACTTGAACCCGGGAGGTGGAGGTTGCAGTGAGCCGAGATCGCACCATTGCACTCCAGCCTGGGAGAAAGAGTGAGACTTCATCTCAAAAAAAAAAAAAAAAAAATCAATCCTCACAATATGGATACGTCGTTCCAAAAAGATTCCCTCAAAGAAAGAGAGGCTGAAGATCTTATTATACAGTGCAAGTGACCAAGAAAATGGCAGGCTGCCACTCTTCCTCCTAATTATGAGCTTGTTGGCAATCAAGTTATGGAATGAAAACAATTGAGATCAGAATGAGAAATAAGCCAAAACATTTTATTTAATTATTTTTATTTTTTGGAGACAGAGTCTTGCTCTGTCACCCAGGCTGGAGTGCAGTGGCGCGATCTCGGCTCACTACAACCTCCACCTCCTGGGTTCAAGCGATTCTCCTGCCTCAGACTCCTGAGTAGCTGGGACTACAGGCATGTGCCACCACGCCCAGCTAATTTTTGTATTTTTAGTAGAGATGGGGTTTCATCATGTTGGCCAGGATGGTCTTGCACTCCTGACCTCAGATCATCCACCCGCCTTGGCCTCCCAAAGTGCTGTGATTACAGGTGTGAGTCACTGCACCCGGTCAGAAAATATTTTAATTGGTAATGGCAATGGTGACATTTTAACAACAACCAATAAAGTAACTACTCTTCACGATATAGAGATGGCATTTTCAAAGGAGGCACCTGGAAATGTTTCTTTGTTGTCGCCATTAGTTCAAGTGTGTCACCTATACAGTTCTCCTATCTGTACTTAAACAAAGAAACAGAATTTTCTGACATGTTAAAAATCTTCCCAAAAGGCTGGGTGTGGTGGCTCACACCTGTAATCCCAGGATTTTGGGAGGCCGAGGCAGGTGGATCACCTGAGGTCAGGAGTTTGAGACTAGCCTGGTCAACATGGTGAAACCCCGTCACTAGCAAAAATACAAAAATCAGCTAGGCATGGTGGCAGGCACTTGTAATTCCAGCTACTCAGGGGAGGCTGAGACATGAGAATGGCTTGAACCTGGGAGATGGAGGTTGCAGTGAGCCGAGATCATACCACTGCACTCCAGCCTGGGAGATTGAGACAAGCTCTGTCTCCGCCCCTCCCCTCCCCCCAAAAACCAAAACTTCCCAAAATTAAAATGAGTGGATTTTGAACATATTGCACTTGTTAAAAACATTAAAATGCAAAATCTTGTAATTATTCCTAAGACAACTTTTGGCACTCAATAAATTAGAAATTTAATAGAAAATTTTTTCAACAAAATTCTTTGAATAATGAGTAAATGAGAATGAAAAAAATAGTTTTATGGTTTATTAAGAGCAGCCAATGATGTTACATATCTTTGTGATGTACCATTTTCAACTATGAGAGCCATTAAAGTATCAAAATAAACTAATCTTAGAATCTGACCTTCAACTTATTAGTCCATCAAGTATTAAACTAAGATTTCTAGGCTAGCATGGTAACATGTGCTTGTGGTCCTAGCTACTCTGCAGGCTGAGGTGGGAGGATTGCTTGAGACTGGGAGTTCAAAGCTGTAGTGCCATGATTACACCACTGCCCTCCAGCCTGGGGAACAGAGCAAGAACTCCACCTCTAAAAAAAGACTGAGTGCAGTGGCGCATGCCTGTAATCCCAGCACTCTGGGAGGCCAAGGTGCAAAGGCTGCTTAAGGCTAGGAGTTCAAGGCCAGCTTGGGCACCACAGAAAGACAAAAAACCTCTCCCCATCTCTATAAAATAACAACAACAAAACAAACAAACAAACAAAAACTATGATTTCAAAAAAAAAAAAAGCAGAGGCGGCCGGGCGCGGTGGCTCAAGCCTGTAATCCCAGCACTTTGGGAGGCCGAGGAGGGCAGATCACGAGGTCAGGAGATCGACGCCATCCTGGTTTCCATGATGAAACCCCGTCTCTACTAAAAATATAAAAAAATTAGCCGGGCGTGGTGGCGGGTGCCTGTAGTCCCAGCTACTCGGGAGGCTGAGGCAGGAGAATGGCGTGAACCCAGGAGGCGGAGCTTGTAGTGAGCCGAGATGCGTCACTGCACTCCAGCCTGGGTGACAGAACGAGACTCCGTCTCAAAAAAAAAAAAAAAAGCAGAGGCAATCGCTCCCACTAGAAAAGGTTTTAGGTTTCCTGAACATTTTAAAAGGGTAAGATTATCTTTTTTTTTTTTTTTTTTTTTTTTTTTTTTTTTTTTTTTTTTTTTTTGAGACAGAGTCTGGCTCTGTCGCCCAGGCTGGAGTGCGGTGGCCGGATCTCAGCTCACTGCAAGCTCCGCCTCCTGGGTTTACGCCATTCTCCTGCCTCAGCCTCCCGAGTAGCTGGGACTACAGACGCCCGCCTCGTCGCCCGGCTAGTTTTTTGTATTTTTTTAGTAGAGACGGGGTTTCACCGTGTTAGCCAGGATGGTCTCGATCTCCTGACCTCGTGATCCGCCCGTCTCGGCCTCCCAAAGTGCTGGGATTACAGGCTTGAGCCACCGCGCCCGGCCTAAGATTATCTTTTAATGTACATTATTTCGCACAATGTTACATTATAATATTCATATAAATAAGCAAACATATACTGGAGCGTGTACCCGTGCCTGGGCAAATTGCTTGCACCCAGGAATTTGAGAGCAGCCTGGGCAACATGGTGAAACCCTGTCTCTACAGAAGATACAAAAATTAGCTGGGCATGGTGGTGCACCCCTATAGTCCCAGCTACTCGGGAGGTTGATGTGGGAGGATCACTTGAGTCTAGGAGGTCGAGGCTGTGGTGAGCTGAGATTGCCCCACTGCACTCCAGCAGCCTGGGCAACAAAGTGAGACCCTGTCTCAAAAAATTTTTTTTTACAGATAGGGATATACTATATCCCTATCTGTTAAAGTTAAAGAATGTTATGGGTTGAACTGTGTCCCCACAAAAAACATTTTCGATATGTCCTAGTACCTCACAATATGACCTTATTTGGAAGTAGGTGTCTGGGTGACAGAGCAAGACTCCGTCTCAAAAAAAAAAAAGATTGTCTTAACCTAAAAGAGTAACAGAACCAAAACTGAAGGTTTAAGCAAAGTGAAAAGGGTTTGTAAAGGGTTGATCTTGTAAAAATTCTGTGGGTACCAACAAGTTGGCTAAGATTTAAACGAAATTATTTAGCTTTTTTCTGTAGGTTAAAACATTAAAATCATACTGATGTGGGGCCAGAATCTGGGCCCATGTCTCTGAATAATGGGGTTTTCTTAGAAAATTGATCTGCTGTTTGATGGAAAATTGTAAAGAAAAATTCTAAAAAGCTTATGAAAACCTTACCGTATGATCAAACTAATCAAAACTGGGTAGAAATATAAAAATTTATTTAAAAAACTAGCTAACATTAAAGATGCACTAATGCAAATATGAAATTTGTTTTTCTCTTTTGAAGATGATTTTTACGTAATGTTAAAAGATAATGAAAGGGTTTTCTTTTCTCCTTTGGGTAAATGGCAGGGAAAAAAAAGAGGAGAGAGAGAGGAGAGAGATTCAGCTGGCCTCATGCTATCTTCATTGAGTCTTGTTTGGAAAGCTAGGTCTCCTCTATCGGAGTAAAGATTTTTCTTTTAAAAAAAATTGTTTGGAGTTACCATTTTTGGCCAAACGAGTGACTTATGGTGACCTGGGATTCTATTTTGTGATATCCAGCGTTTTAAACCTTTGATATTTGACAAACTTTCCAAAATCCAATGACAAATTATGTCTCTTTCTAACCTAACACTTTAGATATTATGTCCTCTAAAGCCCAAAAATGACATTTGGCTTATCTCATACAAAAATCATACAGGAATCATTGTCAAATATGAAATGGTGTTTTGCTTTCTTTGGTCTATATTTGTATAATTATGTTATTGGTATATGTTCCAAAATTACATAAAACTTGTATAATTCTAACATGACTTAGTGTATGTTATCAGTAATAACTACAATCATTATGTTAACAGACTGTGTGCCACAGAGGTAACAAATTTCCTTGCCAATTGTGTCTTTATTTTTGAGACGGAGTCTCGCTCTGTCGCCCAGGCTGGAGTGCAAGCGGCGCGATCTCAGCTCACTGCAAGCTCCGTCTCCTGGGTTCACGCCATTCTCCTGCCTCAGCCTCCTGAGTAGCTGGGACTACAGGCGCCCGGCTATTTTTTTGTATTTTTTAGTAGAGACGGGGTTTCACTGTGTTAGCCAGGATGGACTCGATCTCCTGACCTTGTGATCCGCCCGTCTTGGCCTCCCAAAGTGCTGGGATTACAGGCTTGAGGCACCGCGCCCGGCCCGCCAATTGTGTCTAACTTGCTGCCCTAAAATGTTTTTGTCATACACAGACAATTGTTGTCTCATTTTGATCGTCTTTAAAAGATGGTTTTATAATCGGCTATAAAATTTAACAGGTGCTCATAAATGCAGGTTTCTGATTAATAACTCTGGAGATTGTGACATTAGAATAGAGGAAAAACTGTCAAATAGAAGAGTGAATGGCGGTTTGGTTTAGACTGTATTTGTATAAATATGTTATGTGTCCAAAATAATGGGAAACTTCTATAATGTTGATATAATTTACTGTATGTTAATAATTATAATTGTTATGTAAAATTGTTGTATGCCACAGAGGTAACCAAAATTCCTAGCCAATTGTAGCTTTAATAGTGGCTACAGACTTTTGTCATCCACAGACATTTTATCTTGCTTTGGTCCTTTTCAAAAGGTAGTTTATAATCAAATATAGGACTCTAAGTTCAGGTCTCAGAAAACTTTAAAAATTGTGCTATTGAAAGCTGGGCACAGTGGCTCACGCCTGTAATCCCAGTACTTTGGGAAGCCAAGGTGGGCAGATCACGAGGTCAGGAGATCAAGACCATCCTGGCTAACATGGTGAAACTCCGTCTCTACTAAAAATACAAAAAATTAGCCAGGCGTGGTGGTGGGCGCCTGTAATCCCAGCTACTCGGGAGCCTGAGGTAGGGGAATGGCATGAACTTGGGAGGCAGAGCTTGCAGTGAGCTGAGATCGCGCTGCTGTACTCCAGCCTGGGCAACAGAGCAAGACACCGTCTCAAAAAAAAAAAAAAAAATTGTGCTATTGGAATAGAGGAAAAAACTAAACTTCTAGGACTCTCATGGAAAGCTAATGTATTAAACATTGCTAAACCTTTCGTTTTCAGAGTCAAGAGAAATTATTTCTTTAGAACTATTGGCAACTTTTGGCCGGGCGCGGTGGCTCAAGCCTGTAATCCCAGCACTTTGGGAGGCCGAGACGGGCGGATCACGAAGTCAGGAGATCTAGATCATCCTGGCTAACACGGTGAAACCCCGTCTCTACTAAAAAATACAAAAAAAAAAAAACCTAGCCAGGTGAGGTGGCGGGCGCCTGTAGTCCCAGCTACTCCGGAGGCTGAGCCAGGAGAATGGCGTAAACCCGGGAGGCGGAGCTTGCAGTGAGCTGAGATCCGGCCACTGCACTCCAGCCCGGGCCACAGAGCCAGACTGTCTCAAAAAAAAAAAAGAACTATTGGCAACTTTTAATATTGGCATAAAATAAACTCCTGTGAACAAAATTTGGAGCATATTGTTCCTCTCTACCTGATTTCTCCAGAATTTGGAAACTATTCTCAATTTATGGCAGTATAGCTAATTGCATAAGTGCAATAAGAATCTGTTTTCTCTTGTAACAGGACACAGTTGGAGAAATTGGTTATTTTACCAAGGCTTTGACTGGAATGGCATGCTTTCTTTAAAGAATCAAAGATGACTTATATAGCCAATTAAAGTCCATTGGGGAATCTGGCCTTATACCCTGTCCACACAGAGTCTCTGTACAAGGTTCCTGACCTGTGGTAAGTAAAGAATGTCACTTTCAAACAGGTTCAAGAACCCCAAGCTATCTTGGGACCTCAATAGGAGAGAAATTTGCCCAACTCATAGGTATCTGAGGGTACAAACCCATGGCTGGGCTTGCTTTGAAAAAGTCTTATCTGAGATTTTTCATGGAACAGAGTTCTATCAAAGCAAATTTAAAAAGTCTAAGTGAAAAATAATTATTCTTGCTGCACTTTATGCAAACAATTGGGCCAAGTACAGTAAGACTAAAGTTTATTTTGTAAACAAATCAGTGTATCATGATTTGCTTTTAATAAAAATGGGGACTGGAGAGAGAAAAATTATGCTTCAAAAGAAAAACTATAGTACACTGTTGTTAGCTGTTCTTGGCGTTTTTTCTGCAGTTTAGACTAAATTCTAAATTCTTTGTGGGTTAGAAGTCCCCAGACTAGTGCTTTCAAATCTTTGTTTTTAAAATTGGGAATTGTACTCCTCATCCAAGGACTCGTTATTTACCTTATAGTGGGCTGTTTCACTTAAACACTGTAGTAAAACTATATAGAGTGCTAATGTTTGTGCCATGCAAGCCATGAACGCCCAGCCAGGCCTGCATGAGTACACTCAGACAGTTGCAAACCAGTTCCACTCTTCTCACCTTGGGGTTCACTCCCATTCCCACAATGTCCCCTGCCAGCAGGAAGAAGCCAGAGCAATCGATGGCCTTTTCCCATCTTCATAGCCTACACCTTAAGATTAAGGTGTTATTAAAACCCTAAGGGAAGGACTGAAACCACCTTTGCAAAATTATGGCGAGACAGTGAAAGAGATCTAACTGAACTGACTTCATCTTGCTTCTACCCTCCAAGCTGTCCTTGCTCATTTCTGGGCGTAGGCTAAACTAACTTTGGGAGAAACTTAGTTTAGAGTTAAACAAAGACACTCCTTTTCCCAAAGCAGACCTCCATCTTGCCTGGAGACTAGATTGCCTTTGTAGTTAGCCACAAGATTAGAAATTATGGTTTAGAAGTCATGCAGCTGGAGGCTACGAGATTCTGACCCTCCCTAAACTGTTCCTAAGATCAGTGAGTGCTTGAGGTATCTTGGACTTGATGGATCAGCTAGCCCCACCCAGATCCATAAACTGGCTCATCTGATCTTGTGGCTCCCACCCAGGAACTGACTCAGTGCAAGAAGACAGCTCTGAGTCCCTATGATTTTTTTTTTTTTTTTCCTTGAGACGGAGTCTTGCTCCGTTGCCTAGGCTGGAGTGCAGTGGCACAATCTTGGCTCACTGCGAGCTCTGCCTCCCAGGTTCATGCTATTCTCCTGCCTCAGCCTCCTGAGTATCTGGGACTACAGGCACCTGCCACCATGCTCGGCTAATGTTTTGTATTTTTAGTAGAGACGGTGTTTCACCGTGTTAGCCAGGATGGTCTCGATCTCCTGACCTAATGATTCCCCCGCCTTGGCCTCCCAAAGTGCTGGGATTACAGGCACGAGCCACCTTGCCTGGCCCTGAGTCCCTATGACTTCATCTCTGACCAATCAGCACTCCTGGCTCACTGGCTTCCCCTAACCTACCACATTATCCTTAAAAACTCTGCTCCCCGAATGCTCAGGAAGACTAATTTGAGTAATAATAAAACTCCAGTCTCCCCCGCTGCCCCTGCCACCACACACAAAAAAGAGTGCCATGTGAAGACAGAAAGCTGGAGTGATGCACCTATGAGCCAAGAAACGCCAAAGAATGCTGGCCAATCACCAGAAGCTAGGAAGATGCAAGGAGGGACTCCCCTATAGGTTTCAGAGGGAGCATGATACCTTAATTTTAGACTTCTAGCCTCCAGAATGGTAAGACAATAAATTTCTGTTGTTCTAAGTTACCTGGTTTGTGGCACTTTATTACAGCAGCCCAGGGAACTAATAGAGAGATCTGATCAAGGGCAAGGGCAAGGGCTATGTTGCATTAGCTGGGCAGCTACTATTCCCCTCTCCCCCACCCTGAGGTGTGGAGAAATGCCCAGAGGACATGAGGGCTTGCCAAAGCAGCCCGCACGATGGCCATCACTATATGGTATGGAGGCAGAAGCAAAGGAAGTGTGGGAGAACACCTTCCCAACCGAAGGCAAAACTGCCATTCAGGCAAATTAGAACACACTCAAACCACAGAGGATAACTCATCTTCTTCTCATTCAGACCTAGAGCTCAGAGTGATAAGTTCCATTTCATTATCATTACTAATTTTTATTTATTTATTTGTGAGACAGAGTCTTGCTCTGTTGCCTAGGCTGGAGTGCAGTGGCGCAATCTCAGCTCACTGCAACCTCTGCCTTCCAGGTTTGATTCTCCTGCTTCAGCCTCCTGAGTAGCTGGAACTACAGGTATATGCCACCATGCACAGCTAATTTTTGTAATTTTAGTAGAAACAGGGTTTTACTGTGTTGGCCAGGCCGGTCTCGAATTCCTGACCTCAGGTGATCCATCTGCCTTGGCCTTCCAAAGTGTTGGGATTAATGGCATGAGCCACTGCTCCTGGCCGTTACTAAATATTTTTAAACTAACTTTTCCCCCAATGGAAAAAATAATTTTCCTATTATAGAAAATTTGGAAAACTCAGAAAAGTAAACACAAAACAAAATTACCTAAAATCTCAACCAAAAATTACTATGAACATTTAGTGGAATACCTTTTCAGACTTGTTCCTATGTGGCTATGTACTTTTGTGTTTTAGTAGGACAGGTAATACTGGGGTCAGCTTCAATCTCTTTGTTAATTACACTTTAGCTGGTAAACATTTGCCAAATTGTTTCTCAATGAGGAAAGATAATCTGAATTCTCTCTCTCTCTCTCTCTCTCTCTCTTTCTTTCTTTCTTTCTTTCTCAAATGAGACAGGGTCTTCCTCTGCTGCCCAGGTTAGTCTTGAACTGCTGGGCTCAAGTGATCTTCCTGCCTCGGCCTCCTAAAATGCTCAGATTACAGATGTGAGCCAACGTGCCTGGCCACATTCTGAGTTTTGAACCACCCTTTCATCAACAAACTTTTGGACTGGATTCTGCCGCGTGACAGTCGGTAGGAACTGACTCCGTGCTTTACACCACACACCGCCCCAGTGTGGCTTCAACACTCACCGGAGTTTTGATGTAGGTGTGGGGATCAGGGAACTCAGGAAAATGGCTGGGGATGTGCGGCGGGTGGGGTCGGTTCTGCCCTGCAGTGAGGGCCTTGGGGGTCACTGGTTGATTGGTCACCGGAGCTGCAACAGAGTCACAACTGATTACCCCTCCACCCAAGACCCTGATTTCTATAGATTATGGTCTCCCCCCAAAGCCTCCTTTTCTCAAAAAAATGCCAGACCTCAATTTTCTAAACAAGTTGCATTTTGTATTTCGATCAATAAAAGGTCTTTGATGGCTTACAATGCCCAGCCCTGCTGGCTAATCTTGGTTGACATTCCCTTTGACAACAATCTGCCCACAAGCCTCTTAGGTAGAGGCGGATGGCTATGGCCACAGTAACTACGTAAAACAGCATGCTGAGGAGCTACGCAAGTTACATGGGCTGCTGGTTCTCTTTTCACAGACCTTGGATAACAAAAAGGAACAATGAGCTGGGGACAGTAAGTGTGAGCTTAATGATAACAAGAGGGGATTGAAAATGGCACCTTCCCCTGCTATGTTGAGAGGGAGTTTTTTAAAAAAATACCAACATGAAAAAAGTGACTTTAAAGAAAAAATCCAGGCCGGCTGCGGTGGCTCACGCCTGTAATCCCAGCACTTTGGGAGACTGAGGTGGGCGGATCACTCGAGGTCAGGAGATCAAGACCAGCCTGTCCAACATGGTAAAACCCTGCCTCTACTAAAAATATAAAAGTTAGCCAGGTGTGGTGGCGGGCACCTGTAATCTCAGCTACTTGGGAGGCTGAGACAGAATAGCTTGAACCTGGGAGGCAGAGGTTGCAGTAGTCAGCCGAGATTGTGCCACTGCACTCCAGTCTGGGCAGCAAAGCGAGACTCCATCTCGGAAAAAAAAAAAAAAAAAAAAAAGAAAAGAAAAGAAAAGAAATCCAGTTAATTCTCTCCAGGTCCTACAAGCCCAAACTGGTTACTCGCCACTCAGCTTATGGCACCCAGTTTTACTTAAAGTAGAGGTCATCAAACTTTGTGTAAAGGGCCATATAATAAATACTTTAGGTTTTGCATGTGGTATAGTCTCTACAACTAAACTATGCCAATATAGCACGAAAACAACCACAGATAATAAGTAAATATGGGTGCATTCCGATAAGACTTTATTTACAAAAACAGGAGGCAGGCTGCATTTGGCCCATAGTCCACGATGTACCAACCCTTAATCTAAGGAGAACAAGAACTTTCATTTTTTCCAAGCAGCATCATTTGCCCTTCTGGGGCTAGAGCACAAGAAACACAGCAGTATCTCAAAGATGGTTTACCTTTTGGTGACTGAATTTCACATGCTAATCCCACTAGCCCAAATAAAGATTATATTGTAGGTAGCCCCAAACATTGGAAGAGAGCCTGCAACAAGGAAGTAGCTACTAATCCAATCCCTACCATATTCAATTACTTCATTCCACAAGCATGAATTGATAAATTGCTAAGTACCTCAGTTCAAAGTCACTTACGAGCAGTGATGACCATCCTCTGAGACCGTTTTGCATAGGC
This sequence comes from Rhinopithecus roxellana, assembly GCF_007565055.1. Classification (NCBI taxonomy): domain Eukaryota; kingdom Metazoa; phylum Chordata; class Mammalia; order Primates; family Cercopithecidae; genus Rhinopithecus; species Rhinopithecus roxellana. Next base: position 35,921,084 of record NC_044552.1, on the reverse strand, counting down.
AGGGAGAGTGTCCACATTGAAACCTAAGAGACAGGAAAACAAAAATCACTGCCCAGACCACTGGATATTGAATACAGAAAGAATAGTAGTATTATGGACAAATGGCTTAAACTCTCAACTCAGTGACCTCGCAGTCACGCAAAAGAAGCTCTGGCAGAATTCCCCAACAGGGAATCATGAGGCCTCTTAGATGTGTTCAGAGGAATCTCTCTTGATAACTCTCTCAAGCTCAAAGCAAATCAAGAGAACCATGAGGGAAACCAAGAACACTTAGCAGACATGCCTGACTCCTAGGAACTCCTCTCTCCAGCTGCATCGAAGAACTGGAAACTGAAGGTATACTCACCCATCTCAACAAGTGTGACCACGATATCTGACAGTGTGGGCTGGGTCCTGGCTGTGTGCTCACAGTAAGACTTGGCACTTCTCCCAATTTCTGAAATGTCTAAGAGGGGATTAAAGGCATAAAACTTATTCTCAGTTCCTCAGAAAGTTAAACATAGAATTACCAGATGAGCCAACAATTCCACTCCTAGGTATATACCCAAATGAATTGAAAGCAGGGATTCAAACAGCTACTAGTACACCAATGTTCACAGCAGCATGATTCACTATAGCCAAAAGGTAGAAACAACCCAGTGTCCATTAACAGGTGAATGAACAAACAAAATGTGCTATATACACACAATGGAGTATTATCCAGCCTTTAAAAGAAGGAAATTCTGGTAATGTTATAGCATAGATGAACTTTGAAAACATTATGCTAGGCCAGGTGTGGTGGCTCAGGCCTGTAATCCCAGCACTTTGGGAGGCTGAGGTGGGTGGATCACCTGAGGTCAGGAGTTTGAGACCAACCTGACCAACATGGCGAAATCCCACCTCTTCTAAAAATACAAAAATTAGCCAGGCGTGGTGGTAGGTGCCTGTAATCCTAGCCACTCGGGAGGCTGAGACATGAGAAATAGCTTGAACCCAGGAGGGGAAGGTTGCAGTGAGCAGAGATTGCACCACTGCACTCCAGCCTGGGCGACAGAGTGAGAACGCCTTCTCGAAAAAAAAAAAAAAAGAAAACATTATGCTAAGGCCAGGTGTGGTGGCTCATGCCTGTAATCCCAGCACTTGGGAGGCTGAGCCAGGTGGATCACTTGAGGTCAGGAGTTCAAGACCAGCCTGGCCAACATGGCAAAACCCCATCTCCACCAAAAATTTAAAAAATTAGCCAGGTGAGGTGGCACACACCTGTAATCCCAGCTACTCAGGAAGCTGCGAATCGCTTGAATCTGGGAGGTGGAGGTGGTTGCAGTGAGCCGAGATTGCACCACTGCACTCCAGCCCTGGGAAACAGAGCGAGACTGCATCTCAAAAAAAGAAAAGAAAAGAAAAGAAAAGAAAACATTATGTTAAGTGAAATAAGGCAGACACAAAAAGACAAATAAAGATTCTACATACATGAGGTATCCAGAGACGAAAAGTAGATTAGAAGTTACCAGGGAATGGAGGGGGAGGAAGAATGAGGAATTACTGTTTATGTTTACAGAGTTTCTGTTTAGAATGATGAAAAAGTTCTGGAAATACTGTGAATGGTTGCACAACATTGTGAATGTACTTAATACCACTGAATTGTACACTTAAAAATGGTTAAAATGATAAATTTGGTTATGTATATCTCACCACCCACACACAAAAAGGTCTTATTCTCTGATGGGCAATTTTTGTTTCTTCTGCCTGAAGCTGAACCTCTATTTAAGAGTCACATTAGGCCGGGTGCGGTGGCTCAAGCCTGTAATCCCAGCACTTTGGGAGGCTGAGACGGGCGGATCACGAGGTCAGGAGATTGAGACCATCCTGACTAACACGGTGAAACCCCGTCTCTACTAAAAATACAAAAAACTAGCCGGGCGAGGTGGCGGGCGCCTGTAGCCCCAGCTACTCGGGAGGCTGAGGCAGGAGAATGGCGTGAATCTGGGAGGCGGAGCTTGCAGTGAGCTGAGATCGGGCCACTGCACTCCAGCCCGGGCGACAGAGTGAGACTCCATCTCAAAAAAAAAAAAAAAAAGTGTCACATTAAAGTCCTTTGGGGAAAAGGAAGGTTTCTAAGATGGAGTTTTGAAGCTCGGCTCTGTGAATGAGCTTCCAAGGCGGAAGGGAGGTTTCACGAATACCCTGAAGCTGTGTTGAATTTTACACACATAAAAAGCATTTTTTGGGGAATGGGTCCACAGATTTTATCAAATGTACAAAGGGGCCTCAAAAGGTAAAGAACTCCTGCTCTAGGGGCCCAGTGGCTCAGAAAATAAAAGTGAGTGGTGCTTGACAGGGCAGGGTGTCTAACAGGAGACCTACCACCAACTCCCCTGCTACCCTGAGCAAGTCACTAATACCAGCCTCTAGACATGATTTTTAAACTCTAAATTCCAAGACTGTTCCAAGAACTGCATTCTTATCTCTTGGGAACTATTAATTCATTCCTTTAGGATAAAGTTCAAAAAGTAGTGGAACCTGTGATAGGCCCCAAAATCTCTTCTAAAGTCCACACAGGTCAAAACTATTTTCATAATAAAATTAAGTCATTATTTGACTTTTTCACTCTCATTCTCTCAGGTGGTTTTCCTGAGTCTATGTGACTTATGATGACATCATGGGTCTGATGAGTAACAGAATATGTAATTGTACATTCTTATTTTCGAAATTTCCTTTTCTTCTTCTTTTTTTTTTTTTTGAGACGGAGTTTCGCTCTTGTTGCCCAGGCTGGAGTACAATGGTGTGATCTTGGCTCAATGCAACCTCCACCTCCTGGGTTCAAGCAATTCTCCCGCCTCAGCCTCCCGAGTAGCTGGAATTACAGGTACCCACCACCACACCCAGCTAATTTTTTGTATTTTTAGTAGAGACAGGGTTTCACTATGTTGGCCAGGCTGGTCTCAAAACTCCTGACCTCAGGCGATACACCCACCTCAGCCTCCCAAAGTGCTGGAATTACAGGTGTGAGCCGCCACGCCCAGTCCCAAAATTTGTTTTTTCTAACGTGGCAAATACACATATACAAAAGCTATTTGGGGTCCTCAATGTTTATTAACATAAAGGGATTCTGAGAGCTGGGCATGGTGGCACATGCCTGTAGTCCCAGCTATGTGGGAGGCTTGGGTCCAGAAGTTTGAGGCCAGCATGGGCAACACAGCGAGACCCCATCTCTAAATGAATAAATGTAGGAGTTCTGAAGCCAAAATGATTGAGATCACTGCTTTAGGAAAACATTTGGTATTTAAAAGTGCCAAACATCAGCTGCAGAGAACTACTTTGCCCAAGATCACCCTTCTTGGGGTAGCCCACATCTAGTGTTTGATCAAGACCTGAGTATAAAGGCAGGGCCTTTTCAGCTTGATGGGCAATAATGCTCCAGGGTTCCCGGCTAAGTTGTCCAGTTCTTTGTTTGGCCTGTATTGCACTCCACATCTCCCTCTGCCCAAACCGTTCTCCTACTTCCTTTCATAGTTGTTGATCCCTAAGAAACACTGTAAATACTTCCAACCCTCATCCTATCCCATCCCCCAAAAGTCCTAAACAGGGAAATATGTTGTACATGCAGAAAAGCCTCTGTAAGACCACACCTGGGCTTCTAAATCTCAACACATTTCCTTTTAAAAGTGGCTTTTCAGCTGGGTGCGGTGGCTCACGTCTGTAATTCTAGCACATTGAGAGACCGAGGTGGGCGGATCACCTGAGGTCAGGAGTTTGAGACCAGCCTGGCCAACACGGTGAAACCCTGTCTCTACTAAAAATACAAAAATTAGCCAGGCGTGGTAGTGCATGCCTATGATTCCAGCTACTTGGGAGGCTGTGGCAGAAGAATTGCTTGAACTCAGGAGGTGGAGGCTGTAGTAAGCTGAGATTGTGCCACTGCAGCACCCCAGCCTGGGCAACAGAGTGAAACTCTGTCTCAAAAAAAAAAAAAAAAGTGGCTTTTCCTCTTCATTCTTTGTATCACACAATCTAGCATTTGATTACATAATGTGATGATAGCTATTGCATGGGGAATTAGTCCTGACTCCCCAACAAAAGTCCTTAAGGGCACCCATAACTCACCAAGAGCTTATAATCTCCCCAGCACTGAATGTTTTATATATACATCTCACTTATATTCGCAACTCCATGAGGTACAAACTGTTATCTCATTTCACAAATGAGGAAATTGAGGTTCAGGAGACTACTCAGTGGCTTGCCCAAGCTATTAAGTCACAGAGTGATGATGTACACCCAAGTCTATCTGATTCTAAAGCCTGTAAGTCACTTCATTATGCTCTTTTCTGTTTTTGTTGTTGTTTTTGTTGGGGACGGAGCCTCACAGGCTGGAGTGCAGTAGCGCGATCTCAGTTTACTGTAACCTCTGCCTCCCAGATTCAAGCAATTCTCCTGCCTCAGCCTCCCGAGTAACTGGGATTACAGGCACCAGCCACTACGCCCAGCTAATTTTTTTTTTTTTTGTATTTTTTAGTAGAGATGGGGTTTCGTCTTGAACTGACTTCAGGTGATTCACCCACCTCGGCCTCCAAAAGTACTGGGATTACAGGTGTGAGCCACCGCGCTTGGCCCATTATGCTCTTTTCTCAACTTTTTACATTAAAAAAATTTTTTTTCTTCCCTCTTAAGAAAAAAGTTTATCTTTTTCTTAAATTCTCTCAAACACTATCACAAAGCAGGGCACAGAACTGATGTTGGGGTTGACTCCAAGGACTAGTGTTTCCGTGTACTCACAGCTCTGCAACATCTCTGTCAGCGTTTCCACGGATGCTTTCTCGGCACTCTCAAACCCTGCCTCTGTCAGCAAGGAGCTCACAACCACCTGCAGGGTTCTCCTCCGGGCCAGATGATAGTTATCGGCAGGGTTAGTGGACTGTTTACTTCCCGATCTCTGTGAATCAGCAGCCCAGAAATATTTTCATCCACAGGAGAAGGATGCAATCACATAGTTCATGCGTGGTCAATGGCAAACAAAGTTCTTTCACTAAATACTTTTATTTTAAAAATCAGTGCTTAATGTTTAGATTTACAGATCTTGGCCAACTGAGTAAAAATTGAGCACCCAAGGTGCTTTAAATCCAGAAACTACTTCTCTGCCTACCTAAAACGTACGGTCCCAATGAGATAAAATAGCAGGTCTTTGACTTTCTACTTTAGCAGATTATTAGAATACATAGCTGAAGAAACATGCATGATGGGATTAAGACCTGTCCCCCAGAAAAAATAGGATCCCTCTCTTGTGCCCCCCATCTTCACACCATTTCATTGAAAGGGAAAATGAAAACAGTAACAAGAGGTGACGGCGACGAGGGCAAAAGAAAACAGCAAGAAAAAGTAAGAAAGCTAAATATTTTGAAACGGGAATGCCTTTCAACTTTGGCTGGCCAATAAGAAGGCGAAAACGGCATGTTCAGACCAATCAGGGGGTGTTCCGGGTTCCCAACCCCCAACAGCGAACGAGCCAATCAAGACACAGGTCCGCCAACTCCGGAGGCCGTAGCCAAGTCCGAGGGAGGGGGCGCGTACGGCCTGAAAAGACCCTCCGCCAGTTGGAGCTCATGATGGGGCTGGATTTATGGGGACTAGCTTTTTGCTCAGTCTAGGGGAAAGTTGCAGGATACCCAAACTCTCTCGGCTCTGGGTCCGCGCTTCTTGCCCTTACCGTTCCGGAGCCGCCGGCCCCAGCTGTGGCCGCCGCCTCGGCCATCTTGCTCTGGCGTAGTGTGCGCGAGCGCGGGGCGCGATGGGACTTGTAGTCGCGGGGCGGGGCGGGGCGGCGTGAGCCCCTTGGTTTTTTTTTTTTTAGATACAGAGTCTTGCTCTGTTTGCCAGGCTAGAGTGCAATGGCTCGATCTCGGTTCACTGCAACCTCCACCTCCCGGGCTCAAGCGATCCTCCCGCCTCAGCCTCCGGAGTAGCTGGGATTACAGGCGGGCACCACCACGCCCCCCTAGTTTTTGTATTTTTAGTAGAGACCGAATTTCGCCATGTTGGCCAGGCTGGTCTCGAACTCCTGGGCTCAAACAATCCTCGGCCTTGGCCTTCCAACGTGCTGGGATTACAGGCGTGAGCTACCGCGCCCGCCTCACGTGACCTTTTGAAAGTGAAGTGTGGTGGGGCCTTAAGTGGCTTGGTTGTGAGCCGGGAAAACGCGCTGGGTTTCACTGAGTTAAAAGAAACCTATTTTAATATGAAAATCGGTTTCTATAAAGAGCACACTCCTGGAAGGACCCAGGAGGTCAACTACACTCGCAGGGTTTCCCAAACTTGTCTGATTATTAGCAACACCTGACTGGGCCCAGCCCAATCCCAGGACTTCACTCTGTGGAAGAGGGACTTGGGAATCTTTCTCATTAAGGAGCTCCCCAGATGATTCTCCTGAGCGGGTAATGTTGGGAAACCCTGGAGCATCCAGCCTCGCGATTTTGTGTTGAGGGCCGCCCAGCCTGTCAATGGCCCACTTGGAAGTAGAGTCCGGACCACCTAGTCCAAGTCTATCGCTGCATCCTGCTGCCTTCGCGCCCTCGACCCGCAAGTATTTGCGAGGCAAGTCCGGGTGGGGCAGGAGACTTGTCCGTTGCCGCCTCACTCCCAGGGCGTGGGGTGCCCGCGGCTGCCAGTTGTTTTCTACCTGGCCTGTCAGCCCCTCTGGCTGCACCGTAATCGTCCCCATTTGCAGTTGCCTAGCAGGACGCAGACTCTGGGTTTGAATCCTAACACTAGCCAGCTATGGTACTTCGGGCACTTGACCTAATTCTCAGTGTGTCTCAGTTTCCTCTTCTGTAAAACTGGGGGTAAGATGGGATGATACACAGAAAGGGTCTGTCACAGTGCCTGACGTGTAGTAAGAGTCAAGAAATCGGCCAGGCGCGGTGGCTCACGCCTGTAATCCCAGCACTTTGGGAAGCCGAGGGGGGTGGATCACCTGAGGTCAGGAGTTCGAGACCAGCCTGACCAACATGGTGAAACCCTGTCTCTATTAAAAATACACAAAATTAGCCGGGCGTGCTGGCGGGCGCCTGTAGTCCCAGCTACTCCGGAGGCTGAGGCAGGAGAATCGCTTGAATCCGGGAGGCGGAGGCTGCAGTGAGCCGAGATCACGCCACTGCACTCCAGCCTGGGCGACTGAGGGAGACTCCGTCTCAAGAACAAGAAATCGCTCCTCATGATTTTGTTTACTTCCTGGATAGCACGTGGAGGAGTTTCGAACGCCGGGAGGCAGGGGTCTGGGAACCTGTGCGGCCCCGGCCCGCCGCCCACACTGAGCCTCTGTGGCGCCCCGCCCCCTCACCTATGCCGTGTGGGGCTGGGGCTGCCGGCGGGGTTGTGCGGCGCCGGATGAGCCTCCTGGTATCGCCGAGGATGTGCAGGGGGTGGGGGGGGGGGGTCGGGCCGGGGACTGAAACTTGGCTGAGCAGAGCACCAGCCCCTTTGTCTCCTCCGCCCCCTCTTCCCCACTTCCTGCACTGCTCGGGATCGGCGGCGCTGCGCGGACTTTGTAAACACTTCGCCCCTGCAGGGGTGGGGACTGGCTCTGTTCGGACGCCGGGGAGAGAGGTGCAATCCCCTCTTCGTGGCTGGTGGTTGCGACCACCCCAACTCCCCAAAGGCAGGCGCCAGAGGCGGCGGGAGAGAGCGCCGGCGACCCCAGTCGGTGCTCCGGGGAGCTCACCTGCCGAGGAGGTAGGCTTGGGGGCTGGAGAAACCGGGGTAGATGGGATGTCAACTCAGGCATGTCAGACCATGCGTTGGGGATCGGCGCCGGGTGGGTCAACGGGGTCGCCGCATCATCACTTCCCAGTTGGCACCCAAAGCTTGGCTAACTTTCCGACTGAGTGAGGTGTTCTGCACGGAGTTGAAGGGCGGAGAAACCCCCAAAGGCCCTGAGCCGTCTGTATGTACAGACATCGGCACAACCCCCTCCAGCTGATCTGGAAGCCCCGTGGCTTTACCGAGCTGTTGCTCTTCTCGTGCCTCAAAGATGGGGTGGAAGGCCACTAGGAGGGCAGACCAGTGTGGATGGGGAGTCTGTGGGTGCTCTGACCAGTGCACCGGGGTGAAACTGGAGGGAGGAACCCCTCAATGGTGTCTGATTGGTACATAGGTGATGATCTTAGGCTCCTCTGTGTCTCTTGAAGTGTCAACAAGAGGAATAACTGAATACATTGGTTGCTGTTACTAAGGGAGCATTAAGTTATTCATTTGCATTGGTTGAACACCTACTATGTGCCTGGCATTATATGGAATGCTGAGGGTGCAATGATGTTATTTATCCACAGCTAATATGGATCACAGAACAGACATAGACGTCAAGTGCACTGGCTGGGGTGACTGGGAAGGCTTTAGAGAGAAAAGGACATTTGAGTTCGGTTCAGAAGGATGAAAAGCATAGAAGTCTTTGGGGGCACTTACTCCACAGAGCTGGATTGACCCCCAGCTGTGGTGTTGGACACTGGAATATAGGGGCAACCCAGAAACAATTCCTGCTCCCTTTAATCCACTGTCTAAGCATCAAGGGAATGAACAGGATGAGTCCCAGAAAAGGCAATTTTCTGGGCTGGGTCCCAAGAACCCAGGAATTCCCAGCTGGGTGCAGCCGGGAGGGTCCACCTGGGGGTGATGTGACAGTCCACACAATCCTGGGCACCCCTTCCCCATCCCTGGACTCTGAGACCGTTTCCTCTGACGAGTCCTTGCCCTCTGCCTACCACTTCATTTCTCTTTGGGACCAGACATGGATGGAGAAGTGGATCTCCCTTTGCTTCCTCACAGATTCTTCTGGCTGTTCAATTCCAGGGCTCCTTTGGGAAATGACTGACACACCAATTTATGAATTCATTCAGCACCCATTTGCTGTGGCCATACTCCATCTGCACAGGCTATTCACACAGCTGTTGGGGATGTCATGGTAATCAAATCACAGTTTCTTCTGCCTGGAACTTAATACTGAAAGCTTCTCTGATCATTCTAGCAGAGTCCTAGTCTATGCCAGTCATTGAGATTATGACCTCCATGGTCCCAAGCATCTTCTCCTTCCGGCTTCCCCTTCCCTCTTCCCTCAAGGGCTCAGAATACTAGCTAACAGTTACATAACACTGTCAGGTACTCTTCTAAGTGATTTAGAGATCATATCTCATTTAAACCTCCTAATATAGTCCTATGAGGTAGGCATTAGGATTCTCTCCATTTTATAGACAAGGAAACGCAGGCACTGGAGATAAGTAATCTTCCTTCAGACACAAGAAACAAATGGCAGAGCTGGGATTTAAACCCAGGTCACTTGATTTGGGAGGCTTTATTCTTTTTTTTTTTTTTTTTTTTTTTTTGAGATGGAGTCTCGCTCTGTCGCCCAGGCTGGAGTGCAGTGGTGTGATCTCAGCTCACTGCAAGTTCCGCCTCCTGGGTTCACGCCATTCTCCTGCCTCAGCCTCCCTAGTAGCTGGGACTACAGGCGTCCACCACCATGCCTGGCTAATTTTTTTGTATTTTTAGTAGAGACAGGGTTTCACCGTGTTAGCCAGGATGATCTCGATCTCCTGACCTTGTGATCCACCCGCCTTGGCCTCCCAAAGTGCTGGGATTACAGGCATGAGCTACCGCGCCCAGCTGGGAGGCTTTATTCTTAACCATTAGGCTAGCCTGCCTCCTTCACTGACCACATAAAATGTGCACTTGAGCCAGGAACTTAGGAGTTTCCTAAAGGGAGTCTGTGGTCCTGTATCTTGGATGATACAGCTATCTGTTAGCTGAGCCATGAGGCTGGTACTGTTTACAGTGAGCCCAGCAGGCCTGGAATAGGGTTGTGGGAACTGCACAGAGCTGGTATCCTTTCCTGATGGCTATGTGTGTGTGCACGTGCGTGCGTGCGCGTGCATACAAATGTATGAATGTTTTCCCCTGTGTAAGCCTCACTCAAAGGGAAAGGGGGAATGTGAATAAACCAGGAGGAATGAACTAAGATTATATTCAAGAAAGAACTTCTCAACTTGGACGTGATGTGCCAGAATCTGGGGATGTGGGAAACCAAGACACCTCTTTTGTTGGGAATTAAGAATAGCAGAGATGCTCACATTCTAGATGTGCATTCCAGCTCGGTAGCTGAGTAAGGAAGATGGCTAAGGAGTGGGTGCAAGCTTAAGATGCTCACACCTCTCTTTCCCACAGCTCCTGCTTCCAAAGCTGCATCCGTGTATCCTACCCAGTCCCTCCAGACAGGCTGGGATTAATGCTGGTGATGCAAGCAAGGGCACAGGACAGTTTCCATGGATTCCAGCCCCTTTTCCACCTTCTTTCTGAAACGCTTTTAAATTTCTTACAAGGGCCTTCCCGACAGGTCTGGGGAGGCCTTGAGGTGGTCCCTCTCTGCCTACACTTCGTGCATCTGTCTTTGAGAAAGGAGTGTGTGTTGGGGGCATGGGTATTGATGCTGGGAGTCAAGAGTGGGAACTGGGTAGAGGGTGGCTGCACTGAGAAAACAGGTAAGCAGGATGTGAACCTTAAGAATGATAAACCTTCATGCTGCCCTTCTCCCACGCATGCACCTTCCTCCCTCGCTCGCTGGTAGGGTGGGGTGCAGCGGAGCCCTTGGCACGCCCTGGCCCCCTGCCCTAGACACTGGCTTGGCTGTGGAGAACAGGTTGTACTCTTGAAAAACCACAAGAGGAAGTTTAGGGAGGGCTGGGGGTGGGGAAAGTTCTGGGGCCCCTGCCAAGTTTCCCTTTCCCTGCTGAGCAGTAGGTGTGTTTATCTTGCCCTCAAAGACATTTAAATTTTAAATCCTCAAGTTTCAAAGAGCTGTCAAGGCCTGCCCCTTTCTAGGGGTGGCAACAGACACTGCTAGAAATGAGATTGGAACAAGTTACCCATCTGCTGGTTGAGAAAGGCTAATTCCAGAAAGTCTCTTCTCCTTCTTTGGCCCCTTCACTTTTCTCTTCCCCAAAGCGTTCCCTACAACCTTTAAACTCAGAGGAATGTGGCTGTAATTGCCCCTTAGGAGCTGAATGGTGTTGCAGGAGCTGTCCCTAGGTGTTTTACCTGTACTGTCTCATTTAATATTTATTCACCACAACTCTAGGTAGTAAACACCTCTATCTCCAATTTGCGGAAAGGAAACTGAGGCTCAGAAAGGCAAACTTGCTCAAAGCGATTTAGCTAGTAAGTGGCAGAGCCTGTACTTGAACAAGGTTCTATCTGATTTCAAAGTCTAGGCTTTTTACTCATGAATTAACTCTCAATCTGAGCATTGACTTTCCTAATATATCAAACACTGAGACAGGGAGGCTGAAATATAAAGTGATTTTTTAAATGCTGCTGCTGGTATGGGAGAGGGATACAATTGGAAGTGATTCCTTGGAAGTTAATGTATTTAAGAAAGGATAACCACCGGGGACGGTGGCTCATGCCTGTAATCCCAGCACTTTGGGAGACCAAGGCGGGCGGATCACGAGGTCAGGAGTTCGAGACCAGCCTGACCAACATGGTGAAACCCCCATCTCTACTAAAAATACAAAAAAAAAAAAAAAAAAAAAAAAAAAAAAAAAAAAAAAAAACTGGGCCTGGTGGCATGCGCCTGTAATCCCAGCTACTCAGGAGGCTGAGGCACAAGAATCGCTTGAACCCGGGAGGCAGAGGTTGCAGTGAGCCAAGATCGCACCATTGCGCTCCAGCCTGGGTGACAGAGTGAGAATCCGTCTCAAAAAAAGAAAGAAAAGAAAGAAAGGATAGCCAAGTTAAAAAAAAAAAAAAAAAGATGCAGGAGGTGAGAGGTCAGGTCAAACTCTGGAAGGCTGCACCAAAAGGGAAGATTTAGGAGGGATACTGTAGCTGTATGCAAATATTTAAAAGGTTGCCCTACCAAGCCTTGAAGTAGGGGGTTAGCAGGACTGGTGGAGGCAGATTTTCAAAAAACGTAGAATTTCTAACACATGGGGCTTAGAGCGCATGCTGTAAGAGGGGCCTCTGCCAGCAAGATGACCTCAAAGCCCCTTTGCCTGTAAACCCCTGCTGTGATTTTTCCCCTGCTTTCCTCTTGTCATTCTTTGCTCTCCCATACTCCCTGCGCATTGTAGTCCCTGATCGTCCACCAGGTGGGGCTGTTGCCCAGTGTGTCACCCCGGGATGGCTGGATTGGGTGAAGAGCCTTGCCGGGTTCTCCAGGCACTGACTGGTTTCAAGGGGCCTCTGCTCCCAGCCCATCACCAGCTATTTACACACTGGGGCCCAGAGAACTGCTTTTGACCCAGCAAAGCCCCTATAAAAGGTGCTCTTGTGTCTTGTCCAGGCTCCAGCCAGAATGTGCAAGCCTCCGACTCTGGGGCATATACCTGTCCCCGGGTCAGGGATTCCTTCCACATCATCTCTTTCCCCTTCCTGACTGTCCTTTCCCTTTGAGAGAGAGGGCCCCATGTGTCCAGAGCAGAGGGCAAGGCCAACGGCCCTGTGAACCAGCAGGGTAACTAATGTGGCATGGCCTTTTATGCTCTTCAAAGGACATACCTGTGTCATCTCCCGGAAGGGGCCTCAAGGGCCCCACCTCTCTGAAACTATTTGCACTCAGTGGCCTGACCAGTTCTCCCATCCTGGGTGAAATTCCCCAGGACAGCCCTTCCTGAGTTGAGGGCTGAGGGGTTATCTCTGGAAGGAGAGGGTTGCTGGTACCTCCATCCTTGGCCCAGATCTGCTTGCTGCCCCCTCAGACCTTTAGAGAGGCACAGAGCCACTGGGCCTCCAGGGACACAGAGACAGAGCCCAGAATGAGCAAGGACACCCTGATTTTTTTGAGACAGGGTCTTACTTTGTCACCCAGGCTAGAGTGTAGTGGCGTGATCTCGGCTCACTGCAGCCTTGACTTCCCAGGCAGAGGTGATTCCCCCATCTCAGCCTCCCGGGTAGCTGGGACCACAGGCGTGGCGCCACCATGCTCAGCTAATTTTTAATTATTTTTTTGAAACCGAATCTCACTCTGTTGCCCAGGCTGGAGTGCATTGATACGATCTTGGCCCACGGCAACCTCCGCCTCCCAGATTCAAGTGATTCTCCTGCTTCAGTCTCCCAAGTAGCTAGGATTACAGGCACCCGCCACCACGCCCAGCTAATTTTTTGGATCTTTTATGGGGTTTCACCATGTTGGCCAGGATGGTCTTGAATTCCCGACCTCGTGATCTGCCTGCCTCGGCCTCCCAAAGTGCTGGGATTACAGGTGTGAGCCACTGCGCCCGGCATGCTCAGCTAATTTTTTGCAGAGATGGGATTTCGCCCTTTTGCCCAGGCTCGTCTTGCGCTCCTGGACCCAAGCAATCCTCCTGCCTCGGCCTCCCAAAGTGCTGAAATTACAGGCGTGGGCCACTGTGCCTGGCCAGAGACACCCATTTTGCAGGTGAGCAAACCAAGGTACTGAGAGGTCTAGCAGCTTGCTTCTGTACACACAGCCCATCTGTGACTGAGCTGGAAGTCTGACTCAGCCACTTGGCTGTAACGTTTGTGCATGTAACCACTAATCTGTGCCATCTGTCATGGAGTGGTCGAGAGCGCCTGTTCTTCATAGACAAACCACCCCACTTCGAGTCCTAGCTCAGCTCCTTTCTGGCTATGTGAAAGTTTATTTGTCTGTAAAATGGGCATAAATATAAGCCCCACCTCTCTGGGTAATTGTGAGAATTAATAATAACCAATATTAGTTGAATGCCTACTATATGTCAAGTATCTTTTTGCATCCTCCCAGCAGACCATGAGGGAGGCATTATTATTCTGCTTTTTATGCATAAGGAAACTGAGGCACAGGTGAGGCACAGAGACTGCAGGATTCAGACTTCCGGCCAGTTGCAGTGGCTCATTCCTGTAATCCCAGCACTTTGGGAGGCTGAGGCAGGCAGATCACCTGAAGTCAGAAGTTCGCGACCAGCCTGACCAACATGGAGAAACCCCGTCTCTACTAAAAATACAAAATTAGCTGGGTGTGGTGGCACGTGCCTGTAACCCCAGCTACTCAGGAGGCTGAGGCAGGAGAATCACTTGAACCCAGGAGGCAGAGGTTGCAGTGAGCCGAGATCGCGCCATTGCACTCCAGCCTGGGTAACAAGAGCAGAACTCCCTCTCAAAAAAAAAAAAAAAAACACACTTCCAAGCCTACACTTCCATAGGATTGTGAGGCAGTGCACACAAAGCTCTGCTGAGTGGTGGGCAGGCCATACGTCCTTTGAGTGATAGCTGCTGTCATTATCAGCATATCACGGGCATCATCGTCTCCCAGGTGGAGGTCCTCAGGGTGGACATGGGGCCATCTAGATCCCAAGAGACAGCCCTGGTTTCTTTCCTCACCATCCCACCTATGGCTTCATGTTACCCTCTTTTCTTTTCTTTTCTTTTTTTTTTTTTTTTTTTTGAGATGGAGTCTTACTCTGTCGCCCAGGCTGGAGTGCGGTGGCCGGATCTCAGCTCACTGCAAGCTCCACCTCCCGGGTTCTCGCCATTCTCCCACCTCAGCCTCCTGAGTAGCTGGGACCACAGGCGCCCGCACCTCGCCCGGCTAGTTTTTTGTATTTTTTAGTAGAGACGGAGTTTCACCATGTTAGCCAAGATGGTCTCGATCTCCTGACCTCGTGATCCGCCCGTCTCGGCCTCCCAAAGTGCTGGGATTACAGGCTTGAGCCACCGCGCCCGGCCGTTACCCTCTTTTCTAAAATAAAAATTGGTCCACAAGTTATGGCCTGTGGTCAGACAGTTGGACAGAATATTAGAAGCTGGGGCTGTCCCAGAAACTCCCAGTTCTGGCCCCAGCTTTTTCTGCTCCAACTCACCCTCCCTCTTGTTCTCTGTTCTCTTCCCTCTCTGCTGTTCCTCCCTGCCCCCTCCCCTGAGGTCCCTGAGTTCTGGGAAAGGAAACTGGAGCAGGGGCCTCAGACAGATGCAGACCTTGAGCTCCAACTTGGGCTCCAGCTGGAGGAGGGAGGACCAGCCAGGGGCAGGACCATGAGGCGCAGAGGGCCCCCAGTCTGCCTGTCCCTGGGACGACATCTGTTTATTATTCGCAAAGTTTTAAACTCTGGTTTGTTAAGCTCTGTCATGCTGGGTGCTGTGGAATCCACTGGGAATAAGGCCCAGGGGAGGTTTATTCTGCTTTGGCAAGTGGCTATCACAAAGCTGTTTTTGGATTATAGAGGGGAGGAGTGCTGTTTCCTCCCGGCAGCAGGCCCCTAGGATGCAAGGCTGCCTTTTCCTTTCCAGTTCCATTGTCTTTTCTGTAAGCGGTGTCTGCTGTAGAACCACAAACTTGGAGACTCTTCAAATGTGGCATCTATTTTCGTCTCAGTGAGAAAGGATCTTGGGGTTACAAGCCCTCAGATGTACTGGTTGACTGAGCGTAGGCCAGGGCATAGAACATTCTAGTTTCTCCAGGCCTTCTGTTCCTTCTTTCCAGTCAACTGGTACTTGCTGGTCCTAGGGGGAACTCTGTGTTTTCTTCAAATTGACTTGACTTCTACCTCTAGGACCTGGCTGAGTTTTTCTCTCACATCCCTTGATCTCCGAGGGTACAGCCTTTTCCGGCCTGGGCCCAGCCTCTTGGGTTCTTAAAACGTTGTTTACAGTCACTGGACTTGAGCTGGGTGCCTCCTGGGTGGTCCTCAGAAGTTTTCCCTCCCCCCGTTTCTTCTCTGCCTTTCCTCTGACACAGGTTCTAGGAGTCATTTGTGGTGCTTCTTGTGGGAATCTGTTGTGTAGCTTTGCTCTGAATCCTCATGTGTTCCCAGACACATGGCACTCAAGATGTTGGTGATGATAATAGCACATCTTTACACGACACTTCCATGTGCCAGGGGCTGCTGTAAGTGCTGCCATATCCTGTATGCCATTTATACGTAAGTCAGTTTATAATAAGTATGAATATTTATTAATCCATTTCTCAGCTATTCCTCACAAACATATCCTATGAGGGTTTTTTGTTTTTTGTTTTTTGAGATGGAGTCTTGCTCTGTCACCCAGGCTGGAGTGCAGTGGCACGATCTCGGCTCATTGCAACCTCCGCCTCCTGGGGTCAAGCAATTCTCTCCATCAGCCTCCCGAGTAGCTGGGTTTACAGGCACCCACCACCACACCCAGCTAATTTTTGTATTTTCAGTAGAGACGGGGTTTCACCATATTGGCCAGGCTGGTCTTGAACTCCTGACCTCGTAGAACCACCCGCCTTAGCTCCCAAAGTGCTGGAATTACAGGCATGAGCCACTGCGCCTGGCCAAGGTTTTTTATTTCGCAGATAAAGCCTCTGAGGCATAGAGGTTAAGTATCTAGTCCAAAGTCATACAGCTGGTCATATTGAGAGCGTGGTGGCTGAAATAACTCTGACCTCAGTCAGACTTTTCTTTTTTTTTGTTTTTTTTGTTTTTTTTTTTTTTTTGAGACGGAGTCTAGCTCTGTTGCCCAGGCTGGAGTGCAATGGTGCGATCTCAGCTCACTGCAACCTCCACCTCCCAGGTTCAAGTGATTTTCCTGCCTCAGCCTCCTGAGTAGCTGGGATTACAGGCTCCTGCCACCACACCCAGCTAATTTTTGTATTTTTAGTAGAGATAGGGTTTCGTCATGTTGTCCAGGCTGGTCTCGAACTCCTGACCTCAGGTGATCCACCTGCCTCAGCCTCCCAAAGTGCTGGGATTACAGGCGCGAGCCACTGTGCCCGGCTCAGACTTTTCATGCATACTGTGTATATTGCACACATGTGTATCCACCTACCAGGGCAAGTGTGAGATTACACTGGGTTCCCTGTTGAGACATTGTCGTGTACACAGTCTCAGGACTAGTAGAGCAGACCGGTAGACCCCTGACTGCCTGTGTGCATGACATGCAGGAATGCATGGAGGTGTGATGGTGTTGACACAAATCCCCCCGGGCAAGCCCAGAGCATCCTGGATCCCCCAGTGCCTTCTGGCCAGTGCTTTAGGATGTCCACTAAGCCAAGAAGGTGGAAGGTAAGGAGCAAGGGTGCCCCAGCCCTGCCGCAGCAGGAAGGTCAGGTATCACACACGGCCCGGAAGCAGGAGTGGGTGGTGGTGAATGTGAGCTCTGCTAGGTGGGGCTGGGCCCTAACCTATCTGGGGAGCTCTGGTTGAATCAGCCCAACCACAGCCACCCCAACTGCGCAATGGTGCAAACAAGCTTTTCCTCCAGCTCCCCCTCCAACGCTCATTTTCCTTTCCTTGCTCTTGTATGAGACTCAGGCTTTGGGAGGAGTGTGGGATTAGGACAGCAGCTGAGAGTGTAAGTCTGGAAGAGGTGGTTCAGCTGGGTCCTAGTGCAGGACCTCTCACCTTGGCCTTCAAGTGACACCCGAGGCCTTCACCCAGCAATGGGTGGCGGCCCTGGTCCCAAGGGGATGCCACATACCCTGTCCAGAGGACAGGACTACATGGGTTGAGGACTCCTGGGCTCAGTCACCTGGTATATTCATCCAACATCTGTGAGTCTCAGAGGCCTCGGAACCATACACTTGTCCATTCTTCATGGAGTGGAGCCACATTGGACGCAGTGTTGGGTTCAAAGTCAGTGTGAAAACAAGACACACATCAAAGTTACTATTAAAGTCTCTATTTTAAAGAGACTGCTCATAAAACGCAGGATACATGATTTTTACGTTCTCTTCCATCTCTTAAGATTCCCCAGCATGGCCAGTTTTTGTTGGAACACAGGATCTGGTCTTTGGTTAAGCATTATGTTGAGCCTGGGTGAAGGGATCACATCATGTAAATAGTACGTAGGTTTCCGTGGTTGGTTGGTGTTTCTTCTAGTAGATATAATTGAATTTATGACTGTTAAATATGCACATTTAGGAATTCAGTATGCATACTTTTATGGTCTAGCCGGGCCTCAAGAAAGGTTTCAACTACAGTGCTGTGGAATCTGGAGAAAGGAGTGGTTGCTTTTGCATGGGTTTACCAGGATTTCTTCTCAAAGGTGCCATTTGAGGAGATAAAAGAGGAATGGATTAGATTAGAAATTATTCCAGAGCAGTTTTAAATGGTGGTTGCTTTTTGATCTTTTTACTCTTCTGAATGTTCTGAGTTTTTTACTGAAGGCCATATTATAATTTTTTATGTTATTTCTATGTCAGTTATTAAACATTTCTTATTCTTTTTCTATAGTATTAGTGATTATTTCTTTCTTTTTTTTTTTTTTTTTTTTTTTTTTTTTTTTTTTTTTTGAGACGGAGTCTTGCTCTGTCGCCCAGGCTGGAGTGCAGTGGCCGGATCTCAGCTCACTGCAAGCTCCGCCTCCCGGGTTCACGCCATTCTCCCGCCTCAGCCTCCTGAGTAGCTGGGACCACAGGCGCCCGCCACCTCGCCCGGCTAATTTTTTGTATTTTTAGTAGAGACGGGGTTTCGCCGTGTTAGCCAGGATGGTCTCGATCTCCTGACCTTGTGATCCGCCCGTCTCGGCCTCCCAAAGTGCTGGGATTACAGGCTTGAGCCACTGCACCCGGCCGTGATTATTTCTTATTTCTAAAAGAACTAGTGGTTATTTCTATAATCACTATTATTTATAGAACAATAATTACTTTTGATATGACCACTTCTTGCATTTTTTTTTTTTTTTAAGTTGAGATAGGGTCTCACTCTGTCACCCAGGCTAGAGTGTAGTGGCACAATCTCAACTCACTGCAGCTCCTGCCTTCTGGGCTCAAGCAGTTATCTTACCTCAGCCTCCCAAGTGTCTGGGACCACAGGCACAAGCCACCATGCCCAGCTAATTTTTTGTATTTTTGGTGGAGATAGGGTTTTGCCATGTTGCACAGGCTGGTCTTGAACTCCTGGGCTCAAGTGATCTGCACATCTCAACCACCCAAAGTGCTGGGATTACAGATGTGAGCCACTGCACCCTGCCCTCATATAGTTAAAAAAATCCAGGAACACAATGGAACTGAGAGGTAAAAATGTGAATGAGAGTAAAGAATACCAAGAACTGGATAACCAGCCTTGGAAATTGGGCATATTAGAGACTGACATATTAGGTCTACTGCAGCAATTTTTAAGCTTTCTGATCTCAGGACCACTTTACATTCTGAAAAATTTTTGAGGATCCCAAAGAACTTTTTTTTTTTTTCTTTGAGATGCAATCTCACTCTGTTGCCCAGGGTGGAGTGCAATAGTGCGATCTTGGCTCACTGCAACCTCTGCCTCCTGGGTTCAAGCGATTCTCGTGCCTCAGCCTCCTGAGTAGCTGGGATTACAGGCATGTGTGGCCATGTCCGGCTAATTATGTATTTTTATTAGAGACAGGGTTTCACCATTTTGGTCAGGCTAGTCTTGAACTTCTGACCTCATGATCTGCCCACCTCAGCCTCCCAAAGTGCTGTGATTACAGGTGCGTGCCACCACACCTGGCTAATTTTTGTATTTTTATTAGAGACGGGGTTTCACCATGTTGGTCAGGCTGGTCTTGAACTCCTGACCTCATGATCCGCCTGCCTCAGCCTCCCAAAGTGCTGGGATTACAGGTGTGAGCCACCACGCCTGGCCAGGACTTTTGTTTTTTAGGTTATACCTATTAATAGGTGCACCTAACATGGCATTCCCTGGAATAAATAATATAAGCTTCTGACTTCTCCCTCCCTATACCTGTTGATATTTTGTTTCTAATAAAAAATTTGATATGAGAAATTTTAAATATTAATTTATTTAAAGTAACAATAAGAAACTCATTGCATGTTAACATAAGCATTGTATTTTTTTTTTTTTTTGGCCGGGCACGGTGGCTCACACCTGTAATCCCAGCACTTTGGGAGGCCGAGGCAGGTGGAGCATGAGGTCAGGAGATCAAGACCATCCTGGCCAACATGGTGAAACCCGTCTCTACTAAAAATACAAAAATTAGCTGGGCGTGGTGGTGTGTGCCTGTAGTCCCAGCTACTTGGGAGGCTGAGGCAGGAGAATCGCTTTAACTAGGGAGTTGGAGGTTGCAGTGAGGCAAGATCATGCTACTCCACTCCAGCCTGGCGGCAGAGTGAGGCTCCGTCTAAAAAAAAAGAAACAAAATGGCCGGGCGCGGTGGCTCATTCCTTTAATCCCAGAACTTTGGGGAGGCTGAGGCGGGCGGATCACCAGGTCAGGAGATCGAGACCATCCTGGCTAACACAGTGAAACCCCGTCTCTACTAAAAAATACAAAAAAATTAGCCGGGTGTGTTGGCGGGCGCCTGTAGTCCCAGCTACTCAGGAGGCTGAGGCAGGAGAATGGCATGAACCCAGGAGGCGGAGCTTGCAGTGAGCTGAGATCGCGCCACTGCATTCCAGCCTGGACCACAGAACAAGACTCCCTCTCAAAACAAAACAAAACAAAAAAACCCATAAGCATTGTATTTTTTTTTTAAATGAAAACTATTTTCCAAAACAAAAATAATGAGAAGTACAGCCTTGTTTTACGTTTTTGCAAATCTCATTAATGCCTGACTTAATAGAAGACACCTGGATTATCATATCAGTTTCTGATTCAATCTGTTGCAGTATGTTTTCATTAATATATATGAAGAAAATCTGGCCTCAGGCAGGTATCTCATTAGAAAAGAGAGGACCGGCCAGGCACAGTGGCTCATGCCTGTAATCCCAGCACTTTGGGAGGCCAAGGCGGGCAGGTAACTTGAGCCCAGGAGTTGGAGACCAGCCTGGACAACATGGCAAAATTTTGTCTCTACAAAAGACCCAAAACTTAGCCGGGCTTGGTGGCGTGTGCCTGTAGATCAGGAGGAGGCTGAGGTGGGAGGATTGCTTGAGCCTGGGAGGTGGAGGCTGCAGTGAGCAGTTATTGTGCCACTGCACTCCAGCCTGGGTGACAGAGGGAGACCTTGTGTCAAAAAAAAAATTTTTTTTTAATATATATATATATAAAATAATTTTTAGGCGAGGCATGGTGGCTCACACCTGTAATCCCAGCACTTTGGGAGGCCGAGGCAGATGGATCACTTGAGGTCAGGAGTTCAAGACTAGCCTGGCCAACATGGTGAAACCACATCTCTACTAAAAATACAAGAATTAGCTGGGCGTGGTGGCGCACACCTATAATCCCAACTACTCGGGAGACGGAGGCAGGAGAATCACTTGAACCCGGGAGGCAGAGGTTGCAGAGAGCCAACATTGGGCCACTGCACTCCAGCCTGGGTGACAGAGCAAGACTCTGTCTCAAAAATAAATAAATAAATAATAAGAAATTTTAGGCCAGGCCTGATGGCTCACACCTGTAATCTCAGCACTTTGGGAGGCCGAGGTGGGTGGGTTACAAAGTCGGGAGTTGAAGACCAGCCTGGCTAACATGGTGAAACCCCATCTCTACTAAAACTACAAAAATTAGCCAGGCGTGGTGGCAGGTGTCTGTAATCCCAGCTACTTGGGAGGCTGAGGCAGGAGAACTGCTTGAACCCGGGAGGTAGAGGTTGCGGTGAGCCGAGATCATGCCACTGCACTCCAGCCTGGGAGACAGAGTGAGACTCAGGCTCAAAAAAAAAAAAAGAAAAGAAACTAGGGTGATGCCAGTAGCAATGGAAACAAGGGGGTGATCTGGGAAACTATTTTGAAAGTAGAAGCAATGGAAATTAGTAATTATTTGGTAGGAAGATCTGAAGAGTCCTCTGCCCTTCCCCCGTGAGGCACCATGCATGCTTCCACAATGGAGTAGGTTGCCCTGCGCTGTAGTTTGCCACTTGCATTCCTTCTCTCCTAATAGGCCCTGTGCTCCAGGACGTGCATGAATGAGAGGAATCAGGGACTACCCTTGAACTTTCAGCCTGGATGACTGGCAGAATATTGGTTGCATTAACAAGTTTTAAAACCAGGAGGAAAAGATGGCCATTACCATTAAGTATCATTAACTAAAGAATAGGGAAAGGTGTCAGGCTATGAATGGGGGGAAATAATGGGTGGACCTTGAAATATAGCATTCTTGGCAAGGAGGTATATTTTTCTAGGTACTAAAGATTTGAGGAGAAATATAAAAAACATCTAGGAAGGATTGCTCTGTTCTTTATTCTCAAGTAACTTAAATTCAGTTAGGGCAATGTTTTTCAAAACTAGAAAAAAAATTTGTTTAAGAGACAGAGTCGGCCAGGCGCAGTGGCTCATCCTGGTAATCCCAACACTTTGGGAGGATGAGGTGGCCGAATCACTAGGTGAAACCCCATCTCTACTAAAATACACACATAAATAGCTGGGCGTGGTGGCACCATCCTGTAGCCCCAGCTACTTGGGAGGCTGAGGCAGGGGAATCGCTTGAACCCGGGAGGCGGAGGTTGCAGTGAGTCGAGATCACACCACTGCACTCCAGCCTGGCAAAAGAGCAAGACTCCATCTCAAAAAAAAAAAAAAAAGAAAGAGAGAGAGAGAGACAGGGTCGGCTGGGCACGGTGGCTCATGCCTGTAATCCCAGCACTTTGGAAGGCCAAGGTGGGTGGATCACCTGAGGTCAGGAATTACAAGGCAGGCACCTATAATTCCAGGTACTAGGGAGGCTGAGGGAGGAGAATTGCTTGAACCCAGGAGGCAGAGGTTGCAGTGAGCTGAAATCGCACCACTGTACTCTAGCTTGGGCAACAAGAGCGAGGATGCATCTCAAAAAAAAAAAAAAAAAAAAAAAAAAGACAGGGTCTTGCTCTATAGTCCAGGCTGGGGTGCAGTGGTGCAATCATAGCTTACCACAGCCTTGGGCTCAAATGATCCTCCCACCTTAGCCTCCCTAGTAACTAAGACTACAGGTGCATGCCACCATACTTGGATAATTAAAAAAATTTTTTGGTAGCAACAGTGTCTCTGCTATGTTGCCCAGGCTAGTCTCAAAATCCTGACCTCAAGTGATCCTCTAGCCTTGGTCTCCCAAAGTGCTGGGATTATAGGCATGAACCACCACCCAGCCTAGAAATGTTTTAAATTTTTGTTTTTTTTGAGATGGAGTTTCGCTCTTGTTGCCCAGACTGGAGTGCAATGGCGTGATCTCGGCCCTCTACCTCCACCTCACCCCGCAACCTCCACCTCCTGGATTCAAGTGATTCTCTTGCCTCAGTCTCCCAAGTAGCTGGGATTATAGTATGCGCCACCATGCCCAGCTAATTATTTTGTATTTTTAGTAGAGACAGGATTTTTCCATGTTGGTCAGGCTGGTCTCAACCTCCTGATCTCAGGTGATCCACCCGCCTCAGCCTCCCAAAGTGCTGGGATTACAGGTGTTAGCCACCGCACCTAGCTGAAATGTTTTAATTTTAGCCCATTTTATACACATGCATACAAACACATATCTATATGTGTGTGTGTGTGTGTATATATATATATATATATATATATATTTTTTTTTTTTTTTTTTTTTTTTTTTTTGAGATGGAGTCTTACTCTGTCACCCAGGCTGGAATGCAATGGTGCGATCTCAGCTCACTGCAACCTCCGCCTCCCGGGTTCAAGCAATTCTACTGTCTCAGTTTCCCAAGTAGCCGGGATTACAGGCACCTGCCACCACACCCGGCTAAGTTTTATATTTTTAGTAGAGTCAGGGTTTCACCATGTTGGCCAGGCTGGTCTCGAACTCCTGACCTCAGGTGATCCGCTCTCCTCAGCCTCCCAAAGTGCTGGGATTACAGGTGTGAGCCACCACACTTGGCCAATATATTATAAAACAAGACTCACTAAACAATACTTACTCTGGCCACAGTTGATATACTTCTGACGTTTTAAAATTCTGTTTTGCTGTTTCATTTTTAAAACGTCCTGGTCATGACTTCATGAAACAGTAAAATGACTGCCATCGCCTGTAATCCAGCACTTTGGGAGGCCGAGGCAGGTGGATCATGAGGTCACAAGTTTGAGACCAGCCTGGACAAGATGGTGAAACCCCGTCTCTACTAAAACTATAAAAATTAGCCAGGCATGGTGGCACACACCTATAGTCCCAGCTACTTGGGCGGTTGAGGCAGGAGAATCGCTTGAACCCAGGAGGCAGAGGTTGCAGTGAGTCAAGATTGTGCCATTGCACTCCAGCCTAGGCGACAAGAGTGAAACTCCGTCTTAAAAAAAAAAAAAAAAAAAAAAAGACTTGCCATTTAAAAAGCACTAAATTGGGGAGGCATCACTCTCAAAGTTCTATTAGCAACAGAAGTGGACTGACTAATATAAGGCGAAGGGAATGTATTAGAAGAAGGTCAGAAACTCATAGACTCACTAGGAAGACTGCAGAACCAGGCTTGGAAATGGACACAGTGCCAGGGGCTCGAAAGAGATAACTATAGGGAGATGAGGGCAGCTGGCTGTTACCTCTGCCAGTTTGCGCATGGTGGAAATGGATAGATTTCTGTGGTGTAGGTGAGGCAGCCTGGCTCCTGGATTTACAGTAGGGGAAATGGAACTCCCAGAGGGAAGTGGCTGTGCTGTTAGGGAGGGGGCTGGACAACCAGCAGCCAAAGAAGAATAAAGTCTACCAAAGGTAACAGGATGTGGGCACATAAAAAGATACCTTACCATGAGTGGTATACTTAACATGACAGTCTAGGCGGGCGTGCCTATGCCCGGCTCGTGGCCACCTCACGTGCTAAATTTGGAAACCCATTGGCCATAGGTATTGAAATCAAATGCCTCCAAAAGATGCCAGGCCTCTGCCTTGGTAATTCCACTTTCCAGTCTCTGTCCTAATTAAATTATTCTAAATGCAGAAAAAACCTTGTCAGCCGGGTGTGGTGGCTCACGTGTGTAACCCCCAGAAGTTTGGGAGGGCAAGGCAGGACAATTGCTTCAGGCCAGGAGTTCAAGACCAGCCTGGACAACATAGCGAGACCCCATCTGTACAAGAAATAAAAAAGAGTAGTCAGGTTTGGTGGCATGTGTCTGTAGTCCTAGCTACCCAGGAGGCTGAGGCAGAAGAATCGCTTGAGTCCAGGAGTTTGAGGCTACAGTGAGCTGTGATGGCACCACTGCATTCCAGCCTGTGTGACAGGGCAAGACCTCGTCTCTTACAAAAGAGTTGGACAGGTGCAGTGGCTCACGCCTGTAATCCCAGAACTTTGGGAGGCCAAGGTAGGTGGATCACCTGAAGTCAGGAGTTTGAGACCAGCCTGACCAACATGGTGAAACCCCATCTCTACTAAAAATACAAAAAATTAGACAGGTGTGGTGATGCGTGCCTGTAATCCCAGCTGCTTGGGAGGCTGGGGCAGGAGAATGGCTTGAACCCAGGAGGCGGAGGTTGCAGTGAACTGAGATTGCACCGTTGTACTCTGTCTCAAAAAAAAAAAAAAAGAGTCAGTTGCAAAATACATGTGGTAACATGAAAATTATATGGTAACGTTAAGGGAAAAATCAGGATGCAAAATTGTACATATATTTACAACTATATATTTTAGACACACGCACACAAAGACTTGAAGGAAATATACCACAGTGTTAACAGTGGTTATTTGTTGGGGGAGGAGAACTAAAGGAGTTTTGTTTTTCTCGTGCTGTTTTCACTTTTTGAACTGTTCATGAAAAATCAAAAACATGTTATGAGTTGTGTTTCCATAAGTATTTGGAAAATCAGTCTTCTTACTTTCATAGCATCTCACTGGGGACAGTAGGTGCCGAGTGCAAAGTTGGCAGGAAGGAGTACAGTGTGAAGGCCCAGAGGAGTACCCTGTGAAGTCACAGCAGCCTCTGCCCCACGTTCCCAATACGCCTTCACTATCTGCCAGCCCTGCAAGTCCTGCGCCACCAGTAAAGTTGTGAAGTATCCAGGTGACTCTGGGGTGACCGGCTCCCGTTGTCACGGCAGTTAGGGGTGGGTGAAGTCAGGTGAGGGGGCAGATGACTCAGCTTCAAGCCCCCTTGAACCCACAGAACGGGTCTGAAGTGGAGCACACATTTCTTTTTGAGGCCTGCTTTTCCCCCTTGTCCCTTTTAGCAGGCTGTAGCGGGGAACTAAGGCCGCCAGAGCAGGAAGTCTCCCATAGAGTCTGCCTCCGCAGCTCAGCAACAGAGGAGGAGGTGGAGTCTGGATTGAGCCCCAAGATAAGGAACATGCAGCAGCTGAAGAGGGAGATCAGAATAAACAGCTGTGCCCCCAGGAGAACGAGCTCCACATTCCACTCTTCGACCCCACCCCCAATTCCCACTTCTCCCAAATGCCTTCCTGCACCCCACCCCCATCTGTGCACACTCAGTGTTCCCACCCGCTCCAGGGGCCTCCCCTCCAGCCTTGGCTCAGCTCCCTTAGAGCCGCCTTCCTTCCCCCAGTCCCCTGAACCAGAGGCTCTGGGGCTGCTCTCCAGCTGTCTGAAAGGAGTGAGTACTCAGGACAGGTGGCCGGAGGTGGATGGAAAGGGGCCTCATCCAGGCTGGACTCCACCTGCCGGGCTGGGCCACCCTCAGACTCTTCCCCTGGGCCACTCCCAGGAAGGCCTGGGAATACAAGAGGGCCAGGCCATGGTGGCAAGTCTGGGGAAGGCGAGGCAGGACCTGGGGCATGGGGAGGAGACAGGAGAGTGGTCCTGGAGGCCGGGTCTATGCACATCTGGTCTTTCTCACTGTGGGTGGGCCTTGCCCTCCAGGAGCCCACAGTCCAGTAGGGGAGACAGACAGCAGGTACCAGATGTGCCTCCTGAGGTGGTCTCTGAACAGCTCTGGGAGGTCATGCCTCATCATAGTGTCTAGGGGTACCCCCAGCTCCAGAGAACCACCGGAAGGCTCCATGTCTCCTGAGGGTTCAAGTCACTGCCCCAAACACCCCATATTTCTAGACCTACTACCCTGGGATTTAACATTTAAGAGAAGGAGCAGATATTTTCTATCTCCTGGAGCTGGACCAACCCCTCAGGCCACCACAAGTATAGTGAGCACCCCTTCCTCTGTGCTACCCCCATACCAGTTCCAACCTGAGGGGCAAGACCCAGCTGGACCTGGCACCTAGGGGCTTTGGGGCAGCACTGGTTTACCATGTGTCCGTCCATATCCTTAAGATGTAGGCCTCTGTGGACACGCCTGTATTCTTGAGCTTGTGCATGGCCTCTGTCCTGGCTGCACAGAGGGTTGGACCCACAGGGCAGATGCGTGAGCGTTTGCCTCAGGTACACTGCACATCTTAGCCCTTGGTGGGAGAATGGCTGAAATAGCAAGGCATGCTGCGTTCCAGAGGCTGCCCATTGTCCTGGCTGTCTGCAGGGAGGGCAGCCCCACCTACCCCCAGTGCCCATTGTCCTGGCTGTCTGCAGGGAGGGCAGCCCCACCTACCCCCAGTGCCCATTGTCCTGGCTGTCTGCAGGGAGGGCAGCCCCATCTACCCCCAGTGCCCAGTGAGAGGATTTTTTTTTTTTTTTTTTGAGACAGAGTCTCGCTCTGTCGCCCGGGCTGGAGTACAGTGGCTGGATCTCAGCTCACTACAAGCTCCGCCTCCCGGGTTTACGCCATTCTCCTGCCTCAGCCTCGCAAGTAGCTGGAACTACAGGCATGTGCCACCATGCCTGGCTAATTTTATATTTTTAGTAGAGATGGGGTTTCACCAAGTTGGTCAGGCTGGTCTCAAACTCCTGACCTCAGGTGATCTGCTCATCTCGGCCTCCCAAAGTGCTGGGATTACAGGCATGAGCCACTGTGCCTGGCCCCAATGAGAGTATGTGTGGGGATCTCACTGCCCTCTTAGTCTCTAATTGCTGGCAACCTGGCATGGCCCCACATCACTGTATTTAAATCCCTCCTTTGAGGCTCCTAAGGCCCTCTAATGTCCCACATCTTAAACTACTGGACAGGTCCCCCCTTCTATAGCCACTGCCAGCCAGCAGACTCAATAAATATATGTTAATAATAGCCAGAACTAGGTACATAGTTTGCAGGGCCCTTGTTCAAAAATTAGGAAGAATTTCAAGGCTGCATGCGGTGGCTCATGCCTGTAATCCCAGCACTTTAGGAGGCAAAGGCGGGAAGATCTCTTCAGGCCAGGAGCTCAAGACCAGCCTGGGCAACATAGTGAGACCCTGTCTCTACAAAGAAAAAAAAAAAGAATAAAATTAAAAAATAAAATAGCTGCTGGTGACTGCTTGTATTCCTAGCACTCAGCAGGTTGAGGTGAGAAAATCACTTGAACTCAGGAGTTCAAGGCTGCAGTGAGCTATGATCATGCCACTGCAATCCTACAGTCTGGGCAACAGAGTGAGACCCTGTCTCTTAAAAAAACAATAAAAAGAGTTTCAAGATGGTGGTGACAGAGCATTAACCAAGTTTGGGACCCCTCCTGAGCATGGGACCCTGTGTGGCTGCACAGGTCACAAACCTATTTGGCCTTGATAATAGCAGACACGAACTTGTATTGAACACTTGCTGTGTGCCAGACATTGTGCTGGGCTGGGTGCTTACCATGCGTAATCTCATTCCTTCTTCTCAACAGCCCTGTTATCCCTACTGTGCAGATGAGGAAACTGAAGCTTTAGCCGAGTCATCTCCCTTGCTGAGGTCACCCGCTCCTAAGTGCTAGAGCTGGGAACGGAACCCAGCCTGTCTGTCTCTGGAGCCTGAGCTCTTACCCATGCCTGTGGGCAGCTCCAGCCTTCAAGGGCAGGGAGATTGCTGGTGGAGGGCAGCTGCTTCCTTTGCCACCTTCTGCCATATCATGAGCAGGAAGGAAGATGAGGCAAGAAATAGCAGCTGACAGTGTGGCAACAGTGACTGTGGTGGTAAGGGTGTCCAACCCAGCAGAGGCGATGGGCAGACAAAAGTGAGATGGGCACAGGAATTGTCTGAGCTGGAGGCAGCTGATAGCACAGTTGTGCTCTCCACACCTCGCCCAGCGTGGTCATCACCGAACCCACTCCTCTCTCTCCCCTGATGTCACCTCCAGCTCTGCCTCTCTCTTTCTCTTTATGGCCACAGTTTCCTCTCCCCAGCTCTCTCTTCCACTCCCTCCCTGGCCACCCTTTACGAGGAAGGTCATCAGGTCTCTTTTTCAGCTGTATCCTCAGTATTCCCATACTTAGCACCATAGTAATAGCAGCCACGATTTAGTGAGCACCTACCACATGCCAGGCACAGTGCTAGGGACTTTACAAGTTTGTAATCTTCTCTCCACAAGTCTGTAAGCAATTTTTACCCCCATTTCATAATGGGCAGCCACGCGTGGTGTCTCACACCTGTAGTCCCAGCTACTTGGGAGGCTGAGGCAGGAGAATCGCTTGAACCCTGGAGGTGGAGGTTGCTGTGAGCCGAGATCGTGCCATTGCACTCCAGCCTGGGCAACAAGAGCAAAACTCTGTCTCAAAACAAAACAAAACAAACAAAAACAAAAACAAAAAACAAAACAAAACTGAGGCTTGGAGAGGCTAAGAGATCTGTCCAGGGTTACATAGCTTGTGAGCAGTAGGGAGGAGATTTGGGCTCTGGCGTGAACCCACATACTTTCTGCCCTCCTTACCACCTTCCCCATAGGATGGGTTGGCCTAAGTACAGTGGTTTCCTGAGCAGGGAAGGAGATAATGCAGTTGAGAAATGGTCAGTTCGAGGGAGGAATAAATTGGGTATCGTGAGAGAGACATTCACCTCCGGCCTCATTTGGCATTAGTTGGGGGTGGAGTCAGGGGCGTTTTAACCGCCTGGAAGGCACTCTGACACTTGGGAAGCTGGCCTGATGGAGGTGAAGGACTGGAGACATGGATGAGGACAAGGCCCCTTGCACACGCCTTTACCCGTCAGCATCTTGGCACCAAAGAATGGGCTGGGATAGGCACTAGGGGATGTTAGGCTGCTGTAACACGCACTCCAATAAGAGTGGCTTAACAAAATGGAAATTTCTCCCATACAAATCTGGGTGGGTGATCTGACCCCTTAACGGTGTTGAGGGCCCAAGCCCCTCCTGTGCCCTTGTGTGTGGAAGGTGGCATACCACCATGGCTGCTGGGTCCGTCAGCCAGCCGGGGGGAGGGAGGAAAGTTACAAGAAAGAAAAGGCACTGCCCTTCCTTTTCAGAGCATGACCTCAAAGTTGCCAGATGACATCCCTTGGGTCACCAGCTGATCACATGCCACACTTAGCTGACAGGGAGTTTAGGGAACATACATAGTGAAGCTTCTAGTACCAAAGGTACAAGAAGGGAAAGTGGATTTTAGGGGACAGTTGGCAATCTTTGCCATGAGATCTAGATGAGAAGGGGATGGGGAGCCCGTGTCATGTGGGCAGGGATGGCTTTCCTATGGGGACCTGCTGGGCTTCTTTTGTGAGGGGCCTAGAGCAGGGGGCCAGAACCCCCTTGGCTAATGCCCTCACGCTGGACTCCCTTCCTTCTGGTCAAAGGTGGAGGGTCTGATTCTCCCTCACCCTGACCAGAAGACCCTTGGAGGTCATCATGGAACCGTTCTCCCAGGAGCATCCTGTAGGATCAGGGTGAGGGTCATTGAGGAGCACCATATTTTCCCCTTGGCGGGGAGGAGGATGGTCTGTGCTGTTCTCTGATGAGGTAGAGGAGGGTCACGTCCCCATCCCTTAGAGAGGTGACTGAGAAGGTCAAATGTAATGTGAGCAGGGTTGAGGCAGGGAGGTCAAGGTTTGTCAAAAATAGGGGGAAAAGAGGCTTATTTTCGAACGTGACCTAACAATTGACAGATGGCTTATCCCTTTGGTCACCAGTTGGTCATATGTCACATTTAGCTGACAGGGAGTTTGGGGAACATATATAGTGGAGCTCTTCTCTGGAGGTGGGAATCTCCATGTGGCTAGAGGCTGACAGGCAGGCTTGTGGGTCCAGCACTGACTCCTTCATTTACTCACTCATTGATTCGCTCATCCACTCAGTGTCTGTTTATTAAGTGCTTACCATGGATACACTGGGTACCATGTTCCATGTGTGTGAAAGAGGAAAGAACAAAACGGGCACAGTCTCTTACCTCTGTAGCTTATAAGCCTTGTTTTCCCCAGTTCCCTTTCTGCCTCCCTGGGGAGGAGAGACCAGGCCATCACAGCTCTGAGAGAGCCACCCTTATGACTCAGGGCTCAAAAGGCCCTAAGGGAGCCCATGAACACATCTGATAGGCCCTCACCTTTGAGCCCGCCATCCTGGGGCGGCCCGGGTGCAGGATGGGCCAAGGTGCTGGAGGGGAGGGCAGTGGAGCATTGGAGGTACGGTTTCACTTCCCTCTCACACCAGGCGTGGAATCTGACTTTTCTCAGTTGGTGAGGTATATTACTTCTTCTGTGAGCTGAGGGGAGAGGTCCTCACTCACCCCTCCTCCAACTCTAGCTATCTCTCCAGTGTTCCAGGTTGAATGGGATCTCCCCCTTCCCCTTCCTCCCATTACCCACAGCCCCAGTTCACCAACTGCGCCTCTTTGCTCCAGGAAAGAAGGTGGTGTGGCAGTTGGAAATCTCTGTGGAGACACTTGCTCTGTGAGACCTTGGTCTCTCAGGCCTCTCCCTAGGACTTTGCTTCCTGGGCCTCTCTTGGCCTTGCTGGAAGAGAGGCCCCCCTGCCCTGGCCTGCTCGGAGAGCTGCTGGGCTCCCTGTTCCTCTCACAGTTAGATCCCAGACCTTCTGTCTGCCTGCGTGCATGGGTCACTCTCACTTTATTCCCCAAGGCATGGCCTCATGCAGGCCCTGCTTTCCTCCCTGGACTTCTTTTTTATTTTATTTTATTTGACTCTATTTTTTGAGACGGAGTCTCGCTCTGCCACCCAAGCTGGAGTGCAGTGGCGTGATCTCGTCTCACTGCATCCTCCACCTCCCGGGTTCAAGTGATTCTCCTGCCTCAGCCTCCCAAGTAGCTAGGATTACAGGCATGTGCCACCACGCCCAGCTAATTTTGTATTTTTAGGAGAGACTGGGTTTCTCCATATTAGTCAGGCTGGTCTCAAACTCCTGACCTCAGATGCTCTGCCCTCCTTGGCCTCCCAAAGTGCTGGGATTACACGCGTGAGCCACTGCGTCCAGCCCCTTAATTTTTTTTTTTTTTTTTTTGAGACGGAGTTTCGCTCTTGTTGCCCAGGCTAGAGTGCAATGGCGCGATCTTGGCTCACCGCAACCTCCGCCTCCCAGATTCAAGGGATTCTCCTGCCTCAGCCTCCCTAGTAGCTGGGATTACAGGCATGTGCCATCACGCCCAACTAATTTTGTATTTTTAGTAGAGATGGGGTTTCTCCATGTTGGTCAGGCTGGTCTCGAACTCCCAACCTCAGGTGATCTGCCCGCCTCGGCCTCCCAAAGTGCTGGGATTACAGGCATAAGCCACCGTGCCCGACCAGTTTTGAATTTTTAGTAGAGACGGTTTTACCATGTTGTCCAGGCAGGTGTCAAACTCCTACTCTCAGGTGATTTATCCGCCTCAGCCTTCCAAAATGGTGGAATTACAAGTGCGAGCCACCATGCCTGGCCTGCTTGCCTGGACTTCTGAGTGGCCCCAGCCTCCCAGTGTCACTTCATGCTTTCCTGCTACTGAACAGTGCCAGTGGCATGGCTAAGGAGAGGGACCCTCCTCATCACTGAGGGCAGACTGAGATCCTCACAAGATGCAAGTTCTCCTTCCATGTCACTGGAGGTGCGTAAACCCCTCTGCTTCTTCCACACACCAGCTGTGTTATCAGGATGAATTTGTTTTTGTTTTTGTTTTGGTTTTTGAAACTGAGTCTTGCTCTGTCACCCAGGCTAGAATGCAGTGGCGTGATCTCTGCTCACTGCAAGCTCCTCCTCCTGGGTTCATGCCATTCTCCTACCTTAGCCTCCCAAGTAGCTGGGACTAGAGGCGCCTTCCACCATGCCTGGCTAATTTTTTGTATATTTAGTAGAGATGGTGTTTCACCGTGTTAGCCAGGATGGTCTCGATCTCCTGACCTCGTGATCCACCCGCCCTGGCCTCCCAAAGTGCTGCGATTACAGGCGTGAGCCACCACGCCTGTCCACAGAGTGAATTCTTAACCTCTCTATGCCTCAGTACCCTTATCTGTAAATTGGAGATGATAATAGTATCCACCTTACAGGGCTGTTAGAAGGATTACATGAGTTGTTAGGAGGCTTTATGCACATACAGCACTCAGAGTAGAGCCTGACCCTAGTAAGTGTATGCATTAGGCTGTTATTATGACACAGGTGTTTGCCTGATGTAAACATTGGCAAAACTTTTTTTTTTTCTTTTTTGAGACGGAGTCTCGCTGTCGCCCAGGCTGGAGTGCAGTGGCCAGATCTCAGCTCACTGCAAGCTCCACCTCCCGGGTTCACGCCATTCTCCTGCCTCAGTCTCCCGAGTAGCTGGGACTACAGGCGCCCGCCACCTCGCCCAGCTAGTTTTTGTTTTTTTTAGTAGAGACGGGGTTTCACCAGGTTAGCCAGGATGGTCTCGATCTCCTGACCTCGTGATCCGCCGTCTCGGCCTCCCAAAGTTCTGGGATTACAGGCTTGAGCCACCACGCCCGGCCGGCAAAACTTTTAGGCCCCAATCTAGTATATCAACCTAGGGATCTAGGCCAAATAAAAGTATAAAACCTTCAGAGTCAGTCTTAACCTACAGATTCCGCCACTGTACAGTTAAGATGGTCAGTGGCAGGGTCAGGGCCCTGCTTGCATCCTGTATTCTTTTGCTCTTAGTGTTGGATTTTGTACTTAGTGGGTGTTCAATAGATGATAGGTGGTGGATGGATAAGTAGATGCAGACTGGCATTGAAAGGTACCCAAAGGATACGGCTGCCATAGTTATTAGAATATTTAAATACTACCATTTCTCACTATTCTCACCAGTTATATTCTGTACAGTCACCGCGAACTCCGAACTGGTGAATACTGGCCCATTGCTCCTAGGGGAAATACAGGGTTAGGTTTCTGTGAGTCCCTGGTCACAAGATCTTCATCAACTAATCGATACATAACTTTGCTTTCTGTGTGTTTCTGTTTGAAGACACCTTATTGAATATATAGTTGACTCATTAACATTGAACTCATGCCCCACAGCACAATAATTCATGCCCAAACCTAATCTAATGTATTTTCTCTGTAAGGCGCTTACAGTCACTTTGTACTTAGAAACATTCGCCAGCACATCAGCCCTAGGCTTGGGGGCCATTTTAAACAGGGACATCAACAAAAAGCCCAGCAATGCAGAAAAGGTGGCACTAAGTAGACTATGACAAGGACACTTGTTTACATTACGAGAACTGAAACAGGCAGAGCACTGCCCTGTCCCACCTCAGCTAGGAACATGCATGTTGGGTGACTCAAATTTTTCATGGCTTTGTTCATGTCTGTGAAAGATGACAAAGCACCTCAAGTATTGATTTTGGGGTCACAAATTTTAGCAAGGAGGCAAATTCACAAATACAGACTCCATGAATAATGAAGATTGACTGCACCCCTACGTGGTCCCCCTTTTAGTCCTATCCCTGCAGGATCTAGCTGTCTGCATATCTACTGCCTGGCCCAGCATGGGGCCTCCAGCATCCGGAGCCAGCTCTTAGGCCAGCGCCATCCGACTTGTTGACTCTCCCATATCTCTTTTGGGGGTATAAATGTTGCTGCCCTGGCTGCACTGGCAGAGGGGTGAGGAAGCCCTGCCCTGCCACCCTTCCCCTTACGCTACTTCCCCACTGCACATGGGCCTCCCTTGTGAGCCAGACCCACGCATGTGTAAAGGAAGGCGGGGATGACACACAAGCAGAGGCCACCTGTGACTGCTCTAGGCCAAGTGCTACATCAACACCTGGGGAAGACCCCCTGGCGGTTTGGGGGAGCCTGTTTTGACCTGATCTTTATTTACCCCTCAAAGGAAGTAAATAAATAGCTCTTCGTGTCTCTTTGTGGATATGCCTGTACCACACTGGATGTGCCCGCTGCACACCGTTAAAAACCATGACCCAGCCCCAGAGGAAGTGGTAATGCAACGTTTGTTTGTTTTATTTTCCATTTATTCTTACATCTCCTCCCCGCCTCCATCCTCCACCTTTTCTGTGTGTGCTGAGAGGTTTTCTTTACCAACCTGGGATCCAATCATTTGTTCATTCATTTCTTCATTCACTCATTCCAGTGTGTACTGAGCCATCACAGTGCTAGATGCTGGTAAATATGCAAGATATTATAGGAGAAAGTGAGGGTGCTTTGGCCTGTGGATTCAGGCCAACTTGGATTCGGATCCTTGGAACTGTTTCCTGGCAAGATGATCGTGGATCTCTCTCAGCAGAATCATGGGCAAACTTCAGCTTTGTGGAACTCAGTCTGCAAATTGAGATCATACTGTCTCATCTCACAGGACTGTTTCAAGGATTAAAGACAGAGCAGTGATTTCCCCATGGTCAGCACTTAATATGTTATACTTACTTCCTTTAAGCTAGCAAGGTGGTAACAAAGTTTGGGATTTCCCCTCTGTCCCTCTTCCCTGCGGCTGCCAGCCTCCTTCAGCCCTTTATGGGCACCCACCTGGATTACTGTGCATTTCTAAAGCTCAGAGACTGTTAGAGGTTTCCCAGGGCCTGCAAAATCAAATTCACCTTCTGTTGGTGTTCTGTTCTCCTAGGATCTGGGCTCAACTCACCTTTCCAGGCCTTTACCCACAGCGAACCTTTATAACCCTCTCCCTGCTAGCTAAATCTGATAGATCCTGGGGTGTTCTTGCTTCCATTGCTATGTGCACACTGTCCCCCTTCCTGGAATGCCCTTTATCCTCCTCTCTCCATCCAAACCTGACCAGTCTTCAAAGCCCAGTTTAAATCCACTCAGCTCCTCCTCCCACGTACCCTGCCTCCTGGGTAGCGTTTCCTAGTGTGTATTATGTGTGGATAACAACACATATTGTCCTTACTAGACTGGGAGCTCCTTGAGGACAGGCTCTGTCTCATTGGTTTCCACCCTTCTGTCATTCATTCAGCACATGTGAAGGATGACTGCTCTGTGCCTGATGCCTTTGGGACCGTCCTTGTTTCTCCAACAGTGCCCATCACTCTGTAGGATACTCTCTTAGGAAGAGTTGGTCCAACAAATGAGTGAGGGGAAACAGAACAGAAGGTGGAAAATACTAGCCCCCTTATTCACAGATCCCAAGTGGATGCCTGGAACAGTGGATAGTACCAGACTCTCTGTATATTATGTTTCTTCCTATACGTACATACCAATGATAAAGTTTAATGTATAAATTACATATAGTAAGAGATTAACCACAATAACTAATAATAGAACAGTTATAATTATATATTGTAATAGAAGTTGTGTGAATGTGGTCTGTTTCTCCCTCTCTCTCAAAATATCTTTTTGTACTGCACGATGGGTAACTGAAACCAAAGATAGTGAAACTGAGGTCAGGTGTGGTGGCTCACGTCTGTAATCCCAGCACATTGGGAGGCTGAGGCACGCGGATCACCTGAGGTCAGGAGTTTGAGGCCACCCTGGCCAACATGGAAAAGCTCCATCTCTACTAAAAACACAAAAATTAGCCGGACATGGTGGCACATGCCTGTAATCCCAGCTACTCGGGAGGCTGAGGCAGGAGAATTGCTTGAACCTGGAAGGCGGAGGTTGAGGTGAGCTGAGATCGTGCCATTGCACCCCAGCCTGGGCAACAAGAGTGAAACTCTGATTCTGAAAAAATAAAATAAAGTGAAACTGGATAAAGGGGTGACTGCTCATAAAGTCTTGGGGTGCAGGCTCTCTGTGTTGTGGGAATTCTGAGACAAGGGGAGTAGGGGAGGCTACGGGTGAGGGGAAGGCTTCCCAGAGAGCTGAGTGGTCTTTAGAGGTGAACTGGTAGAGTTTGGAGGGCTGAGATGCAAGACAAGGGCAGGGGAGGAGCCATGATCATCCCGGCAAGGCCAGGGATTCTTGCTCCAGCCCCTCACCGTCATCCAAGTGTCTGTATCTGGGGAGGGCATGTGGATGAAGGCTGGAACCATACAGCGTCCTTCCAGGGACCTGATCAACACAGTGGAGCAAGGGAGGACAGAGAGAGAGCCAAGAACCTTCTGCATGTTGGGTCAGACGCAGGCACCAAGAAGGGCTAGGGAAAGTGCATTCATTTATTAAGACTTTGTTCTTAAGGTTTTTTAAAAAATTATAAAATGATTATTTTTAGGAATTTGGACAATATGGAAAATTAAGAAAAGTTAGAAAAATCCACCCATAGTTCTTATCACCCAAAGACAGCCCTGGTTTACATTTTGTGATTTCCTTCTAGTCTTTATTAATTCAAAAATTATTAATTTTTAGATTTAACTTTTTTTTTTTTTTTTTTTTTGAGACGGAGTCTCGCTCTGTCGCCCAGGCTGGAGTGCAGTGGCCGGATCTCAGCTCACTGCAAGCTCCGCCTCCCGGGTTTACGCCATTCTCCTGCCTCAGCCTCCCGATTAGCTGGGACTACAGGCGCCCGC
This sequence comes from Rhinopithecus roxellana, assembly GCF_007565055.1. NCBI lineage: Eukaryota > Metazoa > Chordata > Mammalia > Primates > Cercopithecidae > Rhinopithecus > Rhinopithecus roxellana. The sequence continues at coordinate 35,883,778 of NC_044552.1, read as the reverse complement.
CACCTCGCCCGGCTAGTTTTTTTTGTATTTTTTAGTAGAGACGGGGTTTCACTGTGTTAGCCAGGATGGTCTCGATCTCCTGACCTAGTGATCCGCCCGTCTCGGCCTCCCAAAGTGCTGGGATTACAGGCTTGAGCCACCGCGCCCGGCCAGATTTAACTTTTAAACTAATTAAATAGTAAAAATTGTAATTATAAATATAAAACAAACTTCCTTATTGTAAAAACACATTACAAATAGGAAGAAAATAAAAGTTCAAATTCCACCCCAATCATTAAGTCCTATCCCTCAGGGAAAATCAGTGTTAAGTGTTACTAGATGTCCTTCTGAACCTTTTTTTTGTGCCTATAAACTCACTGATAGTTTCATCCTTTTAAAATAGGATCATAGAATCTGTTCACATGCAATCATTTCTCTTTTTACAAAGTGAGTACCATTTTGTATGCCCGGTGTTATATTTCCTTTCCTTTTTTTTTTTTTTGAGACAGAGTCTTACTCTGTCACCCAGGCTGGAGTGCAGTGGTGCCATCTCTGCTCACTACAACCTCCACCTCCTGGGTTCCAGTGATTCTTCTGCCTCAGCCTCCTGAGTAGTTGGGATTACAGGTGTACACCACCACGCCCGGCTACTTTTTGTATTTTTAGTAGAGATGGGGTTTCACCATGTTGGTCAGGCTGGTCTCGAACTCCTAACCTCAAGTGGTCTGCTCGCCTTGGCCTCCCAAAGTGTTGGGATTACAGGTGTGAGCCACCGCTCCAGGCCTACATTTCCTTTTTGTTTTACATTTTTTATGCTATGTAAATTTACTTAAGTATCTGACATAAAAAACTGAGTCCATACCATTGATGATACACTTATTTATAGATTGCAATTTTATAACAACTGTTAGAAAATATGGAGTAGCAGGCCGGGCGCGGTGGCTGAAGCCTGTAATCCCAGCACTTTGGGAGGCCGAGACGGGTGGATCACGAGGTCAGGAGATCGAGACCATCCTGGCTAATACGGTGAAACCCCGTCTCTACTAAAAAATACAAAAAACTAGCCGGGCCTCGAGGCGGGCACCTGTAGTCCCAGCTACTCGGGAGGCTGAGGCAGGAGAATGGCGTAAAACCCGGGAGGCGGAGCTTGCAGTGAGCTGAGATCCGGCCACTGCACTCCAGCCTGGGCGGCAGAGCAAGACTCCATCTCAGAAAAAAAAAAAAAAAAAAAAAAAAAAGAAAATATGGAGTAGCTTGCCCCAAAACACAAGAATATCTAATATGTACATTTTAGAAAAGGACTGAAATGTTCCATTGATCAATCAAAATGATTTGAAAACCTTAACATTTGATATTTCGTTACAGTATTTTAAAAGTGGTGGGAGATATCTTTTTCTTTTTCTTTTTTTAACATGGAGTTTCACTCTTGTTGCCCAGGCTGGAGTGCAATGGCATGATCTCGGCTCACTGCAACCTCCGCCTCCCAGGTTCAAGGGATTCTCCTGCCTCAGCCTCCCAAGTAGCTGGGATTACAGGCACCACCACGCCCAGCTAATTTTGTATTTTTAGTAAAGACGAGGTTTCTCCATGTTGGTCAGGCTGGTCTCGGAACTCCCGACCTCAGGTGATCTGCCCGCCTCAGCCTCCCAAAGTGCTGGGATTACAGGAGTGAGCCACTGTGCCCGGCTGGAGATAGCTTTTTCAATTTTGTGTTAGGTATATAAAAACTAAAAGAAAAAGCATTTTTCTTTTAAAATTGGAAAAATAAAATTGGAACAATACAGAGAAGATTAGCATGGCCCCTGTGCAGGGATGACACACAAATTCGTGAAGCGTTCCATATTTTTTCCTGGCTAACATGGTGAAACCCCGTCTCCACTAAAAATACAAAAAAATTAGCCGGGCGTGGTGGCAGGTGCCTGTAGTCCCAGCTACTAGGGAGGCTGAGGCAGGAGCATGGCGTGAACCTGTGAGGCAGAGCTTGCAGTGAGCCGAGATTGCGCCACTGCACTCCATCCTGGGTGACAGAGCAAGACTCTGTCTTAAATAAGTAAATAAATAAAAGCCTCTCAGGTGAACATTTTACTTTTATTTATTTACTTATTTATTTTGAGACGGAGTCTTGTTCTATCACCCAGGCAGGAGTGCAGTGGTGCGATCTCGGCTCACTGCAGCCTCCGCCTCCTAGGTTCAAGTGATTCTCCTGCTTCAGCCTCCTGAGTAGCTGGCATTGCAGGCATGCGCCACTATGCCTGGCTAATTTTTGTATTTTTAGTGGAGATGGGGTTTCACCAGGGTGGCCAGGATAGTCTTGATCTCCTGACCTCGTGATCTGCCTGCCTTGGCCTCCCAAAGTGCTGGGATTACAGGCGTAAGCCACCACACCCGGCCACATTTTGTTGCTGAAATATAAAATGTTAATTAGTATTTTGGAAAAAGTTAAAATTTCCAGCCTTTGCCAAACTGTTTTTTGTATGTCAATACATAGATTTCTTAAATGCCTATGCCACATTCCACCCATATTTTACTCAGTCATCACACTGTTTCCATAGACACTTCTGTTTTGGGCTAGGTCCATGAGACAAAATGCCTGCCTTCTGAAGCTAACAGGCTGATTGGGACCCCACAACCTGACCAGTTTCCATTTAGTGCAATAAATGGCAGTAGTGGATCTTCTGCTGGATGCAATGGAAGCCTGCAGGTTATGGGGTGGCTGGGGGTGCAGTTAAGGAAGGCTTTGTGGAGACAAGACATTTTTGCAGTGGATCTTGAAGGACAAGCAAGAAGTCCTAGATACAGAGGCTGGAGGACTGAGTGGAGAACTGCCAGCAGCAATGTGACTCATTATCAGCCAGCTCCCTGGTTCTGTGGTTTGTTTCTGCTTTTCCTTTAGAGATGACAGATTGTGCGAACAAGAGCTCCAGCTGTTTATCAGGGGCCCTCCCAGGCCCCAAGTGCCAGGGGCTCCCACTCCCTGCTGGAGAGGCTGTGGGCCCCTGATTAGGGAGACAGCTGAGGCAGGGGACCATGGGCACTGCAGGCGGGAGTACTGGCAGGCCACAGTGAGGGACAGAGGTGGAGACCTGCATGATAGGAGCAGGATGCTGTGTGTGGGAGAGCCAGGGCAAGGGACAGAAACAGACCTTGCCCCTCTGTACTTCCAGGACATGCCCCTGCCCTCCTCTGCCTGGTGAGATGCTGCTCCATCAAGACCCCTTCAGATGGCATTCCTCTGTGACTCCATTCGTTTATCTAATGTTTCCCCATAGCATCATTCAGAATTAATTTTTCTCCTTTGCCCACTTAGCAGGTCATTATGTTGTAGTTGAGAGTGTGAACCTTGGAATCAAGAATAGTAATAGCAGACCGGGTGCGGTGGCTCGCACCTGTAATCCCAGCACTTTGGGAAGCCAAGGCGGTTGGATAACTTGAGGTCAGGAGTTTGAGACCAGCCTAGCCAACATGGTGAAATCCTGTCTCTGTTAAAAATACAAAAATTAGCCGGGCATGATGGCGTGTGCCTGTAATCCCAGCTACTCAGGAGGCTGAGGTGGGAGAATTGCTTGAACCTGGGAGCTGGAGGTTGCGGTGAGCTGAGATGGCACCAGTGCATTCCAGCCTGGGCAATAACTCTGTCTCAAAAAAAAAAAAAAAAAAAAAAAAAAAAAACTAATAGATAGTAATAGCAGCTAACATTTATCAAGCATTTACCACATGCTAGGCACCGTGTTGAGTGTTGTGAGTCTACTTTCTCACTTAATATTTCCCAACTGTCAGTGAGGTAGGAATTATTATTATCCCATGTTGTGGAGGAGGAAACTGAAGGACAGAGATATTAATAAACTTGAATTATCACAGCAGAGAGTCAAACCCCTGTCTGAATCTCAGTTTCCTCATTTATAACACAAAGATGAAAATAATATCTTTTTATGCTGGCCAAAAGATACAAAATTTCAGCTAGATGGGAAGAGTAAGTTCAAGAGACCTATCGTACAACATGGTGACTATGGTAAATAAAAACATATTGTGGCCGGGCACAGTGGCTCACACCTGTAATCCCAGCACTTTGGGAGGCCGAGGCAGGTGGATCACCTGAGGTCAGGAGTTCAAGACCAGCCTGACCAACATGGTGAAATCTTGTCTCTACTAAAATACAAAAATTAGCTGGGGGTAGTATCATACAGCTGTAATCCCAGCTACTCGGGAGGCTGAGGCAGGAGAATTGCTTGAACCCGGGAGGTGGAGGCTGCAGTGAGCCAAGATCATGTCACTGCACTCTAGCCTGGGTGACAGAGTGAGACTCTATCTCAAAAAAAAAAAAAAAATTGAAAAAAAAAACATTGCATACATGAAAACTGCTAAGAGCAGTGTTTATGTTCTCACCACATATACAAAAACGTGAGGCAATGCATATGTTAATTAGTTTGATTTAGCCATTCCACAATACGTACATATTTCAAAATAGCATATTGTACACTATAAATATATAAAATTTTTATTTGTCAATTTAAAAAAACAAAAACTTTTTTTTTTAAATTGAGATGAAGTCTTGCTCTGTCGTCCAGGCTGGAGTGCAGCAGTGCAATCTAGGCTTACTGCAACCTCTGACTCCCAGGTTCAAGCGATTCTCCTGCCTCAGCCTCCCGAGTAGCTGGGACTATAGACACGTGCCACCATACCCGGCTAATTTTTGTATTTTTAGTAGAGGCGGGTTTCACCATATTGGCCAGGCTGGTCCCTAACTCCTGACCTCGTGATCCTCCCACCTTGGCTTCCCAAAGTGCTGGGATTACAGGCATGAGCCACCGTGCCTGGCCATAACTTTTTTTTTAATAAAATATTTTTTTGCAAGGGTAGTTGAAGGGCCTGAATGAGGTAATGTATATCAAGCACTTGTCACATAGTCCTCATTCAGCTAATGTCAACTCCCGTGCCCCCTGTTACAGCCCCCACCACTCACTCAGTATCATCAGTCCTTGAGTGGCACTACTTTGAGTTTATATGCATGGCAGAGTGGTTAAGGGTGTCCATTCTAGAGCTGGACTGCCTGGGTTTAAAATCCTGACCCAGATTCATGCTAGATATATGACCTTGAGCAAGTTTTAAAAATCTCTTTGAGCCTCAGTTTCTTCATCTAGAATATGAAGATAAAAACAGAAGGATTGTTGTAGGTTTAAAATGAATATGTGTGTGTTTGTGCATGTACATGCATATTTGTTATTGATATTGACTAGAAACTTTTTGAGGGCAGGCTCAATTTCAGGAAGGTGTCACCTGGGTTCTCACTGCCTTAGTGAAGATATGTATGGCTGAGTGATCCAGATGATGGTATAATGACAAGGATAACAAGTATATATGTTGGAAATACTTGCTTATTATAATAAGAGATTTTGAAAAATATAATGAATAAAATGAAAATGAACCACTACTCAGAAATAATCACTGTTAACATGTTGGTATATTTCCTTCTAGTCTGTCACCCAAGCCGGAGTGCAGTGGCTTGATCATAGCTCAATGAAGCCTCGAACCCCGGGGCTCAAGCGATCCTCCCACCTCAGTCTCCCGATGCTGGGATTACAGGCGTGAGCCACCATGCCCAGCTCCTTCCCATCTTATCTCTATGTAGACAACTATTTTCCTATAACTGGGATCATGTGCTGTGTTACAGTTTTGTATCCCCCACTGACCTGGTATGTATGTAAGATGAACATTTTCCAATGCCATTAATATATTCTTTGAAATAGAGTTGTTAATGGCATTTTGTTTTGTTTTACTGATTGAAAGACTATACACTAAGGGAGTTAATATATTGTTGCCATTCTGGAGATAGGGAGGCCTTTTTTTGTTTGTTTTTTTGTGTTTTTTTTTTTTTTTTTTTTTTTTTTTTGAGACGGAGTCTCACTCTATTGTCAGGCTGGAGTGCAGTGGCACAATCTTGGCTCACTGCAACCTCCGCCTCCTGGGTTCAAGTGATTCTCCTGCCTCAGCCTCCCAAATAGCTGGGACTATAGGCGGGCACCACCACGCCCAGCTAATTTTTGTATTTTTCATAGAAATGAGGTTTCACCATGTTAGCCAGGATGGTCTCAGTCTCTTGACCTCATGATCCGCCTGCCTTGGCCTCCCAAAGTGCTGGGATTACAGGCATGAGCCACTGTACCTGGCCCTGAGTCATTCTTGAATGAATGGCTTGGAACTGGAAGGGACTGCTGAAATGTAGATTGAGAGAGCCAGAAATTAGATCTCAATAGGCTGAACTAATGATGAAAATTTAACAATATAAAATTCCACAAGAACAAAGTTTATTCTGAAGTTAACAAAAGGATTCAGAAAAGCAATCACCTGAAACCTCTCTTGTTAGAAGACTGGGTGTAAATTACAAATAAATTAGAAAAATACAGGATAGGTGAGATGTGGCTTAACAGTTATTTATTTGCTCAACATGTATTTATTGAATGTCTGCTATGTGCCAAGACTTGTTTGTTCTAGGTATTGGGGATTCAGAAAAAGCCAACACCCCTGCCCTCCTATAACTTACATTCTAGCAATGTCTAGAGACAGACAATAAGCAAACAAACATACAATGGGATGTCTCATAGTGAACACTGCTGAGACCAACAGCCGTTAACCATGGTTCACGAGAGAAAACTGTGCTTTAAGTTGGCTCTAAACTCATGAATCAACTGTGTGATTCAATTTTGAAAAAAGCCTAACTCTACCTTAGGCTGTGTCAAAGGAATGTCCAGCACTTGGGAGATCATGTTCCCTCTGCTATCTGATTATCAAGTTGGATCCTGGAGCACTGCGTTTATACTTGAGGGAGACACTGATGAACTGGAACTTATTTAGGAAAGGATGACTAAGATCATTAGGGGTCCTGTATCGCCCCTAAACAGGCATTAGGACCAGGATCAGCAGGTAGAGGCCCCACTACCCGGAAGACAGGACCGGATCAATGGGTAGAGGCTCCAGGAAGGAAAGTTTCAGCTCAGTAGGTCAAGGAATGTTCTAGTAGTCAGAACTGACCAGTAATAGAACAGGCTGTGAGAGGGGGTGACTTTCCCATCTCCAGAAGTATATAAGAAGAGCCTGGATTCATCTGTGTCAGGATAGCATATAATGAATCTGGTAGAAGCTTGGATGAATTTATATGTGCAGCTTCTTTTAGTTCCAGGTCATATTATGCATGAGAAGAAAAAAGGATTTTCCGCCAAGATCTCATAATGTACATAATTCCACACTCCCCGCATTTTACATAGCCAACAACCACCAAGGGCATAAGCAGAATTCCAGCATGTAAAAATCACAAGTTCTCAGAACTCCTTCACTCATCACTTTATTTTATTTATTTATTTGAGACAAAGTCTCGCTCTGTCTCCCAGGCTGGAGTACAGTGGCGCCATCTCTGCTCACTACAACCTCCACCTCCCGGGTTCCAGTGATTCTTCTGCCTCAGCCTCCTGAGTAGTTGGGATTACAGGCATGTATTACCACTCCTGGCTAACTTTTTTGGTTTTGTGTTTTATTTTCATTTTGTTTTTGAGACAAAGTCTCTTTTGCCCAGGCTGGAGTGAAGTGGTGTGATCTTGGCTCACTGCAACCTCCACTCTCCACCCCAACCCCACCCCAGGTTCAAGTGATTCTCCTGCCTCAGCCTCCCAAGTAGCTGGGATTACAGGCGCCCGCCACCATGCCCAGCGAATGTATTTTTGTATTTTTAGTAGAGATGGGGTTTTGCCATATTGGCCAGGCTGGTCTCCAATGTTATGCTTTACAGAAATGAAAACAATGTCCCAGATCATGGATTATATTTAGTTGTTCTGTCTCCCCAAGTTTTGTTTAACCTGACATGATTCCTTAGTTTTTATCTTCCATGACATCAACATTTTTGAAGAGTGGGCAAAGAACTCTTAAGCAAAGTCTTAGAAAAATGAGCTAATGCAGCTGGGCATGGTGGCTCAACACCCGTAACCCTGTTTGACAGGGACCATCATGCTCCGCATTTGACAGATGAGGAGATGCAGGCATGGAAAGGCTGCCTTGCTCAGGACCTTACCTCAGGATGATCCTATGACATTTTCCTGGTGTATTTCTTCCTCGCTCTGAGTCTTTGCAGGTTTCTGTAGAAGGGAGCTCAGCGCTGGTGAGTGCTGTTGGTGGTGGCCTTCTACTCTGAGATTTTCAGGGCTTGGGAGTACCCCTCTCCCTCCACTGCCTCAGTTTACAGCCATCTATTCATGGCTGTCTGCATTTTCAGGTGGAGGGCTCAGTACTCTGCGTCTTCAATTCTAGGGTGGTGGAGGTAGGAGGATTTGGGTCCTTAATGTTCACTGCTTCCGGCCGGGCGCGGTGGCTCAAGCCTGTAATCCCAGCACTTTGGGAGGCCGAGACGGGCGGATCACGAGGTCAGGAGATCGAGACCATCCTGGCTAATTGTGAAACCCCGTCTCTACTAAAAAAAATACAAAAAAACTAGCCGGGCGAGGTGGCGGGCGCCTGTAGTCCCAGCTACTCGGGAGGCTGAGGCAGGAGAATGGCGTAAACCCAGGAGGCGGAGCTTGCAGTGAGCTGAGATCTGGCCACTGCACTCCAGCCCCGGCGACAGAGCGAGACTCCGTCTCAAAAAAAAAAAAAAAAAAAAAAATGTTCACTGCTTCCTTCCTTGCTTCCCACCAGAGCAACTTACTAACCCTTTGTATCTCACACCATGCCTGAGTTTCTCCAGTTAGGGCCCAGTATGTCAAATGTATCATCTCCTGCAGAGTGTGTCAAAAATACATAATCCCGGACCCCACTCCAGACCTCCTGAATCAAAATCTCTGGTGGAGTGACCAGGGCTTGCCTCTGTAATAAATTCCCAGTTAGCCAGGCTTGGTGGCTTATACCTATAATCTCAGCATTTTGCGAGGCTGGGGCAGGAGGATTGCTGGAGGCCAGGAGTTTGAGACCAGCCTGGGCAACAAAGTGAGATCCTATCTCTACAAATAAATTTTTAAAATTAGCCAGGCATGGTGGCCTAGGTACTTGCTGTGGTCCTAGCTACTTGGTAGGCTGAGGCAGGAGAATTGCTTGATCCCAGGAGTTTGAGGCTGCAGTGAGCTGTGATTACACCAATGTACTCCAGCCTGGGTGACAGAGTGAGATTCTGTCTCAGTCAGTCAGTCAGTCAATGTAAATTCATTCATTCACTACCAGTTATTCTTACAGGTTCGAGAATCACTGTTGAAAGCCCTCATTGGATGCTTGTGAAATGACCGATTGACTGCTTGGATGAACTCCTGGAGGGTTTCTATGGAGGACTGAGCAAAAGGAAACTTAACATTTCCTCTCAATTTTCCTGTGAAACTAAAACTGCGCTAAATAACAGTCTATTTAAAAAAAAAAAAAAAAAAAAAAAAGATAGTTGCCTATAAATGAACTAAAGAATGTTGTGGAATGTTGTAGGGCTTAACCACTTGGAACCTCCTCAGTGCTGATGGCAGCGATGTCACCTTCAGTATGAGAAGGTCTCTGAGCAGGTCCCAACCTGTCTGACTCCTGCTGATCTTGCCCAAGCTCTGAGAGCCTGGGGATGACAGAAGACAGTTGCTCCACCCCGCAGAGGAGCACAGCTGTTTCCCCAGCCCCTCATTCAGCCACCTGAAATCATTCACAGTTTTCCTGTCAGTTAACCCGGCCCCGCTGCAGTGTGGGAAGGAGCCCCGCTAGGTGGGGTGGGGCCATATTTCATTTACTATTGGGCTTGGTGTCTTTCCTTGGGCCTCAGCTGAACAGGTGCAGGCTGAGGCAGCTGGGTGAAATGAGGACATTCTTCCTCTCCCTTCCTCCCTCCTCTCCTTCCAACTCCCTCCCCTAACCCAGCCACACGAAGCCACATCCCATTTCCTCCCCCTCTTTCAAAAGCTTCACTCCCTACTCTGTGTCCTCCATGCTGCAAAGGGCAGTGCCCCAGGGCAGGGGACACAGTTACAGGAAGGTGGAAAGCAGTGGCTTTCCACTGCCCCCTCCCTTTCTGTTTTATTTGGAGGGGTGTAGGGAGATGGAAGTGGTGTCATAAGAAGAGAGGGAGGGCTCTCCCAGGTACTACCTGGGTCACTGACTGCCTACCACCTCTAAGCTCACAAAAGAAACCACTTATGAAGTTGATAGCCCATCCCCTTCAGGGCTGACTCTTGCTTGTCCTCTAGGAGAATGAACCATGGGGGTGCCTGAGGGATGAAGAAATCACACCCAAATCCACATTCTAGAACAAAGGTTCTCCAAGCTTGGCCTGCATTCCTTAGAGGGCCTGTTAAACACTGATTGCTGATTCAGTAGGACTGAGTGGGGCCCAAGAATCTGCATTTCTAAGTTGTTGATGCTGCTTCTACTGGTATAGGGACCACACTTTGAGAATCACTATTCTAGGGCTCCCCTTAAGGTTTTTGTTTGTTTCTTTTTTTTGAGACAGAGTCTTGCTCTGTCGCCTAGGCTGGAGTGCAGTGGCACAATCTTGGCCCACTGCAACCTCCACCTCCTGGGTTCAAGCGATCTGCCCACCTTAGCCTCCCGAGTAGCTGGGACTATGGGTGTGTGCCACCACCCTGGCTAGTTTTTGTTTTTTGTGTTTGTTTTGTTTTGTTTTTTTGTTTTGAGACGGAGTTTCGGTCTTGTCGCCCAGGCTGGAGTGGCATGGTGCAATCTTGGTTCACTGCAACCTCCGCCTCCCAGATTCAAGTGATTCTCCTGCCTCAGCCTCCTGAGTAGCTGGGATTACAGGAACCTGCCACCACACCTGGCTAATTTTTGTATTTTTAGTAGAGACAGGGTTTCACCATGTTGGCCAGGCTGGTCTTGAACTCCTGACCTCAGGTGATCCTCCTGCCTCGCCTCCCAAAGTCCTGGGATTACAGGCGTGAGCCACTGCTTCTGGCCCAATTTTTGTATTTTTTTGTAAAGACGGGGTTTCACCATGTGGCCCACGCTGGTCTTGAACTCCTGGGCTCAGGTAATCCAACCGCCTCGGCCTCCCAAAGTGCTGGAGTTATAGGCATGAGCCACCGCACCCAGCCTCCCATTAAGATTTCTGATAAGTAGGCCTGACCAAGGCACAGTTGAGAGAAGAGCAGTCCACTCAAGGAAGTTGAGCCCCCAGCAGTGACCCTTATCACTCAGGCTCCAATCACAACCCTTCCCCCTTGCAGTTCTGTATAGCTTAGCTACATTTGGATGGGATTCTGGCTTACGAGAAGAAGGCGGAAAGAAGACCCTCTCTGTCTGCATGTTCCCTATCCCCACAGGCAGCCCCCCTCCAAGCAATATCTCCTTCCATCTTGAACCTTTTATTTCTAGAGCTCCTTTCCTGCCAATTGTAGGGAAAGAGATGCCCCTGTGTTCCCTGAAGTTTACCTTTCAACTATGTTTTGTGGAATGTTAGGCAGTGGTGACTTGGGAGGGATCCACCATGATGTAGCATGAAACTGCTCAACTATAGATAGGAAATGTTATTGCTTCTGTAAAAACAACCAACCATAAAACTGTAAATGAATATATACGTAAGTATTTACATGCACATAGACCCTTTCCAGACCAATCAACAGCAGTTAGCTCTGTTGGGAGATTTCAGCCGGATTGGATATTTCACTCTTCATTTTCTCTAATCCTACATTTTAACAAGCCCATCTTACTTTGTAATTAAAATCCAGCCTATATTACTTTGTAATTAAAAATCAGTGCACTGAAAGTAGAAGAAAATGGTGCAGCTCTGGAAAGCTGCACACTGAGCTGTTGACAGTGGGGAGTAGGGGTGAGGCCGAGGGTTCTGTCACATTATACATACACACTCTGGACTGTTTGAATTTGTCTCAATAGGTACTTTTTCTTTTTCTTTTTTTTTTTTTTGAGACAGAGTTTTACTCTTGTTAACCAGGCTGGAGTGCAGTGGCACCATCTCGGCTCACTGCAACCTCTGCCTCCTGGGTTTAAGTGATTCTCTCACCTCAGCCTCTTCAGTAGCTGGGACTACAGGCACCCGCCACACCCGGCCAGTTTTTGTATTTTTAGTAGAGATGGGGTTTTGCCATGTTGGCCAGGCCGATCTCGAACCCCTGACCTGAAGTGATTCACCTGCCTCGACCTCCCAAAGTGCTGAGATTACAGGTGTGAGCCACTGCGCCTAGCCAAGAGGTACTACTATGTTTTAAATTAAAAAATAAAGTAGAGATATAGGCAATAAAGGAAACACAACAGCCTCCTCTCTTCCTCTCCCCACTTCCCCCCAGTCCCCGGCTCCCCCACCAGCTGCTGTCCCCAGCCTTCACACCCCGCCAGCTGCTCTGCCGGCTCATTTCTTCCTGTCACCGTCAGGTTTCTTCACTGAGTGGCCTTCACTTGCTGTCTCCATTTCTTCAACAGCCACTCTTTTTATTTTAAAGCAACATTATGTGTTTTTGTTTGTGGATCGCCAGCATTCCAAAAAAGAAAGAAAATCCCATAGACTTTAAAGCAGCATCCGTGAGCTGCTCTCGATCCTGTCCAGCCCTCTCTGGCTCTCGCAGCACATGCATGTCCTTTCATAATTGTAATCTGCACAAATGCTATTTTGTGTCCTGAAATTTTTTACGTCACCTAATTTTATAAGCCCGCCTATGTATGGACACAGCATCATTTCTTCTATGAATGGTACTATGGTTGCTTAGCCAGACCCCGATTGTTAAGCCCTTGGGTGGTTTCCAATTTTTTGCTATTTATTCATTCACCATTTAACCCCCTGCATTTGGGCTCCGCCTCCTGCCAGTCTTTAAAAACTGCCCTTTTGAAGGTCAGTGCTATCAGACTTCCCTCCAATTCTACCAGCCTCTGCTCAGTCCTTGACTAAGCCCTTGTCCTGACTTCAGTTGGACTTGGCCTTACTACCCACCCTCATGGCCATCCACCCGCCCGTCTATCAAGCTCTTGGTGAAATTCCAGCCTCCCTTCATTTCCTTTTGTTCTTTTTCTTTCTTTAATCATTTTTAAATTTTTGTTGAAAAAGAATAAAACAACCAATAAGTGTACAATATAGAAAGTAAAAACATGTTTCAAATGTTATAATTGACTTATGAAGCATATACAGGCAAAAGAATATGTCATATATATGTATGTAGGTATATATATATGTGTGTATGTATATTATGAAGTAGTATAATATAACATACTTACCCTGCAACTTGAGAAATATGCCACCAGTTATATAGGAGCTTCCTGTGTTCCCTTCTCTGTGCCATCCCTCTAACAAATCTCATTGAGATACTGTGAATTGTGTTCATTTTATCATTCGCCTAATTAATTTTAATAATTTGTGGACTTGAAGAGATTCCATGTAGATAGTCATAGCATCTATTAATAATGAAGTTGGTTTTTTTCAATTCTATACCTTTCATTTATTTTCCTTTGTTTAGTGTTTTGCTAGAGCCTCCAATTTAATGTCAGCTAGAAGCAGGGACAGCAGGCATCCTTTCCTTATCATCCACCTCAGGTGATCTGCCTGGCTCGGCCTCCCAAAGTGCTGAGTTTACAGGTGTGAGCCACCTTGCCCTGCCTCTCTTTTCTTTTCTTTTTTTTTGAGATGGAGTCTAGCTCTGCTGCCCAGGCTGGAGTGCAGTGGCTCGATCCTGGCTCACTGCAAGCCCCTCCCCGCTGGGTTCACGCCATTGTCCTGCCTTAGCCTCCCGAGTAGCTGGGACCACAGGCGCCTGCCACCATGCCTGGCTAATTTTTTGTATTTTTTTTAGTAGAGACGAGGTTTCACCGTGTTAGCCAAGATGGTCTCAATCTTCTGATCTCATGATCCACCCACCTTGGCCTCCCAAAGTGCTGGGATTACAGGCGTGAGCTACCACGCCCAGCCCTCTCTTTTCTAATATATGCACTTAAGGCTATATATTTCCCTATAAGTGTCGTTTTAGCTGCATTGTGTAAGTTTGCTTTCTTTATTGAATGTACATATCATAAAATAAATACATATAATATTTTTTTTTTTTTTGAGATGGGGTCTTGTTCTGTTGCCCAGGCTGGAGTGCAGTGGCGCAATCTCGGCTCATTGTAGCCTCCCAAGTTCAAGTGATTCTCCTACCTCAGCCCCCTGAGCAGCTTGAACTACAGGCATGTGCCACCACACCCAACTAATTTTTGTATTTTTGGTGGAGACAGGATTTTACCATGTTGGCCAGGCTGGTCTCAAACTCCTGACCTCAAGTGGTCCACCCACCTCGGCCTCCCAAAGTGCTATGATTACAGGCATGAGCCACCATGCCTGACCAAAATACACAGATCTTAAGTCTACAGTTCTATGAATGTTTTTTTTTTTTTTTTTTTTGAGAGAGAGAGTTTCACTCTTGTCACCCAGGCTGGAGTGCAATGGCACTATCTCAGCTCACTGCAACCTCTGCCTCCTGGATTCAAGGGATTCCCCTGCCTCAGCCTCCCAGCTAGCTGGGATTACAAGCATGCACCAACATGACTGGCTAATTTTTGTATTTTTCATAAGGATGGGGTTTCACCATGTTAGCCATGCTGGTCTTGAACTCCTGACCTCAGGTGATCCACCCGCCAAAGTTCTGGGATTATAGACGTGAGCTACCGTGCCCGGCCCTATGAATTTTGACAACTGTAAACATCCACATCCATGTTGCCATCATCTGAATCAAAATATGTGACAGTTCTACTATCCTAGAAAGTTTCAGGCACACTCCACCCGCACCCCACCACCCCATTTTTTTTGAGATGGGGTCTTGCTGTGTTGCTCAGGCTATCCTTGAACTCCTGAGCTCAAGTGATCTTTCTACCTCAGCCACCCAGTAGCTGTCATTACAGATGTGCACCACTGCTCCCCACCCATGGGGCCTATTTTGGTTCAGTCTCCTTTTTATCACCAGAGTTTACCTCTGTTAAGACTATACATGTATATAGAACCTCATCTAAAAAGAATCATGCGGTATCAATTCTCTTTTGTGCCTGGCTTCTTACACACACCTATTTTGCATTCTCTCTCTTTTTTTTTCATCTGTTATTCTCTCCTCAAGTTACTCCAACTGGATGTTCATCCCCATCACTCCACAGAAATGGCTTTTATTGTGGTCACAAATTATTTACTTTTTTCTTTTTTTGAGATGGAGTCTTTCTCTGTCGCCCAGGCTGGAGTGCAGTGGCCGGATCTCAGCTCACTGCAAGCTCCGCCTCCCGGTTCACGCCATTCTCCTGCCTCAGCCTCCCAAGTAGCTGGGACTACAGGCGCCTGCTACCTCGCCCGGCTAGTTTTTTTTTGTATTTTTTTAGTAGAGACGGGGTTTCACCCTGTTAGCCAGGATGGTCTCGATCTCCTGACCTCATGATCCGCCCATCTCGGCCTCCCAAAGTGCTGGGATTACAGGCTTGAGCCACCGCGCCCAGCCTTAGAAAAATTATTAACATTTAAAAATGTATAACTTATATTTTTTAGTATTATTAAAAAGAAATAGAGACAGTGTCTCTCTATGTTTGCCAGATTGGTCTTGAACTCTTGGCCTCACACAATCCTCCTGCCTCGGCCTCCTAAAGTGTTAGGATTGCAGGCATGAGCCACCGTGCCCAGACCGTTTATGTATTTTTATCTCTCATGTGTTTTAGAATAAAAAGACCACACATTTATAAAAACAAAAGTTAATGCCCAAAGACAGCCAAGTGCTATAACATTTTAGCATATTGTCCTCCTAGTCTTTTTGCAATACACAATTTTATCATTCCATTTATACAATTGTATATACTGCTTTTTTCAATTTCTCAACATTCCCCCTGTTTATTAGAAATACTTCGGCTGGCCGGGCGCGGTGGCTCAAGCCTGTAATCCCAGCACTTTGGGAGGCCGAGACGGGTGGATTACGAGGTCAGGAGATCGAGACCATCCTGGTCTACACGGTGAAACCCCGTCTCTACTAAAAAATACGAAACCATCCTGGTCTACACGGTGAAACCCCGTCTCTACTAAAAAATACGAAACCATCCTGGTCTACACGGTGAAACCCCGTCTCTACTAAAAAATACAAAAAACTAGCCGGGCGAGGTGGCGGGCGCCTGTAGTCCCAGCTACTCGGGAGGCTGAGGCAGGAGAATGGCGTAAACCCGGGAGGCGGAGCTTGCAGTGAACCGAGATCGCGCCACTGCACTTCCAGCCTGGGCGACAGAGCGAGACTCCGTCTCAAAAAAAAAAAAAGAAATACTTCGGCTGTGCACAGTGACTTATGCCTATAATCCTAGCACTTTGGGAGGCCAAGGTGGGCAGATCACAAGGTCAGGAGTTCAAAACCAGCCTGGTCAATATAGTGAAACCCCGTCTCTACTAAAAGTACTAAAATTAGCTGAGTGTGGTGGGTGCCTATAGTCCCAGCTACTTGGGAGGCTGAGGCAGGAGAATTGCTTGAACCCTGGAGGCGGAGGTGGCAGTGAGCCGAGATCACACCACTGCCCTCCAGCCTGGGTGACAGAGCAAGACTGCACCCTGCCCCCCAACTCCACAAAAAAGAAAAACTTCATAAATATAACTGAGTGATTGTGGGATGTAGTTTATATAGCCATTTCCCTCCCATTGGACTGTAAGGTTGTTTACAATTTTTTTGCTATAATAAATAACCATTGTATGTCTTATGCATAAATAAAATTTTTTTTTTTTTTTTTTTTTTTTGAGACGGAGTCTCGCTCTGTCGCCCAAGCTGGAGTGCAGTGGCCGGATCTCAGCTCACTGCAAGCTCCGCCTCCCAGGTTTACGCCCTTCTCCTGCCTCAGCCTCCCGAGTAGCTGGGACTACAGGCGCCGCCACCTCGCCCGGCTAGTTTTTTGTATTTTTTAGTAGAGACGGGGTTTCACCGTGTTAGCCAGGATGGTCTCGATCTCCTGACCTCGTGATCCACCCGTCTCGGCCTCCCAAAGTGCTGGGATTACAGGCTTGAGCCACCGCGCCCGGCCAAAATTTTTTAACTAATATACTTTATTTATTTATTTTTGAGACAGAGTCTCACCCTGTCACAAAGGCTGGAGTGCAATGGAACAATCTTGGCTCACTGCAACCTCTGCCTCCCAGGTTCAAGTGATTCTCCTGCCTCAGCCTCCTGAGTATCTGGGATTACAGGTGGCTGCCACCACGCCCGGCTAATTTTTGTATTTTTAGCAGAGACGGGGTTTCACCATGTTGGCCAGCCTGATCTGGAACTCCTGACCTCGTGATCTGCCCACCTCGGTCTCCTAAAGTGCTGGGATTACAAGCGTGAGCCACTGCGCCTGGCCTATACTTTATTTTTTAGAGCAGATTTGGGTTCACAGCAAAGTGGAACTGCGAAAGTAGAGTTCCCGTATAATTCCTATCCCCACACATGCACAGCCTCCCTCACTATTGACACCCTGCACCCTAGTGGTATATTTGTTACAGGTGATGAACCTGCGTTTACATATTATCACCGAAAGGCCAGCATTTATCTTAGGGTTCACTTTTGGTGTTGTTCATTCTTTGTGTTGTTGTTGTTGTTGTTGTTGTTGTTGTTTGTTTTTTGTTTTGAGATGGAATTTCGCTCTTGTTGCCGAGGCTGGAGTGCAATGGCGTGATCTCGGCTCACCACAACCTCCGCCTCCCAGGTTCAAGCAATTCTCCTGCCTCAGCCTCCCGAGTAGCTGGGATTACAGGCGTGCACCACCACGCCCAGCTAATTTTGTATTTTTAGTAGAGACGGGGTTTCTCCATGTTGAGGCTGGTCTTGAACTCCTGACCTCAGGTGATCTGCCCGCCTCGGCCTCCCCAAGTGTTGGGATTACAGGCGTGAGCCACCGTGCCCGGCCCATTCTTTGGTTTTTGACAAACATATGACATGTATCCACCATTGTAGTAATGTACAGAATACTTTCACTACCCTAAAAATCCTCTGTGCTCTGCTTGTTCATCTCATGCTTCCCCTAATTCCTGGGAACCACTGATCTTTTTGCTACCTCCCTAGCTTGGCTTTTTCCAGAATGTCATCTACAGTCATGCATCACTTAATGAGGGGGGTATGTTCTGATAAATGAGTTGTCAGGTGATTTTGTCGTTGTGTGAACATCATGGAGTGTATTTACACAAACCTAGATGGAATAGCCTACTACACACCTAGGCTATGTGGAATATCCTATTGCTCTTAAGCTACAAACCTGTATAGCAGGTTACTGTACTGAATTCTTTAGGACAACTATAACACAATGGCAAGTATTTGTCTATCTAAAGGTGGAAAAGGTGGTGTAACAATAAGGTATTACAATCTCGTGGGACCACCGTCATATATGCAGTCCATTATTGACTGAAAACTGCATGGCATATGACTGTATTTGGAGTCATCTAGTATGTAGCCTTTCAGATTGGCATTCTTCACTAAGTAATATCCATTAAAGTTTTCTCTAGGTCTTTTCATGGCTTGATAGCTCATTTCGTTTTTCTTTTTTTTTTTTTAGAAAAGAGTCTCACTCTGTCACCCAGGCTGGAGTGCAGTGGCATGATCTTGGTTCACTGCAACCTCCACCTTCCAGATTCAAGTGATTCTCCTGCCTCAGCCTCCCAAGTAGCTGGGACTACAGGCACGTGCCACCACATCTGGCTAATTTTTTTTTTTTTTGAGATGGAGTCTCACTTTTTCACCTAGGTTGGAGTGCAGTGGCGCGATCTCGGCTCACTGAAACCTCTGCCTCCTGGGTTCAAGCGATTCTCCTGCCTCAGCCTCCCAAGTAGTTGGAATTACGGGCACCCACCACCACTCCCAGCTAATTTTTTGTATTTTTAGTAGAGACGGGGTTTCACTATGTTGGCCAGGCTGATCTCCAACTCCTGACCTCATGATGGTGAACCACTGCGCCCAGCCAGCTTTTTCTTTGGAGGCCGAGGCGGGCAGATCATCTGAGGTCAGAAGTTCAAGACCAGCCTGGCCAAATGGTGAAACCCCGTCTCTACTGAAAATATAAAAATTAGCTGGGAGTGGTGGCACCTGCCTGTAATCCAGTTACTCTGGAGGCTGAGGCAGGAGAACTGCTTGAACCCAGGAGGTGGAGGTTGCAGTGAGTTGAGATGGCATCACTGCACTCCAGCCTGGGTGACAGAGCAAGACTCCATCTCAAAAAAAAAAAAAAAAAGAAGACATGAGCTTAACAAATACATGGAAACATGTTCAACATCACTATCATTATCATCAGGGAAATCCGAATAAAACCACAATGAGGTATCATCTATGCTGTGAGGATGAGGAGAAAAGGGATCTCATAGACTGTTGGGAATATAAACTATTGCAGCCACTATAGCAAACATTATGGAGTTTCCTCAAAAAACTATAAGTCAGGCCAGGTATGGTGGTTTCCACCTATAATCCCAGAGCTTTGGGAGGCCAAGGTGTGGAGGTCACTTGGAGCCAAGAGTTCAAGACCATTGTAAGCAACACATCAAGACTCTGTCTCTACCAAACATTCTTAAAAATTAGCCACGCATGATGTAGTTTGCCTATAGTCTTTGTTACTTATGGGCTTAGGTGTGAGGATGGCCTGAGCCCAGGAGTTCAATGCTACAGAGAGCTATGATTATACGACTGCACTCCAGCCTGGGTGACAGAGTGAGACCCCATCTTTAAAAACAAAAACAAGGCTGGGCACAGAGGCTCATACTTGTAACCTTAGCACTTTGGGAGGCTGAGATAGGAGGATTGCTTGAGCCTGGGAGGACGAGATTGCAGTGAGCCATGATTGTGCCACCGTACTCCAGCCTAGGTGACAGAGCGAGACCCTGTCCCAAGATAGATAAAATATTGCTGGGCATGGTGGCTCACGCCTGTAATCCCAGCACTTTGGGAGGCCGAGGCCAGCAGATCACGAAGTCAGGAGTTTGAGACCAGCCTGGCCGACCTGGTGAAACCGCCTCTCTACTAAAAACACAAAAATTGCCGGGTGTGGTGACGCATGCCTGTAATCCCAGCTACTTGGGAGGCTGAGGCAGGAGAATTGTTTGAACCCGGGAGGCGGAGGTTGCAGTGAGCCAAGATTGCGCCACTGCACTCCAGCCTGGGTGACAGAGCAAGACTGTGTCTCAAAAAAAAAAAAAAGTTAGATAAAATAAAATAAAACCGGCTGGGTATGGTGGCTCATACCTGTAATCCCAGCACTTTGGGGGCTGAGGCAGGTGGATCACTTGAGGTCAGGAGTTCGAGACCAGCCTGCCCAACATGGTAAAACCCTGTCTCCAAGCCTGTAATCCCAGCACTTTGGGAGGCCGAGACGGGCAGATCACGAGGTCAGGAGATCAAGACCATCCTGGCTAACACGGTGAAACCCCGTCTCTACTAAAAAAATACAAAAACTAGCCGGGCGAGGTGGCAGGCGCCTGTAGTCCCAGCTACTCGGGAGGCTGAGGCAGGAGAATGGTGTAAACCCGGGAGGCGGAGCTTGCAGTGAGCTGAGATCCGGCCACTGCACTCCAGTCCGGGCGACAGAGCGAGACTCCGCCTCAAAAAAAACAAAACAAAACAAAACAAAACAAAACAAAACAAAACAACCCTGTCTCTACTAAAAATGCAAAATTAGCCGGGCATGGTGGCAGGCACCTGTAATTCAAGCTACTTGGGAGGCTGAGGCAGGAGAATCTCTTGAACCCAGGAGGTGGAGGTTGCAGTGAGCTGAGATCGTGCCACTGCACTCCAGCCTGGGCGACAGCGAGACTCCTTCTCAAAAAATAAAAAATAAAATAAATAAAACAAAAAAACTGCAAGTCAAACTACCATATGATCCAGTAATCCCACTACTAGGCATTTATCCAAAAGAAAGGAAATCAGTATATTGAAGAGACAGCCACACCTCCATGTTTACTGCAGCACTATTGACAACAGTCAAGATATTGAATCAACCTTGGTGTCCAACAGCAGATGAATGGATGAAGAAAATGTGGCACATATACACAATAGAATTCTTTTCAGCCATAAAAAGAATGAAATCCTGTCATTTGTGTCACCATGGATGAAACTGAGGACATTATGTGAAGTCAGATGAGCCAGGAATAGAAAGTTAAACATGTTCTCACTCACATGTGGAAGCTTTAAAAAGCTGATGCCATAGAAGGAAAAAGTAGAAAAGAAAATACTAGAGGATGGGAAGGGGAGGGGAAAGGAGGCATAGGAAGAGATTTGTTAAAGGTTACAAAATTGTATCTACATAGGAGGAATAAGTTCCAGTGTTCTATACCACTGTTGGATGACTACAGTTAAGAATAATAATACATAGTTTCAAACAGCTAGGTGGAAGATAATGAATGCTCCCAAAACAAACAAAATGATGAATGTTGGAAATGATAGATATGCTAATTACTCTGATCACTGTACATCATATGTATTGAAACATCACTATGTACTCCGTAAATATGTACAATTATTATGTGTCAATTAAAAAATGAAATTATACCACATTAAAAAGAAACAAACTAGTGCATCCAGACAATGGAATATTATTCTGTGGTAAAAAGAAATGAGCTATCGGCTGAGCTATGTACCTGAATGGGGCCGGGCACAGTGGCTCATGCCTGTAATCCCGGCACTTTGGGAGACTGAGGAAGGTGGATCACCTGAGGTCAGGAGTTCGAGACCAGCCTGGCCAACATGGTGAAACCTCGTCTCTACTAAAAATACAAAAATTAGCCGGGTGTGGTGGCACACGCCTGTAGCCCCAGCTACTCGGGAGGCTGAGGCAGGAGAATCACTTGAACCTGGGAGGCAGAGGTTGCAGTGAGCCAAGATCGCTGCTGCACTCGAGTCTGGGCAACAAGAGCAAAACTCCGTCTGAAAAAAAAAAAAATGTTTTCCCAGCACCATTTGTTGAAGAGACTATCCTTTCCCCAGTAAGTGTTCTTGGCACCTTTGTCAAAAATCAATTGGCTAAGCCAGGGGCAGTGGTGCATGCCTGTAATCCCAGTGCTTTGAGCGACTGAGGCGGGCGGATCACCTGAGGTCAGGGGTTCAAAACGCGTCTGGCCAACATGGTGAAACTCCGACTCTACTAAAAATACAAAACTTAGCCAGGCATGGTGGCAGCTTCCTGTAGTCCCAGCTACCCTGGAGGTTGAGGCAGGAGAATCACTTGAACTCCAGAGGCAGAGGTTCAGGGAGCCGAGATCTCGCCACTGCACTCCAGCCTGGGTGACAGAGCAAGACTCTGTCTCAAAAAAAAAAATCAGGCCGGAGGCCGGGCGCGGTGGCTCAAGCCTGTAATCCCAGCACTTTGGGAGGCCGAGACGGGCGGATCACGAGGTCAGGAGATCGAGACTATCCTGGCTAACACGGTGAAACCCCGTCTCTACTAAAAATACAAAAACTAGCCGGGCGAGGTGGCGGGCACCTGTAGTCCCAGCTACTCGGGAGGCTGAGGCAGGAGAATGGCGTAAACCCGGGGAGGCGGAGCTTGCAGTGAGCTGAGATCTGGCCACTGCACTCCAGTCCGGGCGACAGAGCGAGACTCCGCCTCAAAAAAAAAAAAAAAAAAAAAAAATCAGTTGGCTATAGATTCATGGACTAATTTCTGGGTTTCCTATTATTTTCCATTGGTTTATATGTCTGTTTCTATGTCACTATCATGCTATTTTAGTTACTACAGCTTTGTGGTATATTTTGGTATATTTTGAAGACTGTAGTAGTATGATGCCTTTCAGCTTTGTTCTTTTTGCTCAGGATTGCTTTGCCTATTTGGATTCTTTTGTGGTTTCTTATGAGTTTTAGGATTTTTTTTTTCTATTTCTGTGAAGAATATACTGACATGTTGATAGATATTACAGTGAATCTGTAGATTGCTTTTGGTAATACGATCATTTTAACAATATTAATTCTTCCAATTCATGAACATGGCCTGTCTTTCCATTTGTATCATCTTCAATTTCTTTCATCAGCGTTTTGTAGTTTTCCTTGTAGAAGTCTTTTACCTCCTTGGTAAAATTTATTCGTAGTTTTTTTTTTTTAGAGCTATCATAATTAAATTGCATTCTTGATTTCTTTTTCAACTAGTTCATTATGCATGTATAGAAACACCACTGAGTTTTATATGTTGATTTTGTATCCTGCAACTTTACTGAATTTGTTTATCAGTTTTTTGGTGGTCTTTAGCTTTTTCTACGTATAAGTTCATGTCATCTGCAAACAGGAACTATTTGACTTTCTTCTTTTCCAATTTATAAGTCCTTTATATTTTCTCTTGCCTAATTGCTCTGGCTTGGTATCCATTCACCTACTGAAGGATAACTTGGGCCTCAAAGTTTTGACAATAATGAATAAAGCCACTATCAACATCTGTGTGCAGGTTTTTGGGTGGACTTGTTTTCTGTTCGTTTGCACAGATACCAAGGAGTATAATTGCTGGGTTGTATAATAGTACTTTTAGTTATATAAGAAACTGTTAAATTGTCTTCCAAAGTGAATATACCATTTTGTATTCCCACCAGCAATGAATGAGAGTTTTTGTTGCTTCACATTCTCACCAGCATTTGATGTGCCAGTGTTTGGTATCTCAGTCATTCTAATAGGTGCATAGTGGTACATCATTGTTTGAATTTGCAATTCTCTAATGACATATGATTTAGAACACCTTTACATATGGTTACTTGCCATCTGTAGATGTTTGGTGAGGTATCAGCCCAGTTCTTCTGCCCACTTTCTAATCAGGTTGTTTTTTATTGTTTGTTTTGTTTTTTTGAGATGGAGTTTCACTCTTGTCGCCCAGGCTAGAGTACAATGGCACAATCTTGTTCACTGCAACCTCCACCTCCCAGGTTCAAGCGATTCTCCTGCCTCAGTCTCCCTAATAGCTTTTAATATACCAAAGACCACAACCAGCTAATTTGTGTATTTTTAGTAAAGACAGGGTTTCACCATGTTGGCCAGGCCGATCTTGAACTCCTGACCTCAGGTGATCCACCCACCTTAGCCTCCCGAAGTCTTGGGATTACAGGCATGAGCCACAGTGCCCAGGTTGTTTGTTTTCTTATTGTTGAGATTTTAAGGGTTTTTTGCATGTTTCGAATAACAATCCTTTATCAGATGTGTTGTTTGCAACTATTTGCCCCTAGTCTGTGGCTTGTCTGTGGCTTGTCTTCTCATTATTATTATTATTTTTTTTTTTTTGTATTTTTTAGTAGAGACGGGGTTTCACTGTGTTAGCCAGGATGGTCTCGATCTCCTGACCTCGTGATCCGCCCGTCTCGGCCTCCCAAAGTGCTGGGATTACAGGCTTGAGCCACCGCGCCCGGCCTAATCTTCTCATTATTTTGACATTGCCTTTTGTGGAGCATAGGTTTTTATTTTTAATGAAGTTCAGCTTATCAATTATTTTTTCATAAATCATGCCTTTGGTGTTATATCTAAAAAGCCATCCCCCATGAGGCCAAGAGGCCATGGCCATGTTAGCCCAGCTACAAGGCTGGCCATCAGTTGTAGGAAATCTGTACTCCTTTAGGGACAGTATTGTGAATACATTTAGAAAAAAAGGAAAATGATCTAGCAGTTAAAATTCAGAGCTGGTTTACAGGATATTGACATGTTCAGGCATACATTAGGCATTCACACAGAATTGTAATAACTATTCAAAAATGGAGTATTTAGGCAGACAACATTATTAACTAATTGTGAAGGCAGCATATTATACTGTGAAGATGAATCTCTATAATGCAGTGGCTATCAGGATTGAGAGAAGATGGTGAGGGGCTATAAGAATAAGAAATACTGTTATTATTATTATTATTACTATTATTATTATTATTATTATTATTATTTTTTTTTTTTTTGAGGCGGAGTCTCGCTCTGTCGCCCGGACTGGAGTGCAGTGGCCAGATCTCAGCTCACTGCAAGCTCCGCCTCCCCGGGTTTACGCCATTCTCCTGCCTCAGCCTCCCGAGTAGCTGGGACTACAGGCGCCCGCCACCTCGCCCAGCTAGTTTTTGTATTTTTAGTAGAGACGGGGTTTCACCGTGTTAGCCAGGATGGTCTCGATCTCCTGACCTCGTGATCCGCCCGTCTCGGCCTCCCAAAGTGCTCGGATTACAGGCTTGAGCCACCACGCCCGGCAACTATTATTATTATTTGAGACAGAGTTTCACTCTTGTTGCCCACCCAGGTTGGAGTGCAATGGCACGATCTCAGCTCACCACAACCTCCACCTCCCAGGTTCAAGCAATTCTCCTGCCTCAGCTTCTTGAGTAGCTGGGGTTACAGGCATGCACCACCACGCCTGGCTATTTTAGTTCAGATGGAGTTTCGCCATGTTGGTCTGGCTGGTCTCGAACTCCTGACCTCAGGTCATCCACCTGCCTTGGCCTCCCAAAGTGCTGGGATTACAAGCATGAGCCACTTCACCTGGCCTGTTTTAATTATTTTTATCTGAAGTCGTACCTGAGAACTATTTGAGGAACCAGTGATGCAATTTAGGGAGGCACTAGAGGAGTTTGCAGAGATAAAAAAGAGAAAAGAGAACAAAGCTAAGCTCAAAAAGGAAGGGAAGAAAAGAGATCACCAAGTGTAAAAGATGCATTTTCTCTTCAGCACAAAGCAGATTCCAGGTGTATATAATTCACCATTCAGAAAAAAACAAAAAAAAACAAAAACAACGTGGCCTGGCACGCTAGCTCATGCCTGTAATCCCAGCATTTGGGAGGCCAAGGCAGGAGGATCACTTGAGCCCAAGAGTTCGAGACCAGTCTGGGCAACATACCACGACCCTCTTTCTATTAAAAAAAAAAAAAAAAAAAAAAATTAGAGGCCAGGTGCAGTGGCTCACACCTGTAATCCCAGCACTTTGGGAGGCCGAGGTGGGCGGATCACGAGGTCAGGAGTTCGAGACCAGCCTGGCCAACATGGTGAAACCTCGTCTCTACTAAAAATACAAAAATTAGCCGGGCATGGTGGCATGCGCCTGTAGTCCCAGCTACTTGGGAGGCTGAGGTAGAAGAATCACTTGAACCTGGCAGGTGGAGGTTGCAGGGAGCTGAGATCATGCCACTGCACTCCAGCCTGGGTGACAGAGTGAGACTCTGTCTCAAAAAAAAAAAAAAAAAAAAAAAAATTAGCTGAGTATGGTGGTACACACCTGTAGTCCCAGCTACTTGGGAGACTGAGGCTAGAGGATCACTTGAGCCACTGGCAGTCTGAGCGACAAAAAAAGACTCTGCCTCAAACACACACACACACACACACACACACACACACACACAGAAAAAAGCCTGGCCCGTGGGAGTTGTGGTTACAGAAGGCAAAGCTTTTAATATACCAAAGACCTAAAGTTAAGCAGAAGTACTCCACAAGCCTTACCAATTGGCTAGCTTGTATAAGCACCCAGTCTTTTCTCTCTCCCCCCCCTCTTTTTTTTTTAGACAGTTTCGCTCTTTTTCCCCAGGCTGGGATGCAATGGCACGATCTCGGCTCACCGCAACCTCCGCCTCCTGGGTTCAAGTGATTCTTCTGCCTCAGCCTCCCGAGTAGCTGGGATTACAGACATGCGCCACCACGCCTGGCTAATTTTTTTGTATTTTTAGTAGAGACGGGGTTTCTCCATGTTGGTCAGGCTGGTCTTGAACTCCTGACCTCAGGGGATCTGCCAGCCTCGGCCTCCCAAAGTGCTAGGGTTACAGGCGTAAGCCACCGTGCCCGGCCAAGCACCCAGTCTTTTCTGAAGTGCTGCTACCTCTCAATAGAAGCAATATCAGGGGTCCTTCCAAAGTATCACTGAAGTATTAGCATAATGCCACAAGCCTTTGGAGCCAATGTTACAGGCACCAGAACCAATCAGTGAGTTAAAGTTAAAATGAGGAGTTCAAAAGAGAGGAATGAGTGTGAAATGTAATTGACAATATGTTTTTGCCATTTTCTTCCTACTGTAAAAATAAAAGTATATCCCATTAATCCAGAGTTAATTAATATCCAGAGCTGGTTTACAGGATATGTTACAGGACATGTTCCAGCATACATTAGGAATTTACACAGAATAGTAATGACTATTCAAAAATGGCGTAGTTATTGGCCAAGCGTGGTGGCTCACGCCTGTAATCTCAGCACTATGGGAGGCCGAGATGGGCGGATCACGAGGTCAGGAGATCGAGACCATCCTGGCTAACACGGTGAAACCCCGTCTCTACTAAAAATACAAAAAAATTAGCCGGGCATGGTGGCGGGCGCCTGTAGTCCCAGCTGCTCCGGCAGTTGAGGTAGGAGAATGGCATGAACCCTTGAGGTGGAGCTTGCAGTGAGCCGAGATCACGCCACTGCATTCCAGCCTGGGCAACTGAGCGAGATTCCGTCTCAAAAATAAAATTAAAATAAAATAAAATAAAATAAAATAAAATAAAATAATGGGGTAGTTATTTAAAATAATGGGGTAGTTATTTAGGCAGACAGCATTATCAACTAATTGTGAAGGTAGTATATTATACTGTGAAGACGAATCTCTACAATGCAATGGCTATCTGGATGGCATTAATCACACAATTATGGGCCTGATTCTTTTTTTTTTTTTTGAGACGGAGTCTCGCTCTGTCGCCTGGGCTGGAGTGCAGTGGCCGGATCTCAGCTCACTGCAAGCTCCGCCTCCCGGGTTTACGCCATTCTCCTGCCTCAGCCTCCCAGGTAGCTGGGACTACAGGCGCCCGCCACCTCGCCCGGCTAGTTTTTTGTATTTTTTAGTAGAGACGGGGTTTCACAGTGTTAGCCAGGATGGTCTCGATCTCCTGACCTCGTGATCCACCCATCTCGGCCTCCCAAAGTGCTGGGATTACAGGCGTGAGCCACCGCGCCTGGCTGGGCCTGATTCTTATGGAGAAATTTCCAAAGTGAAAATCCTCAGAAATAGATCTGTGACAAGGAACAAGACAAGGATGCCCATTCTCACGACTTCTATTCAATGTAGTATTGGAGGTCCTTGCTAGAGCAACTGCATAAGACAAATAAATGGCATCCAAATTGGAAAAGAAGTAACATTGTCTCTGCAGATGACATGATCATATATTAAGAGAAACCCCAAAGACTCCACCAAAAAACTGTTAGAACTAATAAATTTAGTAAAGTTATGGAATACAAAATCATCATACCAAAAGAAGTAACATTTCCAAACACTAACAACAAACTATCCCCCCCCAAAAATAAAAAAAATCCCATTTATAATAGCATCAACAAAAATAATATACTTAGGAATAAATTTAATCAAGGAGGTAAAGGACTTGTACATAGAAAACTATAAAATATTGATGACATAAATTAAAGAAGACACAAATAAATGGAATGATATTCTGTGTTCACGAATTAGAAGAATTAATATGTTTAAATGACCATATTACCTGAAGTTTCCTACAGAGCAATGCAATCTCCATCAAAATTCTAATGACATTTTTTACAGAAATAGAAAAAACAATCCTAAAATTCATATGAAACCACAAAAGATCATGAATAGCCCAAACAATCGAGCAAAAAGAACAAAGCTGGGGGCATCTCACTACCTAAATTCCAAATATACTGTAAAGCTATAGCAATCAAAATAGCATAGTACTGATAAAACAATAGACATATAGACCAATGGAACAGAATAGAGAACCTAGAAGTAAATCCACACATTTATGGTCAATTGATCTTAAACAGAGGTGGCATGTATGCACACTGGGGATAGGACAATCTCTTCAATAAATGGTTTTGGGAAAACTGCATATCATGCAGAAGAGTGAAATTGGACCTTTATCTTAGACCAACTCAAAGTAGATTAAAGACTTAAACTGGCCAGGCGTGGTGGCTCAAGCCTGTAATCCCAGCACTCTGGGAGGCTGAGGCAGGTGGATCACCTAAGGTCAGGAGTCTGAGACCAGCCTGACCAACATGGTGAAACCTTGTCTCTACTAAAAACACACAAAATTAGCTGGGCGTGGTGGTGGACACCTGTAATTCCAGCTGCTCGGGAGGCTGAGATAGGAGAATCTCTTGAACCGTGAACTGGGGAGGGGCATGTTGCAGTGAGCTGAGATCACACCATTGCACTCCAGCCTGGGCAACAAGAACGAAACTCCATGTCAAAAAAAAAAAAAAAAAAACTTAAACTGAGACCTGAAACTGTAAAACTACTAGAAGAAAACTTAGGGAGAAAGCTTATTGACATTTGCCCGGGCAATGATTTTTTTGAATATGGCACCATAATGACATAGGACTGACAACAAAAGTAAAAATGGATAAATGGGATTGCATCAAACTAAAACTCTGCATAGCAGAGAAAACAATCAATAGAGTGAAGAAACAACCTATAGAATGTGAGAACATATTTGCAAACCACACATTTCATAAGAAGTTAATATTCAAAATATATAAGGAACTTATGTAACTCAATAGCAAGAAAACAAATAACCTGATTAAAAAATGAGCAAAGGTCAGTTGAGAGAGGAAGAGAAAAACAAAATGAGTAAAGGACTTTAATAGACCTTTCTCAAAAGAAGATATGCGCATGACTGACCTGTACATGAAAAGGTACTTAACATCATTAATCATCAGAGAAATGCAAATTAAAATCACAATGAGGTATCGCCTCACACCTGTTAGAATGGCTGCTATCAAACAGACAAAAGATAAACATTGACAAGGGTGTGGAGAAAAGGGAAGGCCTGTACACATTCCCCTTAGTGGGAATGTAAATTAGTACAGCTACTATAAAGGAAAGCATGGAGATTCCTCGAAAACTTAAAAACAGCAACTACCCGCCGAGAGTGGTGGCTCATGCCTGTAATCCCAACACTTTTGAGAGGCCAAGGCAGGCAGATCACCTGAGGTCAGGAGTTTGAGACCAGCCTGGCCAACATGGTGAAACCCCATGTCTACTAAAAATACAAAAAATTAGCCGTGTGTAGTGGTGGACGCCTGTAATCCCAGCTACTCAGGAGGCTGAGACAGGAGAATCACTTGAACCCAGCGGGCAGAGGTTGCAGTGAGCAGAGATCATGCCATTGCACTCCAGCCTGGGCAACAAGAGTGAAACTCTGTCTCAAACAAACAAACAAACAAACAAACAAAATAGAACTACCATATGATCCAGCACTCCCACTTCTGGGAGTGATATATCCAAAGGAAATCAAATATGTAGGTCTAAGAGATATTTGCACTTCTATGTTCATAGCAGTGTTATTCCCAATCGCCAAGATGTACAATCAACCTAAATATCCATTGAATGATGAATAAAGAAAATGTGATTTATATATACAATGGAATCATATTCAGCCTTAAAAAAGAAAGAAATTCTGCCATTTGTGATAATATGGATGAATATTGAGGAGGTTATGCTAAATGAAATGTCAGGCACAGAAAAACAAATATTGCATAATTCATTTATATGTGAAATCTAAAAACGTCAAACTCTTGGAAGTAGAGAGTAGAATGGTGGTTGCCAGGGGATTGGTGGGAGGGGAGAATGGGGAATGTTGGTCGAAGGGCACAGTTTCAGTTTGATAGGATAAATAGATTCAGAGATCTATTGTATAGCATGGTGGTTTGTTTATTTTTAATTTTTATTTTTTGAGACAGGATCTCACTTTGTCACCCAGGCTGGAGTGCACTGGTGTGATCTCAGCTCATGTAGCCACAACCTCCCAGGCTCGAGTGATCCTTCTACCTGAGCTTCCCGCAGCTTCCTAGCGGGGACTACAGGCAGGCACCACCATACCCAGCTACTTTTTGTAATTTTTGTAGAGATGCGGTTTCACCATGTTGCCCAAGCTGGTCTTGAATTTCTAGGCTCAAGCAATCTGTCTGCCTTGGCCTCCCAAAGTGCTGGTTTTACCACAAAAAATTATAACTATATTATAGATATGTTAATTAGCATGATGGTGGTAATAATTTCATTATATATATAAAATCATGTTATATACCATTAACATATACCTTTTTTTTTTTTTTTTTTTGAGACAGAGTCTTACTCTGTTGCCCAGGTTGGAGCACAGTGGCATGATCTTGGCTCACTGCAACCTCCTGGGCTCAAGCGATTCTCCTACCTCAGCCTCCCGAGTAGCTGGGATTACAGGCGCCCACCACCATGCCGGGCTA
This sequence comes from Rhinopithecus roxellana, assembly GCF_007565055.1. Classification (NCBI taxonomy): domain Eukaryota; kingdom Metazoa; phylum Chordata; class Mammalia; order Primates; family Cercopithecidae; genus Rhinopithecus; species Rhinopithecus roxellana. Next base: position 35,852,729 of record NC_044552.1, on the reverse strand, counting down.
ATTTTTGTATTTTTAGTAGAGACAGGGTTTCGCCATGTTGACCAGGCTGGTCTTGAACTCCTGACCTCAAGTGATCTGTCTGCCTTGGCCTCCCAAAGTGCTAGGATTACAGGTATGAGCCACTGCACCCGGCCAACATATACCTTTTTATTTGTCAATTATACCTCAGTCAAGCTGAGTGATGAAAAGTCATCACTCTACCCAAGGTCATCTAGATTTTTATCTGTGCTATCTTTTAGGAGTTTTGTAGTTTTGTATTTTACATTTAGGTTTATGATCCATTTTTAGTTGACCTTAGAAGAGCATAAGATCAGTATCTAGATTCTTTTTTTTTTGCATGTGGATGTCCAGTTGTTCCAGCACCATTTGTTGAAAAGGCTATCTTCACTTCATTGTATTGCCTTTTGCTCCTTTGTCAAAGGTCAGTTGACTGTGTTTCTATGGGTCTATTTCTGGGTGCTCAGTTCTGTTCCATTGATCTCTGTGTCAAGTCTTTTGCCAATACCACACTGTCATGATTACTGTTGCTTTATATTAAGTCTCGAAGTCAGGTGGTGTCAGCCCTCCATCTTTGTTCTTTTCCTTTAATATTATGTTGGTTACTCTGGGTCTTTTACCTCTCAATATAAACTTTAGAATCAGTTTGTCAATATCTACAAAATAAATTGCTGAGGTTTTAAGTGGGATTGCATTGAATCTCTAAATCAGCTTGGGAAGAATGGACATTTTGACAATGCTGAGTCTTCTCTATTGATTTAATTCTGCTTTGATATCTTTCATCAGAGTTTTCTAGTTTTCCATATATAGACCTTGTACATATTTTGTTAGTTTTAAACTTATTTCATTTTAGGCGTTCTAATATACATGGTAATGTGTTTTTCATTTCAAATTCCACTTGTTCATTGCTAGTATATAGGAAATGATTGACTTTTTTTCTTTTTTTTGATATGGAGTGTCACTCTGTTGCCCAGACTGGAGTACAGTGGCACAATCTCAGCTCACTGCAACCTCCGCCTCCCGAGCCCAAGTGATTCTCCTGCCTCAGCATCCCAAGCAGCTGGGACTATAGGCGCCCACCACCTGTATATGTGCTGGATCAAAATTAGCCCACGCCCAGCTAATTTTTATATTTTTAGTAGAGACAGAGTTTCTTCATGTTGGTCAGGTTGGCCTCGAACTCCTGATCTCAGGTGATCTGCCCGCCTCAGTCTCCCAAAGTGCTGGGATTGCAGGCATAAGCCACCATACCCGGTCATGATTGACTTTTTTAAAGAGATGGGGTCTCACTATGCTGTCCGGGCTGACCTCAAACTTCTTGGCTCAAGCAATCCTCCTGCCTCAGCCTTTTGGGTAGCTGGGACTACAGGTGTGTGCTACTGTGCCTGGCTTTGACTTTTATACATTAACTTTATATCCTTGGCTGGGCACAGTGGCTCAGGCCTATAATCCCAGCACTTTGGGAGGCTGAGGTGGGTGGATTGCCTGAGCTTAGGAGTTCGAGACCAACCTGGGCAACTTGGTGAAACCCCATCTCTACTAAAAATACAAAAATTGGCCAGGCGTGGTGGCGCGTGCCTGGGAGGCCGGGGCACAAGAATCTCATGAATCCCAGAGGCAGAGGTTGCAGTGAGCCGAGAATGCGCCACTGCACTCCAGCCTGGGTGAAAGAGCAGACCCTGTCTCAATAAATAAATAAATAAATAGGCTGGGCATGGTGGCTCACAGCCGGGCATGGTGGCTCACACCTGTAATCCCAGCACTTTGGGAGGCTGAGGCAGGTGGATCACAAGGTCAGGAGTTTGAGACCAGCCTGGCCAATATAATGAAACTCTACTAAAAATACAAAAATTAGCCAGGCATGGTGGTGGGTGCCTGTAATCCCAGCTACTCGGGAGGCTGAGGCAGAGAATTGCTTGAACTGGGGAGGTGGAGGTTGCAGTGAGCTGAGATTGCACCACTGCACTCTAGCCTGGGTGACAGAGGGAGACTCCATCTCAAAAAAGTAAATAAAATAAATAAATAAATAAAAAGTTTATATCCTGCGACTTACTATAATTGCTTATTAGTCACAGAAGGATTTTTTTTGGTCTATTCTTTTGGATTTCTACATAAATAATAATTTTATCTTCAAACAAAGATAATTTTATTTCTTCCTTCCCCATCTTATGCTTTTTATTTTCTCTTATTGCATTATATAAGTATACTTGCATTATAAGTATAAGTATACTTATATAATACTGGACTTCCAGTACAATGTTGAAAGAAAGTGGTGAGAGAAAACATCCTTCTCTTGTTCCTGGTCTTTGTGGGAAAGCTTCTAGTTTCCCACCATTGAGTATGATGTTAGCTGTAGGTTTTTTGCAGATGTTCTTTATCAAGTTGAGAAAGTTCCCCTTTATTCGTAATTTGGTGAGTTTTTATCATGAATGGATGTTTGATTTCATCATTGCTTTTTCTGCATCTCTTGATGTGATCATGTGATTTTTCTTTTTCAGTCTATTGATGTGGTGGATTACATTAATTGATTTTCAGATGTTGAACCAGCTTTGCATACCTGAGCTATATCCCACTTCCTCATAGTGTGTAATTTTTTTATACATTGTAAGATAAAATTTGCTTATATTTTGTTGAGGATTCTTGTATCTGTGTTTATAGGAGATATTGGTCTGTAGTTTTCTTTTCTTGTAACATTTGTGTCTGCCGTTGATATTAGGATAATGCTGGCCTTATAGAATGAGTTAAGAAGGATTTCCTCTGCCTTTGTCTTCTGAAAGAGATTGTAGAGAATTTGTATAATTTCTTTCTTAAATGTTTGCTAGAATTTTCCAGTAAGGCCAGGTGCAGTGGCTCACTCCTCTAATCCCAGCACTTTGGGAGGCCAAGGTTGGACAATCACCTGAGGTTAGCAGTTCGAGACCAGCGTGGCCAACATGGTAAAACCCCGTCTCAACTAAAAGTACAAGAATTAGCCAGGAGTGGTGGCAGGTGCCTGTAGTCACAGCTATTCAGGAGGCTGAGGCAGGAGGATCACTTGAACCTGGGAGGCAGAGGTTGCAGTGAGCTCAGATTGTGCCACCGCACTCCAGTCTGGGCAACAGAGCGATACTCTGTCTCAAAGCAAAAAAAAAAAAAAAAAAAAAAATTCCAGTAAACCTATCTGAGCCTGATGCTTTCTGTTTTTAAGATTTGTTTTTTAAGATAGAAGATTAGAGAGGGTTCTGGTCAAAGGTTTGATATTGTGTGTGTGTGTGTGTGTGTGTGTGTGTGTTTGATTTTGAAAGCAGCATATGTTCGTTGTTAAATAAACAAACTGTGTAGAAATATACCAAGTAAAGAAGTGAAAGTTGGCTGGGCACAGTGGCTCACACCTGTAATGCCAGCACTCTAGGGGGCTGAGGCAGGGGGATCACTTGAGACCAGGAGTCAGTGGCCAGCCTGGGCAACATGGCAAGACCCTGTCTCTATTTAAAAAAAAAAAAAAAAGTAAAAGTCTCTCAACACCCACTTTCCCCAGACAGACTCCACAGGAGTGATCACTGTTAAGGATTTGCTATGGAATTTTTTTCAAACATTTCCTATGCCTGGTTTAAAGATAGATAGATAGATAGATAGATAGATAGATAGATAGATAGATAGATAGATAGAGATTTTTTCCTTGTCTGACAACGGAAGATATTTGGAATTTTTTTTTTTTTTTTTTTTTTTTTTTTTTTTTTTTTTTTTTTTTTTTTGAGGCGGAGTCTCGCTCTGTCGCCCGGACTGGAGTGCAGTGGCCAGATCTCAGCTCACTGCAAGCTCCGCCTCCCGAGTTTACGCCATTCTCCTGCCTCAGCCTCCCGAGTAGCTGGGACTACAGGCGCCCGCCACTTCGCCCGGCTAGTTTTTGTATTTTTAGTAGAGACGGGGTTTCACCGTGTTAGCCAGGATGGTCTCGATCTCCTGACCTCGTGATCCGCCCGTCTCGGCCTCCCAAAGTGCTGGGATTACAGGCTTGAGCCACCGCGCCCGGCCGGAATTTTTTTTTTTTTTTTTTTTTTTTTTTTGAGACAGAGTCTCGCTCTGTCGCCCAGGCTGGAGTGCAGTGGCGCGATCTTGGCTCACTGCAAGCTCAGCCTCCTGGGTTTACGCCATTCTCCTGCCTCAGCCTCCCGAGTAGCTGGGACTACAGGCGCCTGCCACCTCGCCTGGCTAGTTTTTTGTATTTTTTTAGTAGAGACGGGGTTTCACCGTGTTAGCCAGGCCAGGATGGTCTCGATCTCCTGACCTCGTGATCCGCCCGTCTCGGCCTCCCAAAGTGCTGGGATTACAGGCTTGAGCCACCGCACCCAGCCTTGGAATATTTTTAAAAGCCTTGATATGTTGCTTTCCAAAAGACCTATAACAAGTCAGGATCTTTTTTTCTTTTTCTTTTTCTTTTTTGATATGGAATTTTGCTCTTATTGCCCAGGCTGGAGCAGATGGTGTGATCTTGGCCCACCGCAACCTCTGTCTCCTGGGTTCAAGCGATTCTCCTGCCTCAGCCTCTCAAGTAGCTGGGATTACAGGCATGTGCCACCACACCCAGCTAATTTTGTATTTTTAATAGAGACAGGGTTTCTCCATGTTGGTCAGGTTGGTCTTCAACTCCTGACTTCAGGTAATCTGCCTACCTTGGCCTCCCAAAGTGCTAGGATTACAGGCCTGAGCCACCCTGCCTGGCCAGGGTCATTTTTAGTAAGAGTGAGATTTAAATTTTTTTCACTTTTTCCTAAGTATAGAAATGCAACATGTCTTTGTAGAAAATAAATAGTATTTTTAAAGAAAGGATTTAAAATCACCCCAACCATCTATATAGAGATGACCAATAGTAATATTTTAGAGTATTTCTCTCTGGGTGTAAAACAGGGGCACAAGTCATAGCTGTCATGAAACAAGCACAGGATACCAGATGAGTAGATAGAACACATCAGCACCACACTTCCCCCAACACCTCCCCACCCATGTTTTGTATTTTATTTTAACGTGGTAGGAATCCTTTTTTCAACCCAGGTATTGTTGAAGGGTTTGTTGTTGTTTTGTTGTTGTTGTTATTGTTGAGACGGAGTTTCGCTCTTGTCACCCAGGCTGAAATGCAGTGGCGCACTCTCAGCTCACTGCAACCTCCACCTCCCGGGTTAAATCGGTTCTCCTGCCTCAGCCTCCCGAGTAGCTGGGATTACAGGGATGCACCACCATGCCCGGCTAATTTGTTTTTTGTTTTTTGTTTTTTTTGAGACGGAGTCTCGCTCTGTGGCCCAGGCTGGAGTGCAGTGGCCTGATCTCGGCTCACTGCAAGCTCCGCCTCCCGGGTTCACGCCATTCTCCTGCCTCTGCCTCCCCAGTAGCTGGGACTACAGGCGCCGCCATCACGCCCTGCTAATTTTTTTGTATTTTTAGTAGAGACAGGGTTTCACCGTGTTCTCCAGGATGGTCTCGATCTCCTGACCTCGTGATCTGCCCGCCTCGGCCTCCCAAAGTGTTGGGATTACAGGTGTTAGCCAACGTGCCCGGCCTAATTTTGTATTTTTAGTGGAGACGGGATTTCGCCACGTTGGCCAGACTTGTCTCGAGCTCCTGATCTCAGGTGATCCGCCCACCTCGGCCTCCCGAAGTGCTGATTTTTTTTTCGCCCAGGCTGGAGTGCAGTGGCGCGATCTCGGTTTACTGCAACCTCTGCCTCCCAGGTCAAGCAATTCTTCTGCCTCAGCCTCCCAAGTAGCTGAGACTACAGGCACCTTTGTTCCCAGCTACTTGGGAGGCTGAGGCAGGAGAATCACTTGAGCCTGGGAGGCAGAGGTTGTGGAGAACCAAGATGGCGCCACGGCACTCCAGCCTGGGCAACAGAGAGAGACCCTGTATCAAAAAAAAAAAAAAAAAAAAAAATTATTGAGCACCACTTCCTCATTCTGCATTGCCCTCGGTGCTGAATACTGCAGGGCTAAGATACACTTTTGGTCCTTGGAGAACTTACATTCCAATGGGGGAGTCAGAACACAGGCAGACAAACAAATAAGCATGTTATATAATGTGTGGCAGTGAAAACATTATGAAGAAAGATAATGCAGGGCCTGGGCATCGAGAGTGACTGCCTGGGCATGATGGCGCCATTTTCACTGGGCTCAGAGAATGCCTTTCTGGGGCAGTGATGTTAGAGCTGAGACTTGAGTGGGGTGTCATAGGAAAATCTAGTTGTGTGGTGGTTCTCAAGTCTCCCTGGATATTAGAGTCACCCGATGGAGCTTAAAAATTCCCAATGCCCCAGACGCATTCCAGGCCAACCAAATCATAAACTCTGGAGGTGAAGCCCAGTCATGGGTATTTTTTAAGTTGCTTAGGTGATTTCAATGTACAGTCGGGATGCAGAATCAGTGGCCTAAGGCAGCTCTATCCAATAGAAAAATAAATAGCCACATATGTAATTTTAGTAGCCATGTTAAAAAAATAAAAATGGCCAGGTGCAGTGGCTCACGCCTGTAATCCCAGCACTTTGGGAGGCTGAGGCGAGTAGATCACAAGGTCAGGAGTTTGAGACCAGCTTGACCAACAGGGTGAAACCCCGTCTCTACTAAAAATACAAAAATTAGCCAGGTGTGGTAGCATGCACCTGTAATCCCAGCTACTCAGGAGGCTGAGGCAGGAGAATCGCTTGAACCCAGAAGGCGGAGGTTGCAGTGAGCTGAGATCGTGCCACTGCACTCCAGCCTGGGCAACAGAGCTAGACTCCATCTCAAAAAAATTAAATAAATAAATAATAACAAATTTTAAAATGAGGTCACACAGATAGCCTGGGCCTGGCATTTGGGATTTTATTGTAAATGTGATAGAAAGTCATCGGATGCCTTTATGGCAAGAAATAAGGCCAGGTGCAGTGGCTCATGCCTGCAGTCCCAGCACTTTGTGAGGCCATTGCAGGAGGATCACAAGTTTGAGACCAGCTGGGCAAGATGGTGAGACCCCCTCTCTCTCTCTCTTTTTTTTTTTTTTTTTCCTTTTTGGAGACAGAGTCTCACTCTGTCACCCAGGCTGGAGTGCAGTGGCTCAATCTCTGCCTTTTGGGTTCAAGTGGTTCCCATGCCTCAGCCTCCCTAGTAGCTGATATTACAGGTGCTCACGACCACGCCCGGCTGATTTTTGTATTAGAGAGACAGGGTTTAGTCATGTTGGCCAGGCTGGTCTCAAGCTCCTGGCCTCAAGTGATCCACCTGCCTCGGCCTCACAAAGTGCTGGGATTATAGGCAAGAGACACCACGCCAGGCTGAGAGACCCCCATCTCTACAAAAATTGAAAAATTAGCCGGGCATGCAGATGCAGTGGCTCATGCCTGCAATCCCAGCACTTTGGGAGGTTGAGGTGGGCAGATCACTTGAGCCCAGGAGTTTGAGATCAGCCAGGGAAACATGGTGAAACCTCATCTCTACAAAAAATACAAAAATTAGCCCAGCATGGTGGCGTGGGCCTGTAGTCCCAGCTACTTAGAATGCTCAGATGGGATGATCACCTGAGCCCAGAAGGTTGAGGCTGCCATGAGCCATGATTGCGCCACTCTACTCCAGCCTTGGTAAGAGTGAGACCCTGTCTTCCCCCAACCCCCATGCCAAAAAAAAATTAGCCAGGTGTGCCTGTAGTCCCAGCTACTTGGAAGGCTGAGGCAAGAGGATTGCTTGAGTCCAGGAATTGAAGGCAGCAGTGAGCTATGAGCTATGATCACGCCACTGCACTCTAGCCTGGGTGAGAAAGCAAGACCCTGTCTCAAAAAAAAAAAAAAAAGGTTTGCTCTAATCTACCTTTAAAAAGAACTCTTTGGCCGGGCGCGGTGGCTCAAGCCTGTAATCCCAGCACTTTGGGAGGCCGAGACGGGCGGATCACGAGGTCAGGAGATCGAGACCATCCTGGCTAATACAGTGAAACCCCGTCTCTACTAAAAAATACAAAAAACTAGCCGGGCGACGAGGCGGGCGCCTGTAGTCCCAGCTACTCGGGAGGCTGAGACAGGAGAATGGCGTGAACCCGGGAGGCGGAGCTTGCAGTGAGCTGAGATCTGGCCACCGCACTCCAGCCTGGGCGACAGAGCAAGACTCCGTCTCAAAAAAAAAAAAAAGAACTCTTTGGCTGGGCATGGTGGCTCATGCCTATAATCCCAGCATTTTGGGAAGTCGAGGCAGGTGGATCACCTGAGGTCAGGAGTTCGAGACCAGCCTGACCAACATGGCAAAACCCCATCCCTACTAAAAATACAAAAAAAAAAAATAGCTGAGTGTGGTGGCAGGCACCTGTAATCCCAGCTACTTGGGAGGCTGAAGCAGGAGAATCGCTTGAATCCCAGGAGGTGGAGATTGCAGTGAGCTGAGATCACGCCATTGCAATTCAGCCTGGGCAAAAGAGTGAAACTCCGTCTCAATAAAAAAAAAAAAAAAAAAAAAAGACTCTTTGCTGTATTGGAAACAGTCTCCACGGAGGGTAGAATGAAGCAGGGAGGTCCAGATATAGGCTTTCCCATTTGTGTGGGAGAGAAATTTGGGTGGCTCGGATTGCCGAGGTCATTGTGCAGATGCTGCAAAGATGGATTCACGATAGATATTCCAAGGTAAACTGTGAGCTGAGATCACTCCACGGCACTCCAGCCTTGGCGACAGAGCAAGACTCTGTCTCAAAACAAAAACAAAAAACAAAAAAATACCCAGGATATTGCCGAGAGAGAAAAGGAAAACAAGATGCAGAACATGTGCTGAAGTAGATTGGATAGACAAAGGTCATTGCTGAAGCATTATCCCTAACAGTTTGATTTTTTATAAAAGGAGCATGTGTATTACACATTTAAAAAAATCTTAATGGTTAGAGTTTTTTTCTTTTTTTGAGACAGGGTCTCACTTTGTCACCCAGGCTAGAGTGCAGTGGTGTAATCTCGGCTCACTGCAAACTCTGCCTCCTGAGCTCAAGTGATCCTCCCACCTCAGCCTCCCAAGTAGCTGGGACTACAGGCTTGTGCCACCATGCCTAGCTAATCTTTGTATTTTTAGTAGAGATGGGGTCTCACAATGTTGGCTAGGCTGGGAGGTTAGAGTTTTTGAAAATAATCGGGCTGTTTCAAAAACCATGAGCTCTCCATCATTGAAGAAGTTCAAACAAGGGCTTCATGGACCCTTCGGGAGGCTAGTAAAGGACTGTGGTTCCAAATTAGCGTCCATCAGATGATGCACTGAATTTTTCTTTCTTTCTTTCTTTTTTTTTTTTTTTTTTTGAGATGGAGTCTTGCTCTGTCGCCTGGAGTGCAGTGGCGCGATCTCAGCTTACTGCAACCTCTGCCTCCTGGGTTCACGCCATTCTCCTGCATCAGCCTCCTGAGTAGCTACAGGCACCTGCCACCACGCCCGGCTAATATTTTGTATTTTTTTTTTTTAGTAGAGACGGGGTTTCACCGTGTTAGCCAGGATGGTCTCCATCTCCTGACCTTGTGATCTGCCCGCCTCGGCCTCCCAAAGTGCTAGGATTACAGACGTGAGCCACCGTGCCTGGCCTGCATTTTTCATATAAGAAAATGCATTCCATTTAAAGTACAGTTGGCTGGGCACGATGGCTCACGCCTGTAATCTCAACAATTTGGGAGGCCGAGGTGGGTGGATCACCTGAGGTCAGGAGTTTGAGACCAGCCTGACCAACGTGGTGAAACCCCGTCCCTACTAAAAATACAAAAATTAGCTGAGTGTCGTGGCAGGCGCCTGTAATCCCAGCTACTTTGGAGGCTGAGGCAGGAGAATCACTTGAACCTGGGAGGTGGAGGTTGTAGTGAGCCGAGATAGCACCATTGCACTCCAGCCTGGGAGACAGAGCCAGACTCTGTCTCAAAAAAGAAAAAAAATACAGTTGTTTGTTCTGAGTCTTCCTCAAGGGTTTTGTGTTCAGGCATTCTTTATTTTATGAAATGCAGTATATATAGACTATGGGTTTTTTTTCTCTCATAACCTTAGTTGGCAACAATCTTACTTTTTGGTCTCAAAATTTTGGGGGAAATTTTATTGGTCTTTGAAATGTAAATTTCTGGGAAGTATGGTTGTGGGGAAAATGAATATTTTGGTTAGGTTGAATTAGGTGCCTCTGAGACCCCTTTCTGACCCTGAGATTCTCTCAGCGTTGCAGGCTGGATTCCTTATGCCAATGAGTCATTCAACAAACGTGAGCTTTTGGATAGGAGAGTGGGTAAAAGATGTAGGCGGATCAGCACAGCTCTGCTACTACAACTGTTGTACAGTTCTGTGCATATATGCTCCTGGCAGTAAGTCAGTCTGGTTTAGGGACTGCTGCCCTATGACCCTGAACAAACAGCAACCTCAAGCATTCTTCCATTCAAATTAGCAAGTGTACGCTGATGGGAAAGCTCTGTGCTGTGTGCTGTGGGCCAGGAGGCGTTATTGAGGTGAGTCTGGGGGGTATCTAGCCCCCAGGAGCTTATAGTCTGATATCCTTCATATATCAAAGACAGTTTTGTTATCACAACTTCTCAGAGCGTCAATTTCTTCATATATAAAATGGGAATAAGAATAATGCATCTAAAAGCCACAGAGATGCATTTCTCCCTCCCTCCCTTACTTCTACCTGAGCTGGAAAGAACCAGACTCTGAGAGGTAGACAACGTAGTCAAAACAGAATGGATGAGCTGGGTGCAGTGGTGCATGCCTGTAGTCCCGGCTACTAGAGAGGCTTAAACTCAGGAGTTTGAGTCCAGCATGGGTGAGAGACTTTTTATTTTCAGAGATGGGGGTCTCACTTTGTTACCCAGACTGGAGTGCAGTGGCTCAGTCACGGCTCACAGTAACCTTGACCTTGTCAGCTCAAGCAATCCTCCCACCTCAGCTCCCCAAGTATCTGGGACTAGAGGTGTGTGCCACCACACCTGGCTAATTTTTGAAGTTTTTATGGAGATGGTGGTCTCGCTGTGTTGCACAGACTTGCAACACACTCCCTGGCTCAAGCCATCCTCCTATCTCAAGCCCCAGAGTATCTGGGACAACAGGTGTGTGTTACCACACCCAGCTAATTTTTTTTTTTTTTTTTTTTTTTTTTTGAGACAGAGTCTCACTCTGTCACCCAGGCTGGAGTGCAGTGGCGAGATCTCGGCTCACTGCAACCTCTGCCTCTCAGGTTCAAGTGATTCTGCTGCTTCAGCCTCCTGAGTAGCTGGGACTACAGGCGCATGCCACCACGCCCAGCTAATGTTGTATTTTTAGTGGAGACATGGTTTCACCATGTTGGCCAGGCTGGTCTCTAACTGCTGACCTCAGGTGATCCGCCTGCCTCGGCCTCCCAAAGTGCTGGGATTACAGGTGTAAGCCACAGCACCTGGGCAGACCAAGCTAATTTTTTATTTTTATTTTTTAGAGACAGAGTCTTGGTATGTTGCCCAGGCTTGGTCTTGAACTTTTGGGCTCAAGTGATCCTCCTGCCTCAACCCTCTGAGGATCTGGGAGGACTGCTTGAGCCTGAGAGGTTGAGGCTGCAGTGAGCTGTGATCGGGCCACCACACTCCAGCCTCAGTGACAGAGCAAGACCCTGTCTCAAAAACAAAAACAAAAACAAAAAACAAAAACAGAATGGCTTCCAATCAAGGCCTGATTGTCACTAGCCCACAAAATTCACATATCTAGGAAGAAAGGTTCATTAGCCCTGGATACTTGAAAAAAAAAAAAAGTCAAGCAAGCAAGAAATCAGTGAGTGGAGAGGTAGCCTGGCGTGGCCTGGCAATTTTCACTACTCCCAGTGAGTCCCCAACACTGGAACCCTTTGGCTGACTCTCTTAATTCTCCTTCATCACCCACCAAGTGAGTCCCCTTGGGATTCCCCACTGACCACCCCTGGGGAAGAGCCTACAGTAAGAGAATGTGCCAGCCGAGGCCCCCAGCACCTGTTTACCACCATCTGTTTAGACTTTGCCGTGGGGGTGTGCCGCAGTCTTGGGGCGCTGGTTACCCTGAGTCCAGCCTGGGAGTAGGGGCCACTCTGGATGTACTGCCAGCTTACATTTTGGAGCCTGTGAGGCTGAGGAGGTGGGCCCGGGAATGAGATACCTTCGCTCGGGTCGCACCACCCATGTGGCCTCAGAGCCAACCTCCATAGGCAACACCAGTCCCCACGGTTTCACCTCTCCCTTGCTTGAGTTTCTCCAACTCGAAGCTCACAGTGTTCTTGTGAAGATAAATCGGTTAGTGGAAGAGAAAGTGCTTTATAAAATAGTTAAACATTATATACTTGTAAATTATGACAATCATGTATGTATAAACTCTTTGAAAAGTATAATGTACCATATGAATTACCCTAATTCTGTTGGAAGCCAAGAACCATGGGGGGCCGGGCACGGTGGCGCACGCTTGTAATCGCAGCACTTTGGGAGGCCGAGGCAGGTGGATCACGTGGTCAGGAGTTTGAGACGAGCCTGGCCAACACAGTGAAATCCCGTCTCTACTGAAAAATACAAACATTAGCTAGACGTGGTGGCAGGTGCCTGTAATCCCAGCTACTCGGGAGGCTGACGCAGGAGAATTGCTTGAATCTGGGAGGTGGAGATTGCAGTGAGCCGAGATCACACCATTGTACTCCAACCTGGGCAACAGGGCTAGACTCCATCTCGAAAAAAAAAAAAAAGAACTGTGGGGAATTGACAGTTAGGCTTAAGAGAAATACCAGATTGGCCACCCACCCCCACCCTTTTGGGCTTAAATTGATAATAGTGTTAGAGTTTACCCAGAGGAAGAACTAAGATGGGAACTGAACGGTGCTGTGGGTTCAACAGGTGGCTGCCTCTCTGTGACCCGGCTAAGTTGGGCTGTTGTTGAGTAATAGCGTGGGCACTTGGGACCCTCCATCAGGAGCCCTCTGCAGACAGCTGTGGGTTTCCAGTCAAGTTCAAAGGCAGAATTCACCATAATGGGCTCACTGTACACTGAGTGAGCCCTAGCAACCCCCAGCTACTCCTATTAGAGGGGAGGGGGCTGGTACCTGGTTAACCAGTTCTTAATGATGATGATACCCCCTGCCAGAAAGCCCACCTGAGATGGATGCATGCTGATATTATACATCTGCAATAGCACAGGTGTTCCTTTTCAAGATGGTGCACTCTAAGTGACTTGGATGTGCCTTTATATTTAGAAGTCCCTTATGGAGTTGGAAGTGGGGTTTGGGTGCAGGAATTATAGTATCACATGAGTTGTGCTAGGCACGTTCTTGTTTTGTTTTGTTTTGTTTTGTTTTGTTTTGTTTTGTTTTGAGATGGAGTCTTACTCTGTTATCCAGGCTGGAGTGCAACGGCACGGTCTCAGCTCACTGCAACCTCCACCTCCCAAGTTCAAGCGATTCCCCTGCCTCAGCCTCCCGAGTAGCTAGGATTACAGGTGCACACCACCACCCCCGGCTAATTTTGGTATTTTTAGTAGAGATGGGTTTTTGCCATGTTGGCCAGGATGGTCTCGAAGTCCTGACCTCAGGTGATCCACCCACCTCAGCCTCCCAAAGTGTTGGGATTATAGGCGTGAGCCACTGCGCCCGCCTACTAGGCACTGTTTTAAGGGTTTTACATGTGTTATCTCTTTTAATTCTCACCCAGGAGAAAACCCTGTGTGGTATATCCTGTTTATACATGAGAAGACTGAGCAACAGAAAGCCTAAGATTGTACAGCTATTAGAAAGTGACAGAACCAGGATTTAAACCAGGCAGAAAATCTGACAGTGAAATCAGCGCTTTTTATTATTATTGTCATTTTTCCAATGCACAACTAAGGCAGAGCAAGACTTGTCAAGGTCATGCAGCTGGTACATGATGGATCTGGGAATTAAACCCAAATCAGTCCAACTCTAGGACTTAACAGTGATAACCACTACTCTATTCTACATCCACAGTTGCTTTTAATATTCAATAATAATATGGAACATATAGTACAGTAGTCTATATAACATAGTACAATTTTCTATTATAGAACAATATTCTATTATAAGGTTGTAATTATTTAATGAATCCTCTATGGTTAGATATTTTGGTTGTTTCCATTTTTAAACTATTGTAAAATGCTAAGATTTTAAAAAAGAGAAATGGCAGGAATGTTGTTTGGTTTATCCATTTGTTTATTTTAAAGGTTTTAGGGCAGATAAGCTGAACTTTCAGGGGCTGGAAGAATTGGAGGCTTTGGATTGACTGCTTAAGTGGAGAATGAGATTCAGATTAGGAATTGTGCCAGTGTTAGAGAGAAGGGAAGAACAGAGTGTGTTTTACCCCAGGGATTTGTCATTGCCTGCTGAGATAGAAAATTTGGGGATGCATTTCAGAAATACCTGTAATTCCCCCTTTGGATATTTTAGTGTTCTCTACCACTTTCCAGCCCAACATCTCATTGACATTACCCAGACACACATGGGTGGGGTTGGGCAGAGAGGAAAGCTGTTCTCTTCCCCAGCTCAGCCGTGTGCATTCATCTGGAATCACACCATCTGGCTATCCCATGGCCCTTGCCCCTTCTGCCCCTCTCCAACTCAGTCATATATATATATATTTTTTAACTTTTTAAATACAAATATATTTAAAAATTTTTAAATATATATATAAATTTTTTGTAGAGATGGGGTTTCACTCTGTTGTCCAGGCTGGTCTTGAACTCCTGAGATCAAGCGATCCTCCCATCTCAGCCTTCCAAAGGGCTAGGATTACAGCCATGAGCCACTGCACTCAGTCTCCCTTTGACGTTATCCCCTCAAATTCTACATTCAGGCCCAAAACAGACAAGGTGGCCTGAGGTTATCAAACGTAGTAATGCTGAGTCCTCAGCACAATACTGTGCACTTTCCAGGCACCATCTCTGTCACAATAGCTTTAGGTGATGGGGACCTTTATGCAACCACCATTTTATAAAGGAGGAAAAGGAGGCTTTAAGAGGTGAAGCCTGGTTATGTGTCCAAGGTCACATAACCAGGGCTTGATGGAGCTGGGATTCAGAGCCAAGGCTATCTAAACTCCATGGCCACATCATGCTAACCACCACATATTATTTGCAGCCTTCATAATGTAGTATAAGCAGAGGACGTTGTAGTTCTAGGGGGAAATCTTCAGAAAAATCAGCAAGAACACATTCAGTTAGCTGAATTATGTGTATACAGGTTGGACTCACAGAATGTTAGAACTCCAAAGGATTCTGGAAGTATCTCTTTTCTACCTTATTTTAAAACTGGGGCAAATGAGACTAAGGAGATACAACAAGTAAATGCAATGTGTGATCACACCAAAAATAAAGAAAAAGGAAGGCCAGGCACGGTGGCTCACACCTGCAATCCCAGCACTTTGGGAGGCCGAGGCAGGCAGATCATGAGGTCAAGAGATCGAGACTATCCTGGCCAACGTGGTGAAACCCCGTCTCTACTAAAAATACAAAAATTAGCTGGGCGTGGTGGCGCATGCCTGTAGTTGCAGCTACTCGAGAGGCTGAGGCAGGAGAATTGCTAGAACCTGGGAGGCGGAGGTTGCAGTGAGCCAAGATCATGCCACTGCGCCCCAGCCTGGTGACAGAGCGAGACTCCATCTCAAAAAAAAAAGAACCTGGGTTCTGACGCCAGGCAGACCTGGATTCGTATCCAGGTAAGGTACTCCACCTCTCTGAGTCTGTTTCCTTATCCACAAAATGGGGGTTATAAATACTTACCATCTTGGAGCCAGGCTCAGTGGCAGGTACCTATAGTCCCAGCTACTCGAGAGACTGAGGCAGGAGGATCACTTGAGCCCAGGAGTTCAAGTCCAGTCTAGGCAACATAGTTAGACCCTGTCTCTAAAAGCAAAACAAAACCGAAAAACTAAATACTTATCATCTAGAGCCACTGTGAGAATGAAATGAAATAATGATTCTAAAGAAACTGGAGGCTGGGCGCGATGGCTCATGGCTGTAATCCCAACACTTTGGGAGGCTGAGGGAGGCTAGTGGATCACCTGAGGTCAGGAGTTCGAGACCAGCCTGGCCAACATGGTGAAACTCCATCCTTACTAAAAATACAAAAATTAGTTGGGCATGGTGGCACGCACCTGTAATCCCAGCTACTCAGGGGGCTGTGGCAGGACAATCATTTGAACCTGGGAGGTGGTGGTTGCAGTAAGCCGAGATCACGCCACTGCACTCCAGCCTTGGTGACAGAGCAAGACTCTGTCTCAAGGGGAAAAGAAAAAAAAAAGAAACTGGAGCAAGTTTGTGGAAAAAAGAGAATTTTGGGGTTGACTTGGTGGAAAAAAAGAGAACACAAAACTGGTAACCAAATAGATGGTTTCAAAAAAACCCCAAAAGGCCAAGTATTTCTCAATTTCATCTGATTCATTATTTCTCACAGGCACTGTCAGTGGGGCACCCAATTGACTTTCCCCACGTGGAAGTGCAGGGGTGTGGTGTGCGGGGACGTCTCTATGACTTGTCTTTGGTGAATAGGGAAGGATGGGTTAGATTTACTTCCATAATACAGGCTTGCTTTTTACTTCCTGTTTTGAAAGGGTTGGGAGATTGAGAGGAAGTGAGGTTGTTAATATAAACTTGAAATCCAGATTCTTTCTAAAGGACATTCCCTCTGCTATGTGACCTCAAATGAACCTTTCACTGTCTCAATTGTCTTCTTACCACAGGCTTATTAAGATGGCCACAAAATGGGCACTTTGCATTCAGCATCTTATTTAATTCTCAAGACAAGCCTGCAAGATAGATATTACCATCCCATTTTGTTTTTTATTTTTATTTATTTTATTTTATTTTAATTTTTTAGACGGAGTCTTGCTCTGTCACCAGGCTGGAGTGCAGTGGCACAATCTTGGCTCACTCCAACCTCCGCCTCCTGAGTTCAAGCGATTCTCCTGCCTCAGCCTCCCAAGTAGCTGGGACTACAGGTGCGTGCCACCACGCCCAGCTAATTTTTGTATTTTTAGTAGAGACGGGGTTTCACCATGTTGGCCAAGATGGTCTCAATCTCTTGACCTCGTGATCCGCCGCCTTGGCCTCCCAAAGTGCTGGGATTACAGGCGTGAGCCACCACGCCTGGCCTATTTTATTTTCTTTTTCTTTTTTTTTTTTTTTGAGACGGAGTCTTGCTCTGCCACCCAGGCTGGAGTGCAGTGGCCGGATCTCAGCTCACTGCAAGCTCCGCCTCCCGGGTTTACGCCATTCTCCTGCCTCAGCCTCCCGAGTAGCTGGGACTACAGGCGCCCGCCTCGTCGCCCGGCTAGTTTTTTTTTTTTTTTTTTTTTTTTTTTGAGACGGAGTCTCGCTCTGTCACCCAGGCTGGAGTGCAGTGGCCGGATCTCAGCTCACTGCAAGCTCCGCCTCCCGGGTCCACGCCATTCTCCTGCCTCAGCCTCCCGAGTAGCTGGGACTACAGGCGCCGCCATCTCACCCGGCTAATTTTTTGTATTTTTTAAGTGGAGACGGGGTTTCACTGTGTTAGCCAGGATGGTCTCGACCTCCTGACCTTGTGATCCGCCCGCCTCGGCCTCCCAAAGTGCTGGGATTACAGGCTTGAGCCACCGAGCCCGGCCCCGGCTAGTTTTTTTTTGTATTTTTAAGTAGAGACGGGGTTTCACCGTGTTAGCCAGGATGGTCTCGATCTCCTGACCTCGTGATCCACCCGTCTCGGCCTCCCAAAGTGCTGGGATTACAGGCTTGAGCCACCGCGCCCGGCCCTATTTTATTTTATTTTTCTTAGAGACGAGGTCTTGCTATGTTGCTTAGGCTAGACTTGAACTCCTGGGCTTAAGCAATCCCACCGAAGCCTCCCAAGTAGCTGGGACTACAGGCATTCATCACTCTGTCCAGCTCACCATTCCATTTTAGAGCAAATAACTGAGATTCAGGGAGATTAAGTAACTTTTCTCAGGCTACACAGCACACAAGAAGCAAGTGGTAGATCTGTGATTTAAGCCCAGATAGGACACCAAAGTTCATGTGCTTTCAAGTATACCCAGGGTAGATTCTGTCTTTTTTTGTTTTTGTTTTTTGTTTTTTGTTTTTTTTAGACAGTCTCACTCGGTCACCAGGCAGGAGTGCAGTGGTGCCATCTCGGTTCACTGCAACCTCCGTCTCCCGGGTTCAAGCAGTTCTCCTGCCTCAGCCTCCCTAGTAGCTGGGACTACAGGTGCGTGCCACCACACCCAGCTAATTTTTGTATTTTTAGTAAAGATAGGGTTTCACCCTGTTGGCCAGGATGGTCTCGATATCTTGACCTGGTGATCCACTCACCTCAGCCTCCCAAAGTGCTGCGATTACAGGCGTGAAGATTCTGGTTTTATGGGGTCTAAAGCTTATGTAATCTGGGGAGCCCTCCATAAACAACAATACAGAGGCCGGGCATGGTGGCTAACACCTGTAATCCCAGCACTTTGAGGGGCCGAGGCAGGCGGATCACTTGAGGTCAGGAGTTTGAGACCAGCCTGGCCAACACGACAAAACCCCGTCTCTACTAAAAATACAAAAATTAGCCAGACATGGTGGCACGTGCTTGTAATCCCAGCTACTCATGAGGCTGAGGCAGGAGAATTGCTTGAATCCAGGAGGTGGAGGTTGCAGTGAGCAGAGATCGCATCACTGCACCCCAGCGTGGGTGACAGAGTGAGACTCAGTGTCAAAACAAACAAACAAACAAACACAAAAACCCAATACAGAAACATTACAAAATCACAGATATAAAAGATATAAACGTTAATATTTATTTAGATTTTGAAATGAAATCACAATATATTAGAAAAAGCTGAAACATCAAGATCACAAACATCTCAAAATCCAGAAAAGTAACATACTATTTATGTTAACTCTTTGACACTCCTCTATAATACCTTTTTTTCCTATGTCTTTGTTGTTGTTGTTTTTTAGAGGTGGAGTCTTGCTTTGTCACCCAGGCTGGAGTACGATGGTGTAATCATAGCTTGGACTTTGGGGCTCAAGCAATCCTCCTGCCTTAGCCTCCCAAGTAACTGGGATTACAGGCCTGATTTTCCTAGGTTTTTTGGCTGCATCCTTCTTGGTTGCATCTTCATATGATAATAATTTTGTAATATTTTCCATAGAATAAAAAAAACAGTATTCTTCTAGCATGATTGATTATAAACTTTTTCTATTATCGATAGTCCAGAAAAGCTTATTTCAGCTTCAGAAGTCATTATTGGTAATGTCATAAAGATATTAGGATTAGTGTCAAATTTAGGACATCAAAATCTCTTCCATATATGAGCTGTAAGATTTTAGGGCATTTTTTCCAGTGCACAGTGATTCATTGAATTGATGACACTTTATACCCCATTTACAGTTAGCTAAATGTTATCTTCATTGATATCAGCATTTTGTGTCAAATCAGCAAGAAATTCTACTCTTTCCCAGTATGGCTTCTCCTCTCCTACCACTTTAGTTGGAATGAAGATGGTTTACATTCAGAAAAGACTAATAATTAAACTCCCTTCTCATAAATGTCTGACCTTTTAAAGAGAATTTATTACAAAATCCTGGGTGCAAAAACATTTGAAGCATTTAGAATGGTTTGGCCTACCGAAGGGAAGGCTGCAGAAGGCAAATAAATAACCACCTTGAAGGATGTGGACATTAGTGGGGATTAGAACCACCAGGGTGTGTCTGAGACTTTGATTCTGGGGTCTGGGGAAAGAATCACGCAGCTGCATAGTTAACAGGTTCTGCAAGTCACTTTGACGCACTAAAATTGATACAATGGATAAGAAAGTCTGTAAGTGAGAACAGCTAAAAATTGCTTCAGTGTGGACTCCAAGTGTGATCTTCACTACTCAAGGTGTGTCCCAGCAGCTGCTGCGGGTGATGGATAGCAATGCAGATTCCCGGGCCCTACCTGGAAGCGTTGAATTAGAATCTGCATTTACCAGAGTTCCAAGTGATTCATGTGCAGGTTATTGTCTAAGAAACCTGGACTAGAGAGTTGAGAAGGAACTTGCTGATGTGTTCCTCACAGTGCTTGGCACACAGGAGTTACCATCTGTGGAATGCCCTCTGTGTGCCAAGATCCTTGCCTGTCTTAGCTCACTTGGCCTTCACCTCAAGCTTGAAGGTTGAAACAAACATCACTATTTTATAGATGAAGAAACTGAGGCTCAGTCACTTCCCCTTCATAAGTGACAGAGCTAGGAATCAAATCCAGGGATATTTGATTCCAAAGCTTTCAGAGGGAATCAGTAAGTGCTTGTTGAATTACTTATTAATTTTTCATTCAAGCATTCAGTAATATTATTATTATTATTATTATTATTTTTTTTTTTGGAGATGGAGTCTCGCTCTGTCGCCCAGGTTGGAGTGCAGTGGCCGGATCTCAGCTCACTGCAAGCTCCGCCTCCCGGGTTTACCTTATTCTCCTGCCTCAGCCTCCCGAGTAGCTGGGACTACAGGCGCCCGCCACCTCGCCCGGCTAGCTTTTTTTATCTTTTAGTAGAGACGGGGTTTCACAGTGTTAGCCAGGATGGTCTCGATCTCCTGACCTCGTGATCCGCCCGTCTCGGCCTCCCAAAGTGCTGGGATTACAGGCTTGAGCCACCGCGCCCAGCCTCATTAATATTATTATTTATTCATTGAAGAGACTTAGGGTAGGATGAAAATGTGCCTGTCTAGCCTTGGTGACTCTGCTGCCCTGGGAATGGGAAGGTGACACTTACTCCTCTGCCTTCCCCCTTTCCAAATGCCCTTCTCCATGACTCAGCAAAGAAACCATGGGTCTGAAATCAGAGATGAGGCAAAGAAAACCTCAAAAATGTATTTTTTTTTTTTTTCCTGGAGGAATTTCCCTTTCATGTCATTCATTCCTCTGCTAGGGAATCCAGGAAGTCTTCGACCTGTGGTTAGCCGGCACTTAAAACAAGGCCTGACACAAAGCATGCTATATAACTATTGTTATATTATTATTAATTATGGAGCAGTTATTAATACCTGAAGACTTGGGTCAAGTTGTGTTAAACTTCTCTTTCCATTTGTTCTAGTCTCACCCCAGAATTTATGTGAATTCTCAATTATTCATGCTGTAGAGGGCTTAAGGGGGCAACTGCAAATGAGTGAATAAATTAATAAATTAAAAAGCTTGGGTTCCCCTCTGAAATGAGATTATTGTAATGGATGAAGAGGCATAACTCAGTAGATGGCTGATTTGGGAATAACCACATCCAGTCTAGAAGGGGTCTGACCCTCAGAATTTCCAGCTATAGGACAGACAGACCTGCCTAACTAAGAGACAGTTGACTGATAGACTGTGGTAAATTCTGTATGAAGATACACAGACAACAGAAGAAGAACGTAATTCCTGGTTGG
The DNA here is from genome assembly GCF_007565055.1 of Rhinopithecus roxellana. NCBI lineage: Eukaryota > Metazoa > Chordata > Mammalia > Primates > Cercopithecidae > Rhinopithecus > Rhinopithecus roxellana. The sequence goes on along the minus strand of NC_044552.1, from coordinate 35,831,406 downwards.
GTGGGGAGGGGAGGGTGTGCTTGTGGTTCTCAGCCCTGGATGTGTCTCAGAATCACCTGGAGATAAACATATAGAACCTGGGCTCCATGCCTAAGATTCTGATTTCCAGCTCTGGGAGTATAACAGGGCCATCAGAATTCTTGTTTTTTTGAGACAGGGTTTCACTGTCACCCAGGCTAGAATGCAGTGTCGGCAATCAAGGCTCCTTGCAGCCTCGACCTCCTGGGCTTGAGGGATCCTCCCACCTCAGCCTATAGCTGGGACTACAGGCATGCACCACCATATCTGGCTGATTTTTTAGTTTTTGTGGAGCTCAGATTTCACTGTGTTGCCCAGAAGGTGGCCATCAGAATTAACAAGCTTACCAGGTGATCGGGACCTAAAGCCAAGCACTAAACATAATAATAATAACAGCACATACTATAAACTAGACATCTTAGGCATTTTCTCTTAGTCTTATAACCATCCCTAAAGGTAATTTATATTATCCTCATTTTACAGGCAGCAACACTGAGGTTTAAGTAATTTGGCCAAGGTCACACAGCACAGCCCATATTTTAATTAAGCTCTCAGTCTAAAGACCTAAGTTATTTTGCCATATCCCATGCAGCAGGAGGTCAGCCTGGAAGAATCTTCCCAGAAATTGAAATTAAGATAATTAACTCAGATGTTAAACTCTAAAATCTGTACATAATGGGTCAGACAAAGATATGCAAGTGGATTTAAAGAGACACAAAGGCTCTGAGCTAGTGAAAGTTTGACCTTAACCCTATGGCCTCAATTAACATATCAAAAGGAAGAATGTGTCCTTTGGGGTGGGAGGGTGCTTGGGCCAGTTAGTCTGATACTTTGTGAGCTGAGGGAGGGTTCCTGGCCCTGGCAGCATTGTGATCTGGTATTAACTCTTTTCCGTGGCTTCTGGTTTCTCCTGACCTTCCTGGCTGTTCTGTTTCCTTCCATTTCTCCACCTAGCCCTTAAATGTGGATGTTCCTTGCATTCTACTCTCCCGGTATTCCCAGGATGACTGCATCCACTTCAGGGCTCAGCTGCCTGTGCTAAGGACTTCCAGAGGCGTGCACTCCTGAGGTCCTAACTCAAGGCATCAAGGCAATCGGGGGGGGGGGCGTAGGAGAGGTGTTCTCAGGCAGGACTGGAGTTCACATCCTAGCTGGGTGCCTTACTGGCTGTGGGTCTTAGAAGTTACCTATTATTGCTGGGCGCGGTGGCTCACGCTTGTAATCCCATCACTTTGGGAGGCCAAAGCAGGCGGATCACGAGGTCAGGAGTTCGAGACCAGCCTGACCAACATGGTGAAACCCCGTCTCTACTAAAAATACAAAAATTAGCCGGGCGTGATGGCAGGCACCTGTAATCCCAGCTACTTGGGAGACTGACACAGGAGAATTGCTTGAACCTAGGAGGTGGAGGTTGTAGTGAGCTGAGATCGTGCCACTGCAGCCCAGCCTGGACGACAAAGAGCGAAACTCTGTCAAAAAATTAAAAAAAGCAACATGTGAAACAGAGAACACTTTCCCCAAATCTGTTCTTCCACTTGGATTCCTATCAGAGGAAATAGAAACACCTTCCATGAAAATTGCCAGAACCAGAAATCCTACAATCATCCTGGACCATCCCTCCACTACCAACAAAGGGGACACTGAGTTCCAGTGATTTCTGTCTCCTCCTGCATTTCTTTTATTGTCACAAGCTGCTCTTGATTCTCACTAGGTTCTTGATTCTCACTAGATTCTCACTAGGTTCTTGCAAGAACCTCTTAACTGCTCTGGACTTGCTGGTTCCCAAACCTCAATTGCTTAGCACTGAGGGTGTGGTTCAGATGAAACCCTGTAACAGCCCTCTGCTCCCTTTAGGGGACAAGTCCAAGTCTCTTGCAGACTCCTGCTGTCGCATGCACACACACACACATACTCACACACTCTCACACACATTCACACACTCATGTAGCAGGATGAGCCACAGACAAAACTCAGACACCAAGTTAAAGAAGGAAGGGGTTTATTCGGCCGGGGGCATCGGCAGGACGTCTGTCTCAACAGCCGAGCTCCTCAAGTGAGCAATTCCTGTCCCTTTTAAGGGCTCACAACTCTAAGGAGGTGCATGTGAGAGGGTTGTGATTGATTGAGCAAGCAGGGGGTATGTGACTGGGGGCTGCATGCACCGGTAATTAGATCAGAACAAAACAAGATAGGGATTTTCACAGTGCATTGCTACACAATGTCTGTAATCTATAGATAACAGAACCAATAGGTCAGGGGTCGATCTTTAACTACCAGGCCCAGGGTGCGGCGCCAGGCTGTCTGCCTGTGGATTTCATTTCTGCCTTTTAGTTTTTACTTCTTCTTTCTTTGGAGGCAGAAATCGGGCATAAGATGATATGAGAGGTGGTCTCCTCCCTTATTCCCCCCTTTTGAGACTCTCACTCATTTTATTAGTGGGAGTTCTCACTTTCATTTTCACTACCCATGTCTTCTTGCAAAACAGATCGATAGTGATTCATACAGCACACTTGTGCATTATGGTGAACTAAGGTAGCGATGAAGCTTTTTATCATTCGAAGAAGTACAGGTAACAAACAAGGGAGCAGTAAGTAGGTTCCTTTTACTATTATAACTTATTATAAGAGTTTCAAATCCTCCTAGCTCTGGGAGCCATTTTCTAAACATGGCCCTAGGATCAAAACTATGCCACACTTGCACGGGCACGTGTGCCAGTTTTGTCATATCTCTAACCATGTCTTCAACTACTTGCCCTTGATTATCTATGTGTAGGCAGCAATTAGTAAGGTTAAATTTCCTACAGACCTCTCCTTCAGCTGCTAGCAAGTAGTCGAGAGCTAATCTATTTTGATAGCATTTCTCATCTGAGTTTCTTGCCGGGCCAGAATAGTCAAGACTCTGCCGGTTTTATTAGTGATTATTTCTAAGACAGCTTGTAACCGTATGATTCAGTTGATCATGTAAATGGGGGTCCGGTATCCCCACAAGCCATCTTGTGTCCAAGTAGCAGGCCCATAATATTGTATGATTCTCTCAGGGGGCCATTTATCATTTTTTCAATTTCTTATAGCTATGTTCTCTTTTCACAGGAAGCATAGACAGGGAAGCCCAGGAGTTTGCCTGTTTTTATGGGCAGTAGGAAGAAAGATGGTTTAATAGTGCCAATAACACAACTACCTGCCCACTGGTCAGGTAATTTGGCATAAGCTCTATGCCCATATAGCATATCCAGTATAATCCAGTGGGGACTGTCCAGTCCCAGTGGGACTCTGGGTGGGTTCACACAGTTTGCAACTTGGGGAATTTGCTAAATGGATTTCTTTCTGTGTGATTTGAACTCCACCAAGTGACTGTTTCTGTGGTACCATTATACAGTTTCTGTCTCAGACAACTAAGCCGTCCTATGGGTGAGTGAATTCTTTTCCTGCTCTAGCTATGCAATACTGTCCAATAATTGAGGCTTTTAGGACCCAGAAATTATCAGGGTGATTCTTTTGAGCTGGGAATTCATCAGGAACTGGGTCTGTAGGTACTAATTCTTGGGCTTCCGACGGCCATTGATCTCTTATTACAGTTCCTCCACGTACATAACATGAAGTGACATTGAGAGACTGTGCTACATGCTTGGCTAATTGCGAAAACAAATTTCTTGTTTTTCCTGGAATTTCTGGTACTGGCACATTTAGTTTATCATAGAAGGTTTGAAATACTGGCTCAGGACAGCATTTATAAACTTCTTTTAAAACCAGGATATTTACTTGAAGATCCAGTCTAGCTCCATCAATTTTTAGGGTTACACATCCCCCTTTTCTTTCCAGCGAGGATCAAGGGGATTGGTTATTACTAGCTCTAAGGGGTTACACTGTCCCTTAGTACAGGAAGGGCCATTTTTTCCTTTCTGAAGGTAGACGGGATCCTTTTCATCTTTTTTTTTTTTTTTTTTTTTGAGACGGAGTCTTGCCCTGTCGCCCAAGCTGGAGTGCAGTGGCCAGATCTCAGCTCACTGCAAGCTCCGCTTCCCGGGTTCACGCCATTCTCCTGCCTCAGCCTCCCGAGTAGCTGGGACTACAGGCGCCGCCACCTTGCCCGGCTAGTTTTTTGTACTTTTTAGTAGAGACGGGGTTTCACCGTGTTAGCCAGGATGGTCTCGATCTCCTGACCTCGTGATCCGCCCGCCTCGGCCTCCCAAAGTGCTGGGATTACAGGCTTGAGCCACCGCACCCAGCCCCTTTTCATCTTTTATCCAAGTGGCTCAAATGACACAAGACCAGTATCCACATTCATTTTCACACAGTCCTAATTCATGACAAATGTACTTATTTTTGGTCACATAGCCTTTTTCCCAATTAAAAGAGCCACATCCCCTTCCTAACTTATTACTATTAATGACAGCACAGGCATCAAATTTTAAGGTGACTTGTTTGGGCACCACTTTTTCTTCTGTTTTGGCTAACACTTTACTCGTATCAATTTATGAGCCCCTACCAGTCTTCAGTTCTTAATCTTATTTCAAAAACTGTGGTCATGGGAGGCTCAGATGAGTCATAACACACATCAGGTTGGTCATTTCCTGGGCTACATACCTTGTATAGAATAACATTATGCAAACAAGTTCTTTTTAGAGTTCCAGTACACTTATAATAACTGTAAAATAATAGGACCGTAGGCTGGGCACGGTGGCTCACGCCTGTAATCCCAGCACTTTAGGGGAGGCTGAGGCGGGTGGATCACGAGGTCAGGAGATCGAACCATCCTGGCTAACACAGTGAAACCCCGTCTCTACTAAAAAAAAAAAAAAATGCAAAAAATTAGCTGGGCGTGGTGGCGGGCGCCTGTAGTCCCAGCTACTTGGGAGGCTGAGGCAGGAGAATGGTGTGAACCCTGGAGGCGGAGCTTGCAGTGAGCTGAGATCACACCACTGCACTCCAGCCTGGGCGACAGAGCAAGACTCCGTCTCAAAAAAAAAAAAAAAAGTAATAATAATAGGACTGTAGCAACATTTTGTCCTACCTCAGTGACTTGATGTATACACTGGGAATAGCCCTCAGTCTGAGGAAGGTCAGTTGAAGTCCTTACTGTACAAGTCCAAATTTTAAGGAAAATGAGTCCTGAGATGAGTTTCCTCGTGGTTCGGCCATGCGTGGACCAGTCAGCTTCCGGGTGTGACTGGAGCAGGGCTTGTCGTCTTCTTCAGAGTCACTTTGCAGGGGTTGGCGAAGCTGTTCCCATCCATGTACCACTTACAGTCTACTCATGTTCAAGGATGGTCTCAGAGGTTGGGCCTGCTAGAATAAACTGAGTCCAACACCTTTACACAGTTATATTCAGCTGGGCTCTCTGATACTGGAAGCAAGGTGGTAGGGTTTAGGATGTTGCACACTTCAATGGTTATTTGGGGATTTTCACATAGCAAGCTTTGGTACTTGGTTAATCTAGCATTTGTTAACCAATGATGTCCTTTGGTATTTATTAAAGTTACCACAGCATGGGGGGGGGGGCGTTTATATTCATTTTTTGCCCAAGGGTTAGTTTATCTGCTTCTTGTGCTAACAGGGCCTTTGCTGCTAGGGCCCTTAGACCTGGGAGCCAGCCTTTGGAAACCTTGTCTAGTTGTTTTGAGAGATAGGCCACTGGCCTTGGCCAGGGCCCCACAGTCTGGGTTAAAACTCCAACTGCCATTTTTTCTCTTTCTGACACATAGAGTGTAAAGAGTTTTGTCAGGTCAGGTAGCCTCAGGGCTGGGGCCAACATGAGTTTTTCTTTTAACTCATGAAAAGCTCGTTGCTGTTGGTTGTAATGGATGTAGTTTATCTAATCTACATTTTTATTAACTGTCACTACTAAAATATTGACTCAAATCCTTCAATTATTTGATTTCAAGCTTTAAATTGATCTGGTATTCCTCATGGGACTCCAATTGCATCTAAATAGACATGAGAGTCGAAAGACCCATAAGGGGTTCTCTTGCTTTATGATGTCTTATTTTTTTTCCTTCTGGTTGATGAAATGCCAGGGTGAAAGGGATAGCCAATTGGACTAAAGCACAAGTGCCACTCTAGTTATTCGGCAGAGTGCCCAGTAAAGGTCCACCACAATACCACCACACATCCGCTCAGGGATGAACAAGGGCTGACTGATTGATAAGCTCTTGAAAATTCTTAAGCTCACGGCATCCTTTCAGGTCTCCAAGGAATGCTAAGTTTCCTCCCTGCCATGAGAGACACGAAGTGAACTTAGTGTTTGCAGACAGAACCTGGATGGCCCTCGGGGGCTGAACCGCAGGGTGCTGGACTTTGGGATATAGCAGAGAGAGCTTGACATGACTTACTACTCCAGGCTGTAGAATCCTGGAAAAGAGCTACCATGCAGCCTGTGCCTGGTCGACTGGAGGACCACCTTAGTGGAAGGGGGACAGTCTGGGCCTCTGGCCTGCCATGTGCACAAACATAACAATTGCTTTTGTTTAACGTGCAGATGGAATATTTGATCCATTTTAACCAGGCATTTGCATCTTGGTATCCTATCTTAATTGCTAAAGTTTGTTTTAAGTCTTTAACTTCTATGATCCTCTAGTAAAATGAATGTATGGTTTTAGGAAAATTACAAAAACCAGTTGGGGCAGTCCATCCTTGCTCTTTAGTGGTCCACAGAATGTTGGACCAACTATGGCATGAAACCTCTACATTGGGGGGGCAACACCCTTGGTTGGCACTGGGGTCTTTATCGAAATCTCCCTGGATTAAATGGTCCTAGTTTACTAATGCCTAGTTTGAGGAGACTCAGGAGGGACAGAAGAACTTTTCTGAAGTAGAAAGCTGTCTTTGACTTGGTAAGTCCCCATAGGGTATAACAAGGCAAGCATTAAATGCAACAGTTTAAGGTGAAATTGACTTGGTTATATTAATAACTAGATGGTCAGCAATAGAACGAGGAAAGAAGAAAGAGTAATAGAATAGATTAAAAGAGTTAAATTTTTCTTAGCTTTAGTTTGGTAGGGTTTTCCCCTGGGACTATGGCCCACGACTCTGGAGGGGGTGGTGCTTTCTTGACTCGGATGTGATGAGTCCATCGTTTTTTTTGCTGTACGAACAGCAGTCTTGGTGGTTAGCAGCACAAGGTAGGGTCCTTCCCAGGCTGGTTCGAGTTTTTCTTCTTTCCACCTTTCGATGAGAACGTGATCTTCAGGCTGGTGCTGGTTTACTGGATATTCTAGGGGTGGTCCATGTGCTAAAAGACTTTTAGTTTTTTTGTTTGTTTGCTTGTTTTTTGAGAAAAGAAAGTGGAAGATAAGCCAAATATCTATTTTTTAAGAAATTGACCTTTTGTTTTAAATGTGGAGACCTTGGCAGTGGACTTTATAGTCCTTAGTGCCTTTTTACTGAGAAATTTCCTTTAGCACCTATTTTTATTAGTTTTTAAACCAAAGAAAGCCAAATACCATTTTACATTTAATAGTGCTTCTCGTATGATTTTTATACCAGATAAGCTAAATGTTATCTTTATATTAGTGTGTTATTAATGTGAAACCTAATTTTAATAAAACCTTGTAGACATATTTATTTAATTTTTAATGTTTGACCATAGGTAAGATTTTATAGACTCTTTTTAACCTTTTATAATTTTTGCTAAAGAGCAGGTTGGTGCTTTAAGAAAAACCTGTTAGGCTTTTACTTTAATGTCCAGTTCACAGAAAAACTGGATGATACTTCTTTAACTTTAGCTAATATGTTTACACACAGAATGTTCTTTGCAATTAACATTTTAAAACTTGCTTAAACTTTCAAAACAATAATTTTTTTTAGCGTTTTAATGTAGGTAAAAATGTACATTCTTATGCCTCCTTAAAATCCTTTTACCAAAGGTATATTTTGCTTTTCTTATACACCTTGCACATAAACTGTTTGTCTTTTTTTCCAATAGTTTTACATTCAGAAGGCCTAGTTACTTTTAAATTATACAACATTTTTTGCATAAACCTTTTTTTAACACACATTTTTTCATAACCTTTTTTTTTTCTTTTACGACTTTTACAGGCAATTTTTTGACATGCCTTAACTTTCTGACTTATTACAAATACTTCTTTTTTTAAACAACCAGTTAATTTATTTCAGGACAAGAATTTACCATATAACACTCTTTTTATATAAATTCCGCCCCCCCTTCCCCCCCTTTTTTTCCGAAGATGATAACCATTCTTTTCCAAAGAGAACCTTTTTTTATGTCTGTGGACTAGACTGTCTAAGGCCACAAGAATAGAAGTTACTATAATACATGTTACACTGTTAACTTTTAGCAAACTTTACTTTTGTTGAAAACATTGTAAGTTTGGGATTTTAATTATCTTTTGCTATTAATAAGACCTTGTTTTGTCCAAATTAGAATTGGTATGATGGCTTTTAAAGGAATAGTGTACACTTTTTTTCCTTTTTTAACTATTTGTGTATTTCTCTTTCTTTTTCTCTTTGACTTTGTCTCTCTTTGACTTTCCTTTTGCCTCTGTCTCTTCTTCTCTCTCTCTGCCTCTCTCTCTCTTTCTTTCTCTCTCTCTCTCTCTCCTTGACTCCCTCTTTGTCTGTCTCTTCCTCCCTCTCTCTTTGCCTCTTTTCCTCTCTCTTTCCTTTCTCTCTCTGCTGGTCTTTCCTTGCCTCTGCCAGCCGCTTAAGCTGCTGTTCTCTCAACCACTGTGTGTTGGGGGCGGGGGATCTAAAACCAGCTGTAACCAAGTGTCTATGTACAGGAACTGGTCTGGGTTCCCTGGCTTACATGTCACCTTGTGCTATACCTTTGAAACAAGGGACCTGTCCAGGCTTCCTTCTAATGGCCAACCTACGTCTAATGTTGGCCAGTCTATCTTACACAAAGTTTTAAGTTTTCCTGGTGTCACAGTACTCCATAGTCTCCCTTAAATACTTTTTTTGAAATTTTTCAACATAGTTCCTAGTGGAGTGGGCTTACTTTGTGCCTCACCCATGTTTCCTCTAGACAAAACACCACGCTCACACCACATGCACACCACAAAACAAAGAACGGATAAAAAGGGCACACACACACTTTTGTAGTTTACGCAAAACCAAAATCAAAACCAAAATCAGATTATCCAGAATTCCAAGCCAGGTCAAAACCAAAACCGAAGTATCAAGCAATCCAAGTCAAGTCAAAAACAAAAACCAAAGTGCCAGTACAGGCACACAGTGGGTGAGCAGGCCACGCTTCCACTCAAATGGAGTAGGCAAGCTCCCAAGACCAATCCTGTCCAGCAATTCAAACTAAGTCAAAACCAAAACCAAAGTGCACACGCCGTGGGCAATTAGGCCACGCTTCCACTCAAATGGAGTAGGCAAGTTCCCAAGACCAGTCCTGTCAAGCAAATCAAACCAAATCAAAACCTAAACCAAAACCAAAGTGCTGACAAAGGCACACCATGGATGATCAGGCCACGCTTCCACTCAGAGTGGGCAAGTTTCAAAGACTAGTCTTACCAAGTTTTAGATGTCCAGACTCCAAGCGCCCGTTCCTTCCTGGTGTTCAGTCACTGTGTTGATCCTCCACGGGGGCCTGCCACACACTGCTCTGGCGAGGCATCCCACCAGGGCAAATGCCTATCCAGAAGTGGTCTCAGGATCCGCATTGCTCGCTGGGGCTGGTCGGAGTCCCGCACAGGGATGTTCCACAGGGCAGGCTCAAGCCGCCTAAGGAGCTGCCTCGGCCATCCGCCAATCACCTCACTTCCCGGTCAGGGAACCAAGAAATGTAGCAGGATGAGCCACAGACAAAACTCCTCAGACACCGAGTTAAAGAAGGACGGGGTTAATCGGAATTAAAGAAGGAAGGGGTTTATTCGGCTGGGGGCATTGGCAAGACTTCTGTCTCAAGAGCCGAGCTCCTCAAGTGAGCAATTCCTGTCCCTTTTAAGGGCTCACAATTCTAAGTGGGTGCATGTGAGAGGGTCATGATTGATTGAGCAAGCAGGGGGTACGTAACTGGGGGCTGCATGCACCGGTAATTAGATCAGAACAAAACAAGATAGGGATTTTCACAGTGCATTTCTACACAATGTCTGTAATCTATAGATAACAGAACCAATAGGTCAGGGGTCGATCTTTAACTACCAGGTCCAGGGTGCGGGGCCGGGCTGTCTGCCTGTGGATTTCATTTCTGCCTTTTAGGTTTTACTTCTTCTTTCTTTGGAGGCAGAAATTGGGCATAAGACGGTATGAGGGGTGGTCTCCCTTACACACACACACACGCACACACACACATGCACACTCACACACACTGGAGCAAGTGCTCCTCTCCTGAAGCTTCTGTCTGTCTTTCCAACAAGACTGGGAGGCCTTTAACCCCCCAATTCCTGTTGGGCATCTCTGGGTGCCTGGTATGTGGCATGTTGTCAGTAGGAGGCTCTTCTAATAAGGTTTAACATTTACGGAACTTTACTTTGGGCCAAGCTCAGTTCAAAACATCTTCACAACTCTGTGTGGTGGGTATACTTTATTCATCCATTCTACTAATATTTATTGATTACTTCCCCCCGGTCAGGCCCTGGTCCAGGCACTGGGGATACGGCAGGGTAAAGATGATGGGCAGTGCTAGAGGTGGGGGGAAGAGTTCCTGTTTTATCTCAGAAGATCAGGAAAGGTGAAAATGGAGCAGAGACTTGAGGGAAGTGAGGAAAGGAGCTATGTGGAGATTTAGGGGAAGAGTGGTCCAGGCAGAGGGAACAGCCAGCTCAAAGGGGGCTATTTGATGGTTTCTTCCTCCATTTGATGGAGTCCAGGTAAGTCATCCAGCGTTATAGACTAAGTGGCAGAGCTAGGTTTCAAACCCAGGTTCTGTAACTCTTGACTCATACTGTTAACCATGCCTCTTTACCATGTTTTATGGGACACAGTAACTGCCTTAGCTGAGAGAAAGGCTGGTTTCATGTTCACCACCTCCCTCTCTGATTGGAGTTTGGTCTCCTGTGTCAAGGACAGCATGGCTGATTGCCTGCCTTGGTATCCAGCTTCACTTGTTGGCTCTGCTTTTCTACTTTGTGTACTCATTTCTGTGGTCTGTATTAGAGACAGTGAGATTGTGTGTACTCTTCAGGCAGCCTGAATAAAGCACGCTTTTCCTTCTGTTAAGCTGAGACCCAGACGCTGAAATAGTGTGACTTGGCCAAGGCAAATTCCCCTTTATTAGTCAGCAACTAGGGTAGCCTCTGTTGGGCAACCTGTAGTTCTCACATCACACCTTCCTTCAAGCTTCCTTGAAGGAAACACCTTCAAGAGCTTCCTTCAAGCCACCTCTGGGGCTTTTTGCAAAGGTGATATTTGGCCTTGAAGGACATGGAGCATTTCAAGAGGTGGAGACTGGGGAAGGATTTCTAGGCAGAAAGAAGTGTGTGAGTTGAGCAAAAGCATCAATGCTGGGCCACTCAGGGACTTGGACAGTAGATGCCTGTGTGTTGGGGAAGCAAAGATAAGGCTGGATGGAGAATTTAGGTCATGTCATGGCAGCCTTTAAAAAAAATGTTTTGGCCAGGCGCGGTGGCTTGCGCCTGTAATGCCAGCACTTTGGGAGGCCGAGGCGGGCAGATCACTTGAGGTCAGGAGATCGAGACCATCCTGGCCAGCATGGTGAAACCCCGTTTCTACTAAAAATACAAAAATTAGCTGGGCATATGGTGGCATGCGTCTGTAGTCCCAGCTACTTGGGAGGCTGAGACAGGAGAATCGCTTGAACCCAGGAGGCGGAGGTTGTGGTGAGCCAAGATTGCGTCACTGTGCTCCAGCCTGGGAAAAAGAGCGAGACTCTGTCTCAAAAAAAAAAAAAAAAAAAAGAAAGAAAGAAAGACTGCTTGGGCAGTTGTGGGGAGCGCAGAGCGCAGGTTAGAGAGGGTAACTGGTGGAAGAGAGGCTATTGCAGGAGTCCAAGTATTAGATGGGAGCACCTGAGCGCTGAGTGGAAGGACCAGATTCCAGAGACATTTTGGAAGTATTGATGACAGGTGCTGCTTACAGGTTGATGTGGAAACTGTAGGAGCAGGAGGAGCTGAGAAAGAATGATGTCAGCATTTTCAGCTTGGGTGACTCAGCAGATCACTGTCAACTGACACACAATACACAAGAGAAGGGACAGGGACAGGATTTGAGTATCTTGAGTTCGAGGTAACGGGTGTGACATCCAGGTGGGGATGTGGGCTGGGAGTTTGGGGTGGAGGGTAGAGCTGGAGAAATGTCAAAGCTGAGGCTGAAGGAATAGAGGAGGCGTATGAGCAGACAGGGACTTGGCTTATCTAGAGGGACGCAATGAAGGAGCTGTGGAGGAGCAGTTGGGAAGGCTAAAGTAAGTGAGGACTGTTGTTGTTGTTGTTGTTGTTTTTATTGTTGTTGTTTTTTTGAGACAGAGTCTTGCTCTGTCACCCAGGCTGGAGTGCAGTGGCACAATCTCAGCTCACTGCAACCTCTGCCTCCCGGGTTCAAGCAATTCTCCCATCTCAGCCTTGTGAGTAGCTGGGATTACAGGCACCTGCCACCATGCCCAGCTAATTTTTGTATTTTTAGTAGAGACAAGGTTTCACCATGATGGCCAGGCTGGTGTCAAACTCCTGACCTTGTGATCCGCCTGCCTCAGCCTCCCAAAGTGCTGGGATTACAGGTGTGGGCCACCACGCTTGACTGGCCATGCTGGTCTGGAACTCCTGACCTCAAATGATCTGCCCACCTCGGCCTCCCAAAGTGCTGGGATTACAGGCGGAGCCACCACGCCCGGCCACAAAGACTGTTTTGATGAAGGCATTGCTGGGATTGTTTGACAGGGCTCAGCGTCTGATGTCCCCACATCTCATGGGGACAGCAGAGTTGACCTCCCCTGGATTATCTGCTCAGAAACTAGGGGCGCTTCTGCTCAGCCTGTGCTTCTTTCCGTGGCCTTTGTGTGTGCTGTCTTCTTCCTCTGCACATGACCAGCTTCCCTCTGCTGAGGGGAAACTCCTGAAAGTAGAGATCCTGACTTCTCCCCCATTATTCTCCAGGAAGCTCAGCCCAGGGCTGTGCACTGTGAGGCACAGAACACTAGCAAGGGGATTGAAAGACTGAACCGAATGGGTGGCAGTGGTGATTGTTGTCCCCTGCTTTGCTTGGACTTTGAGGCCACCCTTTTAAGGAGAACGTCTTGTTTGAAGGAATGGGTATAATTTGCTCTCTGAATCTTGAGTTGCTTCAAGCTTACACCATCCGCCTGGGCGACAGAGCAAGACTCTGTCCATCCATCCACCATGTATCAGATTTTTGCCAATGTAAATATCTACTAAAAGTTAAGCATGCATGCATCAGTACTGCACTCCTTTTTATGGCTAAATGATATTCCACTGTATGCATATGCCATATTATATTCATTTATTCATATGTCCACAAATGTTGGGTTGTTTTCTTTTTTTTTTTTGAGACGGAGTCTCGCTCTGTTGCCCAGGTTGGAGTGCAGTGGTGTGATCTCAACTCACTGCAACCTCTGCCTCCCAGGTTCAAGCGATTCTCCTGCCTCAGCCTCCCAAGCAGCTAGGACTACAGGTACATGCCACCACGATCAGCTAATGTTTGTATTTTTAGAAGAAATGGAGTTTCACCATATTGGCCAGGCTGGTCTCGAACTCCTGACCTTGTGATCCACCCACCTCAGCCTCCCAAAGTGCTGGGACTACAGGCGTGAGCCACCAGGCATGGCCTGATTTTTTTTTTTTTTTTTTGAGACAGAGTCTCGCTCTGTTGCCCAGGCTGGAGTGCAGTGGCACAATCTCGGCTCACTGCAACCTCTCACTCCCTTCGAGTGATTCTCCTGCCTCAGCCTCCCTCCCGAGTAGCTGGGTTTACAGGCACACGCCACCATGCCAGCTAATTTTTTGTATTTTTAGTAGAGACAGGTTTTCACCATGTTGGCCAGGATGGTCTCGATTTCCTGACCTTGTGATCTGCCCACCTCAGCCTCCTAAAGTGCTGGGATTACAGGCATGAACCACTGCACCTGACCTGGGTTGTTTCCATTTTTGGCCATTATGAATAATGATCTTCTGACATTTGTTTGGTTTTGTTTTGCTTTTTGTTTTTTCTTGAGATGGAGTTTTGCTCTTGTTGCCCAGGCTGGAGTGCAATGGGCGATCTCAAGCTCACTGCAACCTCCACCTCCTGGGTTCAGGCCATTCTCCTGCCTCAGCCTCCCGAATAGCTGGGATTGGATTACAGGTATGCATCACCACGCCTGGCTAATTTTGTGTTTTTAGTAGAGATGGGGTTTCTCCATGTTGGTCAAGCTGGTCTCGAACTCCTGACCTCAGGTGATCCACCGGCCTCCCCAAATCCTGGGATTATAGGCGTGAGCCACAGCGCCTGGCCAATCCTCTGACATTTGTATAAAAGTTTTTGTGTGGGTTGGGCGCGGTGGCTCACGCCTGTAATCCCAGCAGTTTGGGAGGCCGAGGTGGGTGGATCATGAGGTCAGGAGATTGAGACCATCCTGGCTAACATGGTGAAACCCAGTCTTTACTAAAAAAAAAAATACAAAAAAATTAGAAAAGTTACGCATGCATGCATCAGTACTGCACTCCTTTTTATGGCTAAATGATATTCCACTGTATGCATATGCCATATTATGTTCATTTATTCATATGTCCACAAATGTTGGGTTGTTTCCATCTTTTTTTTTGAGACGGAGTCTCGCTCTGTTGCTTGGCGTGGTATCGGGTGCCTGTAGTCCCAGCTACTCGGGAGGCTGAGGCAGGAAAATGGCATGAACCCAGGAGGCGGAGCTTGCAGTGAGCTGAGATTGTGCCACTGCACTCCAGCCTGGGCGACAGAGCAAGACTCCGCCGCAAAAAAAAAAAAAGTTTTTGTGTGGATGTATGTTTTTATTTTTCATGGTGTATACCTAGAAGTGGAATTGCTAGGTTAGGTGGTAACTCTGTTGAACATTTTGAGGAACTGCAGAACTGTTTTCTGAAGTAGCAATACCATTTTACATTTTTACCAGCAGTGTATGAATGTTCTAGTTTCTCCACATCATGACCAACACTTGTTTCTGAACTGAGACGCTTCTGAGAGTGAAAGGGTGCACCATTAATAAATATGCCAACATGACTGACATTAACTGGAACATATTCTTACCCTACCTAGATACCAAACAATTAGAAGATTCAATTCCTGATTTCAGGGAACTTTCTGGCCACATGATGAGTCAAAGCCCCAAACCCACATACTTGAGTCAATTAAAGAATCAAGTAAAGGTAAATTATTAAGAAGGAAAGCAAAGTACATCTAAATTCCCCCAGGAGATTGTATTCTGTTTAAGAGAAAAGAACTGTTTTATTTGTCTTTGTATTGTTTGTGGCCCCAGGTGTATCTTGTGTTTGACAGGGTCTCAATGAAGGTCTGTGGACTAAATGAATGGATGATACAAATTCTACTGTGCAGAATAGAATGACTCACCTAGCAGGGGTTTTTGAGTTTGGGGAAAGTATGGCTCTTTGCTAAAAATGTAAATATATATTTTTTGCTCCATGCTGTAACAACACTAATGACAATTTAAAAATGAAAAAGTGGCCGGGCGCGGTGGCTCAAGCCTGTAATCCCAGCACTTTGGGAGGCCGAGACGGGCGGATCACGAGGTCAGGAGATCGAGACCATCCTGGCTAACACCGTGAAACCCCGTCTCTACTAAAAATACAAAAAAACTAGCCGGGCGAAGTGGCGGGCGCCTGTAGTCCCAGCTACTCGGGGAGGCTGAGGCAGGAGAATGGCGTAAACCCGGGAGGCGGAGCTTGCAGTGAGCTGAGATCCGGCCACTGCACTCCAGCCCCGGCGACAGAGTGAGACTCTGCCTCAAAAAAAAAAAAAAAAAAAAATGAAAAAGTAGGCTGGGCCCGGTGGCTCACGCCTGTAATCCCAGCCCTTTGCGAGGCCAAGGCGGGTGGATCACTTGGAGTCAGGAGTTCAAGACCAGCCTGGCCAACATGGTGAAAACCCGTCTCTACTAAAAATACTTAAATTAGCTGGGCATGGTGGCGTACAACTATAGTCCCAGCTACTGAGGAGACCGAGGTGGGGAATCACTTGAACCGGGAGGTGGAGGTTGCAGTGAGCTGAGATTGCACCACTGGTCTATCTGCCTGGGCAACAGAGAGAGATTCTGTCTCAATAATAATAATAATAATAATAATAATAATAATAATAAAAAAGATAAAGTAAGGTAAAGATTAGTGGCTCATACCTGTAATCCCAGCACTTTGGAAAGCCGAGGCAGGAGGATTGCTTGAGGCCAGGAGTTCGAGACCAGTTTGGACAATATAGACTCCATTTCTGCAAAAAAAATTTTAAAAAACAAAAATAAAAAAAATGGAAGCAAATAACCTACAGTGAGAGGAATCTGGAACTGTGAATGGCTGACAATAGGTTGGGGAAAGCCTATCCAAAGAGGGGAATTGCCTGAGCAGGGGGGCAGGAATCAAAGCACACATCTTCATGCAGGGTACCTCTTCCAGCAGGTTAACCTTTGGAACTACAAAGATGTGGTGCCTTCCCCCAGGAATTTCCATCCTTTTGGGAGAAAACAGGATTTATTCACAGGAAACAAGGAGAATAGTTTAGAACAACCATTAAGTGGATGTGCGCCCTTAAGCGTCACTAATCCTTCTGGCCCTAAATTTCTGTAATCTCTCAATTCTATATCCTCGTAGCTTCATGGAAGAGATGGGCCAGGAGCTAGGCCTTAAGGGAAGAGGCTGGATTTGGAGAAAGGAACAGGATGCCAGTGGTGGGTGATAAGGCCCAGAGGTGGGCTGGAGTGCTAGGGCTGAGATAAAATTGGATAGGGCAGCTGGGGCCTCTTCTTGAAGGCGAACTTTGAAAGCCAGGCTGGTTGTCTTTTAAATTTAACCGATAAGCAGGTCCTTGGACTTAAGATGAAAGGAGTGTCTGTGAGAGATTAATCTGATGGCCTTGGGCCATTGATCTGGATCTGTCTGGAAGCAGTGTGAAGATGAAGCTCTCTGGGAGGCTTTTGCAACAGTAATATAGGCCCAGCCTTTCAAAGGAGGGTTTGAAAACGCCTAGGAAAACTCCTTCTGCCAGTTGTTTGTGTGGAGTTAACTTTTCCTTAACCATAGTAACTTAAACCATTGTTTTTATGTTACAACAATTAGGGCTATATTATGGGCCAGAATCCAAGATGTATATAGTTTTCTAAGGCAGAATATTTAGACTTCAAATAAATTTCAGTTTTGCAGAGGGCAATCAGATTTAGGTCATGCTATCAGATTCCTCAGAGAAATCCATTCTTCTTTGCTGTAAAGGGTTTAAAATCTGAGGACTAAAGAAAGATGGTGCCGGGCCAGGCGCAGTGGCTCACACCTGTAATCCTAGCACTTTGGGAGGCTGAGGTGGGCGGATCATGAGATCAGGAGATCGAGACCATCCTGGCTAACACGGTGAAACCCCATCTCTACTAAAAATACAAAAAATTAGCTGGGCGTGGTGGTGGGCACCTGTGGTCCCAGCTACTCGGGAGGCTGAGGCAGGAAAATCGCTTGAACCCAGGAGGTGGAACTTGCAGTGAGCCAAGATGACGCCACTGCACTCCAGCCTGGGTGACAGAGCCAGACTCCGTCTCAAAAAAAAAAAAAAAAGAAAGATGGTGCCATACATAAACATATGTAAGTTGCAAACTGGGTGGGAATATGATGGTACCTTTAGAACACTGAGGATTGGCCTTGCTTAGTACCAGGAAAATTCTGGCCAGGTTGGTAATGGAGGAGGAGTCAGCACCTCATGGTCTTTCCCAGACCTTTCTAAAGGCCCTAGTTCTGCCCAGTGAACTGGCATGTTTGGCACTTGCCTGGTTTACATTTATTTATTTTAATTTTATTTTTATTTTTATTTTTTGAGACGCAGTCTTGCTCTGTTGCCCAGGCTGGAGTGCAGTGGCACAATCTCAGCTCACTGCAACCTCTGCCTCCTGGGTTCAAGTGATTCTCTTGCCTCAGCTTCCCAAGTAGCTAGGATTACAGGTGCCCGCCACCACGTCTGGCTAATTTTTGTATTTTTAGTAGAGACAGGGTTTCATCATGTTGGCCAGGCTGATCTGTAACTCCTGACCTCGGGTGATCCACCCGCCTCGGCCTCCCAAAGTGCTGGGATTACAGGCCACTGTGCCTGGCCCTCCATTTAAATATATATATATTTAAAATTTTTATTCGATCACCTTTCTCAAGTTGAAATTTTTATTTTCTTTTGAGATAGGGCCTTGCTCTGTTGCCCAAGTGCAATCACAGCTCACTGCAGCCTTGACCTCCTAGGCATAAGCAATCTTCCTGCCCCAGCCTCCCATGTAGCTGGGACTACAGGCATGTGCCACCACACTTGGCTAATTTTTAATTTTAATTTTAATATTTTTGTAGAGACAGGGTCTCACTTTGTTGCCCAGGCTGGTTTCAAACTCCTGGCCTCAAGCAATCCTCCTGCCTCCTTAACCTTCCAAAGTGCTGAGATTACAGTTTGGCTATTTTTTTCTTTTTTGGTAGAGATAGGGTCCCCATTCTGGCTTGCCTGGTTTACTTTTTTTTTTTTTTTTTTTTTTGAGACGGAGTCTCACTATGTCACCCAGGCTGGAGTGCAGTGGCCGGATCTCAGCTCACTGCAAGCTCCGCCTCCCGGGTTCCCGCCATTCTCCTGCCTCAGCCTCCCGAGTAGCCGGGACTACAGGCGCCCGCCACCTCACCCAGCTAGTTTTTTGTATTTTTTAGTAGAGACGGGGTTTCACCATGTTAGCCAGGATGGTCTCCATCTCCTGACCTTGTGATCCGCCTGTCTCGGCCTCCCAAAGTGCTGGAATTACAGGCTTGAGCCACGGCGCCCCGCCACTGGTTTACTTTTAATGTGTCACCACTAAGATGTTTGCTGTGGGGTTTCAGTAGCACCCTATGTAAGACTAGGTAAGTTCCCATTTATCCCTGCTTTGCCAAGAGGTTTTTCTTATGAATGGATGTTGACTTTCATCAAACACTTTTTAGGTATCTGTTGATGTAGTCATGTGATTTTCCCTCTTTAATCTTTTAGTGTGATCAATTATACTGATTTTTTTCAAAATAATAAATATAACCATGCAGTTTGGTATATAGTCAACTTAATCACAACATATTACCCTTTTTACTTATTGGCTGGAATCAGTTTGCTAATATTTTGCTTAGGATTTTACATCCATGTTCATAAGTGTAATTTTTTTTCACATATTGTTCTTGTTGGGTTTTGGAATCATTACATTAAAAATGATTTGAAGTGAACCTCTCTTTATATTCTCTGTAAGCGTTTGTGTAAGATTGAAATTACTTCTTTCTTGAATGTCTGGGAGAACTCTGCGTGTTTGCTATTGAAGGTTGCCCCATCAGGTGGGTGTTAGTAGAGAAAGTAGAGACAGTAAAGATATTTAACGTGAGGGGTAAACATAGCTTAAACAATAAGGAAAATTTTATATATTTCATACATCACAAAAAGTCCAGAGGTAGGTGGTTCAGGATTGGTTAATTCAGCAGCTCAACATCATCAGGGAGGGAAATTCATTCCAGTCATTCTCAGGTGGCAGCTCCTTCTTTCATTATTGCAAGATGGCTGCAGCTGCTCCAGGCATCACAGCACAGTGGTTAAGCGTGTTGATTCTACATGCCAAACTTGGTTCCAAAGCCCATCACTGTAGGAAAATTGAGTAAATTGCTTAATCTCTCTGTAAAATGGGATAATAATACTTTAATTCAGAAGTTTACTATTATATGGATTAAATTAATGAGGCTAGGCACGATGGCTCATGTCTGTAATCCTAGCACTTTGGAAGGTGGAAGCAGAAGGATCACTGGAGGCCAGGACTTCAAGACCAGCCTAGGCAACATGGTGAAGTCCTCCATCTCTAAACAATAACAACAAAAAATTTTTATTTTATTTATTTATTTTTTTGAGACAGAGTCTTGCTCTGTCACCCAGGCTGAAGTGCAATGGTGCTATTCTCCACTCATCGCAACCTCCGCCTCCAGGGTTCAAGTAATTCTCCTGCTTCAGCCTTCCGAGTAGCTGGGATTACAGGTGCACGCCACAACACCTGGCTAATTTTTTGTATTTTTAGTAGAGATGGGGTTTCACCATGTTGGCCAGGCTGGTTTGAACTCCTGACCTCGTGATTCGCCTGCCTCAGCCTCCCAGAGTGCTGGGATTACAGGCATGAGCCACTGCACCTGGCTTTTTTTTTTTTTTTTTTTTTTTTAAGGCAGAATCTCGCTGTGTACCCCAGGCTGGAGTGCAGTGGCGCAATCTCAGCTTACCTCCACTTCCCAGGTTCAAGTGATTCTTCTGCCTCAGCCTCTGGAGTAGCTGGGACTATAGGTGCACACCACCACACCGGTCTAATTTTTGTATTTTTAGTAGAGATGGGGTTTTGCCATGTTGGTCAGGCTGGTCTCGAACTCCTGGCCTCAAGTGATCCACCAGCCTCGGCCTCCCAAAGTGCTGGGATTAAAGGCGTGAGCCACTGCTTCCGGCCAACAAACATTTTTTAAAAATGAGGTTTTGTTTTTTTTTTCCAATTCTTAAAATAGTGCCTGGCACATAGTAAGTATCAATAATATGAGCATGTGTTCCTCCATTCTCACACAGAGCAGGAAAGAAGCTGTGTTCCTCCTGTGCCCCACTGATGGAAGTCCTTTAGCAGACTCACCTCCACACTTGATCGGTCAGATTTACAGCAAGTGCCCATTCCTAAACCACTTGTGGAATAACTGTGATTGGTTTGGAGTAACTTGGATTCAACCTCCAAGACCAGGGAGTCCCTGACCTCCCCTGAAACACACAACCTGATAGCTCAACAAAACCTGGGAGAGGCTGGAGTAGTGAAGGTGGGAGGGGTCTGCTGGGTCACACAAGGAAGGGCAAAATGGGAGTCCCCATTCTTACTGGTTCTCCATGAGATTCCTTGGGCATTCGAAACCCTTGGATTTACCTACCACCGCACAGTTTACTTAGTGCTTTTTAACTCATGCATTATCTCATCCAGTCCTAGAGCCACCCTCTAAGTAGTCTTGTTATCCCCCTTTGACAGGCTTTGACACACTTGCCCAGTTGTGTATATATAGTTGGGACAGAGCCAGGTCCTGGGACTCAAGTCAAAGTCTTCAGACTCAATGTTTTGCACTTTTTTTTTTTTTTTTTTTTTTTTTGAGGTGGAGTCACTGTGTCACCCAGGCTGGAGTGTAGAGGTGCCATCTCGGCTCACTGCAACCTCTGCCTCCTGGGTTCAAGCAGTTTTCCTGCCTCAGCCTCCCAAGTAGCTGGGATTACAGGCACACACTATCACGCCTGGCGAATTTTTGTATTTTTAGTAGGAACGGGGTTTCACCATGTTGGCCAGCCTGGTCTTGAACTCCTGACCTCAGGTGATTCGCCTGACTCGGCCTCCCAAAGTGCTGGGATTACAGGCATGAGCCACCGCACCCGGCCTATTTTGCACTTTTATTTGTCTTCCATCAATTCCCAATGCCTGTCATTGGTCACCCTCACAACTGCCACATCCTTGTGTCCCCTCTGCTATTGTCTATGTAATATTTTAAAAATAACAATTATTCATTAAGAAGAAACTTGATGAAATCCCAGGTTTCATGTCACACACACACACACACACTCACACTCACACTTTAAAATGAGCATAAGGTATTTATTTGGGCTTAGAACATGGGCTCTGGCATTTGATTGCCTTGGTTGGAGTCCCAGCTCTGCCACTGTAGCACATGCAGTTGGTCTCCACCCAGGTGTCCATGGCACTTACCGTTTGAGAGTGCACCAGCCTCACTTCCAAGTTGCTGGCACTGTCACTTTGCTTGAGGGCTTGTTCTATCAGAGGCCATCATGCCCTCCCACAGAAAGGCTGGAAGTACTGGGGAATTAATTCCACTCCTCCTCCATCCCCAAGCAGCCCTCATACATTGGCTGTTGGGAATTGGTAGACAAATTTCCCTGCTCCCCCACCCCTCAGGTACAGTAGCTGTCAAGCATGCACTTTTGATTGTCTCCTAGTTCCAAGGCAAGATTGAGCTCCATTTGTCCACCATGGTTAACAATAACGCAGTCTTCACTGGCCTCTGTCCCTTCCCCACTCATTTCTCCACCGCTTTAGCTGCTTCATGGAATCGCTTCTCAGGTAAATTATTTCACTTGAATCCTTGTCTCAAGGTCTGCTTCTGGGAAGCCCAAATTGGGACAGACACTTGCTAGTTGTATGGCTGGCACTGGGTGTTGCCTAACCCCTTTGTGTCTCTTTTTTCTATCGGTAGTGGAAGGAGAATAATACCACCTCAACCTCACAGAACAGGTGTGGTACAGCTCTCAGTGACTGGCTAGGAGAAAGCACTTAACAAGAGGGATCTAGGGCAGGCCTGGTGGCTCACGCCTGTAATCCCAGCACTTTGGGAGGCCGAGGCTGGCAGATCACCTGAGGTCAGAAGTTAAAGATCAGCCTGACCAACATGGTGAAACCCCATCTCTACTAAAAATACAAAAAAAAAAAAAAAAAAAAAATTAGCTGGGCGTGGTGGCGAGCGCCTGTAATCCCAGCTACTTGGGAGGCTGAGGCAGGAGAATTGCAGAGCAAGACTCTGCAAAATATAACTCTCAGAAAATTAATAAAAAAAAAATAAGTGGGATCTAATATTATTACTACCAAATAGCATTATTACTATTATTGCTCTGGTGTGCTACCAGGGATGTTGTGCCACATTGGGGACATACTACTCCTGACCCCCCACCTGAACTTTCTCTGGATGCCCTCTTCCTGCTTCTCTCTTCTTACTCCCACTTACTCTCTAAGCTCCTGGAATCCCATTTCTTCCACCATGACTGTTTCATGGAATTCAGGTGATCAGAACCACCAATCCCCACCAGTCCCAGGACAGCCCACCCTTCCTATCACACAAACCACCCTGCCTACTTCTGATGAGTGTTGCAAATGCCCATGTAAAAGTCTTCTGTCTTCATGACATCTTAGGATTCCTGCGTTGTGGAGGATCATCATATCAGGCGCTTTAGACTGGAAGCTTAAAAGGGAGGCTTCTTGGCCCGGCGTGGTGGCTCACGCCGATAATCCCAGATCTTTGGGAGGCCGAGGCAGGCGGATCACGAGGTCAGGAGATCGAGATCATCCTGGCTAACACGGTGAAACCCTGTCTCTACTAAAAATACAAAAAATTAGCCGGGCGTGGTGGCGAGTGCCTGTAGTCCCAGCTACTCGGGAGGCTGAGGCAGGAGAATGGCGTGAAGCTGGGAAGCAGAGCTTGCAGTGAGCTGAGATCGCACCACTGCACTCCAGCCTGGACGACATAGTGAGACTCCGTCTCAAAAAAAAAAAAAAAGAAAAGAAAAAAAGGGAAGCTTCTCATCTCCGACCCATGTCCAGCATGTCCCAGGGCTGCCGGATGTGTGGAAGGTACGTGATAAGGTACCTGATTGTTAATGATCACAGCTATCTTTATTGACCACCTACTATGAGCCTAGGACGGCTGAGGGTACTTTTCCCATATTAATCCCTTCATGCACCATATGAAATAGGAATTACCATCCCCCTTTTGCAAATGAGAAGCCTGGGACAGAAAAGTTAAGTAACCTGCCCAGGATCACACAATCACACAGCTGGCAAATAACAGAGCTAGGCATCAACCTAAATCCAGAGCTCACTTACTTAATGACTGTGCCAAACCAATGCCAGTGCTATCTCCTGCCTAGAATGAGGAATGCTTGCCAGCTGAGAACCAAAGACAGCTCTCTCTTCGCAAGTATATTGCTGTAGCAGATTACCCTTCCACACCTGAGGCCCTGTGTGCACCTCAGTGTTACCTGTGGAACAGGAATCTCAAGCAGAATGACAGAACAGGAAAGCCTCATTTATTCAGAACCCAGACAGCCAGAAACAGGAAGAAAAAGCAACTGCTTAAATATATAGGTTGTATTCTTATTTTATGAGGAGAGACTTGACAGTTTCAGTCTAGTACCTGAGGTTTCTTTTCCCAAGCAGCTTATAAGCTAGAAATTGCAAACTGCTTTTTGTCCCTCAGACCCAGTATATGGGCTCATCATGTATGGCTTGTATGGTTTTGTTACTGTTTTTCAACTGAAGTAATATAGATATTTTAAGAAATTTCTCTTTTTTTTGTTTTGAGACGGAGTCTTGCTCTGCCCCCACCTCCCAAAGTGTTGGGATTACAAGCGTGAGCCACTGCGCCCGGTGGAAATTTCTTTCCTTTTGAGACGCAGTCTCACTCTGTCCCCCAGGCTGGAGTGCAGTGGCACAATCTTGGTTCACTGGAACCTCTGCCTCCGGGGTTCAAGCGATTCTCCTACCTCAGCCTCTTAAGTAGCTGGCATGACAGGTGTGCGCCACTATGCCTGGCTAATTTTTGTATTTTCAGTAGAGATGAGGTTCCATCATGTTGGCCAGGCTGGTCTTGAACGCTTGGCCTCAAGTGATCCACCCACCTCAGCCTCCCAAAGTGCTGCAATTACAGGCATGAGCCACCACACCCAGCCTTTTTCTTTTCTTTTGTAGTAGTGGGGTCTCGCTGTGCTGCCTAGGCTGGTCTTGAACCCCTGGCCTCAGTGATCCTCTCAACTCAGCCTCTCAAAGTGCAGGAATTGCAGGCATGAGCCACCATGCCCGATCTAAGAAATATTATCTTGGGGAAACAGGGAATCTATGGCCACACTCATTACTATGGTGTAGCAAAAGTCTGAAGCTAAGCAGTACCTCTTGGGCTTTGGATGGGACATATGCTATCTACTGTGTCTGGCCCGAACAGCTCCCTTACTACATGTGAGTTGCCATTTATCATGTGGTGTATGCTGGTGTTTTTCTTATATCCAGTTTGTTTTATTCATTAACTCAAAGATGTATTGAGCCAGACGTGGTAGTGTATGCCTATGGTCCCAGCTACTTGGGAAGCTAAGGTGGGAAGATCACTTGAGCCTGGGAGATAGGGGCTGCAGTGAGTTGTTATCATGCCACTGCATTCCAGCCTGGGTAATACAGTGAGACCCTGTCTCAAAAAAAAAAAAAAAAATTATTGAACATCTGCTATGAACTGGATACCATCCTGTTTTGGTGGTGTGGTGTGGGAGTAGACAAGCTGTAAACAGAATATGCAAGCAAAGTATATGCTATACTAGTGATCAGTGGTAAGCAGAAAAATAAAGCAGTGAAAGAGCATAAGAAGTGTCAGGGCCGGGGAGCTGGCATTAAAAATTTAGGTAGGATGGCCAGGAAAGGCTGTAGGAGGAATACAACTTTTGGATTTCCTGAAGGAAGTGAGGGAGTGGGCCATGTGTATATCCGGAGGCAGAACATTCCAGGCAGATGGAACAGCACGTGCAAAGAGAACATGTATGCCTGGTGTGTTCCATGAACAGTGTGGCCAGAGCAGAGTGAGGGAGAGTGCTGGGAAATGGGGTGCGAGTACAGATGCCACAGCGTCTTTGGCAGTCACTCCAAGTGAAATGGAGAGCCACTGAGAGTGATGGGTTGAGACTAGACTGGAGGGCCAAGGGTGGGGTCAGGGAGACCTGGCAGGAGGCTACCACTGTAATCCAGGTAAGAGATGACGCAACTTGGACCAGGGGGGTAGCATCGGAAATCAAGAAAAGAAAGGGATTGGAGATGTATTTTTGACGTAGAATCAACCAGAAGTGGGTCGCAGGTTGGATGTGAGGGACCAGTAAGGTCAAGGAAGAACCGAGTTTGGACAGAGGAGGTAACAGAGGAGGAAAAAAAGAGTAAATTTTGAAAATATTTTGAAATTATTAATAGCTCCTCTGTGATCTGCTGATCAGAGTGTGGGGATTGTGTGGGATTTGAGAGAGAGGAGTCAGGAATGACACCAAGTGTTT
This sequence comes from Rhinopithecus roxellana, assembly GCF_007565055.1. Classification (NCBI taxonomy): domain Eukaryota; kingdom Metazoa; phylum Chordata; class Mammalia; order Primates; family Cercopithecidae; genus Rhinopithecus; species Rhinopithecus roxellana. Next base: position 35,805,454 of record NC_044552.1, on the reverse strand, counting down.
GGCCTGAGCCATTAGAAGGATGGAGTTGCCATTTTCTGAAGGATGGAGTTGCCATTTTCTGAGATGAGCGTGTAGGAAGAGCAAGGTTTTGGGGGAAAGATTAGGATGTCAGTTTTGGAGAAGTTGAGTTTAACTGGCCTATTGGACATCCTTGTGACGTTGCCAAGAAGGCAGCCTCCGATGAAAAACGGAAACTGAAAACAGGTCAGTTCACACCAGCTCTGATTTGGTAGTGCTGCCCAAAGTGCTGTGTTGAGATTTTAAATGCCCATCCAGGTTGGTTTTCTTTTTTTTTTGTTGAGACGGAGTCTCGCTCTGTCGCCGGGGCTGGAGTGCAGTGGCTGGATCTCAGCTCACTGCAAGCTCTGCCTCCCGGGTTCCCGCCATTTTCCTGCCTCAGCCTCCCGAGTAGCTGGGACTACAGGCGCCCGCCACCTCGCCCGGCTAGATTTTTGTATTTTTTAGTAGAGACGGGGTTTCACCGTGTTAGCAAGGATGGTCTCGATCTCCTGACCTCCTGATCCGCCCATCTCGGCCTCCCAAAGTGCTGGGATTACAGGCTTGAGCCACCGCGCCTGGCTAGGTTGGTTTTCTTTTTTTGTTTGTTTGTTTGTTTGTTTGTTTGTTTTTTAGACGGAGTCTTGCTCTGTTGCCCAGGCTAGAGTGCTGTGGTGTGATCTCAGCTCACTGTAACCTCCACCTCCCGGGTTCAAGTGATTCTCCTTCCTCAGCCTCCCAAGTAGCTGGGATTACAGGTGTGCACCACCATGTGTGGCTAATTTTTTTTGTATTTTTAGTAGAGATGGAGTTTCACCATGTTGTTCAGGCTGGTCTTGATCTCCTGACCTTGTGATCCGCCCACCTCGGCCTCCCAAAGTGCTGGGATTATGGGCGTGAGCCACCGCACCTGGCCAATTTTTGTATTTTTCGTAGAGACAAGATTTTGCCATGTTGGCCAGGCTGGTCTTGAACTCCTGACCTCAGGTGATCCACCCACCTCGGCCTCCCAAAGTGCTGGGATTACAGGCGTGAGCCACTGCGCCCGGCCGAAGAGTGCTCAGTTTTTACTGATAGGAGTGGACAAAGAGTTTTAAAGATTAATGTGAAATATTGTACAAATATTATAGATGCTTGTAATTACAAAAATTCGGCTAATTTTTATATATTTTTTTTGATAGAGATGGGGTTTTATTGTGTTGGCTAGGCTGGTCTCGAACTCCTGGCCTCAAGTGATCTGCCTGCCCCGGCCTCCCAAAGTGCTAGGATTACAGGTGTGAGCCACCGTGCCTGGCCAACGTTGTGCTTTTAAGTCCCACAATCACAACTTTTTAAAAAAGGGTTCACCACATGCCAGCCACTCTTCTATGTATTTTAAACAAATCAACCCATTTCATCCTCACGACTGCTCTATAGGGGAGTACTACTGTTATCACCATTTTCAGAAAAGGAAACTGAGGCACAGAGAGGTGGTTTAACTTAGCCAAAGTCACACAGTGAGGGAGTGGAGTGGCACAGGGGTGTGGCTCCAGGCCCTGGAGGGTCCTCTCCATACACCAGACCATGCGTTTACCATCATAAGCCAGGTCATCAGGATTTGCTAGAGATGCAATTCTAGGAGTAGGGCGCTTGCTGCTCAAACTTTTGCTTTCTTAGAGGGGTTATGGATGCATGTTCATAACAGAAAGGGTACTCCTTGAGAAAGGGAATAATAATAATCATTTCAGAAACTACTATCTCTGAATGCTTGCTTTGTGCCAGGCACAGGTGAGACGTTTTCTGCTCATTTAGTTTTCAGAACATCATTATGGGGCTATTATATTATACCCACTGGATAAAAGAGGAAACAGAGAGGTTCCAATAATTTTCTCCAAGTCATAAGGTGAGGAGCCAGGTTTGAATTGAAAGCAGTCTCTGACTCCAGAGCCCTGTTTAGCACCCCTGTCCTCAGACCCATGGCTCGCTTGGCTCTCCCCAGCATCTCAATGGGTCTGAAGGTAACTAAGCCATGGCATGTGGACTGTGGGGTGATGGGCCTCACCCATTACCTTGTTCACCCTCTTACTTCTCAGATGGGGACTTTTTTTTTTTTTTGTAGATGGAATTTCGCTCTTGTTGCCCAGGCTGGAGTGCAATGGCACGACCTCGGCTCACTGCAACCTCTGGCTCCAGGGTTCAAGCAAGTCTCCTGCTCAGCCTCTGGAGTAACTGGGATTACAGGCGTCCATCACCACACCCAGCTAATTTTTTTGTATTTTTAATAGAGATGGGGTTTCACCATGTTGGCCAGGCTGGTCTCGACCTCCTGACCTCAGGTGATCCCGCCTTGGCCTCCCAAAGTGCTGGGATTACAGGTGTGAGCCACCGTGCCTGGCCCAGATAGGGATATTTTGATGATGAAGGGGAAGAGAAAGAAAATGTATCCTTCCTCTTTGGGGTTTCTTATTTGGCCTGTGACATTCTATTCCCACTCCTCCTCCAATTTGCCATTTTATTGACTTTTTCTAATTGGATGCACCTGGGTAGAAACTTCTCATACTATTGGCCCTGGTCATTGCTTTGTCTTTAGTTTTCCTTTTAGAAAAACAAAAACAAAAAAAGCAAGAGGAGCCTCTATTTCTTTGAGGAGGAGGTAACTGGTGAACTTGTGCTGGTCCTGCACTGAGCTCACCTGCCTCCCCAGTGGCCAGTCCTTGGCCCTGAAAGTCGGGGATGATCTAGCTCTAGGTATGGCGGTTTCATCCAGGGGTGAGGCAGAAGTATCTCTCCTAAAGTCCTGCTCACCAGGAGCTCCCATCCCCATACTGCAGGTTCACAGCCAGCTTTCAGGACTAGTCAGTCTGTGTGGCCCTCCCTCAATTAATAAATCAGCAACTAAAAGGCCGGATGCGGTGGCTCACGCCTGTAATCCCAGCACTTTGGGAGACTGAGCAGGGGGCGGCTCACTTGAGGTCAGGAGTTTGAGACCAGCCTGGCCAACATGGTGAAACCCCATCTCTACTGAAAATACAAAAATTAGCCGGGCGGGGTGGTGGGCACCTGTAATCTCAGCTACTCAGGAGGCTGAGGCAGGAGAATCACTTGAAATCGGGAGGTGGAGGTTGCAATGAGCTGAGGTCGTGCACTCCAGCCTGGCAATAAGAGCAAAACTCCGTGTCAAAAAAAAAAAAAAAAAAAAACAAAACCAACCAACCAACCAACCAAACAAACAAAAACCCTTCTATTTGTTAAAAAAAAAGAAAGAAATCCACCATGAACCAAAAATTAGTCAAAACAATGAACTAAAATTTTGTTTTTGTAAAATGTATGATAACAAAATGTTAAGGCACGTCATATACCATCATGGTTCACTGCAGCCTTGAACTCCTGGGCTCAAGCAATCCTCCTGCTTCAGTCTCCCTAGTAGCTGGGACTACAGGCTTGTGCCACTGCACCCAGCTTATTTTTTTTTTTTATTTTTTGTAGAGATAGGAGTCTTGCTTTGTTGTCCAGGCTGGTCTTCAACTCCTGGCTTCCAGTGATCCTCCTGCCTCAGCCTCCCAAAGTACTGGGCTGATGGGACATTTTTATACATAGTGCCATGTTGCTATAAATGAGAAGTTTAAAAAATACTGATTTTAAAAATTAATTTATGTTAAGAATTTTTATGAACAAAGTTAAAAAACCAAACAAAAATACAAAAAGGGTTAATATCTTTGAGACTTGATGAGCATTTATAAATCAACAAGAGAAAACAAACATCCCTATAAATGAATAAGCTAAGGACATGAATGGGTAATGTACATAAGAAATGTAAATGTCTAAAAATATGCCAAAATAGATTTGTTATTACTAATAAGCTACTTTCACTCTCTAGTTGGCAGAGTTGTTTTGAAAAATAGATATGTAATGATGGTGGAGTAGATTGGTTTAACTATTCAGCAGGAAAATTTGGCAATTAGAAGTGTATCAAAAGCCTTAGAATGTTTCATAACCTTAGATTGGGAAATTCCACTTCTAGAAATTAATTCACTTCTAGAAATAATCACGAGTGTGCACAAAGATATCACCCCAAAAATATTTTACAGTATTGTGTCTAATAGGGAAGAACTAGAAATAATTTAAATTTCCACCAATACAGGTTTGTCAAAATACATTTTGTACATTCAGCTAATGGTATACTATGTCCCCATTACAAATTATGTCCTAGAATATTTAATGGCATGGAAAAGTGTTAACAGTATTTTTTTTAATGAAAAAAGCTTACAAAACAGTTTGTGATGATTCCATTTAAAATGTATGTTTATTCATAGAACAAAGATTACCAAATAAACATTGATATATTAAAGGGTTATTACTGGATGGCAAATTGCAAATGATTATTTCCTTTTTTTGTGGCTTATCTGCATTTTTGAAGTTTTCTACAATGCAAAAGAATATTTTATATTAAAACTACAATACAATTTATTATAGAAGAAAGAATAATTCGGCCAGGCGCGGTGGCTCATACCTGTAATCCCAGCACTTTTGGAGGCCCAGACCAGCGGATCACGAGATCAGGAGTTCGAGACTAGCCTGGCCAACATAGTGAAACCCTGTCTCTACGAAAAATACAAAAATTAGCCAGGCATGGTGGTGCGTGCCTGTAGTCCCAGCTACTCGCGAATCGCTTTAATATGGGAGGTGGAGGTTGCAGTGAGCCCAGGTCGCGCCACTGCACTCCAGCTTGGGCAACAGAGTGAGGCTTCGTCTCAAAAAAAAAAAAAGAGAATAACAGAAAATGGTTGGCACAGAACTTACATCTTCTACATCATAGTGTCATTTCTCTAGTTACTTCCTTAGTAAGGAAGGAGACACTTCCTTAGTGTCTCCTAAGTCAGGAGGACCCCAGTAGGCCAGGGCAGGGATCCTCTATAGCCTCCTCCCATTTGGAGCATTATTGGAGGTCTTTTGTCTGCCTCTTGGTCAAGTGGAATCCAGCTTCCGGTAAAACTACAAAGTAACCAAAAGTTTGGGAGGTGGAAGAAATGCAACCGGTAGATCTCAGAGTCTGGGGGAAAAACTGATTCAGTGAGAATCTAGTTTTTCCGTCCAGTTTCTCCAAACAGAAACTAATGTCGACTTTAGGGGCTTGTCCAAAGCTGGGCAACCAACTTAACAAGGTGAGGCCTTGACTCCATGGCCTTTACGTTCTGTTATATGCTGATTTAGACTAAAGCTCTCATACTTTAAAGTGCACAGAAATCTAGTTAAAATGCAGATTCTGATTCAGGTTAGGGGTGGGCCTGAGAGTCTGCATTTCTAACCAGCTCCCAGGCGATGACCATGCACGGGAGAGGTCTGGGATCACAGTTTAACTAGCAGTGGTGTAGAGCACAGAATCTGGAGCAAGAAGGCCAGCTTCCCAATCCTAGCTCCGCCACGGGCCTACCGAATGACAGTTGCCTCGGTTTCTGAGTTTTCGTGAAGATGTAGTGAGTCATTACATTGTGAGGCTTTGGAGCAGCGTTCACTAAGAACTGACTCTGACATTATTTATCGCATTCCTTAGAGCAAGCAGCCGGTGAAGTAGGGTTTGACGAATGAATAAGTGAATGAATGACCTTTGGAGAAAAATTCTTTCCTGGGTGACTAGAGTCCGAGAAGCAAAATGGGAGGGCCCGTGGGTGGGTAGGAGGCCCACCCCCTAGAAAGTTCTCTGCACCCGGTGGTCCAGAGGGCCCGGAGTGCCCGGAAGCCGGCCGACTTGCGCTCAGCGGCCCAATGGGGCCGCGGGAGGGAGGGGAGAGCGCCCAGCCAGCCCTTTCCGTCCGGGGCGCCGCAGCCCCGCCCCTCGGAGCGTTGCGACGTCCAAGCATTCCACGGTTGCTACATCGTCGCGAGGGGCGGGGCGCCTGTCAGGGAAGCGGCGCGCGCGGGCGGCGGGCGGGCTGGGGATCCGCCGCGCAGTGCCAGCGCCAGCGCCAGCGCCAGACCCGCGCTCCGCGCTCTCCGGCCCGTCGCCTGCCTTGGGACTCGCGAGCCCGCACTCCCGCCCTGCCTGTGCGCTGCCCGAGTATGGAGCTGCTGTGTTGCGAAGGCACCCGGCACGCGCCCCGGGCCGGGCCGGACCCGCGGCTACTCGGGGACCAGCGTGTCCTGCAGAGCTTGCTCCGCCTGGAGGAGCGCTACGTGCCCCGCGCCTCCTACTTCCAGTGCGTGCAGCGGGAGATAAAGCCGCACATGCGGAAGATGCTGGCTTACTGGATGCTGGAGGTACCGCCCGACGCGTCCCCCTCCCCCACCGCTCCCGGGTCTGGACACACCGGGGCCGCCCTGTCGGGACATCGCGGTCCCCACAGCGATCTGCAGGATGCTCCGAGGCTAAGACTCTCGGGGCCTGGCCTTCCACTAGGGCACCCTAGCCAGCTGCCTCCCTTGCTTTCCCAAGCCCTAATCGGCTCCTCCCGACTGTGAGTGCCAGTCACTTGGCACCCTAACTGTGCCTCTCTTCGGGCCGAGAAAACGGGACCAGGGACATCCTCTCCCCTTCGGCTTCTCACAGCGTCTCCCGCTTCCCTCCCCCTCCTGGCCTTCTCCGGAGAGCGCGCCTGGAAAACCCTGGGCTCGGCCGCCCCCGCCCGGGAGCCGGTTCCTGTGTGTGTCGCGGGGTTCTGGCGGGGAAGGCGATGGGGGTGGCGCGCGCCCTGTTCCGGCCGACAGGGAAATGAAAAGTGCGGGAGGCAGCGGCAGGAGCCTCCTCCCTTCCCCTCGGGTGTGTGCAGTGGTGGCGGTGATGGGGGTGAGGTCCCAGCTCTCTGGCTACCATGGGTGATCCTTGCGTCCCACTTCCCGTCGCTGTGGGGGAGGGGAGTCTCCGTTTGGAATCCTTCGTGAGGAAGGGCTCCTTGACTTTACCACCCCCACCCCACCAAGTGGAGAGGGGAGGAGGCCGCGCAGAGGAAGTGGGGGGCGTCACCTTGGGGAGGGCCCATCCTCCTCTTTTATTGGTCCTTGTCTCTGTAAGTAGCTTACCCTGTCTCCCGTTTTTGCTCCCTATCCCACCTCACTTCAGCGCCCCCACCCCCGCGCTGCTGTGTTCCCCACGCTCTGGCCCCAGCAGTGACTGTGCGCCCTCCCCCAGGTATGTGAGGAGCAGCGCTGTGAGGAGGAAGTCTTCCCCCTGGCCATGAACTACCTGGATCGCTACCTGTCCTGTGTCCCCACCCGAAAGGCGCAGTTGCAGCTCCTGGGTGCGGTCTGCATGCTGCTGGCCTCCAAGCTGCGCGAGACCACGCCCCTGACCATCGAAAAACTGTGCATCTACACCGACCACGCTGTCTCTCCCCGCCAGTTGCGGGTGCGTGTGTAACCCCCCCCACCCCCGACACATACTGTCTCCCACTTTCCAGGAAAAGGAAAGCTTGAGATATCAGAGGCTTTCTGCTCCCTGGAGGGGGAGCAAGGCGATCAGGATCTTTGGGAAGGGAATTGGGGTGGAACAAACGATGGGGCAGTGTGGTGTGATGGTTAGTGTCACTCCCGCCCAGGCTCGAGCTGCAGGCAGGCATTAAACCCCCTCCTGACCTCCAGGGGATGCCACTCCTTCCTGGTCTTTCCCCCAGATAGCAACAAGTCAAACTGCATGTCTACACTCACTAGTACTTTGCCTCTGGGTTTACGCAGCCACCATGAGTTATTTATTGGCAGCAGAAGGGCATGTCTGCACACCCCCACTGGAGTAGGGGAGTGGAATGTGCTTCATGTGGGGGAGGGGGTTTGCCTTGGTTGAGTCTTTATCCTCATGTGGACTTTGTGATAGAAAAACCTCCCAGAGCCAATTAAAGCCAGGCTCTGATTGCTTTAAGGAAGGGCTGATGTATTTCATCCCACCTTCTTTGCTTCCTCTTATATCCCGGAAGAGACAGCTTCTTCCTAATCCTTTCCTGTCCTCCTTCTGAGGAACTGGAGCAGCTGCTTTGGGCCTGGTGGAAACAGCTCCCTCTACCCCCCTTAGCCAAAGGCGCAAGCTGAGGGACAGGCAGGGAGGTGAGCTGCAGCTGCTTCCGATGTGATAATGGTGCCTCCTCCCCCGGCCCGCCCTCTCTGACCAAGGTCTTTCATAACCCTGTGGGGAGCTGCTGTCACTCCTGTGGTTTGGGAAGTGGCTCCCTGGGCCTCTTGCTGGAAACTTGCGCTCGGCTCAGACAGGGCAGGAAAGTCACCGGTTCTGTCCCGCCTCAGAAGGAGCCTCAGTCCTGCCTCAGAAGGTGGGGGAGCTGCTGGATCTGGAAGAGGTTATTTAGGACATGCAGATTGTCTCCTAGGGGGCTGGGGGGAGAGGGTGGGTGAGCTGGCACCTTCTTCCACCTTGCTCTGTGGCGGGCCAAGTCTTCTGCTGACCCTGAGAGGAGTCTCTGGGCCCCATCTCCCAGGGAGGAGGGCAGCAAGCAGGCTGCTATGATTGGCTGGCAGGGAAGCCAGGGTACTGGGGCCCCCGACTGCTGTGAGTCGAGGAACAGGATTCCTCTTCCTGCCAAGTAGCTCAGAGATGGGAGTAGGAGGCCAGAGTTGGGAATCCAGGAGGCTCCACAGCTCTTTGTGATGAATCTGGTAGTTTTTGGCAAGTCTGAAGTTGGAGCTAGTTTCCAGGGCCAGAGAGCAAGATGTTTTTGGAGGGTTTGGGGCTGGAAGGTAGAAGGGGAACTTCCTTTTTGTGAAAAGATGGAGGTGGTGTGTGTGCCCACATATGAGGGTTTTTCAGTGCAGGCAAAAAGTACTCTTCCCTTTGTCTGAGCTGGGGGTGGAGTGCCCAGAAGACTTCCTAGAAGGTCAAGGTTGGAAGAGACCTCTGAGAACTCCAATTGGTCCATATCCGTGTGCAGCATAGGAGGCTGAGGCCCAAGGAGGGAGGGAAAGGTCCCTGCCTCAGCATCGCACTAAGCAGATGAGTGTAGAACCTGGGTCTTCTAGCTAGACCAGGTTGTCTAAAAAGTCAGGGATGTGGTGGCCGCTGCCACCCACTGAAGCTAAGCACTCCCAGGGGTGTGTTCTCCACCAATTAACACTGGGATTCTCTGGTTGCCTGGATATGGGGAAGGGTGGCCACCTTCCCTCAAACATGACCCCTTGCCTCCCCATAGGGAGAGTCCCACCCCCAGTTGCCTTCCAGGTGCTTCCTTAGAAGCTGGGTCCCTTCTGTTAACTGCTGAGTTAGGAGTTGGCTCCTGGGACATTAACTGGGAGTAGCGTTGTAATTTCTCTGCCTCACTTCTGGCCAGGCTGTTTTCTCTGGGGCTCTTTGAGGGTAGGGACTGATTTGAGAGGCTGACACCTAAGCTGGGGCCAAGACAGAGACAGCTGTGGCTGGGGCCTGGAAGAGGTTGGGTGGGGTTGCCATTTCTGCCTCAATAAGGAGTCAAACCCACAAGTTCCTTCCTGAGATAAAACAATGAAGAAATCCTCATGTGTGCAACTCAGAAATGGGGCCAGGTCTGGGAACCCATGATGAGTGGATTGGGGTGAGGCTTCCAGGCTTCTCCCAAAACCTAGTACTGGCAGGTGGGCTTGGGTAGGTGAGGATAGGACTTGATCCCTCAGGAATCATTTGGAGCCATCCTGTCTGGCTTGGCCTGCACCTATCCTCCTGAAAGTCAAGTGGCATGGGGCACTATGGGTTCCAGCTAAAGGGGGTGGGGTGGGGTGCTATACTTCAGGACCTGTCCCTGATATCCTACCAAGGGGATGTGGCTTGGGTTGGGCAATCTCCCCTTTGAGGAACCTCAGAAAAGGCTCAGTGGCTGTCATTGGAGGAGTCATACTCTCTCCTGTTGATTCAAGAGGTGTGGACTTGGCTGGGATGCAGAGTTGCAGGGGAAGCTAGTGGTGATCTGCCCTTTCACAAATCCTTGGGGTTGGGAGAGTCTTTCTGCTTCATCCCAGAGGAGTCCCCAGTTCATAGTGATGCTGTGGTATCTGCTGCTTCCGTCTTTCAGCCCTGGCTGGAGAAATCCTCAGAGCCCTGAATGAAGTCAGGAGAAGGCCTGAATTATTGGCCCCTTAAACATAACCAGACAGGATTAAAAGGGATAATCCATGTAAAGCATGTTGTCCTGGCACCTAGTAAATGATCAGTAAGTGCTCAAAGCACATGCCCCCTCCTCTTCCCTGCTTTGAACTCCATGGTGCCTGGCCTTAAAATCAGAAACTGAGGTCTTGGGCTTTAAAAGTTTGATGGGCTTCCCTGCCTATGAGACTTTGAGACTTCTGCTTTACTCCTTCCTCTTCCCTTCTCCAGCCACTGACCCACCATTTTCCCCCTTTTCCAGGACTGGGAGGTGCTGGTCCTAGGGAAGCTCAAGTGGGACCTGGCTGCTGTGATTGCACATGATTTCCTGGCCCTCATTCTGCACCGGCTTTCTCTGCCCCGTGACCGACAGGCCCTGGTCAAAAAGCACGCCCAGACCTTTTTGGCCCTCTGTGCTACAGGTAAGAGCCCTCCCTGTGCACATTTTTGCCAAATTGGAAAAATCATTAGACTTATAAGGGTGAAAGGTAACTAGGAGATTCTGGTTTATACTGTCAAAATTCATTTGTGAAAGTTACATCCCCTCTGAGCCCCCAGTCTCGATACAGAAAAGCAGGTCATAATCAGCTCTATGGGATCTCAGACCCCTCCAGTTTGTAGGAGGGACACCGAGGGTATAGAGAGAAGTGACTCGCCCAAGGTCTGACAGTGAACATGTTGGGAACAGAACCCCTGTCTCTTGGCCCTAGTTGTGTTCCCACACTAGGGAGTGTCTTGTCTATTCCCTAGACCTATGGAAACTGGCAGTTGGTCCTGATCTCTAGGAAAGATACTCTTTCCTGTCTTCCTCCCTTGCCGATATCTTGCCCCACCCACTGCTGGAGTTTTCTAGCATGTCCTCTGCTCTACTCATGCTGCCTGGCACTTTCCGAGGAGTCGGAAGTCCATGCTGGCTGTTATCCTTCAGGTTTCCTCATCTCATGGTTCCCTTTCCTCCTCTCCAAGATTATACCTTTGCCATGTACCCGCCATCCATGATCGCCACGGGCAGCATTGGGGCTGCAGTGCAAGGCCTGGGTGCCTGCTCCATGTCCGGGGATGAGCTCACAGAGCTGCTGGCAGGGATCACTGGCACTGAAGTGGTGAGTGCTGGGCAGCTGGGCAGCAGCCTCTCCATTCATATAGTGCTATGCCCTGAACCTCCAGTAGAGGGAAACCTCCAACCCCAACCTGGTCCTGAGTCCTGGTTTCACAACCTTGGGGCTTTGTGGCTTTTTATCTCCTGCCTTGGTCTGGAGAAGAGCAAGTATCTTGGGTGGGGTGAAGGGCACTGGCCCTAGGGGCTCTTTTCTTGCCAAGTGGTGTGTTGGAGTGGGGGTGGGGGATTCGGTGTCAGATGCAGGGCTGCTCTCACACTCCCTTGCCACATCCTCTTGCTAGTTTCTGAGAACTGAAGAGCGATTCCTGGGGCTGGGCTGTGGCCTAACCTCCCCAGACTTCCCCATGTGTTGGGAGCTGTCCTTCCCCTGCACCTGCTGCCAGATGCTATGGGGGATAGTGTTCGCTCCTCACTGTTCTCCCATGTTCCCAGGACTGCCTGCGGGCCTGTCAGGAGCAGATCGAAGCTGCACTCAGGGAGAGCCTCAGGGAAGCTGCCCAGACCAGCTCCAGCCCAGCGCCCAAAGCCCCCCGGGGATCCAGCAGCCAAGGGCCCAGCCAGACCAGCACTCCTACAGATGTCACAGCCATACACCTGTAGCCCTGGAGAGGCCCTCTGGAGTGGCCACTAAGCAGAGGAGGGGCCACTGCCACCCACCTCCCTGCCTCCAGGAACAAATCACACATCTGAAGCCTGAAGGGGCGTCTGTTCCTTCACAAAGCCCAAGGAGTCTGGTCCTACCCATCCCCGCAGTGTGCACTAAGGGGCCTGGCCAGCCACGTCTGCATTTCGGTGGCTAGTCAAGCTCCTCCTCCCTGCATCTGACCAGCAGCGCCTTTCCCAACTCTAGCTGGGGGTGGGCCAGGCTGATGGGACAGAATTGGATACATACGCCAGCATTCCTTTTGAGCGCCACTCACCCCTGGGGGCTGTTTTCAACTGCCAAAATGCTCTAGTGCCTTCTAAAGGTGTTGCCCCTTCTAGGGTTATTGCATTTGGATTGGGGTCCCTCTGAAATTTCATGCATGATAGACACGTATGAGGGGGAATAGTCTAGATGGCTGTCTCAGTACTTTTGGAGGCCCCTATATAATCCGTGCTGACAGCTGCTCCTAGAGGGAGGGGCCTAGGCCTTAGCCAGAGAAGCTATAAATTCCTTTTTGCTTTGCTTTCTGCTCAGCTTCTGTGTGATTGACAGCTTTGCTGCCGAAGGCTCATTTTAATTTATTAATTGCTTTGAGCACAACTGTAAGAGGACATAACGGGGTCCTGGCCATCCCACAAGTGGTGGTAACCCTGGTGGTTGCTGTTTTCCTCCCTTCTGCTACTGGCAAAAGGATCATTGTGGCCGAGGAGCTGCTACAGCCTGGGGTGGGGTCATGCCCTCCTCTCCCGTTGTCCCTCTGCCCCATCCTCCAGCAGGGAAAATGCAACAGGGATGCCCTGGAGGTGGCTGAGCCCCTGTCTAGAGAGGGAGGCAAGCCCTGTTGACACAGGTCTTTCCTAAGGCCATAAGGTTTAGGCTGGTGGCCCAGGACCATCATCCTACTGTAATAAAGATTGTGAAATAAAACTGGCTTTGGCTTCTTGGATTGGTGTGTGGGTTAAGTCTATTTCTGGACTGTATGAGGTAAGGAGGCGGAAGTCAGTGGTCTAAAGCAGGGATCATTGAGCCTTTTCTGTAAAGGGCTGGATATTTAGGCTTTGCGGGCTATATGGTCTCTGACCCAAATATAATCAGCTCTGCTTTATAATGTGACCTATGCGTTCCTGAAAATCACTATGCCATGCAATTTGCAAAATAAAAACCACAGGTCTCATGGGAAAAATGGGGCTTGAAGCACAACACTCAAATGAGTGACACATTTTTAAAAAAGGATAGCTTGGTTTTTACGTATGTCAAATGGTTGAGAAATACATAAATATTACAATAAATATGGCCTTTTACCTTGAAGACATGCACTTTGCTTTTGGAAGTGGATGTTGGAAGGGTTGCTCAACACAGGTGGGGAGCTGAGTGAGGTAGCTAGTACATGTTCAGGTGTGAGTTTTGTGTACTAGTTAGGCTTGGTTCAGCTGGGTACAGTGTCCCATATTCACCTAAATGTTTCTCGAGGATGAAATCATACACGAGCAAACATTAAGCCTGCATTATGATCAAACTGTTCCCAAATACATTAAATGGGTTGGAACAAATGCACAATTTCGGAAGCAAATAAGGGTTATAGGATTATACTTAACTCTGCTGTTGTAGCACAAAAGCAGCCACAGGAAACATGTAAATGGGTGAGCGTGGCTGTTCCAACAAACTTATGGATGCTGAAACTGGAATTTCATGTAATTCCTACCGATCACAAAATTCCATTTAAAAATGGAAAAATCATTCTTAGCTCATGGGCCACACAAAAATGGGCACTTGGGCTGGGTGCGGTGGCTCACGCCTGTCATCCCAGCACTTTGGGAGGCTGAGGCCAGTGGATCACCTGAGGTCAGGAGTTCGAGACCAGCCTGGCCAACCTGGTGAAACCCCATCTCTACTAAAAATACAAAAATTAGCCAGGCGTGGTGGCGTGCACCTGTAGTCTCAGCTACTCAGGAGGCTGAGGCAGGAGAAACTATCGAACCCAGGAGGCAGAGGCTGCAGTGAGCCAAGATCATGCCACTGTACTCCAGCCTGGGCAACAGAGCGAGACTCTGTCTCAAAAAATCAATCAACAAAAAAAGGGGCACTTGGCCGTAATTTACTAGTCACTAAAGCTTTCATTGGCTGAAGAGCCAGAAAGGGAGCCTGTTTGATGCTAGCTCTGATCTAACCATTCTTGGGCCCAGCCTTATTCTCTGGCCTTTCTTGACTGTATCTCTGCTTTCCTCAGTTTTGTAGTCCTTTCATCCACAGCTGACACATGACCATCTTTGGATAACCTGCTCCTGGCTGCTGCAGCCTGTGATGGGGGAAGGCAGAGGATGTGTCCCCAGGTGGCTAACAAGGTGAGTGTAGCCTGGAGGAAACAAGCTTGGAGATCAAGGGAGGTGGGTCCCATATAAATGGGACAAGAATGTGTCCTCCATCTTCCAGATACTAACAGGAGTAATGCCCACCTCCATTGACTACACCAAACACAGAGGTTCAATAAATATCTGCCTTTGCCTTTATCCACAGTGACCTGACACAATAGCCATAGAAAAAGTACTCACCCCAAGCCCCAGCTGGGGACTGGGAATGCCAGTGTATGGTATAAGTCGGCTCTCAGAACTGAACAGGGATAAGGGCCTAGAATGGAAGAGGGAACCAGCCAGACCCTCAGTCCTTCCTGTCCTGGACTGGGAGCCATAGATGTTCCTGTGATCTGTCACTGCCCTGATCTGGGTCTTTAGCCATTAAGGTTTGGTGTCATCTTCAGTCACCAATGGGGGTCTTGGTGTCCTTCCAAACCCCTTTGGCCAGGACAACTGACTGTTTTCTCACTCCATGGTGATGGGAACATCTTCTACATCTCGGGGGACTGCGCTCTGAAGCTCACGCCTGATTTCGGGGGATAGCTGTGGATGGGGCTGCAGCCGGAGCAGTTCTAAGAGGGCCTCTTTCTGGTCTGTGGCCAAGTCGGCCTTGTAGCGCTGGACCAAAGTCAGGAGGCACTGGTGCCAGAGCACAGGCAGTTCACGCTTCTCTGTCCGGAATCCCAGGAAGTGGAAGACTAGGGCATCCAGCACCCGGAAAGGCAGTGCATACTTTTTATCCAGCAGCAGTCGCAGGAAGATGCTGTTGGCACCACTGTATTCCATCTCAGCAATTTTCAGCATGGCCGCACTAGTGGGAAAGGGAGGTGGGGTAGAGTTAGCGGGGAAAACATTGGAAGAAGGATCCTACTTCTCCCTCTGTGCTTTCCCCCTTTTTTCTTCCCCCTGCTGGCCCTTATACTATGGTATTCCCCAGGGACCTTCTCACCTACCCAATCGTATTATACTCCCTTGACTTCAGTCACCATCTCTACAGGGATCCACCCAAATCTCTACCTCCAGCATAGACTGCTTGTTTCAGTACCCAACTAGAGTATGGTCCAAACATCTCAACTTCTCCACCCTAACTACGTTCTTCCTGTGTTTCCTACTCATTTGTTCATCTATTTACTGAGTACTTTATTTATACCAGGCACTCGGGCCCTGTTGTTGCAGAACTTACATTTAGGGGGATAATGATACACCTACTCATTGGCTTAAACAAGCACAAACCCAAGGCTATCCTTAGCTTCTTCTCCATTCTACCCATCCCCAAGTCCTGGCAATTCCACTATCTGGATATCCACTGACCAGCCCCCACCCCCCCGCTCCACCCCCAGCAACGCTACCTGGAGTGCAACACAGGGATGGAGCACTTGGTGATGATGCTACCCACAATGATGGCTTCCCGGAGGGTACAAGTGCCAGACTCGCACAGTGGAATCAGGACCCCTGGGGAGAGTCAAAGGGCAGTCACTATGAGCCCAGGATGAGAAAAAGGAGTTACAGCAGGAAGCATTCCACCCAGCCCAGGGACAGCTAGCAATTTCCCACACCAGGCCTGCTGTGTTCCCCATAGAAGCTCCAGCCCTTCCCTTTCTTCCCTGCCTCTGGGATCCCACCTTTGAACCAGGCTCCAGGTTTGAAAAGGGCTTTCTTGAGAGCCATGTAGAGATGGAAGTTGAGTCGTTTGTATTCGGCAATGTCATCTCGTACTCGCGGGAGCAGGACAAGGTTGTAGAAGCGCTGGGCCATGCGTTCCTTCAGGTTAGAGGCAAAAATCCTAGTGGGAGTTAAGTGGGGGAAGTTTCCAAGTCACACGACAGTCTGGACCCAGCCCATTAAATATCACCATGGATAGTACATACAAGAGGTTTTAAAGTAAAATATGAGACCTTTCTTTCAGTGAGGGATGTGTGGGAGCTGTGTGCATGCAACACCCATCAGCTTAGAGAGAGAATAGGAGGGGCAACGAGATATACCCAAATGGGGAGTGCCGTCTGTCTGTGGGAGAGCCAGAGCTCGTGCAAACTGATGGCTACTCAGCTACTCTCCTTCCTCTTGCTATCATGGCTCCTCTCGATTTTGCTATCACTAGGGCCCTGAGCATGCCTGGACAGTCACAGACTTCTGAGGGTCCTGCTACAGGGTTGTATCCAGTGGTTATAAAAGCCTCTCCCCTAGAAATTGATCACGGAGGGCGTATCCCAGTGGCTATAAAAGCCTCTTCCCCTAGAAATTCATCACAGAGGGTTCCTAACTGGCTAACTGGGTCTTGGCCCCAAAAAATGACACAGGAAAAGCTAGAAAAATGATGCTATAAAGTAGCAGAGAGGGCCCTGGGGCCAGAGGCAAGGAAAGCCTGTCTGTCCCAAGCCCAGCCTGCACCTATAGACCCAAGGCCTGCAAACCCCCATCTACTCTACCTGGTGGCTTGGTACATGGCGGCTGCAGTCCAGGCCTCAGGCTCTGTGACGTAGAGGATTTGCTCCCAGTTGGAGAGTGCAGGGATGATCTTAAATGCCTTAGGCAGTTTTCCACTGCGGTACTTAGATAATACCTAGGGATGAGGGAGGTAAAACAATCACTGTCATCCACATATGGCAAGCTTGCTGTGGGCTAGGAACTTGTCTGGGTGCTTTTAATATATTAACTCATTTCATCCCCACAATAACCCTATAAGGAGGTGCCATTATTATGCTCGTTTTACAGATGACCAGTGAGAGTTCCAGTAACTGACCCAAGGTTGCCAAGTCATTTACAGGCAGAGCAGGAATCTGAAACCACACACTCTGCCTCTTAGGTCTGTTTTCTACTGCCATGACTTCTTTAGTATGAGATGCAGGCAAAAGGCAAAACCCTGTGGCGGGAGCCCACAGCCCCCAAAGGGGTCTTCCACTGTGGCTCCCCTCTCAGCTCTTACCTCCCGGACCCCCCTGTAGACTTCTAGGACTCGGGGGTCCAGCTGGGGCATAGGGAAGCCCGACACCTCTGACATGACTGTCTCAACCTCTGTCTGCTTCTCAGTCAGCTTCTCCATGATGATGTCAGCCAAGGTGCGTCTAAGAGGGGAAGTGCCAAGGGGAGGGGAGAGAGGAGGGAAGGAGCACTGTGGTCACTGTCCAGGAAGCTCCAGATTCCCCACAGTCCCTTGTGAGCACTGACATACTGCGATCCTGCTGGGATGTGCAGCTTAGAGTTCCCTCTCTGTGCCCATTCATCCACCACAGACAGAATCACTGCGGGGTGCAAAGGAACTGAAAGTCATTCCATTTAGGACAAAGCTGGCAGTTGTATGGAGGTTATTATGAATCTCAATTCTGAAATCAGTCTGCCCAGGTTCAAATCCTGGCTTACCCACTCCCTGTATGATCTTGGGCATGTTACTTTACCTCTCTATGCCTCTGTTTCCTCATTTGTAAAATAGGAATAATAACGGTACCCAACTTAAAAGATTAATGGAAGGATTAAATAAGTTAATGTTTGTTCATTACTTGGAACGGTCAGTACACAGCAGTGTATCTATGGAAGTATTTCTAAGACTGATTATGTTCTTTTCAGCCTCCTTAAACCCAGTATTGTTGGGTATATCAAACATTATCTTAATGATTCAGCATTACCATCACCGTGAGCTGTCATATAATACCAGTGCCTTCAGAGGCTGCTGAAGTGTATTTATTTATTTTTTTTTGAGACAGAGTCTAGCTCTGTTGCCCAGGTTGGCATGCAGTGGCACCATCATGGCTCATTGCAGCCTCTATCTCTCTGGCTCAAGCGATCTTCCTGCCTCAATCTCTCAAGTAGCTGGGACCACAGGCACATAGCACAAGGCCCAGCTAGTATTTCATTCTTTTGTAGAGATAGGGTCTCCCCATGTTGCCCAGACTGGTCTCACATTCCTGGGCTCCTGCTTTGGGATCCCAAAGTGCTGAGATTACAGGTCTGGGCCACCATGCCCAGACTGAAATGTATTTAAAGCTGCTCCTCAGTTGGGTGCAGTGGCTCATGTTTGCAATCTCAGTACTTTGCGAGGCTGAAGGAGGTGAATCACGTGAGGTCAGGAGTTTGAGACCAGGCTGGCCAACATGGTGAAACCCCGTCTCTACTAATAAAACAAAAAGTAGCCAGGCGTGGTGGTGCGTGCCTGTAATCCCAGCTATTCGAGAGGTTGAGGTTGCAGTGAGCTGAGATCACACCACTGCCCTCCAGCGTGGGTTATAGAGTGAGACCCTGTCACAAAACAAAACAAAAAACAAACTGCTCCTGTTTTCTGAGGTCCTACTCAATGCCAGGCACTGAGTTTGGGACTTTTCAGTCCTAGAGTCAGTGCAACACTTATAGGACACGGAAACTTATGCAGACATGGGAACTGGGCCTCACAGCCGTCAGGTGGGGTTAAGAGTCAAACTCAGGTTTTTGAAAGTCTTAGGTTAAGGTGCTTTATAGTACCTTATAATGTGCCCCTAAACTAAATGGCCTCTGATTGTTGAATTCATGTGGATCTAGGCTTGCTTTCTGAAGACGCCAGCTATCATTTCTTACAACTGCCAGAAGTTCTGATTACTTCAAGGAGCTTGTCTATTCTATTTACTGCAAGTTGGAAAAGCATTCTGCTAAATTTGTCAGCGTTATCAGTGAAGTAGGAGTTATGAGGTGCTGAGTGAGAACCTGAGAGGCTCTCTGGTGGGACAGGCCCAAGTACATATTTTGTGACATGTATTTCAACTGTTAGGCATCAATCTGGGAGGGGCTCATTTTCATTTCTTCATTCTGCATTTTCAAATAAGCTGCCACAGAATTTATCAGCCTCCTTGTCCTTTTACAGTACAATTAGCAATGAGAGATGCATTAACCCCAAACAATCTAAAGTATCAGGGACACCATTATGTTAATATCACAGGGTCAGAATGAACTGGTTGAGGACCCTTATCCTAGACTCCACTCCCCACGGCCAAAATTTATGGGCTCAGGAGTTTCACCACAGGCAGTCTAAATGCCTGCATGTTTTGGAGCTACCATTTATTATAGATGGGAATAAATTAGTGGTCCTAACTGGGAGCAGTCTTGCCTCCCAGAGGACATTTAGCAACGTCTGATGTCATTTTTGGTTTTCATAATTAGAGGGAAGGTTGCTACTGGAGTCTAGAAGGTAGAGATCAGAGATATCTACTAAACATCCTACACTGCACAGGATAGCCTCCACACACACATAAAATTACCCAGCCCAAAATGTCAATAATGCTGAGGTTGAAAAACCCTGGCTTAAATGAACCTTAGGATATGAACACTTGTCCAAGGAAGTTGAGCTTACCACTAAAAAAACTAAGAATACCAAAACCAGATGCAATAGGATGGCTCTCTCCAGAGGTGTAAAATGGGCCTGGAGCTGTTTCCCTGGCAATTGGGCAGTTGTACAATAAATGGACAGAAGGACACAATGTTTTCTGAGGCTGGATCATTCCCACTCACAGTGGTCCGCTGAGGATGGGCCAGTTTTGTCAAGGCGGTCCCCTACAACTAGCAACTCCAGGCCCTTTCCTAAAGTAGGGAATTGTTAAGTCTGCCAGGGAACTTGTTTTTCCTGTGGGAACTTTCTACAAGGATCCATTATCCCAAATCCCCAGACCTACCTGGCAGGAGGGTTCTTGTTCATGAACATCTCTATGGCACGCTCATCCTCAGGGTCCACAACCATCTCTGCATGGTGGCCCACCCCTGTCATTGTGGCAGCCTTCTCCAGGGTGGGCCACTCTTCGTCCTCGTCATCTGATCCATCCTGAGGCATTCTTGGACCTAGAAGAGGGGAGACTAAATGGATGAGCACAGCAATAGGTAGCTGAGGGATTTAGTCAGTTTAACTTTAGTCATTATGTAGTACAGGCCTCACATGTGGTTGTGATAGACACAGTTATGTGCACTGAAACAAATGAGGCATGCATTAGCTCCCTGTCCCCAGGGGCTTGCAACCATGCTTAAGAAACAAAATGTATACACAGGAAACAATGAGAAAGCAATGGCCATAAATAATAGTTAACATACCATACTCAGTTATGTAGAAGGAACTTTTTTTTTTTTTGAGACAGAGTCTCGCTCTGTTGCCCAGGCTGGAGTGCAGTGGCGCAATCTCGGCTCACTGCAAGCTCCGCCTCCCAGGTTCACGCCATTCTCCTGCCTGAGCCTCCCAAGTAGCTGGGACTACAGGCACCCGCCACCAGTTAATTTTTTGTATTTTTAGTACAGTCGGGGTTTCACCACGTTGGCCAGGCTGGTCTTGATCTCCCGACCCCTAGTGATCTGCTCACCTCGGCCTCCCAAAGTGCTGGGATTACAGGCGTGAGCCACTGTGCCCTGCCTGTAGAAGGAACTTCTTTTTTTTTTTTTTTTTGAGACGGAGTCTCGCTCTGTCGCCCAGGCTGGAGTGCAGTGGCCGATCTCAGCTCACTGCAAGCTCCGCCTCCCGGGTCTACGCCATTCTACTGCCTCAGCCTCCCGAGTAGCTGGGACTACAGGCGCCCGCCACCTCGCCTGGCTAGTTTTTTGTTTTTTTGTTTTTTTAGTAGAAACGGGGTTTCACCGTGTTAGCCAGGCTGGTCTTGATCTCCTGACCTCGTGATCCGCCCGTCTCGGCCTCCCAAAGTGCTGGGATTACAGGCCTGAGCCACCGTGCCCGGCCTGTAGAAGGAACTTCTAAACACTGTACCCATGTTAACTGTTTAATCCTTATAAACCCAAGAAGTGGCCGGGCGCGGTGGCTCACGTCTGTAATCCCAGCACTCTGGGAGGCTGAGGCGGGCGGATCATGAGGTCAAGAGATTGAGACCATCCTGGTCAACATGGTGAAACCCTGTCTGTACTAAAAATACAAAAATTAGCTGGGTGTGGTGGTGCATGCCTGTAGTCCCAGCTACTTGGGAGGCTGAGGCAGGAGAATCCCTTAAACCCAGGAGGTGGAGGTTGCAGTGAGCCAAGGTCACGCCACTGCACTCCAGCCTGGCAACAGAGTGAGACGCTGGCAAAAAAAAAAAAAAAAAAAAAAAAAAATACATAAAATTAAAAAAAATAAATAAACCTTCTTATGGAACATTGGCAAAAACTTAAAAAATAAAATAAAATAAATAAACCCAAGAAGTGGATACCATTATTATACCCAGTTTCAGATGAGGACACTGAAACACCAAAAAGTTGATAATTTGCCCAAGACAGGTAGTCTGGGTCTAGACTGCATTCTTCACCACTATTCTACACATACTAGGATTTGATTATATGCCACAATGAGTGGTAGAGACAACATATGCACTTAGAGGATGAGTGGCGAGGACAATTAGACACTGGATAGGCAGTTTGGGAGCAGGAGGAGTGTGTTCCAGACGCAGAGAAAATAAGGCTTCGGATTTAAGTGTCTCCTAGGCAATAGCAATAAATAATGCTAGGTAGGTGGGAAAGGTGAAGCCAGACTAGAGGGCCTTTAAAGTCAAGCAGTGGAGTTCAGATTTCAATCCACCAGTCTACTTAAATAAATGAAGTTGGCTGGGCATGGTGGCTCATGCCTGTAATCCCAGCACTTTGGAAGACCGAAGTGGGTGGATCATCTGAGATCGGGAGTTCGAGACCAGTCTGACCAACAAGGAGAAGCCCTGTCTCTACTAAAAATACAAAAAATTAGCTGGGCGTGGTAGCATGCACCTGTAATCCCACCTACTCGGGAGGGAGGCCGAGGCAGGAGAATCGCTTGAACCAGGGAGTCAGAGGTTGCAGTGAGCCGAGATCGTGCCACTGCACTCCAGCCCAGAGCAAGACTCCGTCTCAAAAAAAAAAAAAGAAAAGAAAAAAAAGGGGCCGGGTGTGGTGGCTCATGCCTGTAATCCCAGCACTTTGGGAGGCTGAGGCGGGCAGATCACGAGGTCAGAAGATCGAGACCATCCTGGCTAACACAGTGAAACCCAGTCTCTACTAAAAATACAAAAAATTAGCCAGGCCTGGTGGCAGGCGCCTGTAATCCCAGCTACTCGGGAGGCTAAGGCAGGAGTACGGCGTGAATGCAGGAGGCGGAGCTTGCAGTGAGCCAAGACTGTGCCACTGCACTCCAGCCTGGGTGACAGAGCAAGATTCCGTCTCAAAAACAAAAATAAATAAATAAAAATAAATAAATAAAATAAATGAAGTTAGTCCATTTAAATAACTTCCATTTTTGGAAGGCTACATGTCTGGGCATCTGGAAAGGGGGGCTAATAATCCAAGTGGGGAGCTATAATGCTATGTATCAATAGGTCATTAACAACAAAGGCAGTGGCAGTATGTGATAAACGCTAAGGGGGAACAGACATTTTGTCTCCACGTGCCAACAGTCTCCCAAATGTGTACTTTGTAGGTGGTTCTCCTTAGCGCCAGACCCTAACTCCAGGTGTCTCCTGTACAACTGCTCTTGGATGACTCACAGTCACCTCAAATCTCACCTGTCATCAACTATATTAATTTTCTTTCCCTCCTAGGTCTACAACGCTAACCATCCACAGCTTAGGAAATGGTACCATTGTCCATCCAATGCTAAGCCTGGGAGGCACTCCTGCCTCATCCCTTGCCCTCACCCTCAACACCCAATCAATTACTAAATCCTATTCAATTTTACCTCATAGACTGTCTCTCACATGCTTCACAGCCCCATCTAAGCGTAGATCAGCATCATTTCTTGTCTGGATTTATTCAAAAGTCGCTCACTCATCTCCATGTTTCTGACCTTGCTTCCCTCCAACTCATTTTCCACTCTGCAGACAGTAATCTTCCAGAAACACATATTTGATTTGATTAGCCCTATACTTAAATTCTCCAGTAGCTTTCCATTCTTCCCATTGCTGTTAGGATGGTTTTTAAATCTTTTGCAAGTTTGGCTCCTACCTACCTGACCATCATTCATTACCCATTAACCCAGTCATTCAGCAAACACCGAGCACCTACACTATATGTGAGGCACTGTTGGGGGTGCTGGCAATATATCCATGAACAAGAGAAATCAAAAGACTTTGTTCTATACAGCTTACATTCTAATTGGAGGAGACAGTCTATGACCATACCACCCTGAACGCACCAGATCCTGTCTAATTGGAAAAGACAGACATAAATAAACATATAAATATATTGGGTTAAAATATAAGTACTATGGGCCGGGTGTGGTGGCTCATGCCTGTAATCCTAGCACTTTGGGAGGCTGGGGCGGGTGGATCACCTGAGGTCAGGAGTTCGAGGCCAGGCTGGCCAACATGGCAAAACCCCCATCTCTACTAAAAATACAAAAAAAAATATTAGCTGGGCGTGGTGGCAGGCGCCTATAATCCCACCTACTTGGGAGGCTGAGGCAGGAGAATCACTTGAACCCAGGAGGTGGAGGTTGCAGTGAGCCGAGATCACAGCATTGCACTCCAGCCTAGGCAATGGAGCGAGACTCTGTCTCAAAAAAAAAAAGTACTATGAAAAAGGATATGGCAGAAATATTGGGAGTATGGAGATGGAGTAGAGTGCTGCAATCGTAAATGGAGTGGATAGGCCTCTCTGAGAAAGTAACCCTACAAGTGTATGAGAACAAACTATCCCAGAGAAAAGGAACAACCAGGCCAAACGCCCTAATTTCCCATGTTTAAGGCACAATGAAGCTTATATAGGTGGAGTGGAATGCGCAAAGAGGAAAGCAGTAGAAGAGGTCAGACTGGTAAAGGAGGCAGATCATAAAGCGCATTGTAGACCATTGTAATCCCCCACCTGTGGAGTGCTCTGTAGAGAGTATGAGATATGGCAGGGTGCAGTAGCTCACACCTGTAATCTCAGCACTTTGGGAGGCCAAGGCAGAGAGGATCACTTGAGCCTAGGAGTTTGAGACCAACCTGGGCACCACTGTGAGCCCTCATCTCTACAAATAATTACAGAATTAGCGGCTGGGCACGGTGGCTCACACCTGTAACCCCAGCATTTTGGGAGGCTGAAGTGGGCGGATCACTTGAGGTCAAGAGTTCAAGACCAGCCTGGCCAACATGGTGAAACCCCATCTCTACTGAAAATACAAAAATCAGCTGGATGTGATGGCTCATGCCTGTAATCTTCACTACTAAAGAGGCTGAGGCAGAAGAACTGCTTGGTCCTAGGTGGCAGAGGTTGCAGTGAGTTGAGATCGTGCCACTGCACTACAGCCTGGGCCGTCTCAAAAAAGAAAAAAAAAAAATTAGTTGGACATGCTGGCACACACCTGTGGTCCTAGCTATGTGGGAGGCTGAGGTGGGAAGATAGCTGGAGCCCAGGAGATTGAGGCTGTAGTGAGCTATGATTGTGCCACTGCACTCTAGCCTGGGTGACAGAGCGAGAGACCCTATCTCAAAAAAAAAAAAAAGGAAAGAAAGAGAAAGAAAGGAGAATATGAGATACTAACGAGGAGGCTACTGTGATAATCCAGGTGAGAGATTGTGGTAGCTTCAACAGGATGGTGTTCCAAAGCGGTGAAAAGTTGTCTGATTTTGAATATACTTTGAAGGCAGAGTCATCAGAATTTTCTTACAGATCAGATGTGGGGAGGGAGAGACAGAGAGAGGAGATAGGGTGGGGGAGAGAGGGAGAGACGGGGAGAGAGAGAGAGAGGAGTCTAAAGTTTGTCTTGAGCAAATGAAAGAATACGAGAGAAGCAGGTTTGGAGAGAAGGTCAGGATTTCTGTTTTGTACACGTTAAATTTGAGCTGTCTGTTAGATTTCAAATTGGAGTTGCCAAGTAGGCAGTTGAATATAAGAATATGGATTTCATGGAAGAGGTCAGGGCTAGACTATAAAGTTAGGAGTAGTCACCCAAGAGATGGTATTTAAACCATGAAACTTGCCAGCACCAGAGAATATTTGAAGAGGTCAGAGGACTGAGGATAAGAGGTTGCAGTAAGAGTCAGTCAAGGATACTGAGAAGTGAGGTGGCAGTAAAACAGGAGTGTTGATGTCTTAAAACCCAAGTAAGGATACTGTGGCCAGGAGGCCACTATTCAGTTGCGTCAAATATTGCTTTAGATGAGATCTGAAAAACGGATGAAGCATCTCAGAGGTCAACACTCCCTCCTTAGTGAGAAAATATCAAACGTCTTTCATCTCTCTCCCTCTTTGGCTGCTAAACAATGTGTTTTCTGCTCATAAGGCTTCCCATTCGTTTTTCAGTTCTCAACTTAAAAGGTCCTGCTGCAATCGGAGAAGCTTCTCAAGACCAACGCTATTGTTACCAGGGAAGCGATACTTTATCATGGAAAAATATTATTCTAAGAGTCTACTTAATTGACTCTCTACTGGGCTTGACTGTAAGGTCCTTAAGTCAGACGTGCCTATGTAGTTTACTTCTGTACCCAAACATTCGATAGAACTCCGAGCATAGTGCAAAGCTCGTAGTGGGTATCCCGTATTTATTTACAAAACCAATGGAAAATGCTAGGGTGGAGCGAGCGATTACTGTTGGCCTAACTTAGGGGATGTGTAGAAGGGAGCGCCTAAACTAGGAGCGGACGCGGAGGGCTCTGGACACGGTTCAATCTCCCATTCCACTACTTTTGCAAGTGTAATACAGACCCTTTGTTGACTCGAAGCAATTCCCCTGCCAGACACTTTTTAGCTGTCCACCCCGCCCCACTACTGGCCACTGTCTTCCTCGGATCTCATTCCAGACACTCACCCAGCCGCGTGGTGCGTTCCCGCGACGCCGCGGGCTTGTCCCCAGTCCCATGCTCGGCCTCGAGCTCCTCCTGTTGCTGCCGTGCTTGCTGCAAAATCCGCCGGCTCAGCCGGGGTCCCACATACTCTTCCTCCGTTTCTCCGGTCCTGCGACCCCGCCGCTTCTCCCGGACCCCTGCCCGCACCGCATTCCCAGCCAGGATCTGATCGGCCAGGGGCGCATGTTTTTCCTGACCCCCGACCCCACGGGCCGCCTTGAATTTGGGCATTTTTCTCGAAAACGTTGCCGGGGAAGTTCGCACGTGGGGACTGCGAAAAGGCCAGAATGCGCTTGCGCGGTGGACTCCCAGCTCCCAAGAGGCCACGCGGCGATCACAGCGCCCCCTAGCATTCGGAGGCCAGAAGCGCCATCAGCGCCGCCCCTCCCACTAAAAGAGCTCCCGGGTTCCGGAGCTGGACTCCCCAATATATTCACAGCCTTTAACGTTAGCTTCTCTCAACAGTGCAGTCTTTGAGTGTCGCTCTCTTAGCTTCATGGATCTAGGCCTAGAGTGCTCAGCCAAACGGGAATGTCTGGATTTAGAAACCTGTGGGCGGGAATCCGCAGATGATGTCACTAGAGGTGTCACCGAGGGCCCCTGAGACCCGCCCCACTCCTGGGGAAAGGCAGTGGACCCGGCGCTCTGTTTTTACGTATTTCCGGAGTCTCTTCTGAGACCAAAGGTTGTGTTGGGGAACTGGAGCAGGTTCTGTGGGCGGACAGGGAACCCTGCGTTTCTACCGTGTGATCCGGCCACCTTCCTGGCCCGACGCCATGGGAGTGACTTGGTAGGACTGCAGGGGATTTTGTGGGGCGGAGCTTGGAGTTGTGAAGGGCCGGAAAGAGGACCCTGACAGTGGTCCGCCGTCCCCTGGGAGCTGTCCTCGGGTTGTGTGGATGAGAGGATGCCGTGCGGGCCGCGGGTTCCCCGGCCTTGTTTCCTCGGAGATGCGCCCCTTCCTCTTGGAAGGTGGGAAAGCAAAGCGAAGTTTTATTTTTTTTCTTTAAGACGGAGTCTCGCTCTGTCGCCAGGCTGGAGTGCAGTGGTGCGATCTTGGCTCACTGCACCCTCCGCCTCTTGGGTTAACAAGCGATTCTCCTGCCTCAGCCTTCCGAGTAGTTGGGATTACAGGCGCCCACCACCACGCCCAGCTGTTTTTTGTATTTTTAGTAGAAATGGGGTTTCACCATATTGGCCAGGCTGGTGTCGACAAAGCAAAGTTTTTATCCCAGGAACCTATCAATGGTTGTGTACCTCATTCCCTTCTAGATACATTTTCCTTCCCGTGAGGCCATAGTACTGCCCGCAATGGGACGTCAGGGTTGGAAATAGGGTCTTTGGACTGTGACCCACCTGCAGACAGGGTTGGAGGGAGTGGGTTATAAGCAATCAGGAGACAGTATTTTTTAAGATTTTCTTTATCTTTCTTTCTTCTTTTCTTTTCTTTCTTTTTTGAGACGGAGTTTCGCTCTTGTTGCCCAGGCTGGAGTGCAATGGCGCGATCTCGGCTCACAGCAACCTCCGCCTCGCAGGTTCAAGCCATTCTCCTTCCTCAGGCTCCTGAGTAGCTGGGATTACAGGCACGCGCCACCACACCCGGCTAATTTTGTATTTTTAGTAGAGACGGGGTTTCTCCATGTTGGCCAGGCTGGTCTCGAACTCCAGACCTCAGGTGATCCACCGGCCTCGGCCTCCCAAAGTGCTGGGATTACAGGCGTGAGCCATCGCGACCGGCCAAGATTTTCGCCTACCCTTCCCTCAGCCATCAAATGCAGTTAGACCAGTTTGTGTCTGTTTCTAATTTGCCCATTTTAAGATCTTGGGTCCAGAGGGAAAAAGAGGCTGTTGAAAATAAGGAGATCATGGTTCCAGGCACTTTATCTCTTTAGGACCCGTTTCCCACTATGTTAAATTTAATTCCATGGTTAGTCTAGTTTCAATGGAGTTTTTATCTTTCATATGTTTTAAGTCTTAGTTGGAAGAAGATGAGGTAGCAGGGAAAGGTATGGGTCCAGTGCTTGTGGAGGCGTTAGTTGTAAGGTGTCAGGTCCCAGAACATTTTTTTCTTATCTCAGTAGATGTGAGCATTTTTCCCCGTGGGAGAAACCCGAAGGCCAGGCTATCTGAAGCCAGTGGCTATAGGCTTCTCATACAAAATCATGTGTAGGGGAAATACTTTTCCTCCTGGTAGCCCAGGTTCTTGCAGGTTTCTCAGTGATTGCACTCTTGTTTCCCACAATTCACATCATGATACTCCTTTGTTCCTTAATGGAAGCAAGATATGTGAGGGATGGAAATAGAAAAGATGCAGCGTAGAACCCTGGGACCCCATGATCTTTCTTTTTTTTAAAGAAATAGAAATGGGTTCTTGCTGTTTTGTACATCCAGGTCTTGAATTCCTGAACTCAAGCGAGCCTCCTGCTTTGGTCTCCCAAAGTATTGGCATTACAGACATGAGCCACCGTGCCCAGCCACCCCTGCTCTTTAAATGGAGAAGGCAGCTCCAGGGCAAGGGCTCTCTGTTGGCACCCTTATCAACGTTTTCAGAATCCTAGGACTTCTGTCCCTTGTAGCGTCAGTTTACGGATTCTTTTATATTTCAAAATAAGGCACATTAGCAACATTGTTTATCAGTGCTTTTTCTGATAGTGACAATTTTTAGCAACAGAAGGATTCTACCCTAAGAGATTCATTTAGCTGAGCATAAAGCAATGTCATCTATGACTGTTTTCTTGATTTCTATATAGCTAAGTACTGCCTGTACTATTGTTTATTAATTTTTTTTTTTTTTTTTTTTTTTTTTTTGAGACGGAGTCTCGCTCTGCCACCCAGGCTGGAGTGCTGTGGCCAGATCTCAGCTCACTGCAAGCTCTGCCTCCCGGGTTAACGCCATTCTCCTGCCTCAGCCTCCCGAGTAGCTGGGACTACAGGCGCCCGCCACCTCACCCGGCTAATTTTTTTTGTATTTTTTAGTGGAGACGGGGTTTCACCGTGTTAGCCAGGATGGTCTCGATCTCCTGACCTCGTGATCCGCCCGTCTCGGCCTCCCAAAGTGCTGGGATTACAGGCTTGAGCCACCGCGCCCGGCCTATTAATTTTTTAAATTGACCTTTTCCTTAAAAATGTTTTAACAGGCACTACATCCCTATACAGGCAGTCTAGTTAGTGGTTAAGAGCATGGACAGGAAACCAGGTTGCTGGGCTTTGAGTCTTGGGTGTACCACACATTAACTGTGTGACCTAGTGCAAGTTATTTAACCTCTTTGTACTGTACTTAAATTTCCCCCTTTTTTTTTTCTTTTTGAGATGGAGTTTCGCTCTTGTTGTCCAGTCTGGAAGGCAGTGGTGCGATCTTGGCTCACTGCAACCTCCGCCTGCTGATTTCAAGTGATTCTCCTGCCTCAGCCTCCCATGTAGCTGGGATTACAGGCACACACCACCACGCCTGGCTAAGTTTTGTATTTTTGGTAGAGACAGGGTTTCACCATGTTGGCTAGGCTGGTCTTGAACTTCTGACCTCAAGTGATCCGCCCACCTCGGCCTTCCAAAGTGCTGGGATTACACGTGAGTCACCGTTCCCGGCAGTTTCCTTATTTGTAACAAGTTGATAAATAACATCTTCATAGGACTATTGTGAGGATTTGGAGAGTT
Organism: Rhinopithecus roxellana; assembly: GCF_007565055.1. Classification (NCBI taxonomy): domain Eukaryota; kingdom Metazoa; phylum Chordata; class Mammalia; order Primates; family Cercopithecidae; genus Rhinopithecus; species Rhinopithecus roxellana. The sequence goes on along the minus strand of NC_044552.1, from coordinate 35,775,948 downwards.
AATTCATCTAAAGGCCTTAGGACACAGTCTGGCACGTTGTTGGTTGGCAATTGTTACCTACCACCCTAAAGGGGAAGCCACCATAGGAGGTTCACTCACCATAGGAGGAAACCTTGGAAATGATGTTTTTTTTGTTTTGTTTTGTTCCATTGTTTTGATTCAATTTTTGTGAATACTGTTGCCTCTCATTCCCGAAGATTATAAACTTGAAGGCTGCTTTTTTTTCTGTTCCTAGGGCTGTTGAATAGAACTTTCTGTGATGATGGAAATGTTCTCTAACAGCAGTGTCCAATACACTAGCCCCAGCCACCTGTGGCTCTGGGCTACTGTGCTGAACAGCTCAAGTTCACAGAGTTGGTAAAAACGTGTTAACCTAAACTGAGACTTTCTCCTTGATGTAGTCAGAACTGAAAGAGTTGCAAAAGGAATCCCTTTTTCATTATATAACTCAGCATTATTGAATGCTCAGCCTGTGTGCCATCTAGAATCTTTGGCATGCCACACTTGAGAATGCCCCATGATAGGAAGTTCATTGCTCTGGTGTGAGAATCCTGAGAACTGTGCTTCAGTTCTTAGAGGGGCTCTCAGGGACAGTGGTCCTCTATTCCTTGTCTTTAAAATGGGGGACTGGTCCAAGTGTAATGAGTTATCTTAATTGATTGTTCACATTCGGTTACAGATTGGACTCCTTGTTCTATTCTTCCCCATTCTAACTACTGCACTTGACTGGTCTTAACTTTTTTTTTTTTTTTTTTTTTAAGATCAAGTCTCGCCCTGTTGCCCACACTGGAGTGCGATGGCGCAATCTCGGCTTACTGCGAGCTCTGCCTCCCAGGTTCAAATGATTCTCCTGCCTAAGCCTCACAAGTAGCTGGGATTACAGGCACCCGCTACCACGCCCAGATAAATCATTTTTGTATTTTTAGTAGAGACAGGGTTTCACCATGTTGGCCATTCTTGTCTTGAACTTCTGACCTCGTGATCCGCCCACCTCGACCTCCCAAAGTGCTGGGATTACAGGCATGAGCCACCATGCCTGGCCCAAAAAAATTTTTTTTTAATTAATAATAAAGTTGCAGGGGTTGGGAGACGGTCATAGTAGGTAATTTCCAAGATAACTTTTGGCCCTGACGAGCTGTGATGCTGTGGGCGAGTGAGTGGCTCATTGAGCACATGTGTGTCTCTGGATAGCTGACCATTTGGTGCTCTCCTTTCCAGTGTGTCCCAGATGCCTGTGGCTGAGGGCAAGAGTGTTCAGCAAACCGTAGAGCTCCTTACCCGGAAATTGGAGATGCTTGGGGCAGAGAAGCAAGGAACATTTTGTGTGGACTGTGAGACTTACCATACGGCTGCATCTACCCTTGGCAGCCAAGGTCAGTAACATGGATCTGTAGGATGGCCGGAACGAGGGTTGGAGTTAATAGACATTTGTGTTAATTGAAGTCTTTCTGCTTTTCTGCTGAGGGTGGTATTCTTAAACATGTGGCGAGATGTGTTTCTGAATTCATTAATTATTGGTTCTTTATCTCTTAGAATAGGGCCTTTGAAAGCTTTATTTTGTTTTATTTTATTTATTTATTTTGTTGAGACAGGGTCTTACTCTGTCGCCCAGGCTGGAGTGCAGTGGCATGATCACAGCTCACTGACTGCAGCCTCGACCCCCTGGGCTCAAGTGATCCTTCCACCTTGGCCTCCTGACTTGGCCTCCTGAGTAGCTGACACCACAGGCATGAGCCACCACACCTGGCTAATATTTTAAATTTTTTGTAGAGACAGGGTCTCCCTGTGTTGACCAGGCTGGTTTTGAATTCCTGGCCTCAAGGGATTATCCGGCCTCAGCTTCCCAAAGTATTGAGATTATAGGTATGAGCCGCCACTCCTGGCTAAAGCTTTATTGAGGTATAGTTGATATACAAGCAGTTGTACACATCTAATGCATACATCTTAATGAGTTTGGATATATGCATACACTTATGATACCATCACCACAACCAAGATACTAAACATATCTGCTACATCCCAAAATTTCTTTGTATGTGTGTGTTTGTGTGTGTGTGTGTGTGTGTGTGTGGAGATAGAGTCTTGCTCTGTTGCCCAGGCTGGAGTGCTTTGGTGTCCCATAGCTCACTGCAGCCTCAAACTCCTGGGGTCAGGTGATCCTCCCACCTTAGCCTCCTGAGTAGCTGAAACTACTGGCATGTGCCACCATGCCTGGCTGATTTTTTACTTTTGGGTGGGGTCATGGGAGTGACTTACTATGCTGCCCAAGTTCGTCTCAAACTCCCAGCCACAAGCCATCCTTCCACCTTAGCTTCTCAAGTAGCTGGTATCAAACTCCTGAGCTCAGGGGATCCACCAGCAAGGGCCTCCCAAAGTGCTGAGATGACAGGCATGAGCCACCGTGCCTGGCTCTTGTGTTCTTTGAGTGCTTTTTGTTTTGTGCAGTTTGAACTCTAAAAGCAATGTTTCTCAGAGGGTTAATCACTGACTAACCACATCAGAATCACCTGGGTTACTTGTTAGAGTTGCAGATTCCTGACCTTGTTTACTGATTGACTGTTGCTGTAGGCCACATAATCTACATTTAATAATCCAGACAATCCTTATGCACTCTGAAATTTGAGAAAGACTTGTTTTAGGCCCAGAAGTCTTGTTTATGATTCTTTTAGAGCTTTAGGGCTTCTAGAAGTTTCTTTTTATAGAGTTCCTGTTTTCCTACACCTAACCATTGGCATTGACCTCCTCATTAGCATAAATCAACTGTTCTTTTTAGTGGATTGAGTGATGAGATGGGGTGTGGATGATGGGGGATGGTGGTTGGGAGGGAGAGAGGATTTTTTTTTTTTCTTGTTAGAGTGAGGGTCTCACTTCGTTGCCCAACTGTACAGTGGCATGATCACAGCTCACTGCAAGCTCTAACTCCTGGGCGCAGGCAATGAGAGACTCTTTGGCTATGAGTTAGGGAACTTGTTTCTCTTAGTCTTGGCTCTGCAGTAACTTGACCTTGAACAGTTCCATAGCACTGTGGTTATCACTGAGGAGCCAGAGCCCTGAGTCCTGGCTTTGCCACATTCTAACTGTGTACCTGTAGGTAACTCCCACAACCTATCTGTTACTATTTCCACGCCTCTCATGTACCTGTTTCCCTTAGATCCATTTCCTGCACTTCCCCTGTAAGCTGTATTTTCCAGGCCCTCTCCTAGTTAGCTTTGGTTATTGAGAGGCACCAGAGAAGATTAGAGGATGGGAGAAAGGAAGCCCACAGTGTTCCTCTCCCTCTGCTCTGGGCAGTGTCTCTAGCCATGGCTGTGTCTTCACCTCCTTGGTTCTAGCTTCTGCTAGGCAGCCCTCTTTCCTGCCTGTGATAACAGCACATATTTTCTTTTCCCTCTAGCCCTAGGGATGGTTGTAGCTTCCTGTGTTGCTAATCTTTGGGTTGTCCCACCATCCTGTTTGGTTTTTCCTTTCTTCGAACCCATGTATTCGTTCCCTGTATACATTTCTTGTACCAAAACTATCTGGCATGGGCTCTGTTTTTGGACTCTTCCCAATACAGTTCTGTCATCTGTAAAATGAAGATAATCATAGTATTTCTCTCCTCGTGTTGTGCTAAATAAGTTAATACATGCAAAGCATGTAGAACTGAGATTGTCATGTAATTTTTTTTTTTTTTTTTGAGATGGAGTTTTGCTCTTGTTGCCCAGGCTGGAGTGCAGTGGTGCAGTCTCAGCTCACTGCAACCTCCACCTCCCGAGTTCAAGCAATTCTCCTGCCTCAGCCTCCCGAGTAGCTGGGACTACAGGTGCACTCCACCATGCCTGGCTCATTTTTGTGTTTTTAGTAGAGGTGGGGTTTCACCATGTTGGCCAGGCTAGTCTCGAACTCCTGACCTTGTGATCTGCCCACCTTGGCCTCCCAAAGTGCTGGGATTACAGGCATGAGCCACTGCACCCGGCCTGTCATGTAATACTTAATGTAGTATTTAAGTGGCTAAGAGTTGTAATGAGCTTTTTTATCGTCGTTGATAAAATTGCAGTTCCATTTGTGTTGCCTTCAATATGAAGGAGGTAAAAATCAAAAGATAATTACAAAAGCATTTGGGTAATAAAACATTTGGATATAGATATGAAATGGCATATGACTTCTAGTGAAACTACCTGGTGCGGGCTGAGCAGGCCCTCACTTTCAAGAAGTTACAGTCTAGTTGGGGAGACAGTACACCTTCATGGCAGACAGGAGGGAACAATGGAAGAAGCAACAAACTTGGGGTGAGCAGGCCTGGACTGGAGCTTCAGTCTTGCTGGTTACTGGCTCTGTGCCTGTAGTTCAGTGATTTTCACACTTGACCAGCATTAGCATCATCTGAAAGGCTTGTTACAACACAGACTGCTAGACCCCACCCCAAAGTTTCTGACTTAGTAGTCTGTCACCCAGGCTGGAGTGCAATGGCATGATCACAGCTCATTATTGCCTCGACCTGCCGGGCTCCAGTGATCCTTCAGCCTCAGCATCCTAAATAGCTGGGGCCACAGGTGCGTGCCAGTATATCTGGCTAACTTTTTGATTTTTTTGTAGAGTCAAGGTCTCCCTATGTTGCCCAGGCTGGTCTCAAACTCCTGGGCTCAAGCGATCCTCCCTGCCTTGGCCTCCTGAAGTGTTGATATTACAGGCGTGAGCGCCCTGGCTATAATTTGCATTTCTAAAAAGTTCCCAGGTGGTTCTGCTACTGCTGCTGCTCTGGGATCCAATTAGCTTCATTTTCCTCAACTTTAGAAGGGGGACAGTAAATCTGGTTCTCCTTGCTTTACAAGGTGGTACAGACATGAAAGGATTTTGCTGTGATAGAAAATACGATTGTCGGCTAGGCGCGGTGGTTCACACCTGGAATCCCAGCATTTTGGGAGGCCGAGGTGGGCAGATCACCTGAGGTCAGGAGCTTGAGACCAACCCGGCCAACATGGTGAAACCCCGTCTCTACTGAAAATACAAAAATTAGCCAGGTGTGGTGACAGGTGCCTGTAATCCCAGCTACTCAGGAGTCTGAGGCAGGAGAATCGCTTGAACTTGGGAGGCAGAGGCTACAGTGAGCCGAGATCACTCCATTGAACTCCAGCCTGGGCAACAGAGCTAGACTCCGTCTCCAAAAAAAAAAAAAGTACTATTGTCAGCTGAGTGCAGTGGCTCATACCTGTAATCCTAGCACTTTGGGAAGTAGAGGTGAGAGGATTGCTTGAGCCTAGGAGTTTGAGGCCAGCCTAGGCAAGATGGTAAGATCTCGTCTCTACAAAAAAAAAAAAAAAAAGCTGGGCACAGTGGCTCACGCCTGTAATCCCAGCACTTTGGAAAGCCGAGGCAGGTGGATCATGAGGTCAGGAGATCGAAACCATCCTAGCTAACATGGTGAAACCCCATCTCTACTAAAAATACAAAAAATTAGCCAGGCATGGTGGTGGGCGCCTGTAGTCCCAGCTACCCGGGAGGCTGAGGCAGGAGAATGGTGGGAACCTGGGAGGTAGGGCTGGCAGTCTGGCAGTGAGCCGAGACTGCACCACTGCACTCCAGCCTGGGTGACGGAGTGAGACTCCGTCTCAAAAAAAAAATTTTTTTAAATGGTGGGAATGGTGGTCCCAGCTACATGGGAGGCTGAGGCAGGAGGATTACTTGGGCTCAGGAGGTTGAGGCTTCAGTGAGCTGTGTTCATGTCACTACACTCCAGCTTAGGTGACAGAGCAACACCGTGTCTCAAAAGAAAAGGAAAATGTTATTGTTTATAACTAGAAGTGCCTTCTTCATTAAGCGCGCGCGCGCGCGCGCGCGCGCGCACACACACACACACACACACACACACACACATCCCTTAGTTGACTTTTAAGATATTTCCAAGGCAGTAACACTTGCAGACTCATATAGTGTGAATAAATTGTGTAATTATAGTGAGTAGACAGAATGACGAGGTCAGCTTTGGATGGATTTTTTTCTTGAGAGTCCAGAAGGTTTGAACTGGATTTAGAAGGAGGTGACAGGTGTGAATCGTCAGCAAGCAGTCAGGAGGAGGGATGTGTCCTGGAGGATCATGCAGAGCCTCCTGTGTTCATGAACAGCGGCCTATATAGGGAAGCCACATGACCTCTGCTCCCCCAACCCTTGCACCCTTTTCATTCCCACACTCTTACCCCCTATCTAGAGTGTCTTCTTCCTTTATGTGGCTGGATCCTATCTTCTCTTCCTATCGCAGTTCGAATCCTATTTTTTTTTTTTTTTTTGAGGCAGAGTCTCACTCTGTCGCCCAGGCTGGAGTGCAGTGGCGTGATCTCGGGTCACTGCAAGCTCCGCCTCCCGGGTTCATGCCATTCTCCTGCCTCAGCCTCCCGAGTAGCTGGGACTGCAGGCACCCGCCACCATGCCTGGCTAATTTTTTGTATTTTTAGTAGAGATGGGGTTTCACCATGTTAGCCAGGATGGTCTTGATCTCCTGACCTCATGATCCGCCCGCCTCAGCCTCCCAACATGCTGGGATTACTGATGTGAGCCACCATGCCCGGCCAAATCCTGTTTTTTTTTCCTGCTGACTTGTTCACTTTAATCTTTTCCTATCCTGAAGTCTTTCCTTTCTTCCGAAAGACTTGTGGTCTTTCCTCGGTAATAACTTGTTTTATTTCATGGTCTTTTAAAAAGTTTTTAGCCACTGGGCGCGGTGGCTCATGCCTCTAATCCCAGCACTTTGGGAGGCCGAGGTGGGTGGATCGCCTGAAGTCAGGAGTTCGAGACTAGCCTGACCAACACGGTGAAACCCTGTCTCTACTAAAAATACAAAAAATTAGCCAGGTCTGGTGGCAGGTGCCTGTAATCCCAGCTACTCGGGAGGCTGAGGCAGGAGAATCACTTGAACCCGGGAGGCAGAGGTTGCAGTGAGCCGAGATCGTGCCACTACACTCCAGTCTGGGAGACAGAGTGAGACTCTGTCTCAAAAAAAAAAAAAAAAAAAAAAAAAAAAGTTTTTAGCCTATCTCAGCTGGGCGTGGTGGCTAATGCCTGGAATCTCAGCACTTTGGGAGGCCAAGGTCGGCAGATCACCTGAGGTCAGAAGTTCAAGACCAGTCTGGCCAACATGGTGTATCCCCGTCTCTACTAAAAACACAAAAATTAGCCAGGTGTGGTGGCACACACCTATAATCCCAGCTACTCAGGAGGCTGAGGCAGGAGAATCACTTGAACCTAAGAGGCGGAGGTTGCGGTGAGCCCAGATCACGCCATTGCACTACAGGCTGGGCGACACAGTGAGACGCTGTCTCAAAAAAAAAAAAAAGTTTTTAGCCTATCTCTCTCATGAGATTATCAGCTTTTTTTGCTTTTTTGAGATGGAGTCTCGCTATCACCCAGGCTGGAGTGCAGTGGCATGATCTTGGCTCATTGCAACCTCTGCCTCTTGAGTTCAAGTGCTTCTCCTGCCTTAGCCTCCCGAGTAGCTGGGATTACAGGCGCACACCACCATGCCTGGCGAATTTCTGTATTTTTAGTAGAGACGAGATTTTACCATGTTGGCCAGGCTGGTCTCGAACTCCTGACCTCAAGCGATCCACCCACCATGGCCTCCCAAAGTGCTGGGATTACAGGTGTGATCCCTGGCCTGATTGTCAGCTTCTTGAAGTCAGGGGCTAAGTCCTCTGCTTGTATGTTTCTTAAACCCTAAGAAAAGTGTTGGGAATGGCTTATGTATGTAATAAGCATGTGGGATTGTGGCAGTCTATCCATTAATTCTTATAGTGTATGAAAGAGGAATCTTGCTTTCCAGTTTTTCAGTTTTTGCCTTCTGGTTTTTTTTTTTTTTTTTTTTTGGAGACAGAGTATTGCTCTGTTGCCCAGGCTGGAGCGCAGTGACATGATCTCAGCTCAGTGCAACTTCCGCCTCCTGGGTTCAAGTGATTCTCGTGCCTCAGCCTCCCAAGTAACTGGGATTACAGGCATACACCACCATACCCAGATAATTTTTGTATTTTTAGTAGAGATATGGTTTCACCCTGTTGGTCAGGCTGGTCTCGAACTCCTGACCTCAAGTGATCCACCTGCCTCAGCCTCCCAAAGTGTTGGGATTACAGATGTGAGCCACTGTTCCCAGCCCTTCCTTCTTCTGTTTTCTACTTACCTAAATGTATATAGCTTTCCATTCTTATTGCAAAAAGTCTGTGGAAATCAATGAGAAAACTCATTTCTTAGAGACTTGAAGGGGTGAGCTGGGGCTTGAAAGTTGAACTTCTGAACCAGATCCTGAATTCTCTCTGCTGTAGTGTGCTGCTTGCTTCCCAAGTTGGCTAGACTTCTAAAAATTCTCCAATGGTTTGCCGTTGGTTTCAGGATACAGTCTAAACTTCTTGAGGCATGGTAGACAAGACCTATCACAGCTTGGCTCCCATCTACCTTTCCCTGCTTATGCTCAGACACTCCCCTTTGGTGCTTCTGTAGGACCATTTACTAGATCTCAAAGAGGGAGGAAGCTGAGGTGAGGAGGAGTGCGCAGAAGAAGGGAGCAGCTACTTCCTTTGGCATGCCCAAATGCTGTTACTTTCCTTTTACTTATGTAATATATGATAACATACAAAAGATTATATGTAAAGTCTGTGGGAGTTAGACTTTACGTATAGACCATCGGTGAGCCCACCACTCAACTTAAGAATTAAAACATAAACAGGCCAGGCGCGGTGGCTCATGCCTGTAATCCCAGCACTTTGGGAGGCCGAGACGGGCAGATCACGAGGTCAGGAGATCGAGACCATCCTGGCGAACATGGCGAAACCCTGCCTCTACTAAAAAAAAAATACAAAAAATTAGCCGGGCGTGGTGTCGGGCGCCTGTAGTCCCAGCTACTTGGGAGGCTGAGGCAGGAGAATGGTGTGAACCCAGGAGGCGGAGCTTGCAGTGAGCTCGAGATCGCGCCACTGCACTCCAGCCTGGGTGACAGAAAAAAAAAAGAATTAAAACATAATCAACACTATTAAAGTTTCCTGTGTGCCCCTCACCATTTTCTGTAGAGCAGAGTGGGTTTTACCACATGCTGCCTCTCCTGCTATTCCCCCATACCTTTCTAGAAAAGGCTGTCAGTGAGAGGATTCCCCTCACCCTGCACCAAGAACTGCTGAGGTAGTGCCAGATTGCTGTCTTGCCTCATTCCGGGGAGAGTCATTTGAGTCTACTCTGGGGTTCGCCAGTGAAAGTCTTGATGATGAATAGGATCTGTGTCCCTTGCAGGTCAGACCGGGAAGCTGATGTATGTGATGCACAACTCAGAGTACCCATTGAGCTGTTTCGCTCTCTTTGAGAATGGCCCTTGTCTTATTGCTGACACCAACTTTGATGTGCTTATGGTGAAGCTCAAGGGCTTTTTCCAGAGTGCTAAGGCCAGCAAGATTGAAACCCGGGGCACCCGGTACCAGTACTGTGACTTCCTGGTGAAGGTGGGCACGGTCACAATGGGGCCCAGTGCCCGGGGCATCTCTGTGGAGGTAAGACCTTGGTGAAAATAGGAGCAGGATATGCTGAGGGGGCTGCTCAGCAAAGGGCTCTGAAGATTTTCCAGTTCTTCTCTATGTTTTTTTTTTTTGAGACAGAGTCTTGCTCTGTCACCCAAGCTGGAACGCAATGGTGCAATCTTGGCACACTGCAGCCTCGACCTCCAGGGCTCAATTGATCCTTCAACCTATCTCCCAAGTACCTGGGACTATACCCACCGAATGTAAATTTTTTTTTTTTTTTTTTTTTAATTAGAAATGAGGTCTTGATGTGTTGCCCAGGCTGGTCTCAAACTGCTGGGCTCAAGTGATCCTCCCACTTCAGCCCCGCAGAGTGCTGGGATTACACGTATGAGCCACCACACCTGGCCTCCAGTCCTTCTCAATTTAAACAGATATTTATGCCTGCCTGATCCCTGACTCCAAGGCATCTGTGCTTTCTCTCCGTGAATCTTTTATCCTTTCTTTAATTATTCAGAGACTGAGACTCTCTAACACAAGGTGGGAAGTAGGAAGCGGGAAGCTGGGTTCAAACCAAGCAGAAAGCTTCATTAGGAAGGGTAGCTTGCTAGAGAAGGGAAAAGATAGTCAAGGAAGGCAGGTGAGTTATGATATGGAGGGACAGTCACCCATGAGAAGAAGTACTGGAGCAGAACAGGACAACTCTTGGAACAATTTTCTGGAGGTGGGCCCTAAATCACATATGCCCATATAGCTCTCCTTAGTATGCTTTAAGATAGGTATCAAAAGTTGGGAAGCAAAAATGTGCTTTTCCTTTTGACATGCTGTCTGCGTTCTTTCATGGTAGAAAGAGGTGTTTGTGTGTGAGATCACTTCATCTGTGACCCTGAGAGAGAGAGAGTGTGTGTATACATACACATATATAGTGACAAGGAGTGAGAGTGGCAGTGTGGCAGTAGCTGGCTTCTTGTGGGACCAGGGAAAGTTCACAACTTATAATATGCCCAGCACTGAGATAAGAAAACAAGTAAGCTTGCAGGGTCTACCCTTTGAAAATTTGTGATTTATTTATTGAGTGAGGCCGAAACACACAAACTATTTTTGAAGTTAGTCTGAAAATGCCATAAAAGAGGCAGTTTGCTCTGGGAATTCAAGCCAGTATGAGCACTGCTGACTTTGGTTGTGATTCTTCCTGGAGGATCAACATTTATGTAGGGATTTAAAATGTAGAAACATGGGGATGGATAAGTCTAGGAAGAATCCCACTTGGAGAAAAGGGCATTAGTGGTAGTTTCTGCTCAACAACCTCTAGGACCAAGACTTCCTAACTCTTTCAGCTTGTGATAGACCTTGGATTTGCTGAGACCCACTGAGGACCCACTGTTGATCCTCTACATTTCTAATCTTGTAGTAGAAACACACCCCACCTGTTTATTTACTTGTTTCTCCTTAGGGTTGCCAGTAATTTTGTCCTGCCATCTCTCCAGTAAAAAATTAGGAGAGCAGCCGGGCGCGGTGGCTCAAGCCTGTAATCCCAGCACTTTGGGAGGCCGAGACGGGCAGATCACGAGGTCGGGAGATCAAGACCATCCTGGCTAACACGGTGAAACCCTGTCTGTACTAAAAAATACAAAATACTAGCCGGGCGAGGTGGCGGGCGCCTGTAGTCCCAGCTACTCGGGAGACTGAGGCAGGAGAATGGCGTAAACCCGGGAGGCGGAGCTTGCAGTGAGCTGAGATCCGGCCACTACACTCCAGCTTGGGTGACAGAGCGAGACTCCGTCTCCAAAAAAAAAAAAAAAAAAATTAAGAGAGCAGAAGGAGAAATGAAGATGTATATTTTTTGGCCCATGCCACACTATTTGGGAAATTCTTTCTTAGGGTCAGAGCCCAGGTTGGTTCTACCTAGGGAGTAAAATATGGTCTTGAAAAAAACTCATAAGCATTTGTGTCTACTTTGCTCTCTACTTACCACCACCACACACATTTTCCTTCTCTTTATCTTTGTCATGTCTCTTAGAATTTTCTTGAGCTCTCCTTGAATCTTTACCCAGCATAGCAGGGACAACACAGTCCTGAGATCATCAAAAGGGGCCCAGATCTGCTTCTGGATCCTCTGGGAGGGCTGCAGGTTGGCACAGCTCCAGAAAGAGAAATGTCAAAGATGCCTAAAGATGCGGGTGTTGAGCCCAGTGTTTGGGTTGAATGTTTCCTGTGGACCAACACTGTGCTAGGAGGTGTATGTCTTTAGCTTGGGGTTGGGGAAGATGGGAGCAGGAGGCAGGAGGTGCAAGAGAAGCAGACCTTGTCTTAGCCTTCATTCACCCTCATTCTCTGTGCTTTTGGTTCCCAGGTGGAGTATGGCCCGTGTGTGGTAGCTAGTGACTGCTGGAGCCTGCTGCTTGAGTTCCTACAGAGTTTTCTAGGCAGCCACACACCAGGGGCTCCTGCAGTGTTTGGGAACAGACATGATGCAGTCTACGGCCCAGCAGATACCATGGTCCAGTACATGGAACTCTTCAACAAGATCCGCAAGCAGCAGCAGGTGCCGGTGGCTGGGATTCGTTAGTGATGAGCAGCTGCCAGCTGAGCTCTGTCACCAGGGGTACTCCACAGGAGAAGCAGGTGCTGACTCTCAGGTTCCCGGACCCCAGAAACCCAGGGTAGACATGGAGTCTACTCTCCTTCTCTGGTTCCCAGCTGTGGCTTTTGTTCTGGGGCTCTGGAGTCCCCTCCCCAACCCCCTGACTCTCACACATAGCCCCCCATCAGCTGTTTTACTCCATTCCTTACTGGATTTGGCCTGTCCTCAAGAATGGTAATTATGAAGAATGGAGAAGTTTGGACCCTGCCTCCTTTAGGGGAAAGGTAGGACAGGAATGTCCCTGCCTGGTATTGGTGGGGGAAACAGTCTGTATCCCCAACTATTGGGGATTTGTCTCAGGCCCACCGTGAACATGCTGCATTTTATGTTTGGACTGTGCTGTAATAAGAGCCTCTTCCTTTTGTCAGAGGATGTAACTGGGCTTCTATCCTGGAGATGGAGTGGAAGGCACAACTGGTTTGATAGTTACCATTTTCTGACCTGTTTGCTGAAGTGATTTGCGAATTGACTTTCCTAGGATGTTGCCTGAGTCCTTTGAACTCTCCTTCTGACATCTTTCCCTTCTGTTGTGAAATATGTTAAGCCACAGGCCAAACTGCTATAAGATAGAAGTTTGTTTTTTTCTCACCTAATAATAGAGAGGTAATCAGATGGTCTAGGGCAGATTTAACTCTACAAAGTTATCAGGAACTTGGTTTCTTTCTGTCTTATTCAGCCATTCCCAGTATGTTTTCTTACCCACAATATCAAAGAAGACTCATCAGCTCCATATCTGCATTCTCCTGGGGAAAGAAAGAGAGAAAAGATCTATTTTTTTAAAAAAGATAGACTGAGCATTGCTCAAATCACTGTGGCCACACTGCTGAAAGAGATGCTGGGACATAGAGCCTCTTATCTTGCTCAAATCACTGTGGCCACACTTTGCTGAAAGAGATGTTGGGACATAGAGCCTCTTATCTGGGCAGTCATGTGCCGAGTTAAAACTCAGGGATGCTGTGACTACAAGATGAAAGAGAATTGTGACTACAAGTTGCTGAGACCCAGTTAATGGCCTCTGCTACATGGAGCTCAATGGACATGCCCAGGAATGCTCTTGGCTGTTCATTTGTAGTTAATACCTCCTGTAACTAAAGCATTCGTTTATGAATTGACTTGAGAGAAGGGCTGATCTCAGAGTCACTTTGAGCTAAGTTGGATTAGTCACACTAGGAAGTTAATTCCACACCCTTCGTCTAAGTCTCAGTATTGAGGCCTCTCCAGTTCTCATGCACCCTAATCTTGTGTTAGAACACTTGACCCTGATATGTGCACCTTGCTTCATGGTTGCCTGAGCTCTTTCTCCTGTTTCATTTGAACCTCCAAACTACATATTTGGCCATATTGCCTGCCTACCCCAAGCCTGCTGCAGAAATATTCATCCAGGTATAACCTTGATATACACAGAGATGGTCTTAGGAGAATTGTTAATGTATGTACTGTATTGTCATCAAGGATACTGTCCCTTATTTGAAGACATCTAAAGAGAAACTGTTTTCAGATCCAAGTGCTCAGATCTAAAGCCTCTGCAAAAGTCAGGTAGTGGTCATGTTTCCCTTCTAGTTTTAGCTGACAGGAAGCTCAATTCAGTATCATAACTACAGAACCTGTCATTTGTATTTTTTGTTCTCACGCCCTGTTTTTGTTATTTTGTTTCTGGTTTTTTATATTGAGGTATGTTTTAGATATTGTTTACAAAAATAAAATGCACAGATCTTATGTTTTTGGCCTCCTGATTTACATTTGCTTTCGTCCAGTTTTATTTATTTGTATTTTTCTGTAGGCTGCAGCTTTTATGGAATGAAACAATGCATAGGCAACATTTTGAACACAATGCATTTCCTGAAAATCTCCAGAATTTGATTGTGGTAAATACAGACTCTCTAGACTTGTGCATTGTAAGGAGGGACTCTGTTCCCTAAAAGCTAGAAAGAAAAAAAAAGTATACAAACTTTGCCTTTATTTTGTTTTATTAGTATTATTTATTTATTTATTTTGAGATGGAGTTTTGCTCTTGTTGCCCAGGCTGGAGTGCAATGGCACGATCTCGGCTCACTACAACCTCTGCCTCCCGGGTTCAAGCGAATCTCCTGCCTCAGCCTCCCGAGTAGCTGGGATTACAGGCGTGTGCCACCATGCCCAGCTAATTTTATATTTTTAGTAGAGATGGGCTTTTTCCATGTTGGTCAGGCTGGTCTCGAACTCCTGACCTCAGGTGATCCACCCACTTCAACCTCCCAAAGTGCTGGGATTACAGGCGTGAGCCACCATGCCCGACCCTTATTTTATTTTTTGTGATGGAATTTCACACTTGTTGCCCAGGCTGGGGCACAGCGGCATAATCTTGGATTGCAACCTCTGCCTCCCGGATTCAAGTGATTCTCATGCCTCAGCCTCCCGAACAGCTGGGATTAGAGGTGCCCGCCACCACACCCAGCTCATTTTTTGTATTTTTAGTAGAGATGGAGTTTCATTATGTTGGCCAGGGTAGTCTCCAACTCCTGACCTCAGGTAATCCACCCGCCTCAGCCTCCCAAAGTGTTGGGATTACAGGTGTGAGCCACTGTGCCCAGCCCACTTTGCCTTTTAGGCACAGTCTTGGCTCATAACATTTCCAGCGTTTTTCACTTTTGTTCTTTTCCTTCACATTTAAGCATACATTCGACCAGCTTTAAGTCTAGAGAACACCAGATTTAAGAACTGCCACTTGGGTACTTTTTTCCTTTGTGTCCATTAAAGGAAATGTGTCACTAAAAGAGGCAGGTAATGCAATGTATTTTCTTTTTTTTTTTTTTTTTTTGAGACAGAGTCTTGCTCTATTCCCAGGCTGGAGTGCAGTGCCTTGATCTCAGCTCACTGAAGCCTCCTCCTCCCAGGTCCAAGCGATTCTCCTTCAGCCTCTCGAGTAGCTGGGACTACAGGCACACACCATCACATCCAGCTAATTTTTGTATTTTTCCAGCTTCTTTTTTTTTTTGGAGACACAGTCTTGCGCTGTTGCCCAGGCTGGAGTGCAGTGGCATGATCTCGGCTCACTGCAAGGTCCGCCTCCTGGGTTCACGCCATACTCCTGCCTCAGCCTCCCAAATAGCTGGGACTACAGGCACATGCCACCACGCCCAGCTAGTTTTTTTTGTATTTTTTGTAGAGACGGGGTTTCTTGGTCGTGATCTGCCCGCCTCAGCCTCCCAAAGTGCTGGGATTATAGGTGTGAGCCGCCGTGCCTGGTGTTTTTGTATTTTTATTTTATTTATTTATTTATTATTTTTTGAGACAGAGTCTCGCTCTGTCGCCCAGGCTGGAGTGCAGTGGCTTGATCTCGGCTCACTGCAAGCTCCGCCTCCTGGGTTCACGCCATTCTCCTGCCTCAGCCTCCTTAGTAGCTGGGACTACAGGTGCCCGCCACCACGCCCGGCTAATTTTTTGTATTTTTAGTAAGATGGGGTTTCACCGTGTTAGCCAGGATGGTCTCGATCTCCTGAACTTGTGATCTGCCCGCCTTGGCCTTGCAAAGTGCTGGGATTACAGGCGTGAGCCACCGTGCCTGGTCTAATTTTTGTATGTTTAGAAATGGGGTTTCACCATGTTGGCCAGGATGGTCTCTATCTCTTGACCTTGTCATCCGCCCACCTCGGCCTCCCAAAGTGCTGGGATTACAGGCATAAGCCACCCTGCCCAGCCTACATTTCTTAAATAATTTAAGAAATATGGCTCCACTAGGAAAGCTGCCAAAACTAAACTGATGACTTGTGGGAAGGACCCATACGTTGTCCAGCTCTTGTGTGCATTTCTGAGTGGGGCTTTTAGGAGTACTTTAGGATATAAATATTTGTGTATAATTTTTGAAAGTGAAAGTTGAGGGCTACTTATATAAATTAAGGGGAAAAGGACGTGATTATTCCCATTTTATAAGTAAATCTTACACTCAGCCAGTAAATGGAGATGCCATATTTTTTTGGTTCACATCTCATGTTCTTGCCACTCTAGACTATCTTCCTACCCCTCCTTCCTCTGTTTCCAGATGCTTTAGCCTTTTTCCCATCTGTAGCTACCCCAAAAGAGCAGAAACTGGGAAACTTCTAGGGCCTTGCCAATGTCATCTTGGGGTACTTTTGCCAGAGCCACACAGAAATATGCTAACCTTGACTGTCAGCTGTCAGGGAAGCTTTAGAGCTCATTTAGTTCTTTCAGTGTAAAATGAAGTCATGCAGAGAGATGAGGGTAGAGTCAGACCAAACTTCAAGCTCAGGACTCCTGGCTACCAGCATGTGCCAAAGTACAGCAGCTGGACCTCCCAGAGGTGCTGGATGATTTTAGGTGGAATGTGGAAACATTTTAATACTAGTACTCTGTCTTATTCTAATTTGTATTAAGAGAAAAGTATAACTAGCACTTTATTCCTTAGGATGGGGGTGTTTTTAAGAGTTTGTTTGTTTATTTATCAGTAGAGATGGAGGTCTCATCCTGTTGTCCAGCCTGGAAGAGTCTTTTCAAATGATCTATTAAGTTACAGTACAGGGGATACATGCCAACCTCAAAACCTGTGGAAGGGGAAGGCAAATGCTGGATCTTGGGAACCACTGTAAACTACTTTGTGTCTAGTCTATTTCCTACATCCATTGATGGTTCCTGCCCTGGCTGTGCTTTCCTGTTGTCTTTCTTCCATGCTGGATTCTCTGTACCCTGCTCCCACGCTGCCTCCTGCTGGCTTTCCTCAGATATTAAGGACCAGGTAGTCACATTTCCCCCACCACGCGTTGGTGTGGCTTCTTCACTGAAGAAAACACCTAGGGACTGACCCACTCCTCGCCTCCACCAGATCTACTCCAACCCAGTGTGTTCTGAGGCTTCAGGTTGAGGCAGTTATTGAAATTTTTCTCTTCAAATACTGGAAGGTAAGGGTTGTGGTTAGAAGTTCCCCACCTAAGCATGTGCTCCAGGTGTCAAAAATTGACAGGCAGGACTGATACATGGCCTTGTCATCTCCAGCCCCATACCTTTAACTCCCAACATTGCCTTTCTCTTGTCATACCCTCCCTCTCCATTTCTGTTACTGCGTGGGTTTCTTAGGCCACAGACCCCAATTACTATCTCATGTGGAATGGCTGAAACCAATTGCATTACAGGCTTGGGCCTCCCCTGAGAATTTGGTGTCTTTGGCTTGTGAGTACTCACTTCTTGGGGGTAGGAGCTCTCCAAGATGAGTCACTATGATTGCATAGAGCATTCCCAAATCAGTCTTTTTGGTTAGAATAACTCTTTAAATCACCCAGCTTGATTTAGAGTCAATAATTGAATGATGATCCCTCAATCATTCAATACTCACATCTCGGTGGGGCGTGGTCGCTCACACCTGTAATACCAGCACTTTGGGAAGCTGAGGTGGGCAGATCACCTGAGGTCAGGAGTTCAAAACTAGCTTGACTAACATGGTGAAACCCCATCTCTACTAAAAATACAAAATTATCTGGACGTGGTGGTGCACGCCTGTAATCCCAGCTACTTGGGAGGCTGTGGCAGAAGAATGAATCACTTGAACCTGGGAGGTGGAGGTTGCAATGAGACGAGATCTCGCCACTGTACTCCAGCCTGGGTGACAGAGTGAGACTCTGTCTCGAAAAAAAAAAAATCTGTGATCCAGAAAAGAGTCTCTAAAGGGAGAACAAATCCTGCAATGGAAACAGTATGAGGACAAAGTTAAGCAAGTTTGAGACTGGTCCAGCCAGCTTTTGTGAGCAGGATCTTTCCCTGCCTTCTGGACCTTACATCTGGGTGTCAAGCCAGAGGATTTTCCTTCTTCATTTTATAGCCAATCCTTTGGGCCTTTCAGACAGTTTCTGGGAAGATGGACTGAGTTTGTGCTATCTTCCTATGTTTCCCCTTTTTCTTTTGAAAATAGGCAGGAGTAAATACATATGAAGCAATCTTGATAGCTACTTCTGTGGCTTCAGAGTTACTGTTCTGTTATGACACTCCATGGGGTCTGACAAGTATTCTGTTGTAATGGAATTTGGCATAATGCATATACTTTTTCATTTTTCAGAAAAATGTGATTGATGAGGCAGAGAAATAGTTCCTTGCCTCTGTGATGAAATTAGCAAGTTGAAAAATTATTGAAATGATTAGGGCAAAGTTTCCTAATTCTCTTGCATTCTCTGTTTCATTTCCCAACATACCGCTGCCCCCATCAGATAGCACAGACTAATTTTTAAGATTAATATGAATTTGACTGAATTTTCTTTGGAGACTTTTAAAAAGAGATTTTAGGGACCACATTTATATAGCCTAGATTGTCCTGAAGCCAGAATTCAAGAGTAGAAGTCTTTTGTCATGTAGGAAAGGCAAGGCTGTGAATGTGAAGGGTGTTCTGGGGTGGCCTGCTCGAGGGAAGAGAATGTGTCTTTGAGAGACAGATGGTTGAGTGCTTGCCATAGCACTGGCCCTAACTTGCCACGTAACTTCAATCAAGCTGTTGTCTCTGAGTCTCATCTGTACAGTGGGAATAATGATGCCTGCTTTCCATATTTCATAGAGTTGTTGAGAGGCTCAAAAGAAAATACATATGAAGAGTGTTTTGTAGGCAAGAAGATGCCATCTCTGCTCTCAGGTCTTAATTTTCTAAAATTTTTTATTTTTTAAGACAGAGTCACACTATGTTTCCCAGGCTGGTCTCAAACTCCTGGGCTCAAGTGATCCTCGGCCTCCCAAAGTGTTGGGATTATAGCTGTGAGCCACCATGCCTGGCCTAAATATTTATTAATTTGCTTAAAGGTAACAATAAGCCCATCACGTTAACATAAATAATGTTTTTTTGAGACAGAGTCTCACTCTATGGCCTAGGCTGGAGTGTAGTGGTATGATCTCAGCTCACTGCAACCTCCGGCTCCCAGGTTCAAGCAATTCTCGTGCCTCAGCCTCCCGAGTAGCTTGGATTACAGGCGCCTGCCACCATGCCTGGCTAATTTTTGTATTTTTAGTAGAGATGGGGTTTTGCCTTGTTGACCAGGCTGGTCTCAAACTCCTGACCTCAGGTGATCCACCCACCATAGCCTCCCAAAGTGCAGGGATTACAGGCGTGGGCAAAATATTTATTTATGTATCTTATTTATTTATTTATTTATTTATTTATTGAGATGGGGTCTTGCTCTGTTGCCCAGGCTGGAATGCAGTGGCATGATCATAGCTTACTACAGCCTCCATCTCCCAAGCTCAAGCAATCCTCCCACCTCATCCTCCTGAGTAGCTAGGAACTACCTGGGCCCGCCACCATATCTGGCTAATTTATTTTTAGTAGAGATGACTATGTTGTCCAGGCTTGGTCTCAAACTTCCTAAGCTCAAGTGATCTTCCCACTTTGGCTTCCCAAAGTGTTGGGATTACAGGCGTGAGCCACTATGCCTAGCTGATAAAATATTTTTAAGGAAAAGTAATTATTTTTCCAAACAAAATTTCTTGAGAAGAGTAGCATTGTTTTTAATTTTCATAAATCTCTTGAATGTCTGGCATAATAGAAGACTGTGAAATACTCATATCTGCTTTTGCATTCAATCTGTTTCAATGTTGTTTTGGTTGAATATGAAGAAAATTCAACCTCCCACAGATGTGTATTTGGAAAAAGGGAGAAGTATATTCTAACTTTTTCAGATAATTGTGGATATTCTTTGATGCTGTCAAAACTCTGCTAAAGGCTAGTTGCAATGTGGAACCTCAAAGTATATTAGTGAACTTTTTATATTCTATTAATGTTTATTGGTTTATTTTGCACTTTTTTTTTCTTTTTAGAGATGGGGTCTCGCTATATTGCCCAGGCTAGTCTCGAACTCCTGGGCTCAAATGATCCACCTCCCTCAGCCTCTCAAAGTGCTGAGATTACAGGCGTGAGCCACTGCGCCTGGCTTTATTTTGCACTTTGAATGGATCTTTTACGAATGTGTGATTTTGTAGTGTCATGCATTGGTCATTTGGAAAACACTGCACAGCACTTTGGGAGGCTGAGGTGGGCAGATTGCCTGAGCTCAGGAGTTCAAGACCAGCCTGGGCAACATGGTGAAACCCCGTCTCTACTAAAATACAAGAAATTAGCTGGGCTTGGTGGTGTGCGCCTGTGGTCCCAGCTACTCAGAAGGCTGAGGCAGGAGAATCGCTTGAACCCGGGAAGCAGAGGTTGCAGTGAGCTGACATCACGCCACTTCTCTATAGCCTGGGCGACAGAGTGAGACTTCGTTTCCAAAAACAAAAATAAATGGTTGAGTTTTATCATAACCGACAATGCTATCAGACTCAACTTTAATTTTAAGAACATGTCGGCCGGGCACGGTGGCTCATGCATGTAATCCCAGCACTTTGGGAAGCCGAGGCGGGCGGATCACCTGAGGTTGGGAGTTTGAGACCAGCCTGACCAACATGGAGACATCCCGTCTCTACTAAAAATACAAAAATTAGCCGGGTATGGTGGCAGATGCCTGTAATCCCAGCTACTAGGGAGGCTGAGGCAGGAGAATCGCTTGAACCTGGGAGGCAGAGGTTGCGGTGAGCCGAGATCGCACCATTGCACTCCAGCCTGGGCAACAAGAGTAAAACTCCGTCTCGGAAAAAAAAAGAAAAAAGAAAAGAACATGTCTGCCAGATATCCACTGAACAACTACAGTCTATTAGCTGTTCTTTCAAATAAAAATGGTGTTCCATGAAGAAAGCTATTAACTCATCTCCAAACTCAAATTACAAAAGTGCTTTTTCTCAAGACAAATGTACTTAAAAGTGCTTGATGCATACATACATACATTTAATCACATAAACACGTGTACTTAAAGTAATTTTTATTGTCTTCATTGAAGACTTCTTAAATGAAACGTGTTTTTGTTTTTTTTTTTTTTTGAGACAGAGTCTCACTCTGTTGCCCAGGCTGCAGTGCAGTGGTGTGATCTCAGCTCACTGAAACCTCTGCCTCCCAGGTTCAAGTGATTCTCCTGCCCCAGCCTCCTGAGTAACTGGGATTACAAGTGCGTGCCACCACGCCCAGCTAATTTCTGTATTTTTAGTAGAGACGGGGGTTTCACTATGTTGACCAGGCTGATCTCGAATTCCTGACCTCAAGTGATCCGCCTGCCTCGGCCTCCCAAAGTGCTGGGATTACAGGCGTGAGCCACTGCACCCGCCTGGCCTGAAACAGGTGCTTTTTTTTTTTTTATACTGTGGCAGTGAAGAATACCTTGACCTCTAGTACAGCTTGGTGCAGTTGCCTTGATTGTGCTAAGGCAGTAGTTTTACCCATTGCTACTTTTGTATCATTGTGCAAATGTCATCACAGTGACAATGCAGATAACGTCTTATTATTATTAGGAAAATCACTTTGACCTCAGGCACTCCACTATCCCCCCAGCCCAAAGGGTCTCAGAGATCCCTAGGGCTTTCCAGGCCACACTTTTTAAAAAAATTTATTTATTTTTTTGAGATGGAGCCTCACTCCATTGCCAGGCTGGAGTGCTGTGGCGCGATCTCAGCTCACTGCAACCTCCAGCTCCCTGGTTCAAGCGATTCTCCTGTCTCAGCCTCCTGAGTAGCTGGGATTACAGGCATGCACCACCACATCCAGTCAAACCGAGTTTCACCATGTTGGTCAGGCTGGTCTTTATCTCCTGACCTCGTGATCCACCTGCCTCAGCCTCCCAAAGTGCTGGGATTACAGGCGTGAGCCACCACACCCAGCCTCCGGGCCACACTTTTGAGAACACTGATCTAATACATGCTCACAGCACTGAGAAACTTTTCCTCCTGTATTGCTATTCTGGGAGCATCCCTTCCATTAGAAGTTTTAAGTGGCTCCCAAATTCTTCACTCAGCAAAAGCACCTTGTTATGGAACTAACATTGAATAAGTAACAATCTTTCTTCTCCAAGATTTTTCTTGGGGATTGCTGAGTAAGGGAATAAGACAGATAATTAGAGTTATAAGGTAAGAATTCCTTAAAAAGAATTATGTTAACTGTGATGGACGAGAGACAGCTAAATTCTGAATCTAACTCTGAGGTCTTGAACCTCATGAAACACTCCACTTCCTCTCCTTCTACCAAACCTCTTTTAAAAGTGCAAGTTATTAATAAATTGCCTTCACAGCGCCTGGTCCAGGCATTGTTTCCCCCCTCCTATTGTGTGTGGGTTGTTTTTTGTGCTTACCTAGTTCTCCTATTTACAGGTGTGTAACTTGAGCCACCACTGTAGTTAATGTGTGTTTATTTTACTTGTCCTTATATTTAAATGTAAGTCTTTATCTGCCTTA